>NC_135809.1:15580389-16237889 GCF_964213995.1 Mustelus asterias
CTTATGAAATTTTAAGTTTTTTTATTGGTGACACAAGTAGGCTTACATTAACACTGCAATGAAATTACTGTGAAAATCCCCTAGTCACCACACTCCAGCGCCTGTTCGGATACACTGAGGGTGAATTTTAGCATGGCCAATGCACCTAAACAGCACAACTTTCAGACTGTGGGAGGAAACCGGAGCACCCAGAGGAAACCCACGCAGACACGGGGAGAACGTGCAGACTCCGCACAGACAGTGACCCAAGCAGGGAATTGAACCCGGGTCCCTGGCGCTGTGAGGAAGCAGTGCTAACCACTGTGCCACCATGTCAAATTGTTCCTGACCTGAAAAATAAACGTGTCCGGAGCAGCCAGTCATTCTTTGTGAAGTCAGCGTTATCCCATCAATCTGTATACATCTGTCTGACCCTATTAATAATAATCAGTATCCAACATTGATACTGATCAAGAATCTTCCCATATTGCATTCATATGCAAATCTGGCATTCAATCTGATGGATATACAACTTGGTAGGGCTTCTTAAAACCTAAACAAAAATGACAATAATTCAAAGTAGGTAAAACTTTCGGGGATTTTTAAGCGAACTCCAGCCAGTTTAGATTGCCTAAGCTCATCTCATTCACAGCTAAGCCTGCTCATTGGTTCCAGCGATGTACTTTTGATTA
The DNA here is from genome assembly GCF_964213995.1 of Mustelus asterias. Lineage (NCBI taxonomy): Eukaryota > Metazoa > Chordata > Chondrichthyes > Carcharhiniformes > Triakidae > Mustelus > Mustelus asterias. The sequence goes on from NC_135809.1 coordinate 15,581,061, forward strand.
ATTAGAATATCATAGAATCCCTACAATACAGAAAGAGGCCATTCGGCCCCTTGTATCTGTACTGATCACAATCCCACCCAGGCCCTATTCCCGGAACCATGCTAATCCCCCTGACACTAAGGGGCAATTTAGCCTGGCCAATCAACCTAACCCGCACATCTTTGGATTGTGGGAGGAACCTCACGCAGATACGGGGAGAAAGTGCAAACTCCACACAGACCGGAATTGAACCTGGGTGCCTGGCACTGTGAGGCAGCAATACTAACCACTGTGCCACTGTGCCGGCCAGGCAGGATATGGTAAAGAATATGGTAAAGGCTGCAGTGCTGAAACGATGGGTGGAACTCTACCACCTTGCCCGACATGGAATCGGAGCGGGCGAGGGTCCGACAACGGAAATCTCCGTTGACCTCGGGAGGGAATTTCTGGTCTCGCCCAAGCGAGGCCGTAAGATCTCGCCCGATATTTCGGTCGTCAAAGAGCAAAGACAACGATTCAAGCCCACGATTCTTTTCATGGTGTGTTCCTGAGCTGGATCCTGCCAGAGAAACGGTTCTTCCCCCTGCAGGAAGCTGTGAGGAGTGGAAACTTACATAATTCTTACAAAAGCAACGTATTGCGGGATGCTGGAAATCTGAAATAAAAACAGGAGTGCTGGAAATATTCAACAGGTTTGGCAGCATCAGGGGAGTGAGAGACAGAATTAACGGGGGAATGTTCTCAGCGCTGGAGATGGTGCTGGGGGCGAGGGGGGCCAGGATAGTTTGTAGTAGAGGATGGTGTGTTGGTTTCCCCCAGTCCCATCATGATATCTCTGGAAGCGGCTTCACAGAGATGACGGCACGGTGGCACAGCAGTTAGCACTGCTGCCTCACAGTGCCAGGGACCCCGGTTCAATTCCGGCCTCGGGTGTCTGTGTGGACTTTGTACATTCTCCCCGTGGCTGCGTTGGTTTCCTCCAGGTGCACCAGTTTCCTCCCATGCTCCAAAGATGTGCAGGTTAGTCGGATTGGCCATGATAAATTGACCTGTGATGCCAGGGGGATTAACAGGGTAAATGCTTGGGGTTACGGGGATAGGGCCTGGGTGGGATTGTGGTTGGTGCAGATTCGATGGGCCAAATGGCCTCCTTCTGCACTCTATGGTTCTATAACTGTATCTTGCCTGCTATTGGTGGGAAACAATGAACTCAATTAAGGAACCGATTGACACCACCACACCCTCCCACCATCCTGTGTTTGCATCCCAGCAAATATAAGGAGGTGGCTTCATGGTGGGAGGTGGAGGCTGCTTGGCAGATGAAGAAAATGGCAGGTGGCTGGTTTCCCTTCTCACAGCCTTGCCACTGAGTGTGGAACTCCTGAAGATGGGTGTCTCTGTTGTTTAGGGGCCTAATGAGGTCTCAGTACCTTTCCTGATACCAATGGTAGCTCCAGTGCTTCCCTACTGCCCGGACCTCAGCAGCACCCCCACTGGCCGCACAGTGAGATAGTGTGGCTTCTTTTTTTTTTGACGGGATGTGGGGGTCACCGGTTAGGGGCAGCATTCATTGCCCTTGCAGTGGGCCACACTTTGCTGCTGCTTCTGGAACCCGCCCGCTGTCCCTAATTCAACCAGTTGACAATACGACGTCAAGTGGGGTGGGGTCAGGGAAATGGTCTTGACATGAGGGTCCTAACACTTACAGCAAAATCCAGCCCAACGTTTCCAGTGGATAACCTTTCTTTAGCACTGGTGAAAAGGTCATTGAACTCAAACGTTAGCTGAGTTTCTTTCCACAGATGCTGCCAGGCCTGCCGAGTACTCACACCTTTCTTAGTGGCCCCTTGCTAAAATGGCCCAAGTCCAGGACAGAGACATGAAAATCCAGGCCCAAGCGCAAATTCCAATTCCAATGATTCCAAACTGCTTCAATTGATTTCCATCCATTATCACTTGGCTCGGCCTCCGTAAAACACAGCCTTCCCCTCGGCTGACAGCCATCAGATGGAAATTTCAGTGTGAGGGCAGCCTTTTTGTCAGTTTTAACTCTTCCAGAAAAAGGAACATTTGGCAAGAAGTTAAAACTGTCCTATAATCCATCATGTCTGATTCCTTCTTGTAACTGGGACACGGCCAAGGTTAGCTGGCTTCCGTTTCGTGGGTATTATTGAAGTTCTGCCATCTGTCTGTAAAATGACTCTTGGAGGTGTTTTAAAAAAAAGACACGCTTTCTTAAAACATAAATGAAAAATTGTTGCAATTTTTTACGTTGCATTTTAAAAAGCCAGATACTCTGCAAGCCCACCAATCCAGAATGCTTGGGACCAAGTCACTTCTCAATTTCAGAATTCTCTGGATTGGAGAATAACTGGATTATCATTTTATTGTTTTTTATTTACATAGAAACATAGAAGATAGGAGCAGGAGGAGGCCATTTGGCCCTTTGAGCCTGCCCTGCCTTTCATTACGACCATGGTTGATCATCCAACTCAATAGCCTAATCCTGCTTTTTCCCCATAACCTTTGATCCCATTCACCCCAAGTGCTATATCTAGCCCTCTCTTGAATACATTCAATATTTTGGCATCAACTACTTCCTGTGGTAATGAATTCCACAGGCTCACCACTCTTTGGATGAAGAAATGTCTCCTCATCTCCATCTTAAATGGTCTACCCTGAATCCTCAGACTGTAACTCCTGGTTCTGGACTCCCCCACCATCGGGAATATCCCCCCTGCAGCTGCCTGTCTAGTCCTGTTAGAATTTTAACCTTTAGTTAGCCCAATGAGTCAATTAAGAGCCAATTTTCATTTACAAAAATGACCTGGCTATGTGGCTAACATGGCAGCATCAGAAATATCACAGCAATGCAATCCATTTAAACAGTGAAAAACAAATTAGAAGCAAAAGAGAATTTAGCAAGTAGGAGTATCGGTCAACAGAACCATAACCCTTCGGTGAAAGACACCCACGGTAATAAATTTAGTCTGCTTCAACTTTAGCTGTACCCCATACCAGTCACTGGAATCTACAGACTGAAACAAATTACAACCACATGCACACACACACACACACACACACACACTCACACACACATGAGTTCCCAGGTAAGGATTATACAATAATGGCCAGAGAAGTGCAAATGTCCAATGGACAGTTGCCCTGCACTGGGAACCATTGAAAATGAGATTTAAATTTCAAACTTCAGATGGTTCTGACTGTCTTGCATCAGTAGTTACCCAGAAAAAAGTAAAACAAATTCTAACTCCTGGGTAACTATTGTACAAATCCACACCAACTAACCCCCCCTCCCCCCATCCACCAGCATGGGACGCATCCCACACCACTGAAACCCCAGTTACTCCCTAACTACGTTCCCCCTCAGGACTGCCATTACCACCCCACCCCCACAGGACACCTCCACCTGCCCTGCTCCATCCCAAAAAGCACCCCCCCCCCTGCAAGGGATTCCTTTCCCTATGGGATTCCCTCAATCCCACAAAACTCTTCCCCCCCCCCATCCCTCCCTCATGAGACGCCCCCCACCCCCCCCCTCCCCCACAGCCTTCCCTGAGGCCTGACACAACTCCCCCCACCTTACTTTCTCTCTGGCTTGTCTCGGCCTTTAGCTTACCTGCTTTATGGCAGCAGTGGCCCCCCCATTTACGTCCGTGTTCTCAGCGCTTGACTGAAGGCTTCCGGAGCGCACTGCACTGCACAGATCTCACCGGCCTGAGTCAGAAGGTCAGGTGAGAAAGGAGCAGAAAAATTTTTCAAGTAAGAAAGTAGGGGCAGAGTGGTCACCTGACTCTGACTGCCACTCTGCTGAAGTTCAGGCTCTAATATTTATCTGAAGCGTAGAACAGTAATAAAATATTATAAAGCAGTAATGAAAATGGTTTCAGTTATCCAATTACTGTATCTTCCATGTTCCACTCACAAAACACTAAAATCATGCCCATGACATCAAGGGGGATTTTCTTGTTCCGCCCGCCATGGGAGTCGTAGTGGGTGAGGGGCAGACCATGCAATGGAATGTTGAAAATCCCACCCCAGACTCTGCTGAAAAACTTTCCAGACAGCTAGTGTTTCTGAACAATACAGAGAAATTAGAATCATAGAATCCCTACAGTACAAAAGGAGGCCATTCAGCCCATTCTGACCACAATCCCACCCAGGCCCTATCCCCATAACCCCATGCATTTACCCTGCTATTCCCCGACACTAGGGACAATTTAGCATGGCCAACCAAGCTAACCCTCACATCCTTGGACTGTGGGAGGAAACCCACGCAGACATGGGGAGAACGTGCAGACTCCACACAGATAGTGACCCAAGCCAGAATCGAACCTGGGACCTTGGCACTGTGAGACAGCAGTGCTAACCACTGTGCCACTGTGCCATCTCTAACTGTGCAATAGATTTCTATTCTCGGAAAACAACCCGTCTTTTAAACTAATGAAGGTGGCCTCATGAGGCTTTCACATTGCACGAACACTACAGCTTAATTTAAAGAACAGTCGTGTTTTTTAGCTTTGTAAAATCAAATTGTTCTTTACAATGCTGCTATTGGAACAAACACCTAAAGCATGTGGTTGATGTAGAGGTTACGTCGGTTGAACAGTGTTGAGGTGGTCTTGTCAAGTTCCGTGACACTGTGAGATGAAACAACTGTACATTGCTCTGGTCTCCCATCTCTCTCAAAGTGCTCATTTCGACACTGTTGCACAGAAGGTAATGAGGAGCCAGCAGTAATAAATTATGCTATAAACTCAGTTTCATGCTCTCGCTAAAATATGCATTTTAAATATTTATTAACTGTCTGAATTAAGTAAGATGTGGCGGAGATTTACACAGAATGTACAGCACATAATTAGACATTCCAGCCAACTGGTCTATGTCGATGTTTGTATTCCATGCGAACCTCCTTCGATTCTAATTACCTCTTCCCACCCTGCCCCCCGCATCCTTTCTTCCTCATGTAAGCAGCGAGTCACCGACTAACTGTGATGAAGCCATCTATCTCTGTATGGGCAGCAGATTATGGGATGGGGGGAGGGGGGGGGCGGGGGGGGGGGGGGGGGGGGGGGGGCGGGGGGGGGGAGGAGGCATGGATGGTTCCCCGCACCGCCCACAAAGGAAAATCAGCAGGAAGCGAACGCACTCCTTGCACGCCCGCCCCGCACCCATAATACATTGCAATGGGCTAAATTGACTCACAGTGGGATTTCCTCACTGTGTTTTGGAGAGCAGGCTGGTCGGAAGGAAGTGAGGGGAGTGGGAGAAAACTATCTTAGGGGGGGCTTCCCCTGGTGTGCAAAGGAAATCTCCTGAAGATAGTGCCTCCCCTTCCTTCCTACCTTTTTTAAAAAAATTGCCCACTCCCGCATGCCAGTCATACTAGTTGTATTATGGCACAAGTAACAAATGCATTGTTGGGGTGAATTGACTTGTAAACAAGCTCAATTGACAGTTCATTATTTACGTATATCATTGGCGTCCACCCACCTACTGTGTTATGGAGGTGAGGGGGATGGGGATTGAGTGGGTACCCGCTCTATTTTAAATCCCCAGCAAGAACATGTAAAATCCAACTTTCAAGCTTCTATATTTGCATATTGAGATAGAATCTCAGCTGGACTCAGTTAACGGTAGGGTGTTGGGGAGAGTTATAGAACAAAGAGATCTAGGGGTACAGGTTCATTGCTCCTTGAACGTGGATTCACAGGTGGACAAAGTGGTGAAGAACGCATTCGGCAGGTTTGGTTTCATTGGTCAGAACATAGAATACAGGAGTTGGGACATCTTGTTAAAGTTGTACAAGACAAGACATTGGTAAGGCCACACTGTGTACAGTTCTGGTCACCCTATTATAGAAAGGATATTATTAAACTAGAAAGAGTGCAGAAAAGATTTACTAGGATGCTACGGGACTTGATAGTTTGAGTTATAAGGAGAGGCTGGATAGACTGGGATTTTTTTCCTTGCAGTGTAGGAGGCTTAGGGGTTATCTTATAGAGGTCTGTAAAATAATGAGGGGCATAGATCAGCTAGATAGTCAATATCTTTTCCTAAAGGTAGGGGAATCTAAAACTAGAGGGCATAGTTTTAAGGTGAGAGGGGAGAGATGCAAAAGGATCCCGAGGGGCAATTATTTCATTCAGAGAGGGTGGTGAGTGTCTTGAACAAGCTGCCAGAGGTAGCAGTAGAGGCGGGTACGATTTTGCCTTTTAAAAAACATTTAGACAGTTGTACGGGTAAGATGGGTGTAGAGGGATATGGGCCAAATGTGGGGAATTGGGACTAGCTTAAAGGTTAAAAACTGGGCAGCATGGACAAGTTGGGCCGAAGGGCCCGTTTCCATGCTGTAAACCTTTATGACTCTATGACTCAAGTTTTAACGGTGTATGTTCCAACCGAGAAGCCTGAGGTGGGCCGAAAATTGATCCCCAGGCCTCATTAGCATTTCATGCATGAGCTGACAGCTACTCTTCCACTGAGGCATTGAAAAATGTCACATGTCAGGTTGCTTGCCTTGCCAGCTGCAAGGAGGAAACTGGGGACTGTTGTGGCGACTTGGAATCTGGAGAAATATTCCTGCTGGCTCCACAGAAAGCTTTTATTTAAGACGGGACTATGAACATGAAAGCTATAGGAGCTGCTGATGATTTCCGAGTGAGGCATCTGCTCCACCATTATAAACCAGTTTTAAAATGGGTTTCTTAAAACCAGGATCCTTGTATATTTGAATCAAGGTTCAACATTATTTTAACAATACTGGATGAGCCAAAATTTCCTCCTATTAAATATTGGGAGGACTGAAGCCATTGTTTTCAGTCCCCGCTCCAAATTCCATTCCGTAATTAACTCTAAGTGTTTAGTACGCAATCCAGGTTGGAGCTCTGATCAATGCTTGCTGCATTGACAGAGGTGTCATTTTTCAAATGAGACATTAAACCAAGGTCTACCTCTTATAGCGAGACGGTTAATGTTAAGAGATTCCACAAATAATAGAAGGAAGTTCTTTCATGGCAGGTCTTTCTCAAACAACATTAACACAAACAGAATTCATACTTAAGCAATAGTGTTTGTGGAATCCTGTGGAGTGCAAAATAGGTGCTGTGTTTGCCTACACAGCATTTCACAGTAATTCATCACATGTGTTTGTGATATTTTAGTGCAATGATAATGTGATCTAATAATGCAACCTTTTATTATTCTAATCTCCTATTCACTGTGAAAGCTTCAGCAGAGAAGATCTAGGCCAGACTTAATAAAAATATGAAGCATACCCTTGCTGCCACTGAAACAAATACTAATATTGCAGCAGTGCTCACATGCTAAGAGTAGTTTTTTTTCATAAGAAAAGCTTTAAAATATAGTCATGACAAAATAATTAAACAAAGTTTGGACTTCATGGAATAGGTTTGAACTACACAAAGTGTATAAAACCATTGGAAAGGGGTGGCACGGTGGCACAGTGGTTAGCACTGCTGCCTCACAGCGCCAGGGACCCAGGTTCAATTCCCGGCTTGGGTCACTGTCTGTGTGGAGTTGCACATTCTCCCCGTGTCTGCGTGGGTTTCCTCCGGGTGCTCTGGTTTCCTCCCACAGATGTGTGGGTTATGTGGATTGGTCATACAAAATTGCTCCTTAGTGTCAGGGGGATTAGCTAGGGTAAATGCATGGGGTTACAGGGGTAGGGCTTGGGTGTGATTGTGGTTGGTGTAGACTTGATGGGCCGAATGGCCTCTTTCTGCACTGTAGGATTCTATGATTCTATGAACCCAATGGATTTTTGTTACGTTGAATGTAATCAACATTCTATTCAAAATGCCAGCTTAATGACCAGAACCTTGAAGCAATGAAACATTTACAATCAGTTTCAGCTCAGTTTCCTCCCGAGGTCCCCGGCATTGCAGATATCAGTCTTCAGGCAATCCGATTCACTCCAAGTGATATGAAGAAATGGCTGAAGAGACTTTTCTCCAGGACTTTGCAGTGACCCTAGCCAAGCTGTTCCAGCACAGCTGCAACGCTGACATCGACCCTGCAATGTAGAAAATTGCCCAGATGTGTCCTGTCCACGAAAAGGCAGGACAAATCCAACCCAGCCAATTAGCCGCCCATCAGTCTACTCTCGACTATCAGTAAAGTGATGCAAGGTGTCCCGACAGCACTCTCAGGCCGCACTTACTCAGTAATAACCCGCTCGCTGATGCTCAGTTTGAGTTCCATCAGGGCCACTCAGCTCCTGACTTCATTATGGCCTCAGGACCTGCTGTAGATGAACTAATAGAGATTGATTGCTATGATAAGTCATACCACTCCCTTATTATTATATCATGCAACTACCAGGATTGTAGAAGACAAACTAGATGGGCTTTGTTCTTTTTTTTATCAGCATTGCAACTGCTATGCTCCAAATTATCAGTGAATTGAGAAACACCTTCCTGTCACTCATAATCCACTGTTAATTAAAGATGTGGAGAGGAAGGAGATTAGACTCTCTCTCACTCATATCCACACCAATCTAGAGTTGCATTTTTCAGTAACAATGTGCACCAACTCATTCATCATTATTAATCAACTCCTCAGAGATCCTGAGCAATGATTCTATTGTTCAGTTCTTGCCGAGATGCAGTTGCTGATTTATCAGCTATCCTGGGGCTTTGTTTATTGTGGATGCTGAGAGATATTCTTGGTCAACAAGAATGCCATACTTGTAAAATGTGTTAAAATAATAGGAGGGGAGAACCTTCTTAGTTACAAACCTTTTCAATCTTGAATCCCACGAGAAGAACAAGTGACACATGCAGCAACTGATTACTTTGTTCTATCTGGTTATTTGTCACTGATGATTGAAGGTACTTTTAGTTGTTAACTCTCATGGCCAATCACTGTCAGTGAGAATATCAGATTATAATGACATGGATAAGGCAATGTCAGTAACTTAATAACATTCAGTCTCAATGTGATTTGGAAATTTAGAATGGTTGATTTGTATCATGAATCATTCAGCGATAAGATCAATAATTGTTTAAATCTTTTTGGATTTCAAGTTTTTGAAACTCACTTTCACTCTCACATTTGATCAAAGTGGGCCTACCTCAAGTAGAAATTGTGACATAGACCCTTTAAAGAAAAAAAATATTCTACCTGTAATAATCTCACCGACGCCAGTCTTTCATCACCATCAAGGGATATAGGAGGAAGAGGGGGAATCAGGATATTGAAATCCTATTTCCTCCTATTTCTTATGTTCTTATGTTCTTATGTAATTCGATGATCAGCCATGATCAAGATGAATGGAGGAACAGGCTCAAAGGGCCGAATGGCCTACTCCTGCTTCTAGTTTCTATGTCACCCTTTATTTACAATGTGCTCAAAAGGCCGCTCGGCGGCTGCAGTGTACAGGTCAGCCCTCAAAGTCTTTCGACTGCTGGCCTGGGTGGAGCCAGCTGCTTTTAAACGCCCCGCCCCACCCGCTGCTCCTTCCCTATTGGGCGAGCCTCCATTTGCCTCATAGAGGAGCTCATATTCTACGAGGCCCTCAGGGAGATTTATTGACGACCCTCTAGTGGCCATCGTAATGCTACCTAAATGTCAATAAAATGGACTATTTTGTAGTCTCTTTACCTAAATTTTAGAATGATCCTTTTACTCTATTTGGTATTTGTTCTGGACATATGGATAGCTTTTATCAAAATCCAACAGAACAAATTAGTGATTGCACAGTACCTTTCCAATGGCATGCCTGATAAATTGGCACAACAACTGCTGTGGCTAGTTGCACAATTCTGGACTTGTTTTGGAACTAATTGGCGATTTATGATTTGTACCCACCTGAACCGGGACACCATAAAGATGCAATAGAAATTAACTCTCGAGCCTCATCCACATATCCACTGTTGCTCTGGCAAACACATCGATGTCAGGCTGCCTGCCTCACCTATGGCAGCCCATAACAAGACCCAGGAGGGTAGAAGAAGCAGATTATAGGGTTGGCGTGGGAAGGAGGTTAAGGTGGAAAGGGGGAAAAGTTGGGAGGGTTTTGGGTGATGGGTGTTTGGGGTGGTGGGAGTGGTTGAGGTGGCAGGGGACTTGGAGTGGAAGGGGGATTGGGGTGACAAGGTGGTGTGGGATGGCGGAGGGCTTGGGGATGTTGAGATTGAGTGTTTTGGGTGGTGGAGGAGTTGGAGTGGAGGGGGGCTTGGGCTAGCCAGAGGGGGTGGTGATGGCTGAGGATGGGGGGAGGAATGTGGTTTGGGGTGGTGGGCGTGTTTGGCATGGTGGAGGGGATGTTGGGGTGGGAGGGGGAGTTTGGCTTGGTGGGGGGGTTGGGGTGGCAGAGATTTGAGATAGTGGGGTGTTGAGGTGGCTGGGGTGTTTGGGGCTGAGAGGTGGTGGGGGTTTGGGATTGTGGGGTGTTAGGGTGGTGGGTGTTTGGAACTGGCAGGAGGTTGAACTTGGGGATAGGGATTGAAAGGGGTTTGGAGTGGTGGAGGGTTTGGATCTGGCGGGGGAATTGACATATGGGGTTACGGGATAGGGCCTGGGTGGGATTGTTGTCGGTGCAGGCTTGATTGGCCAAATGGCCTCCTTCTGCATTGTAGGGAGTCTATGATTCTAAGTGTACTGAGAATTTACATATCGAAAGGGAGTTGCACCTATTCTGTGTCGGTGCAGGACACCTAGAAAGAGGCCCTTGCAGATTTAGCAGCGGGTCCAGATCCTGTGCAGATGGGTGTAATTTGGGGTGCATTACACTCACTTTACAACCAAAAACAAGTATAACACAAAACAATTTCTATCCCATTGAATTTTAACACAAACGCTTTCAGTATTACTTAGCTAGAAGCCTTATAATATTTTGAATATTCTTCATCTATCAATGGGGAAAGAAGGAAGTCCAATTTGCACATTCGCAATAAATGTTAATTCTACCCATCTTCTGTTTCTGGCTGGAATCAATGCCCGTTCATAAACACAGCGAGGACATTGCTACATTATTATTGCCTACATTACAAATGTACTGCAGAACTAATTTACTGTGTGAAGTAAAATATATTCAGAACTTTTCCATGCATTTGAAAATGTTTTTTTGCAGGCATTTACATTTCAAGGTTAAAAATGGTACAAAGCAGTGCTGGCTTCATACCGACATTAGACTTGAGAGTGTAAATCAGTTATGAAGGCATGAATTGATTCCTAAGCAAAATGGAGTGAACCCATTTTTACTCCAACATCAGTTTGGTTTCAGGCCGCAGATTCAGGTTGCTCTTCCATTATAACTACAATGCTGATGTCAAGCGAAACCGCAGAGCATTGATTCGATGGTGAAAGCAAATTACTGCGGATGCTAGAATCGGAAACAAGACGGAAGGGTCATCCAGACCCGAAAAGTTGGCTCTGTTCTCTCTCCACAGATGCTGTCAGACCTGCTGAGATTTTCCAGCATTTTCTGTTCTTGATTCTATGATTGTTAAGTATATGTACCCTCTTTTTCTGTTAAAAAGCATTTCAGTGTACCCCCCAAATATAATAATCAGCAATTCCTGTTTATTTCTGTTTAAGAATCATGAATCGTTTGATAATTTATTAAAAAAAGGGATAAATTACCATTTTAGTTATTTCTCCTCTGATCAACTTTTGAAATTGCAGTGGGAAATTGGGACGTTCCCTGCTGAAGTTCAGGGCCTGCCATCGAGCTACAGCCACATGGATTTAGCAGCAAATAATGATAGTCTCCATTTTGTTTGCAATTTATTCCCCTTCCTGAATCTTTATTACCATGATCGCACATAGTCTTTTTCCCAGAGAAGGGGAGTTGAAAGCCGAAGGGCATAGGTTTAAGGTGAGAGGGGAAAGATTTAAAAGGGACCTGAGGGGCAACTTCTTCATGCAGAGGGTGGTGCGTGTATGGAATGAGCTGCCAGAGAAAGTGGTTGAGACAGGTACAATAGCAACATTTAAAAAGCATTTGGAAGTACATGGATGGGAAAGGATTAGAGGATATGGGCCAAGCGTGGGTAATTGGGATTGGCTGGGAGGGCACCATGGTCGGCATGGACCAGTTGGGTCGAAGGGCCTGTTTCTGTGCTGTATTGCTCCATGACTCTATGACCATTCCATTGAGCATGGACAGTCCATCCTTAAGGACCTCACCCCTTTGCCACTCTTTACCTCTGAGACCAGAGAGTGAGTGTCACTGTCAATGGGTTATATTGCAGGCTATGTCCAATACTGATTAGGTGGGAGTTCAGGTATTTCTAATGTGTCGGTGCGAACTCGATGGGCCAAAGGGCCTCTTCTGCACTGTATGATTCTATGATTCTGTCCTTGCCTATTGTACACTGAATAAGGTAGGGGCACCAAAACCAATGTCCCAATCATCCCAAACTGAGAGCAGGTAATTCACCACAGACCAGAGATTGGACCTTCCTGTTTGTGAGACTCACTTTAATGAGCCATTTGATGGCAGAGTTAGTGCGTCTCTGTAACAATGCATGAGGGCATGATAGTCGATAATGATTTGCGCTGTTTATAGAAACCACAAAGTGTCCGTTGGTTACTGTTCTTTTAACATGTGGAATCTGTGTGGATTCCAAAGACAATTTAATAGAGAGGGTTAAAGTGATTGGTGGCAATCTTCTGCAACCTATTGGTTTTTGTACTGCATTCTTTGTTAATGGGGAAGGATTGAAATAGTTTGGCTGAATCGCAAAAAAACACTAACACAATTTTTTTAATTGTCGAAGCAAAAATGTAATCCAATTGTTTAAGTGTGTTGGAGGAGTTGATCTCACTGCTCCTTGTTTTTTAAATTGTTTCAATCCATAGATATTGATGAGTGTGCCCAAAATAAACACTACTGTCGAGAGAATACTATCTGTGTCAACGGTGCTGGATCCTACATCTGTATCTGCAAAACGGGTTACATTAAAGTTGACGACTACTCCTGTACAGGTAAGAATTGGCTTAATAAATGCAACAATCCAGCAGTTTGAAATTCCATTTTAAAGCACATTTACTGCTTAACATTTTCACTTGGTTATTGGCCATGACAATAAAATCCTGAACCTTCACATTATCATTAAATAGAGCCACAGCATGTTACAGAACAGGAGGCTGTCATTTGGGTCATTTTTGTCTGTGCCGTCTCTTTGTAAGCGCTCTCCAATCAATCTGTATAATGAACCAGCCCTGATATTTCAAAAGGGCTACATGCTGACAAGAGGCGTAAGGGTTGTCATTATCGCCAACAGTCACAATTTTTAGAAAATCATTTATCGATTGCCGACTACTGGGGTAATTTTCAGTAAGAAGTCTCACAACACCGTGTTAAAGCCCAACAGGTTTATTTGGGAGCACGAGCTTTTGGAGCACTGCCCCTTCATCAGGTGAGTGAAGAGTTGGGTTCACAAAATTTGCCTACCCCAGTCCAACGCCGGCATCTTCACATCAGGGGTAATTTTCACTTTGGGTGTAAGCAGAAAACTGGCAGCTATAGAGCGGTTTCACATTTCGCATCTCTGGAATCTTTAACAATACATTTGTTAGGTGATGCACTCGGGTCCAGTGGCAAAATCATAGAATCCATAGAATCGTAGAATCCCTACAGTGCAGAGGGAGGTCATTCAGCCCAGTGAGTCTGCACCGATCACAATCCCACCCAGGCCCTATCCCCATAACCCCATGTATTTACCCTAGCTAGTCCCCCGACACTGAGGCGCAATTTAGCATGGCCAATCCATCTAACCTGCACATCTTTGGACTGTGGGAGGAAACCGGAGCATCAGGAGGAAACCCACGCAGACATGGGGAGAATGTGCAAACTCCAAGGTTGGAATTGAACCCGGGTCCCTACCACTGTGAGGCAGCAGCGCTAACCACTGTGTCACCGTGCCAATATTTACCAGCGATTGATAGGTCTTCCCTAATCACCCGTGGACATTGGGGGATCATTCCATTGCAAGGAATGGGAAAGGATGCACATTTTTTACTGAGAATTCGAAATGTGTCTGGAAGCCGTAATACAAGGTTGGTTCCAGGAGAAGAAAATCAATAAATAATAAACTCTTCTCTCCCACCCCAGGCAGATAGAGAAGAAAATTTGTCCCTCTCATGTATGGGAGTTAAATAACTTCTGCTGTGCATGTAAATGGCACAAGGACGGTTCGGGACCACATCATTTGATGATTATTTTGTTCAGTAGGTTGGTGTCAGGGATGGGGCGAAACCACATTATGTTCAACCGATATTCCCATTTCAAAAGAATGTAGCGGGGAGTAGGACATTCAAACATCAAAACCTGAACCTGCAAACTGGGTTTAAAAGAAAATCAGAGCAATGGTCCTGGTTGGAAGTGAGCAAAGTGGCCGGATTTCTGCGAGGAATGTACTTCTGAAACAGTGAATAAGCACATTTTCACAGAATCATAGAATCCCTACAGTGCAGACAGAGGCCATTGGGCCCATCAAGCCTGCACCGACAACAATCCCACCCAGACCCTATACCCATAACCCCACGAATGGGTGGCACGCTGGCACAGTGGTTAGCACTGCTGGCTCACAGCGCCGGGGACTCAGGTTCGATTCCCGGCTTGGGTAACTGTCTGTGTGGAGTTTGCACGTTCTCTCCGTGTCTGTGAGGGTTTCTTCCGGGTGCTCCGGTTTCCTCCCACAGATCGAAAGACGTGCTGGTTAGGTGCATTGGCCATGCTAAATTCTCCCTCAGTGTACCCGAACAGGTGCTGGAGTGTGGCAACAAAGGGGTTTTCACAGTAATTTCATTGCAGTGTTAATGTAAGCCTACTTGTGACACTAATAAACAAACTTTAAACTGTATTTACTCTGCTAATCCCCGTGACAATAAAGGGCAATTTAGCATGGCCAATCAATTTGACGTGCACATCTTTGAACTGTGGGAGGAAACCGGAGCACCCGGAGTAAACCCACACAGACACGGGGAGAACGTGCAAACTCCACACAGACAGTCACTCAAGGCTGGAATCGAACCCGGGTCCCTGGTACTGTGAGGCAGCAGTGTTAACCACTGTGCCACCATGCCACCCCTTTTAAAAACAAAGTTCAGAACCAAACCACTGCATGTACAGATGTTTTATGTCAAAGATGCTTCGCAGAATGCTGGTCATGTAACTTCAATGTTTTCATACAAACACTAGCCTATTGTCTTCCCACCCACCCAGACCCAGTTCCCATAATACAGTTGGTAGGTGGGCACAGAAATCATTGGACCAACCCGCCATATCCATGGGAAATTGAGCTTATTTCCAAAAGAAATTGACCTGAATATTACATTGCCCATACCATAAAATGGTTGGCATGGACAGGCAGGTGGTGGGTAGACCTTTTCTTTAAGTAAATGATGGAACTACCTTAAGAAGAAGGGTTAGAGTCAAAGAGGTTTACAGCATGGAAACAGGGTTTTCAGCCCAACTTGTCCATGCCGCCCAGTTTGTACACTAAGCTAGTCCTAATTGCCCGCATTTGGCCCATATCTCTCTATACGCATATTACCCTGTAACCGTCTAAATGCTTTTTAAAAGACAAAATTGTACCCGCCTCTACTACTGCCTTCCAGACACTCACCACCCTCTGTGTGAAAAAATTGCCCCTCTGGACCCTTTTGTATTTCTCCCCTCTCACCTTAAACCTACACCCTCTAGTTTTCAACTCCCCTACCTTTGGGAAAAGATATTGACTATCTACCTGGTCTAACCTCCCTCAACATTTTATAGACCTCTATAAGATCACGCCTAAGCCTCCTACGCGCCAGGGAAAAAAGTCCCAGTCTATTCAGCCTCTTCTTATAACTCAAACCATCAAGTCCTGGTAGCATCCTAGTAAATATTTCCTGCACTCGTTCCAGTTTAATAATATCCTTTCTATGATAGGGTGACCAGAGCTGTTTGGGGCTTTACCAATTGGAGTTTAGAAGAAGGATAGGTGATCTTATTGAAACATATAAGATCTTGAGGGGACTTTATCGGGTGAATAACAGGGAGATGTTTCTGTTTGTGGACGAGATTAGAACTAGGGGGACACAGTTTAAGAATAAGAGGCCTCCCTTTACAGACGGACCAGGGAAGAAATGATTTCTGTCAGGATATCCTTAAGTCTGTTGGATTCTGTTCTCCAGAAAGCAGTGGTTGAATTTATTCAAATCAGAATTGGATAGATTTTTGATAAGGATTCCAGGGTTATGGGATGGAGACGGACAGGAAAGTAGAGTTGTGACCACAACCAGATGGGCTATGATCTTATTGGATAGTGAGGAAGGCTCGAAGGGTTGAATGGCCTCCTGCTCCTAAATCCTCTGTCAATTTAATATTACTGTATATTTGTCAGTTTGATACAAGATTGTGTAAATTTTCATTAAAACATCTGGATAATCAGTTCATTTCTTTTATCATTAGCATTTGCTGACTGTTTTGAATGATCATTGTTTGTGTATTGCTATTCTTATGATCCCTCACTAAATTTGATTTCCCCCGAATTTTTGGCAAGACTCAGCTAGGAACCAAATATGTTTTCTTTGAAGTAGATGGTGTTTGAGATTTGAAACACCTACTAATAGAATAAAGTCACAAAATTCCATTGATCTTAAACAAAAATAAACTTTATTGTACAAGGTCAGAAAGTTAAAACAATTTACAAGTTCTATCTTATACAATACCATTCAGGATTAATGAGTTCTATGTGAATTAACGGGCAAACTGTAGTCAAACATGCCACACTGCATACTAAATGACAGATGAAACCAAGTCAGAGTCCATGGATTTCTCAACAGCCAAACCAGGTATCAGTAAACAATTTGAGACAATCAATCACACCGAAACTCTGTCTCTCTCATGAGGGGCTCCAGTCTTCCCCTTTGAAGATCTAACCTTGGAATTCTCTCCACAAGTTGCTCCAACATGGATGGCATCACAATGGCCAGGGTTTCAATTATTCTCCCTTTCAATACTGTGTTTGTGCTTATTGACTGTTTATGTTGCTCTCTGTGTCTCTGTCTGATCTTCCATTATTACTCTCTCTGTATGGCTGCCATATGCAGTATTGGGATCACTCTAACGTTTGTATAAGATTTTCTCTGCCCTGTTTCTCCTATGCTCTTTATAGCTCAGTGTCACTGCCCAGTTCTACAACTCCTCTACCCTTTCTCGTTTAAATTCTCTCAGTCTGATTCTTGTTCTGGCCACAGAATTGAGCCCCGCCCCCTTTGCTCAGTCACCAATGATGTCCTTTTTGATTATGGTTGTGATTTATTATCCCTTCTTCTACTGATGGATGGTTTTTGACCTATTGTATCCTCTGCTGTCCAATTCTGTGTGATTATCTTACTTCACTCTTGCCACTCTGATCATAGTTTCCTGTTTTGTATTTTCACACACCGCACTTCAGTGATGTGGATGGAGATGAGTGGTTGTGGGAAGCATTAGCAATTTCTCAGAAATGATCTGACCAACAATTCAAACTCAACAAACACATGAATAGCACTGAAGGAACAGTCTCCATCACTGACACTACTCCAGTTTATTCCAGGCAGCCACCAATATCTGGCAAGCGATGTTATTTCCCATTACCATTGGAGTTAATTACGAAGATAGTGCTTATTCCATATTAAGCGAGCCAACTATTTCAGCAGCTGTTTGTATCTCGTTAAAGTGCGATTACCTGTCATTAAGTTCTGTGATGGTTGTATATTGCTGCATTTATCTGCCGTGGTTTGATCTATTCCCCCAAACCTGGAGCATTGCAAGCATGTTTAAGAGCTTTTTTTTGTAATTAGGTTTGCTAATGATTCTGGCACATAGACTATTGAACTTTCTATGACTGATTGATCGCAGTGAAACCTACACATTGTAATACTTTCCCTCTCTCTCTTGCTCTGTCTCTTTCTCTCGCGCTCTCTCTCTTTCTCTCTCACTTTCTTTCTCTTTCTCTCATGCTCTCTCTCTTCTCTTGCTCTCTCTTTTTCTCGGTCTCTCTCTTTCGCTCAATGTCTCTCGCTCTCTCCCTTTTTTCTCTCTCTCTCACTCACTCTTGCTCTCACTCTCTCTCCCTCTTTCTCTCTCTCTCTTTCTTGCTCTCTTTTTCTCTCTCATTCTCTCTCGCTCTCTCTTTCTCTTGCTCTCTCTCCCCTTCTTTTTTCTCTCTCTCCCCCTCTCTCTCGCTTGCTCTCTCTCTCCCTCTCTCTCTCTCCCTCTCTCTCTCTTACTCTTGTAAATATTGTCAAATTTCCCAGGGAAAAAAGTACTATCAGGAATTTGTGGATTGTTATTCAAGCTTTGTCGGTGGCGCATCTAATGGCGGTTGCCTAGTAAAAGTTTTTAATGCAACATTTAATTGTGCCAAAATAGTTCATATAAATAGTATGGCAAATAGTTCATTGGGATTTTAAAGATATAAAATTTTTATTATTTAATTTCTTATTTACCCGTTGGCTGTTTTTCTCTCTGACTCAGCCTAATATTTCTGCGTCCTACAATTACTGTCTCTGCAATAATGACGTGCTATTAATGTTCAGGCTTTCCAGCACATTCAGGCCAGTGAGAGATGCATCATGGGTTGGGATGTACAGAATGTGCCGGCCAACTTATGCCACTCTCCCATTTGCTTTACACATCTCATCCCTTTGCCTCACAGTTATTTTTAGGAACTTACGAGTGTATGCTCATTGATTCACCATTAAACTCATCACGGAAAGTTAGGGCTAGTAATTAGCGACACAAGTTTCCTGATAATTGTTAATGCAATCTCCGTCACCATCTCTTGCCCAGAAATTGAAAATTTAACTCAGGATTTCTAATTCCTCCAGGCGGCAAATAGTTCATTGGGATTTTAATGCCAAATTTTTATTTTTATTTATTTTCTTATTTATCCTTTGCCTATTTTTCTCTTTAACTCAACCTAATCGTTCTGTTTCAGTTCCTAATTTCTATTTTAATACGGTATTAGCATCACTGCAAGGCCTGCATTTGTTGCCCATCCCTAATTGCACTTAAACTGAGGGCCTTGCTCGGCCACTTAAAGTTTATTTATTAGTCACATGTAGGCCTTACATTCATAATCCCCTAGTCGCCACACTCCAGTGCCTGTTCGGGTACACTGAGGGAAAATTTAGCATCGCCAATTCATCTAAACTGCCCATCTTTGGACTGTGGGAGGAAACCAGAGCACCCGGAGGAAACCCACGCTGACACGGGGAGAATGTGCAAACTCCACACAGACAGTGACCCGAGCCGGGAATCGAACCCAGTTCCCTGGCGTTGTGAGGCAGCAGTGCTAACCACTGCACCACCTTCAGAGGTTAGTTAAGAATTGACCCCTGAAAGTGATTATTTTAGATTTCTCTTATTCTAGACAGAATACAGACACTGACAGAGCTAACCCACATGTTAATGCAGTAAGAGATTTAAAACATTTAATTATAATTATCTCCCAGATATGAGTCTGCTAATTAAGGCTTCCTACACTTTTGGCTCTTGACTATTGAACTTTCTCACAATGCCTTTCGGAACCTTGCATTGATCGAAATGTTAATCACAGTAAAATACTTTGAAACAAACGTAAAATCTCAACTTATATGTCTTAAAATCATGGTTACTTGTTTTAAATCTCTTACGGCATTAACATGTGGGTAAGTTACCATTCCTCCCTTTGCTGTTAGCTCTGTCAGTGTCTGTATTCTGTCAAAAATAAGAGAAATCTAAAATAATCGCTTTCAACCACATTACTGTGGGTCTGGAATCATATGTGGATAAGACCAGGAAAGGGCGGCAGATTTCCTTCCCTAAAGGGCATCAATGAACCAGATGGGTTTTTAACAACAGTTGATGATAGTTTTATGGTCCCCACTTCTTCCAATTCCAGATTTTATGAATTGAATTTAAATTCCACCATTTAAAAGATTCCAAAGATGTGCAGGCTACATGGATTGGCCATGCTAAGTTACCCCTTAGTGTCCCAAGATGTGTGGGTCAGATGGATTAGCCAAGGGAAATGTGTGGGGTTACTGGGATAGGGCAAAGGAGAGGGATATTCTGTCAGAGGGTCAATGCACACTTGATGGGCTGAATGGCCTTTCTGCACTGTAGGGATTCCATGAACCCTTGTCCTCGGGACATTAGTCTGGAGCCCTGGATTGCTAGTCTAGTGACACTGTTGCTACGCCACCATCTGCTTGTACGTTTGATTTGACTCTAATCCATTGAGCTCCTCAGTCATTCCGTTGCTTCTTTTTCAATCCATAAATGTCATTAGTGAAGGAGGTAGACTGCTGGTTTCACCATGAAGCAAGGTTTCAGATATCCTATTGTCCTGACCATGGACAGTATATAACCAATCATGCACGCATTAAGGTTTTTTGAGCTGAAGGGTGCAGAGAACTATCTAACGGGTGCTCCATGAGATGCCTAGTATCACAATGATTAGCATTTCTGAATGATATAAAATATTGTTGCTGCATCCTTGGTACAAAGTAAGTCAGTTCCTTAAATGTTCTCAGTTAGAATTGTTTATTGAACATTGATAATTGGTTGCAGTAAATGTGGAGCCGGTACCTGTAAAGTGCCCCTTTCTGATCTTGACTTTGGCAGATCGCCATTTAAAAAAGCAGCATGAAATTGATCCAACCCAATGACCAGCACATTGCGGGCGGGAACAAAGCACATTCACATAAATATGTCCCTTATAAATAGTGGGGAAGGAATAAAGAATACCAGAACCCAAGAATGAGGAGCGGCAGTAGACCATTCGGCCCCTTGAATCTGCTCTGCCATTTGATATAATCACGGCTGATCTGATTGTGGTGTTAACTCTATTTTAGATTCTTGATTGACAATGGAGTCAATCTAACTCAGCTTAAAACTACTCAATGACCCTGTCTCCCCTGATCAATGGGGAAGAGAGGTCCACAGACTAACAATGCTCGAAGAAAAATATTCTCCTCATCTCCGTCTTAAATAGGAGACCCCTTATTTTTAAACCATGTCCCCTGGTTCTAGTCTTTCCCACAAGGGGAAGCATCCTTCCGGTATCCGCTCTGTCAAGGCCCCTCAGGATTTTGTACATTTCAATAAGGTCGCCTCTCATACTCTAAACTCCATTGGCACAACATGTTCAACCTTTCCTCACAAGGCAGCCCCTTCTTGCCAGGAATCAATCGAAAGAAACTTCTCTGAACTGCTTCTGATACACTTATCATCATCTCTTAAATAACGAGACCAAAGCCAAGATGCAGTTTCGCTGGGGCCTTGTACAGCTGTAGCAACACTTCCCCAATTTTATATCCGATTCCTCTTATAATAAGCATTCTAATTGCTTTCCTAGTGACTTGTTTTACCTGCATAATAGCATTTGAGTAGAACATGATCCAGCTCGATACCTGCCCCTCTGGATGCCTGCAAGGCATTTTTTTCGCATTTCCCTACTCTACATATCCGTGCAATGATGCCATCAGTTAGAAATGTTAATGGCAATCGATTGCAGAGTGATCTATGACTGTTCAAAGAGAAGCTATTCCGAGCACTGACAATCTTCATTACAGCATCTACAACTTATCCCCCTTGTTTAAATGAGAACATATTCTCAGTGGGAAGCATTGTCATAATTGCTGCTAACTTACAAAGAAATCCTCCAAATTGCAAAGAAAGATTTTAAAATGTTCTTAGGCACGGGGTATGATGGTTACCTGCACAATCTTCTGACTACTAAAGAGCTGCTTTGCTGAAACATGTATCAGGTCCACTAGTGGCTAGCTGCCATTCTGTTGAATTAGGATCAGCAGCCTTCACAAGTTGTGGATACCGCCCTTGGCATCTCAATGCCATCATATAACTATTACCAGCTGCGAAGTGGCATGCCGTGTAAATCCTTTCCTTGGCATCTGTTGTGAACACATATGGCTTCAACCACAATACGCTCTGTTGACAGGTTCATCAATGTTTTTCATGGTATTTGCAGGTGTGCAGGCTTGGCACTGTTGAAAAATAAATCCTCATCAAATAAGACATCATTGCTGCAAATGGGAATAGAACATAAAGATACTCAGTTTGAAATGTTGCATCAGAAATTAATCTACCATTTTTCCTATTCTTACCTTAGTGGATACAATCTCCAACTCGACTTAATTACAATTCACTGTTATCACAAAACATTGTTGGGTTTTAATACGTTTGCTTGCCCTTTACCTTCAACCTGTTTTCAATTATTCAATAATGTGACTTCCCACAGACAAATTGGTTTTCAAATCTCTGATTACGGCTTTGGGGTGAGTTATTAAATGTGATTAAAAGGTCAGGCCTATACAAATACTTCTCATAGTTCATGACTTTGAGCCATGATTTGACTTGTAAAAATAGACTGTGCAAATTTTAAAATTTTATTAATGATAACAGTCTTCCAGCCCTTTTTGTTTCGGTTTTGAGTTGATTTGATTTATTGTTGTCACATGTATTAGTATACAGTGAAAAGTATTTCTTGCACACTATACAGACAAAGCATACTGTTCATAGAGTACATAGGGGAGAAGGAAAGGTGAGGGTGCAGAATGTAATGTTACAGTCATAGCTAGGGTGTAGAGAAAGATCAACTTAATGCGAGGTAGGTCCATTCAAATGTCTGATGGCAGCGGGGAAGAAGCTGTTCTTGAGTCGGTTGGTACGTGATCTCAGACTTTCGTATCTTTTTCCCGATGGAAGAAGGTGGAAGAGAGAATGTCCGGGGTGAGTGTGGTCCTTGATGATGCTGGCTGCTTTTCCGAGGCAGCGGGAAGTGTAGACAGAAGTGTAGAAGTAGTCGACAATAACGTGCCCTTTTAAGATTCATTCACATTTTATTTAGAAACATAATTGCTCTGCCTTACCATCTGTTCAAACACTTTAATGCGCTCCTTCCTGTCCATCCTAAGCCTCAAATGCGAATGGCTTAATAATACGATAAGAGGAGGAGCAAGTAAGAAATGTTAGCCAATGAGGGTGGACAGTCATTAGGATTCAAAGGGAAGTGCTACTCCACTGATTTATCAAAGACCATAAAAATACATTTGCTTCTTTTGTCTCATTATAATTACTTGCCAAATACACGCAAGCCTATTGGCAGAGTGTTCAGTTAACTTCAAGTTCTAAAGGAGTCATACGGACTCGAAACACTAACTCTGTTTCTCTCCACAGATACTGCCAGACCTGCTGGGCGGGATTTTCCAGCCGCGCTGGCCCGGAAAATCCCGCCCGAGGTCAATGGACCTTTCCATGGTCTGCCCCTCGCCCGCTACGATTCCCATGGCGGGTGGAACAGGAAAATTCGCCCCGTTCAGATTATCCAGCAATTTCTATTTTCATTTCAGATTTCCAGCATCGCAGTATTTTGCTTTTAATTCAAGAACTGAATATCATTGATATCTTATCAATGATATTCTATCACAGTTATGAACATGACATAGGTAGCTCAACAAACAAAACTAAACATAGTCTCTGTCAATCATAGCACAGGCAGGTAGAATTAGGCCCGACAATGAAGTCCTCCTAGAATAATGCTGAGGAATTAAGTCTTCTCATCCAGCAACCTCTGGTTCTTGGTTCTGGGCAGCACAATGGCAACAGTGGTTAGTACTGCTGCCTCACAGCACCGGGGACCCGGGTTCAATTCCCGGCCTGGGTCACTGTCTGTGCAGAGTCTGCACGTTCTCCCTGTGTCCGCGTGAGTTTCCTCCGGGTACTCAGGTTTCTTCCCACAGTCCAAAAGCTGTGCTGGTTAGGTGCATTGGCTGTGCTAAATTCTCCTTCAGTGTACCCAAACAGGTGCCGGAGTGTGGCAACTCGGGGATTTTCACAGTAACTTCATTGCAATGTTAATGTAAGCCTACTTGTGAATCTAATAAATAAACTTTAGTTTTAACATGTGTTGGGTATAGTGTAAACTGTGCATCTACTGTTTGATAGGTTGACAGTAGCTTTCAAGGTTTGATGTTTTCATTGTTTGCATCGTCTGTCGTTGCCTTACCTGCTGCAAGATTGTAAAGATTGGAAATGGTTTTTAGGCATGTTCCCCTGTTTGAGTGGTTGTGGCAAAATTTACATTTCTGCTTTGAAATACTTTTAAAAACGCGAACAGAAGGGATAAAACTAGAAAATTGACAGCGCTTTCCTCAGCTACGACCAAGCAAAGTGTGATCTGTTGGATATGAAGGAACAAGTTTGATCAATTATTAATCCTGCCACTTCTATTTGGTAGTCATGATGTGGAGATGCCGGCGTTGGACTGGGGTAAACACAGTAAGAAGTTTAACAACACCAGGTTAAAGTCCAACAGGTTTATTTGGTAGCAAAAGCCACACAAGCTTTCGAGGCTCTGAGCCCCTTCTTCAGGTGAGTGGGAATTCTGTTCACAAACAGAACTTATAAGACACAGACTCAATTTACATGAATAATGGTTGGAATGCGAATACTTACAACTAATCCAGTCTTTAAGAAACAAAACAATGGGAGTGGAGAGAGCATCAAGACAGGCTAAAAAGATGTGTATTGTCTCCAGACAAGACAGCCAGTGAAACTCTGCAGGTCCACGCAACTGTGGGAGTTACAAATAGTGTGACATAAATTCTGATTCTAGGATCGCATGATAAAGACTCAGGAGGAAAAAAGCAGAAATATTTATGTGAAATAGTGTGACATAAACCCAATATCCCGGTTGAGGCCGTCCTTGTGTGTGCGGAACCTGGCTATCAGTTTCTGCTCCGCGACTCTGCGCTGTCGTGTGTCGCGAAGGCCGCCTTGGAGAACGCTTACCCGAATATCAGAGGCCGAATGCCCGTGACCGCTGAAGTGCTCCCCAACAGGAAGAGAACTTCTATTTGGTACCAGCTTTGTGCTTCTGCTGTGGGTGACATGGAAGAAATGGTGGCTTAACAAAGAGTTTGTAGGGTTCAGTAACTAACTCAAAGCAGCTGACAGGAAGGCCTTGGCCCTTTTAATTCTGACCTTAAAGAGCACTCAGACTCGATCAGCGATATTTCCATCCCAACCGTTCTTATCATCCTTATTAATGGGATTGCTCAAGTCATCTTGTTTAGTGCCAAGCTAAACTCTAGCCTATATTCTGGATTTATATGCGAGGAATGTGAATGAGCAGTGACTGACTTCTTAAGTTGTATCCCAAAACTTGACATAGTTTATTTTATTAGTCACAAGTAGGCTTACATTAACACTGCAATGAAGTTACTGTGAAAATCCCCTACTCGCCACACTCTGGCGCCTGTTTGGGTAAACCGAGGGAGAATTTAGCATGGCTGATGCATCTAACCAGCACGTCTTTCGGACTGTGGGACTAGCACCAGAGGAAACCCCCGCAGACATGGGGAGAATGTGCAGGATCCGCACAGACAGCAACCCGAGCCGGGAATCGAACCCAGGTCCCTGGCGCTGTGAGGCAGCAGTGCTAACCACTGTGCCGCCGTGCTGTCCTATGTGCTTGGCAATGCTCTGATGCTCAATTGTAAATGGAAGTTCTTCCTTTGATTTAATGGGTCTAGTTTTGACAGTTTGGCTTTGCTTGCCTGCACTTGCTGATTGAAAGGGAGTGTATTTACAACTCCAGTGGCACTTTATTTACATTTGCTGCCTGTCCCAATGGCTGATATGCAAGCTGAACTCGTAGATCTTGAGACGCAGTTCGATATTTCAACAACACTGGGTCGCTTTTTGTTTTATTTTTGGATATGTTTCAGTGCCACAGTAGAGATGAGGAGTCCAAATATTCCTATAGCTGTTAACAACAATAATTACTGGTATTAATAAATAGTGAAAAGACTGATCTAATACTATGGGTTGTTTGTCTATTTAAAAGGAGTGTCAACATGATATATAAAGGAAGAAAGAACGTGACCTATATTTACATGTTGGTAATTGATGTTTTTTGGCTAGGATTACAGCTGACACTAGGTGGAAATGAAACCTGCTAACTAGATTTATTTTATGCATTTAATTATTTGAATGTTGTTGAAAAGAGATACATGCTGCTGAAGCTTTTTGTTAAAGTTAAAGTTTATTTATTAGTCACAAGTAAGGCTTACATTAACGCTGCAATTAAGTTACTGTGAAATTCCCCTAGTCGCCACATTCCGGCGCCTGTTCGGGTCAATACACCTAACCAGCATGTCTTTCAGACCGTGGGAGGAAACCGGAGCACCCGGAGGAAACCCACGCAGACACGGGGAGAATGTGCAAACTCCACACAGACAGTGACCCGAGGCCGGGAATCGGAACTTGGGTCCCTGGCACTGTGAGGCAGCAGCGCTGACCAAAGTGCCACGTGCCGCCCCAGTGTTTTGCACTCATCAGGAGAAACGTAAGAATGTCAAATTCCAAACAATCATAAACCATTTATATTGCATGAGGGAAGGGTGCTGATTGGTTGGCAAGTCAAGTCTGGCTGTTCTCCCCGTGGCAAGGCGTCAGCCAATCAGCAGGCTGGCAGCTCAGTAGCACCACTGGGAGGAGTGGCCACTGCTGGGGGTGAACTTGGAGAATGAGGGCGCATCAATGGTTTGTCAGGCAGGGGGGCGGGGGATGTGTTGCTCTAAGATTGTGCCGCGCTGTTGCCACTGAGGGCACATCGGTGGACCATTGAGTGCCCAAAAAGGAGGCTGCATCTGGGTATTCTCCTCCAGGGAACTGAGAGAGGAATAATGGGCCTTGATCCTTCTTTCTGAGCCCTTTATCCCACTCCCCTCCTCACTCCCCAGCACCCCCTCCTCCCCACCTTATCTCTCTCCACCCTTATCTTCCTCCCTTATCCACCCCACCTTATCTCCCGCTGTCCTTCCTCATTTCCTGCAACCCCTCCATTTAACCCTCGACCAAACTTACCACTCATTAGCAAAGGAGGAGCTGTGTCCCAAAGATCCCCAGACCCCTCCCCTTGCTATAATAACCATTCACTGGTTAAATACTGCCTCTGTCTTTTCATTCCCAATAGCCCAAGGGAGAGCGAAGTAGAGGCTGAAAGGCGATGGGGATGGAGCTGGCCCATGGATCCCAGCTGATCCATACCAATGTCTGTCAATCAAGCCCACCACCAGTTCTTATATCTGTGTTAGCATATCTCAAACAACTAGATCAGAGAGTTACCTAACAGGATCCGGTAACGCTGCGGTATTTCTGCGTAAGTAATGCTGAGACTGTGGTGGCTCACCAAATTGCTGCTTATCTCAGTATTGATGTGGAGATGTCGGCGTTGGACTGGGGTGGGCGCAATAAGAAGTCTCACAACACCAGGTTAAAGTCCAACAGGTTTATTTGGAATCACGAGCTTTCGGAGCGCTGCTCCTTAGATGCTCCTTCATCACCTGAAAGTTAATTTGTTAATAGCAAGATCCCAAAAAACAATACTTGAAATAATGACTAGTTAATTTTTATTGTTTAGCAGCAGCCTTGAGTCCAAAGGCATGGGCCCTGGTGTTTTGTACCTTGTGCACTCCCCCCTACTTTCCCAGGCCCTAGTCTCCCCATGTGGCAGAGAGCCCTCGGTGCTCTGGTTAACTACTAGTGGAGGCAGGAAGAAGCCCTTAGTTGGACACTTGGGGCAGAATCTTACGGCCATTCACACCAGCAGGACTTTCTGCTCCCGCTGCAGTGAATGGAGATTTGGCAAATTCTCCATCCTCGTTTGCAGCAGCAGTGCGTGTGAATGGCCGGTAAGATTGTGCCCTTAGACTCTGGCCAGATGAGTTAGATGACCCTTCCCGCCGCTGGCAAGACGATGTGGTGGTAGGACGATGGTGTGCACATCACCAACCATCTTAGCTGCGCCATCTTACCAGCCTTCACGCTTCCCAGCCTGCCTGACCCAGGGCTTGATAAAATCCAGTCCAATGTTTCAGACCGATGAACTTTGGACAGAACCAGCCTGATTAGAACATTCAGCACCTGTCAAGAAAAATCTTATAGAAGAATAATTCAGAGCTGAGATTCTGTTTAAAAATAGGTTTTGTTTTGTATTAAGTGGAAGAGGATTCTGTAGAGATGGGAGTCTGCGTACCAGGCCCAGCTGGTGGCCGTGATCGCTGCTCATTAAATCACAGACTGAACTATTCAACTGCCAGAGGAACAGGCATCACCCGTCGATGCAAAAGGCAATCGACTGATGGTGTCAGCAGTTACATGTGTCATGAGGCAACGTTACAGCTCATTGAACAGTGGAGCTAATTGAACAGTGGCCCCACTCCTTAGAGCACTGTGCACCATTCTGGTTGCCACACTGTGAAATAGAAGCGCCAAAGAGGAGATTTACAAGAATGATACCAGAAAAATACAAGGGTATACCTATCAGGAAAGGATGAACAGGCTGGTTCTCTAATGGCTTGAAAGATAACAGCCAGTGTGACCTGATCAAGGCCCTTAAAACTCTGAAAGTATTTGATAGAGTGGACAGAGAGAGAATGTTTCCACTTGTGAAGATGAGAATAACCAGAGGCCCTCAATAAATGATAGGCTAAAAGAAATCCAGTAGAGAATTCATGGGAAATCTCTACCCAAAACTTGGTGAGAATATGGAAGTTGTAGCCACAGAAAATGGTCGAAGTGAAGAGGAGGTACACTGAAGGGAAGAGTAGACAAAAATAAGAGGGAGGAGAGAATAGAGGGTAACCTGATAGTTTTAGATGAGGAAAGAAGGAAGGAGACTTGAATGGAGTATAAACACCAGCATGGACTGGTTGGGCTGAATGGCCTGTTTCTACATGATTAAATCTTATGTAATCCTTTGTAAACCCCTAGTTACTTTTTAAAAATTCATTCGTGGGACATGGGCGTCGCTGGCTGGCCAACATTTATTGTCCATCCCTAGTTGCCCAAGGGCAGTTGAGAGTCGACCACACTGCTGTGGCTCTGGAGTCACATGTAGGCCAGACCTGGTAAGGACAGCAGATTTCCTTCCCTAAAGGACATTAATGGACCAAATGGGTTTTTCTGACAATTGACGATGGTTTCATGGTTATCAGTAGATTCTTAATTCCAAATTTTTTTTATTAAATTCAAATTCCACCACCTGCCATGGTGGGATTTGAACCCAGGTCCCCAGAGTCAGGATCATAGAATCACAGAATCCTACAGTGCAGAAGAGGCCCTTCGGCCCATCAAGTCTGCACCGACACATGAAATGCCCTGACCTGCCCACCTAATCCCACTTGCCAGCCCTTGGCCCATAGCCTTGAATGTTATGGTGTGCCAAGTACTCATCCAGGTACTTTTTAAAGGATGTGAGGCATCCCGCCTCCACCACCCTCCCAGGCAGTGCATACCACCTCTGAGTAAAAAGGTTTTCCTCAAATCCCCCCCAAACCCCCCACCCCTCACTTTTAACTTGTGTCCCCTTGTAACTGAGCCTTCAACTAAGGGGAACAGCTGCTCCCTATCCACCCTGTCCATGCCCCTCATAATCTTGAACATCTCAATCAGGTCGCCCCTCAATCTTTTCTGCTCCAGAGAAAACAACCCAAGCCCATCCAACCTCTCTTTATAACTTAAATGTTCCATCCCAGGCAACATCCCGGTGAATCTCCTCTGCATTCACTCCAGTGCGGTCATGTCCTTCCTGTAGTGTCACTACCAGAACGTTAGCTGGAGTTTCTGGAATAATCAGTCTAGCAATAATACCACTAGGCCACTGTTTCATTCTCATTGAATGCTCTAAGTTGAACGCATTGAATAAAACAATAGCTGAACTCATCATGCTGTTTTATATAGCGCCTCCCTGGATAAAGTTCCTGGTCACACTTTGCATTTTGGCATCACAATATTAAACTTCTAACCGGAGCTTTATCAATTAGAAATTTGTTGACGTAACATTCAGCCCTTGGTTAGGTCAAACACACTGAATAGCAGCAGCGAGACAAGCAACTACAATCCAGAATACAACAGTCTGTAATTAAAGGCTTGGACAAGACGAATCATTCAATCTAGACAGAAAACTATTTGCTTGGGTTATGAACCCTGCTGGTGTTCAGAGGGCATCCCAAATCTCTGAAGGGAAACTTGGAATGTTGGTTCTTACCTATTTATTTTAATGATTTGGGGAAAAAAATGTGAGAAACGAGGTGAATCCCGGTGAGGAAAGGAGTCAGTCTTGTTATAAATTGTTCAAATAACAAAACATTTATTAAACTTTAAAACACACAGCAAGAAAGACAACACTGAAGAACAGCATTTACAATTAATTATAATAATGATTTCCCAGACAGTATGATCAAATCCTAACCTATCTACTTTCCTAAACTCCGAGAATACAGCTACGCCAAAACAACATCCCATAGATTTTAACATTGTGAGCTAGATTCAGCAATTAATTACCACACAGGGCCTGTAGCTTTCTTTTGGAAACTGTTCTCCTTGTTTAGAGTAGAATTCATGGAGTCTGACACAGACAGACTTCTGCTGCTTTCTTCTGTACAATCACTTGATTCTTTTGGGAAGCTCTTGCTTTGCAATTGGGTATGGCTATGGTCTAGGTCCCAGGCCTGGACTGCTAGTCTCCACTTTGCTTAACAAAGTATCAGTTTCCCCCTGCCAATAGGCTAATCTACATTGCACAAGTCTTCAGTGCAGCTAAACGCCTATTGTTCCTTTTTTAGCCAATTCTTTGCATTTAATTTCATTCCAACTTTCTAACACTTTACATAATTTTTAACACAAATAATTTAGATAAAAGAAGGGAATATACGATAAGACCAATGTTTTTCGTTTGGAAAGGAGAGATGTTCCCTAATGCAATTTCCATGCAAGTATACTGATTTGTAAATACAACTCATTATATTTGTAAAGCTATAATGTAGAAAAATGTCCCAAATGCTTCACACAGATGCAATCTGACAAGCAACAGAGAACTACTGCACACGTACAGAACATTTGTACCGCAAAAGATATTTTTGGTATATTATGTGACAAAATAATTAGGCAGAACTGGAGCAATGACAAAGCTATCATTGGTAACCTAAGTGGTTGCTCAGGCCACAGAGAAATGGAGAGGCTGGGACATCAAAGAGGATTTCACAGCTTTTCTATCACCCAGGGCCTAATGTATGCTTGAGTAACCCACCTTCAGTAACCCGTGGTTAACTCCGCGTTTAAATGCTTGCATCCAAGGGACAGATTTTCAGGTCGTAACAGTGTGTGGGAGAGTTACACAGCCAGGCGAAATGATGCATGACACCTCACCATTATCGGCGTATGTGGGTGTTTTAAATTAATACAGAATGTCAAAGTACAACCACAGCAGCTCCTGTATTCTTGACAGAGATTGAGAACCCTGATCTAACTGTGAACAACTCTCATGGTGCTTCTGCTCAGCTTGGTTTCAGCTGGAATACAGTTAGCCATTCAGTGCAAGTTCACGAATCTGCAAGCTATGTGGATGTGCAATTGGAAATCTATCAATGATGAAGGACTGGGAAATCATGTTGCAGCTATATGAAACCTTGGTTAGGCCGCATTTGGAGTATTGCATGCAGTTCTGGTCATCACACTACCAGAAGGATGTGGAAGCTTTGGCGAGAGTGCAAAAAAAGGTTCACCAGGATGTTGCCTGGTCTCGAGGGTGTTAAATATGAGGAGAGGTTGAATAATCTAGGCTTGTTTTCACTGGAAAGACTGAGGCTGAGAGGAGACCTGATAGAGGTCTGCAAAATTATAAAAGGCATAGACAGGGTGGATAGTCAGAGGCTTTTTCCCAGTGCGGAAGTGTCAATTACAGGGGGGTACAGGTTAAAGGTGAGGGGCGGGGGGGAGATTAAGGGAGATGTGCGGCGGAGGTTTTTCAGGCAGAGAGTGTTGGGTGCCTGTAACCCACTGCCAGAGGAGGTGGTGGAAGCAGTCACATTAGCAACATTTAAGAGGCATCGGGATGGGTACGTGAATAGGGAGGGAATAGAGAGATACGAACCGAGTAAAGGCAGAAGGTTTTTTTAGTTTAGTTAGGGCATCATGATTGACACAGGCTTGGAGGGCCGAAGGGCCTGTTCCTGTGCTGTACTGTTCTTTGTTCTTTGAATGAATATGCCCAGACTGTTCTTTCTGACATTGTGGTTGGTCTTGTGATTGACAGGCACAGTAGAGAATCAAAATAACAACAGAATAAAGAGTGGACTCATTTGCATCTGGGGTCCTTGTAGATTATTACAAAGTGGTTTATAATAAGAAAAAACTTCTTTCCCTCAGCTTCAATGAGTCCAGGACAGGAGGAAGGAATTTGTTTCTTCCCCTGTTGCCAAGTAAACACGGTTATGATTATTCATCACTGAGCAGATGTTGATCTTGTCGAAAGCTGAATTCAAAGAATGATAAGTTTAAGTGAGCTTTTTTGAGGATTTCTACTCTGTTAGTTATTCCAGTCACCTTCACCTTCTCTCCCCCAGTGTGGATCAGACATGATCCATGATTGAGTGAGGCTGGAAATTCCCGCCCGAGGTTAATGGATATTTCCTTTGTCCACCCCTCACCCCCTCCAATTAGGTTGGAAGTGTTTGATTTTTGTATGTAAAGTTACTTTTGCTTAAAAACATGAAATCTGTGGAATAATTTCTTTCAGTTGGACACTGTGCTTTTGAATTTCTCTTTAAATGTTAACAGTCTCTTCAGAGCCATTGTAATAAAAGGAATTGTCTGTGAACCCAACATCAGATTCTGGTTAGAATCGATAGAATTATAGAATCCTTACAGTGCAGAAGAAGGCCTTTTGGCCCATTGAGTCTGCACCAACCCACATCAGAGCATGCCACCCACATCCTACACCCTTAACCCCATATATTGACCCCATTAATCCCCCTAAACAACACAACCTACGACACTAAGGGGCAATTTCGCATGACCAATCCACCTAAACTGCACATCTTTGGACTGTGGGAGGAAATTGGAGCACCCGGAGGAAACCCAGGCAGACAAGGGGAGAACGTGCAAGCTCCACACAAACAGTGCACCCAAGGGTGGAATTGAACCTGCGTCCCTGGTACTTTGAGGCAACAGTGCTAACCACTGTGCCCCCGTGCCACCCTGCTTTTCCTGTTTGAAACTCCAGCTCTCTGTTGTTCAATAGTAACCCACTTACCATCCCTGTGTGACAGATCAACATCACATCCTCTTGGCCACAAAACAATCACTAAGAAACTACTTCATACTGCAATGGACAGGAGGAGGGCCAGTTCAAACTGCTCTAATATTTCCTCTTGCCACCCATCCGTAGATAGAAAGATGTTTTGATTTGTTTCTTTTTTAATAAGCTCAGCAGATTTCCCAACCTCTTGGCTTTTGTGTGATACAATTCCAACTAATAACCCCACAGCAAACTCAAAGTAGGGATGAACTTGGTCAGATCCCCTTTATTACAATCTCTGTTAAGATTAATTCAAACACCTAGTTTTAATTGAAAGAAATTGGTCAAGGCAATCAGAGTCAAGTTGCCAGGTTTACATTTTTGAACAATGCTTGGCAGTTGACTGTCAATCACCATTAACTGGTGCATTCTCTATGGTAATGTCTCTGTATGCCCTGTTTGAGAGCAGATATCCACTCCATCTGACGAAGGAGCAGCGCTCCGAAAGCTAATGGCATTTGCTACCAAATAAACCTGTTGGACTTTAACCTGGTGTTAAAACTCTTACAATGCCTCTACCAATCAGAGTCCACTTGCCAACCAGTCTACATTCTCCTCTCATAAAGTTGTGGTTTCCCCTGACATTGGTATTCTTGGGATTGTCCTGATGAGTGCAAGATGAAAAATGATGGGAGCGACAACCTAGTGGTATTAGCACAATTAATCCATAAACTCAGTGAATGTTCTGGGGACCTGGGTTCGAATCCCGCCATGGCACATGGTGGAATTTGAATTCGATAAAAAATATCTGGTATTAAGAATCTACTGATGACCACTGTCGATTGTCGGAAAAACCCATCTGGTTTACCAGTGTCCTTTAGGGAAGGAAATCACAGAATCATAGAATCCCTACAGTAGAGAAGGCCATTCGGCCCATTAAGTCTATACCGACCAAATCCCATCTAGGTTGTATTCCCATAACCCCACACATTTACCCTGCTAATCCCCCTGACATTAGGGTCAATTTAGCATGGCCAATCAACCTAACCTGCACATCTGCCGATCTTACCTGTTCTGGCCTACATGTGACTCCAGAGCAATGTGGTTGACCCTCAATTGCCCTCGGGCAACTAGGGATGGGCAATAAATGTTGGCCAGCCAGCGATGCCCACGTTACAAAAATTAATTTAAAAAAATGTTTACCCAAGGTGTTTACCCAATTCTTTATCCAGAAGCACCATTCACTTCTTCTAAAAATTGACTGAAACCTAAAACTGAAACTTAGACCTGAGATGTCTTTTTCCTCACTGCAACCCTCATTTCACAAAAGGTTTAATCATAGCGTGTATACTTCCAAAATGCAGAGTAATGCTGAAATGCCAGAATAAATGCCACCAGTTATTTATGTCGCTAATTGAGTTTCAGCGTGTAGATGGGAAGTTTTCCAGTTGCTTCACCTCCCTAAGTTATTGATTTAATTTACCTTTAATGACTCTGGCAGTAACCATTACTGCTGGGTAGAATTACCAGAGATCAGCAGTAAATCTGCCAACAGTGGTCATGTCACTTACATTTTCCCGTTATTAGTGGATCCATCATTATGCTGCTATCAGAAATTCAAGTGTGAGAGTTACATTTAACAACCTTGAGTGGAATATTCTAGTTTTTTAACTAAGGGTGGGATTTTCCGGCCGTTCGCGCCCAAAACCGGAGAATCCCGCCTGAGGTCGACGGACCGTTGCTTGGTCCGCTCAACACCTCCCCCCCCGCCCCCCCCCCCCCCCCCCTCCCCCCCCCCCCCCCCCCCCCCCCCCCACCCCACCACCCGCTACGATTCCTGTGGTGGGCGAGATAGGAAAATTCCCCCCTAAGTGTTAGCTCAGGTGGGAAAAGCTGCTCCTCAACTCCAATGCTGACTTTTGAAACTTAGTTGTAAAAAGTGCTGGAGGCACACTGAGGGGCAAACTAAAACATAAATAAATACAAAGTTCTCCCGCACAGAGACGAAGATGGAAACAGACAACCCCCCCTCACCAGGCACACGGGGAACTCTGCTGCCCCTCCCCCACAACGGGCAAAGGGAAAACAGTGAGGGGTGGGAGGTTCACGGGGGATTTGAGGAAAAATCTTTTACTCGGAGGGTGGTGACAGTCTGGAATGCAGTGCCTGGGAGGGTGGTGGAGGCGGGATGCCTCACATTCTTTAAAAAGTACCTGGATAAATATTTGGCACGCCATAACATTCAAGGCTCTGGGCCAAGTGCTGGCAAGTGGGATTAGGTGGGCAGGTCTTCTGCACTGTGATATTCTGTGATTCTGTGAACTCACCCTGATCAAAATTTCCCATTCAGAGATTAGACCAGGAAGTATAACTTAAAACAGTTAATTCAATGCCAAATCATGTACAAAATGTGAATTAATGAGGCGATTGGAAAGAAGAAATGAGAGAGACATATGGGGGAAAAAATTAAAATCTCCAACGACTATTAAAATGTGAATAAATGAGAATAAAATAAAAAGTGAAATTTACAATGTATTTGGCCATGCATAAGTATTATGTCCCCATGGAAACTGACATCTTTAAAAAAGAGATATGAATTTCACAGTGACCGGCAGAAGGAAGCACAGATTTCACGTTTTGGGAGTTTTACTGTAACAAGCTGAAATTAACATTGACTAAACATTCTTGAGTAGGCAACTATACTACAGAAGATGTACTTTCCCCATTAGCTAATTATCAAAACCAAAAACACTGTGCCACATTTATATCCAACACTATGCCTCCAGCAGATATTGTCCCAAACTCCACCCAGCTTCCAACAGGATACTTCTCTCTGCCACTCCAGGGATGAGTCTTCCTCTGTTCCTTTGAAGTTCTTTCTCTAAATCATCTGAATATCATTGTACTGACTTCCAGCAGCAAAACACTTTCTAATAACTCCTTGGCCTTTAAATCTCTACAAGTCCTGTCCATCGAATACAAAGGCCAGGATTTTATGGCGTTGCTCCTCCTGAAACTGTAAAATCCTGCCCGAGGTCAATGGACCTTTCCATGGTTCGCCCCTCACCCACTCCGATTCCTGTGGCGGGCGGGGTGGTAAAATTCCAGCCAAAATCTCTTCTAACCAGCATTCTGCTTGGTGGTCAACAATTTTTCCTTCTCATTGGCACAGCAGCATCTATTTCGGGTCTTTCTCTGTCAGTCTCTCTCTCTCTCAGAGTCTATGTCCAAGCAAAACCATCTGCCTCTCTTTTTTGACAAGGTGTGAAAACTGGTACCCGAGTATCCAAGGCTTGCCACCCAATTCTGTCTGCATGTCAACCAGATCACATGAGCCTGTCTTCTGGCAGAGTTCAATCCGATTTTCACCATCCCCCACTCTTCTGTTTTACCTGAGATGAAGCAGTTTAAAACCTGCCTTATAAAGTCTCGCATTCACAACACAAGAAAAAACTGAAAATTGGCTTTGAAATTCAGCCAACTCTACTTCAATAAAACTAGCCCAACCACTTGAGTGGCAAGCTGTTATTGTGTGTGTGGAATGACTGCAAAAGAAATGGCTTTTAACCCGATGGAATCGTAATGAAGATGAAGCAGTAAATATAGCGCCTAGTAAAATATCCAGCAATGGGGAAAGAAAGAAAACTGCATTTATACAGAGTTTTTGTGACCTCAGTGTGGTGAACCATTGTTGGTTCCCACCAGGTAGTGCTGAGCCATGGTCTGGCCAGTACTATGAGTCTGTAGATATGTTACTGTTGGGGTTAGGGTTGGGCTGTTCTACCTGTTAATATAGTCCTATGGTACACCCCAGTTGGCTCCGCCTCCTGGGAGAGGTATAAAGGTCACTGCTCTGCCTGGTGACCCTTTAGTCTGGGATTGTATATTGTATATAGTAGCTCTGTTATTGTTGGCAATAAAAGCCTTTATTTCCCGAGTACATCCTGCCTCCCGTGTGATATATCGCGCATCACTCAGTACATCCCAAATTTCTTTGCAGCCATTTAAGTACTTTTGAAGTATAATCATTGTTGGAATGTAAGATATGGAGCTGGGCAATAACTGCTGGCCAATCACTGATGCCCGTGCCCCACGAATGAATAAAACAAAAACCAGCCACCCTACAGCAAACTCCCGCAAACAGCAAAATAATCTCGCCCAAATAATCTCTTTCAGTAATATTGGTTGAGGGAAAGTAGTGGCCAGGATGCTAATGGAGAACTTTCCTGCTGTTCCAGAGAGGGTTAGACAGGACCTTGGTTTAATGTCCCATATTTGAAACATGTCGCTTCTGACGGCGCAGCACTCCCTCGGCGCCGCGCTGACATGTCAGTCTAGATCTCATGCTCGAGTCTCTGGAGTGGGACCTGGAGCACGAGAGTCTCTGACTCAAAACTAAGAGAGTGGGTTACCCACTGAGCTGGAGCTGACACTAAAATAATGACGGGCAACCTGTGACCCCAAGCGCGCTTTGCAATGAGGGGGCGTCCGTCAAGAGGTGGCCCGTGGCATGGAGCCACCTTGCTTTTCTCTCCACCGAAAAATCTATTTGCGGATCAGCCCCGAAAGGTTTGGAGAGAGATTAGGAGAAACTCAATGAGGATGGATGTCAGCGCTTGTACGTGACTGAGGTGACCTTTTGAAGCAGAACAATTCAATAACTACATTTTTTAAACTGGTGAAGCTTAAAAAAAAAAGAAGTAACATTTACCTTGTGTCTTTCAGAGCAAAAGCATCAGCCAGACGCCAGGGGAATGCATGATTTATGTCAAATATTTATTCACCACCCTGCTCTGCTAAATTGGAACCGCAGGGTTCACTGGCTCCACTCCTCGGGTTGCTCATGGCCTAGTGCTCAGTTAATAATACCACACACTCCAGGGAAATTAGAAGTTGCCTGGAAGTTATTACAGATACTTTCACAGTTCAGTTGGAACACAGTTTTCATCCCTCCATCTGATTAGGAGTGTGAAAACCTGTTTGATTACGATGAGCATGAAACATCCCTACCAGCACCAGCTAAAAATAACAGTTTATAGAGTCATTCATACGACATTTCTCCAATTAATGTCCTTTTATCTATAGTCCTGGAGGATATTTCATTATTCTGTATTAATGTCAAAGATATATTGGGCCGGATCCTCCGACCTTGCCAGCAACTGGGTTTCTCCGGTCCCGCCGATGTTAACGAAGTTTTGGCTGAGTGCCAAATTCTCGCTGGCAGTAGAGGCGAGGCCTGAAGGGCCGGAGAAATACAGCCATTGGCATTTCAGCATTTGGACACAGTGCAATGTCGCTGAAAGGTTTGCGTCTATTTATGAGACTGTCATAAAAATAGTTCCAGTCTGCAAATACGTAACCAAAACGACATGATTTACTTTCATTTTTACAAAGTGTGGCATCCATTTTTCTTTATCAGCAGAGATGCAATGAGCAATGAGATGCAGTGCATCATATTGGCTTTCTCCTGTGTTTGAGACAGTGTCAGGAGAGCTCTTGTCTGCCCTCTGGCACAGAACATAAAGGAGGAAGCAATATTGAGAAATGGTTCAGAAAATATGGACAGAAGTGAATTGCACAATGAAAAATGATTGCAAAAATATCCACCAGAACCCAGTATCTTTATGCATAATGGCTTCTGCACTACAAAAGTAATTCCTTGTCTTAAGTGTCTTGCGAGAGGCGAGTTTTACTCTTGTTCAGCTGACTGCGAAATGCATTAGCCAACACCCTGCCCGCCTGCCCCCACTTCTGTCAAATGGGTGAGGAGTCCCAGGCCATTCAGAGCTTGGACTTCATTTCAATCTCACTGGTGAATTACATGCTCTGCCTGGTATCCCAATGGTCTACAATGGGGTGGCTCATACAGGTCGATAGTGGAGGTGAATGGGGAAAGTTGCCCTGAGAATAACCAGCAATGTTTGTCTGGAGGCAGTTTGAGAAATATTGCTACATGTAGATCCACAGATTAAAGACTCAATATTCTTCCTTAGGGACCGAGCAGCAATACCTTGGAGAACAACTGCCTGGTTGAGCTGCTGAATGCCAGGACACATGGACTGAGCTTGCATGGTGCAAACTTACATAGAAATATAGAACCATAGAAACATAGAAGATAGGAGCAGGAAGAGGCCATTCTGCCCTTCGTGCCTGCTCCCGCCATTCATTATGATCATGACTGACCGTCCAACTCAATAATGAGCCTAATCCTGCTTTCTCTCCATAACCTTTGATCCCATTCACCCCAAGTGCTACATCCAGCCACCTCTTCAATACATTCAATGTTTTGGTATCAACTACTTCCTGTGGTAATGAATTCCACAGGCTCACCACTCTTTGGGTGAAGAAATGTCTCCTCACCTCCATCCTAAATGGTCTATCCTGGATCCTTAGACTGTGACCCCTGGTTCTGGACTCCCCCACCATCGGGAACATCCTCCCTGCATCTACCCTGTCTAGTCCTGTTCGAATTTTATAAGTCTCTATGAGATCCGCCTTCATCATCTGACCGCCAGTGAAAACAATCCTAACCTAGTCAATCTCTCCTCATACATCAGTCCTGCCCTCCCCGGAATCAGCCTGGTAAACCTTCGCTGCACTCCCTCGAGAGCAAGAACATCCTTCCTCAGAAAAGAAGACCAAAACTGCACACAATATTCTAGGTGCCCTGGCATAACTGAAAACTTGCCCTGGTGTAACTGAAAATTTCAATCGGGTTCTATCTACACAGCAGCAGCCTGACCTGCACTGTTAAAGAGGCCTGCCCTTCAGAGACAGGCAACAGTCACCTCAGAGTAAACCCTTCCCAAACAGTGACTGCCAGAGTATCAGTGTTAATAGGGCAGTTAATCAAACAAACTCAGCCTTTGTTGAAGTTTGGGTTTACTTATTAGTGTCACAAATCGGCTTACATTAACACTGCAATGAAGTTACTGTGGAAATCCCCGAGTCGCCACGCTCTGGCGCCTGTTTGGGTACACCGAGGGAGAATTTAGTCCGGCCGATGCACCTAACCAGCACGTCTTTTGGACTGTGGGAGGAAATCAGAGCAACCAGGGAAAACCCACGCAGACACGGGGAGAACGTGCAGACTCTGCACAGACAGTGACCCAAGCCGTGAATCAAACCCTGGTTCCAAGCGTTGTAAGGCAGCAGTGCTAATCACTGTGCCACTGTGCTGCTCCCTGGTATTATGTCAGTGGAACTGAGGCATTATCTCTTTTATTATTCCTATTCATAGACACGGTTTTGAAGTACCTTCATCAGTATTGGCCCTGCAGGCCACAGTAATTATACATGGCGCACATTAAAATACATTGCTTTTGTTAATCTATCTTTTCTCGGGATGTGAACATTGCTGGCTAGGCATGCGTTTATTGCCCATCCCTTCTTGAACCGCGGCAGTCCATCTGGTGTAGGTGCACCCTCAGCGCTGTCATAATGGAGTTCGAGGATTTTGACCCAGTGACAGTGAAGGAATGGTGAGGGAGGGGAACATGTAGGTGGTGATGCTCCTATGCATTTGCTGCCCTTGTCCTCCTAGGTGATAGAAGCCATGGGTTTAGAAGGTGATGTCAAAAGAGAGATGGGGAGTTTCCACCATGCTTCTTGTAGATGGTACACACCGCTCTCTGTGTGCATCTGTGGTGGAGGGAGCGATTATTGGAGATGGTGGTTGGGGTGCCAATCAAGCGGGCTGCTTTGTTCTGGATGGTGTTGAGCTTCTTGAGTGCTGTTGGAGCTGCACCCATCAGGCAAATGGAGAACATTCCATCACACTCCTGACTTGTGCCTTGTAGATGCTGGACAGGCTTTGGAGTGACTGGATATGAGTTACTTGCCGCAGGGTTCCTAGCCTTTGACCAGTTCTTGTAGCCAAGGTATTTATATGGCTGGTCTAATTCAGTTTTGGGTCAATGGTAACCCTGAGGATGTTGATAGTGGAGGATTCAGCAATGCCATTGAGTGTCAAGGGCAGATGGTTAGATTCTCCCTTGTTGGAGATGGTTATTGCCTGCCACTTGTTACTTTTCATTGTCACATTGGATAGGGTTTTCCGGTCGCGCTCGCCCCGAATCCGGAAAGTCTCGCCCAAGGTGAATGGACCTTTGCATAGTCCGTGTCCTGCCCTCAATGATTCCCGTTTTGAGCGAGACGGGAATATTCAGCCCATTATTTATTTTGAAAAATGGTAACATCCACCCACTGAGGTATTTTTAGTTAACTAGTTTGAGCTAGCTTGCTTTCCAAAAGGATGCCCGTACATTGACAATGATGGTGGGACTCACCATATCCAACGACATTCCCTATTTCAGAAGTTGCATGGATGTCTAGGGCTTTTAATGATTTAATTCCTTACATATCTAGCAGAGAAAATTTTGTCATGGGAAGAAAGTGGTCATTAACTTGGTGAGCTCTGGGCTGAGATGCGGTTGGTTATCAAGTTTGAACATATGCGGCAAATGGGAGATGGGCTGAGGTAATGACCTTGAAAGGAAGCACTTTCTTACACATTTTAGTCAGAATCCAATTACATTCAAATGTGCGCAGAAGGTGCAAACGCTGTGGTTATCCTTCTGCACATGTGCAGAAGCACTACTTCCAAGGAGCTTGACATTCTTAAAATGGTTTCTCGCAGCATTTGGATGTCGGACTGATTTAGGACAGAGAATTGCTTTTTCCCTCATTTCTATAGCAACGCACGACTGTCACTTTAAGATATCAACAGAATATTGCTATAAATATTTAAGGTCCTCTGCAGCTAACTGAATTGACTGATCAGTTTGTGATATTGAGAGCAGGTTGCTGTAACGGCAACAGTTAATCAATGTCTGTGTGAGGACTGCTGACAGCAGTAGAGAATCTTGGATGAAGATGGAATTGACAACGCAGACATTGCAAAACTCATCAAACAATCACTGGGGGTTGAGGAATGGGTGGGGGGGAAGGGAGATACTGTCAGAGGCAGTAATTATATCAGGTAATTGGTGTCATTTACCTTGTCACAGCCCACTGAATGTGACTAACGCAGGACATTTTGAGCTGTCACACACTGTTAGCTTTGAGGTGTCAGTGCTTTAGGAATTGCATGAGGTCTCACTCATTCTGAGAGGAAAAAAAATACATGCGGCAAAATGACTTTCTGAAATGTTTAAAAAAAAAAACCTGAAGAAAAGTTAGTCTGGTTAAAAAGCAAAATAGTTTCATGTGCGTTGGAAATCTTGGATTTTGTTTCAAGAATTAACCCTTCATTGCCCGGGGCACGTGTGGGATTTTCCGGCCGCGCTCACCCCAAGACTGGAAAATTCCACCCAAAATCAATGGACCTTTGCATGGCCCATGTCCCACCCACTACGATTCCCTTAGTGGGCGGGACGGGAAAATTCCGCCCATGATTTAGTTAAACAAGGTTTATTGGCGTCCACCTTCAGATATAAAATGCATGCCTAACCATCCAACATGGCGGATGCTATTTCTGGCCCATGCGACCCACAGAAAAATGGAGTCCAGGGCATGTTACTGAGGCTGGAGTAAATGCAATGGGATGTCTCACATCCGCTTGAGGACCCCTTTGCAAAATGGGTTGTCATGAATGTTATCATGTGTCTACATGCCATCATGAGAGCGTGTGAATTTGAATTGAATTGAATTGATTTATTATTGTCATATGTACTGGGGTACATTGAAAAGTATTGTTTCTTATGAGCTGTTGCAGACAAAATATACCGTTCATAGAGTACATAGAGGAGAAGGGAAGGAGAGGGTGCAAAATATGGTGTTACAGTTACCAACAGGGTGAAGAGAAAGATCAGCTTAATGTGTGATAGGACCATTCAAAAGTCTGACGGCAGCAGGGAAGAAGCTGTTCTTGAGTCAGTTGCTATGTGATCTCAGACTTTTGTATCTTTTTCCCGGCGGAAGGTGGAAGAGAGACTGTCCAAAGTAAGTGGGGTTCTTAATTATGCTGGCTGCTTTTCTGAGGCAGCGGAAACTATAGACAGAGTCAATGGATGGGAGGCTGGTTTGTGTGATGGACTGGCATTATGATCCAGTCTCAGTTTCACTTTGGCCTATGAGCAGAACACAGCACAGCTCTGATGGCTTCCAAATTTCTACCTTTGTGTATCGCTGTTCTTATGTGACTAAATGAAACCATGCACTTAGCCAATTCCTTCTGAGTGATTGCTGCTTTTATATCATGACAAAAACACAACATGATGTTCGCTGATGGTCAAACAGCGTGGCAAATACATGTACAACATGTGAGCAGCCTTACGTCATGCCATGGGGCATGAGGCAACGCTCAATGGTCTGGTTAGATTGCAATGAGTTTGTAGCGTCAAAGAGTGTTGAAAGCTCAGCGTGGTGACTCCCCTCCCGACGTAAAGAGCTGGTAAGCAGACTAATCCCTTGTAATGAGATTGCACCACGGAGCAATATCAGTTCTATGAGTTGGACAATGCATCGAGAGGGTCAGCATCGAGTTAGCTCAGTTTGGAAAGGTGAGTGTTCAGGGCTGGAGCAAAAGTGAATGCAGGAGTGTAAAACAAAGAAAGCAAACAAAGCCGTCATGAAAATTGGACGAGAGAAGGTTGTCGTTATAATGGGAGGCTGCAGGAGTTGCTGAACAATAAATTGAATAAAACAAGGAGAAAGGTCATAGGGATATTGGTCGAATGTCCACAAAATTCCCCAGTTTGAATTGGAATATGGCTGACTGATGATCTGAATTCAACAGCGTACAGGGCTATGGTTTCTTGATTCAGGTGTGTCTGAACCAGACAAGCAAGCCATAAAAATTTGCCTAGTGATTGGGAATTAAGGTCTCCACAAGCTGAGAGATTAACAGCAGAAGCGCTAAAGGTTCCCCAAAGGTATGGACTACATTTTAAGACTGGTTCAGAATCAGGTTAAGCTCCCCTATTCATCAACTAGAGTTCATGTCATTTCAACAAGACCATACAGAATCCATGAGTTTAAAGTTTAGTTATTAGTATCACAAGTAGGCTTACATTAACACTGCAGTGAAGTTACTGTGAAAATCCCCTAGTCGCCGCACTCTAGTGCTTGTTCAGGTACACTGAGGGAGAATGCACCTAACCAGCACACCTTTCGGACTGTAGGTGGAAACCGGAGCACCGTGCCGCCATTAACCACTTTGGCAGGAGATGCAGAGAAAAGGACAAGTACTGTGATTTTTCAAATCAGAGTTATTGAGTTGCTGGTCAGACCCTCTCCCAAGAAAGCATTCCTGAAAGATCTGCTAGACAAGCCCAAAACATATAGCATTGAAGAACTACTCAAGGACAGACGTGCATACCAAGCGCTCCTGACAGAACGCCAAAGCTTACAGGTCCTATGTACTACCTCAATTGTTGATGCACTCACTGAAACA
Organism: Mustelus asterias; assembly: GCF_964213995.1. Classification (NCBI taxonomy): domain Eukaryota; kingdom Metazoa; phylum Chordata; class Chondrichthyes; order Carcharhiniformes; family Triakidae; genus Mustelus; species Mustelus asterias. The sequence goes on from NC_135809.1 coordinate 15,625,545, forward strand.
CCCAAACCCAGCAAGATTTGTGGATGGCGTGGCCTTCTGCAAGCGCCAAGCAAATGCCAAGCTTTTCAACAAAGTGTGTGACAGAAAGTGTCATTGGTAGCAGCAGTGCACAAGAGCAAAGAATGATGGTGCCACCAAGAGACCTGCACTGATCTAAACAAACACAATGGGTACCTTCAAGCAGTAAGAATGACCATCCAGTATCCCATCAGAAACATACTCCTGAGGTGAGTGACAAACCAAAACGTGACGATGATGGGCTTGATGAGACACCTTTCATGCCATCAGTCTTGTGGAAAACATGGATACTGTCACATCGTCTGAAATATTTGCCAAGATCCACATTATCTGCACTAAGAAAGTTGGTGTCTACTAGTTATTGGTTAAGATTGACACAGGGCAAACTGTCACAGCCTAATTCTGTGGATTCTGAAAGCCATGTATCCGTAGACATGGAAGGCCATGGTGAAACATACTGCTCTGAAATCTGCAGCATACAATGGTCATTAATTCCATGTAAGAGTTTTAACAACACCAGGTTAAAGTCCAACAGGTTTATTTGGTAGCAAATGCCATTAGCTTTCGGAGCGCTGCTCCTTCGTCAGATGGAGTGGAAATCTGCTCTCAAACAGGGCACAGAGACACTGTGCCCTGTTTGAGGGTGTCTCTGTGCCCTGTTTGAGAGCAGATATCCACTCCATCTGACGAAGGAGCAGCGCTCCGAAAGCTAATGGCATTTGCTACCAAATAAACCTGTTGGACTTTAACCTGATGTTGTTAAAACTCTTACTGTGTTTACCCCAGTCCAACGCCGGCATCTCCACATCATTCATTCCATGTACAGGATCCGTAGTCCTGGAGTGAAAGTACAATCAATCCTCCTGGATGCCACAGATGTTCTGCATTGTGGAGGCTAAGGTTCAGTGCTTGCAGGTCTACTGGCATGCCACGACCTTGCACCAGTAACAACCCATGGAATCAGCCAGGCATCACAAAACAAATCAACCTCAGAAGCTATTCCTCTTCCATCAGTTTTGAACAAAGATCGAAATATCCAGAATATTTTGACAAAATTGGCAGTTTCAAGGGAGCTGCAACCTTACACTTGCAGGAGAATGCGAGTACATCAACTGATCCATCACGATAAGTATAACATCCATTTACAAGACAAATTAAAGGTCAAACGAGACTAAATGGAGAAAGACGGAACCATTAGAAGAATACAAGTGCACACCAATTGGTGCAGCTCAATTATGTGTGACATGAAGAAGGATGGATCATTTAGTGTATGCCTCAATCCACAAAATTTAAACGCAGCTTTGAAACATTGTCTTTACAAAATACACACATCAGAAGAGTTAAATCCAAGATTCGCAGGTGGAACACTCTTATCAAAGCTTGATGCCAAGCATGGCTACTGGCCAGTACATTTTGCACAAAGCACCTTCCCCATGAATTATCACCATAGTTTGCAAATTTTTGTCGATTTTAAAGGGAAAATTTGTTTTGATGAGAAAATGTTTTCACTGATCAGGCGGCGTGAGGCACAATATATTCTAAGAACTTAGAAAAATGGTCTGCAGTCAGTAAATGTATTTCTTAGAAGGCACTGCAACCAGTGGGGGTTGTTGTGAGTTTCAAACCAAATTGAGTTTTCAAATCAAGATTGTGTGATAAAAGTAATAGGGGTTAGAGTTAAAGTTTATTTATTAGTCACAAGTAGGCTTACATTAACACTGCAACGAAGTGGGTAGCACAGTGGCACAGCAGTTAGCACTGCTGCCTCACAGTGCCAGGGACCCGGGTTTGATTCCCAAGCTTGGGTCACTGTCTGTGTGGAGTTTGCACGTTCTCCCCGTGTCTGCGTGGGTTTCCTTCGGGTACTCCGGTTTCCTCCCATTGTCTAAAAGACGTGCTGGTTAGGTGCATTGCCCTGAACAGGCACCGGAATGTGGTGACTTGGGGAATTTCACAGTAACTTCATTGCAGTGTTAATGTAAGCCTTACATGTGATTAATAAATAAACCTTTTTTAAAAAGTTACTGTGAAAATCCCCTCGTCACCACACTCCGGCACCTGTTCGGGTACACTGAGGGAGAATTTAGTACGGCCAATGCACCTAACCAGTATGTCTTTCGGACTGTGGGAGGAAACCGGAGCACCCGGAGGAAACCCACGCAGACATGGGGAGAACGTGCAAACTCCACACAGACAGTCACCCAAGCCGGGAATCGAACCTGAGTCCCTGGCGCTGTGAGGCAGCAGTGCTAACCACTGTACCAGAAACAAGATGGCTAGAATCAAATCGATACAAAAAGACAACAAAAAGATGACAGTTCAGTGTGCTGTACCAAGGAAATTCTGAGAGGATTTGGAGACAAAATCTTACAAGTTAAAATCTGGCAATAAACGACAGCAGAGAACACTGCATGAAAGTATTAAATTGAATGAAAAAGTAGAAGAATGGGCAGACTGAAAAACATGAAAATATACATCAATTAATTTTCAACCGTTGCCCCCTGTTAATTGCCTGAAAATCGCTGAGGCAGTGGAACATCTAATGGGTTGCTTGCACACCCATTGCCTTGCCTGACTCCAATTTCAGGTAGGCCTTTAAATAAGCAGCCAGCATTCCTGTCCAAAACATGCCAACTAATCAGGGTCCCATGCCTGCTGTAGGATGTCAATTCCTGGATTAGATGGGGCCTGCACCATGCAGGTCAACCTCATGTGTGCTGGGCATTGAGTGATCTAACCAACAATCCTTGAAGGGACCATTAGAGGATACTCTGAAAAAGGAAACATTTTTGGGTTCTATTTTACATTAAAGATCGTTTTGTAGAGCCTGAGAAAAATGGCCCATTATCAGCATGTCCGCACCCTGGTAGGCCTGTCATGGAATCCATAGTTTCAAAGCCAGTTTCTATTTGAGACAGATTCCAAAAAGGGAAGCAGGAACAGGAAACAGAGCCTGCCTGTTTCTAAGGATACTCAAAACTGCAATTGGAAACCAAAACTTCTGGAAAAAAGACTGAAACTGGTTGATATTGCATAAAAGGACATAAAGCAAACAGAGCTCGGATGATGACTCCATTGGTTAAGTACAGGCAGGCTGAAGAAGATGGAGTTTAGATCCAGAAGCTGAGAATAGGCAAATATACAGCTGCGGCAGTTATTTGCCACATGAAGGTAACATTGGTGGATTTACACCATCTAGACCCCGTTGAGATCCAGACCCAGTTGAGGAGGTTCTGCACACTTGTGCTATTCTTGGTGAAGACTGCACATGAAACTTGAGAGAACCCTGCCCCTAGTCTTAACTGTATCTGCTAATTAATGTGTATGTTATGACCCACAATTTTCCTGCTAATTCATGTTTAACTGATGCTGATTCTGGGTGGTTATCCCAGATAGTATTTAAAGTTTTCTTTGTTTGACTTACAGTAAACATTATTTCACTTTAAACTGTCGAATCTAGTGGCTCAATTCTTTCAGTAAATGACTGGGATTTTGGATTCCTTAAAAAGGATGATATCTGAACCTTTTTAATGTGTTGACAATTTTGTGTCCATCTGGTTTTACTTGCAACTCTTATCCTTCCTGTAGATATGTAGCTTTTGTCTTTTGAAAAGAAAGCATTTTTCAAACCAGATGTTCCTTCGCACCTTTGTTTCCATTAAAAAAAATAAAAACTGGAGTAGAAAGCATAGATTAGTCATACTAGAACAGCATGCAACATAATCTGCCAGGATTTTATTTACTGCACTTCATAATCCTATCCTTAGAACTTCTTTCGAGTTTTACTGGTTAACAAAAGACAACTGAGAGTTCAGGAGTTTGTGTTTGAAAATAGGCTCCTTGAGTGCAGGCTATTGGTCTAGTTGCTACTCTCAAATGCCAAATACATTCGGCCACGTTTATGTAGAGTTCTGATCACCTTGTTATAGAAAGGATATTATTAAACTAGAAAGAGTGTAGAAAGGATTTACTAGGATGCCACCAGGACTTGATGGTTTCAGTTATAAGGAGAGGTTGGATAGACTGGGACTTTTTTCCCTGGAGCGTAGGAGACTTAGGGGTGATCTTATAGAGGTCTATAAAATAATGAGGGGTATAGATCAGCTAGATAGTCAACATCTTTTTCCAAAGATAGGGAAGTCTAAAGCTAGAGGGCATAGGTTTAAGGTGAGAGGGGAGAGATACAAAAGGGTCCAGAGGGGCAATCATTTCACACAGAGAGTTGGTGAGTGTCTAGAACAAGCTGCCAGAGTTAGTAGTAGCGGTGGATACAATTTTGTCTTTTAAAAAACATTTTACAGTTACATGGGTAAGATGGGTATAGAGGGATATGGGCCAAACGCAGGCAACTGGGACTAGCTTAGTGGTTAACAAAAAGGGCGGCAAGGACAAGTTGGGCTGAGAGCCTATTTCCATGTTGTAAACCTCTATGACTCTGTGGGTGGAATTTTACCGGTAGGTTCGCCCCAGGTCCGTACAATCCCATCTGAGGCCAATGGAGAATGCTGTTCTCTGGTAAAATTCCAGCCTATGACTCCATTACATTTCATATTTTTGTGCTGTTAAACTACATTTTTCCTTTTTTGTTAATAATTCCCTGATGATTGCGAGTCCTGAGACAACTCACCTATCCCCATCTTTGTAACCTTCTCCAGCCTGACAGCGTTCCTGCATTCTGGTCCCTTGCACAACTTCTATTTTAATCATTCCAGTGATGGTGGTTATGCCTTCACCTGCCTCCATCCCATCCTTCAAAGCCCACTCTCTAAACCTCTCCACCTCTCTCTCCTCATTTAAGTCACTCCTTAAACTTACCTCCTCAACCAATATATTGTTCACGTGTCCTAATATCTCCTTATGCAGCTGGGTCTCATACTTCCTTTGCTGCATTCGCGGGATGTCTTGTAATGTTGACGGATCTACATATAAATGCAAGTTCTTGGTATTGTGGAGAAGCTTAACTGGGATGGAAAGTAGAAAATTAATAAAACCTTTTTCTTGGTTATGTTATTAAACAAAGCTCTGCTTCTTCTGGTTTTATCAACTGACATCAGCATTTTGATCTTCGATTTATAACTTGTTTTGACACACAGGTAGCAGATACTTTAATTCCTGCCACTGTGCAATGGCATTACAATAATGTAATGAGATTGAGAACAAAACCATCACAATCCAATATCAAACACGGATTATCATATTCCAAATGTTCAAAAAGGCAGTGAATTATGTTTAAAGTGTGACTACCATCCCAGCATCTAAACCAAGAGGCAAGAGAGCAGAGAGCGAATTCAAAGTCAAATCCGTCACATTGACATTGGGCCTGGCAATCCTAGCATTGTTTCATAATACCTTGTATCAGATGAAAATATCAGAAAGGCTGATCACCTGTGACTTTTAAGCTCAGGATCCAAATAATAAAATGTCAGCTTCAATTGCGCATGATTCACAGAAACTCTATGTTTAAACACTGTCAAATGTTAATTTAGTTTGGTTATGGAGCAACATGAAATATATATAATATACAGATATACAGACATATATAAACACAAATCTCCCTTAAAAAGCTTCCTTCAGCCTTTCCATTCTGTCCACGTACTGCCTGCCTTCCAAGCTGGTCGTTCTCTATTGTTCTAGAATGCAATCTGTGCCAACCTCTTTAGTTAGAATCCTTTCAGCCGGGCTCCTGTTCATGGCATTGCAGTCTGGTTTAAAGTCACCACTGGCACATTAAGTGACTTTGTATGTGCTTGACGGCTCCATAACTCCTCTCCTGCAATGTTCTGTCTTGATTTAAGTCCAACAGAATGCAGCACATCTCAAGTAGTCCTATTGACTTTCAAGTCCCGTGTACCCCAGGATTCCATCTTAGTCCTCACCGATCCCTCTGAGATGTTGCTCTTTGGCGACATTATTCGCCAAAGCACAGGCTTTATGTGACAGGAGGATGAGGGTGATGGTGTTGATGGAGGGAGGGAGTCAGCTCTCATATGTGTGCTGTTGATACCATAGCGTGAATGTGTTATTAAGACATGCAAGATAATGAAGGGCAGATTTAAAAGGATTGGCCAAATTGTATATATATATCTGTGAATAATCAAATTTATTTAAGGATTAAAGAAATAATTAGGTTTACAGATGGTGCAGCACTTAGAACTCAGACGTGCTGTGCAATGTGAACTTATCACCTGAGTTTACGTCAATGTCCCACATTATGATCCAGGTCAGGCACAAGAAAATCAAATTAAAAGCCATCCAAGCCCCTCAAACCCAGTTGTGAATTGAATTCAATAACTGTTGTATTTTATTCACCAACAGCAGGAAATGTTGTCAGGTTGTCATAAAAACGAATAGGGTTCATTAAAGGTTCTTCAGGACGTTTCATCTTTCACCCCAGCCTCACCCAACTTAAATGTGTTTCTCGTTCACAAGCTGTGATTAGCTATTAGCGCCCGCTAAAGAAAGTTAGAAAGTCTCACAGTTGTTATAGCAACCAGCGATAGGCAATAAACATAACCCACATCCTGGGAAGCAACAGCAAAAAATAAGACGGTCAATTAGAATCATAGAATCCTACAGTGCAAAAGGAGGCCATTCAGCCCATCGGTTCTGCACCGACCACAATCCCACCCAGGCCCTATCCCCATAACCCCATATATTTACCCTAGCTTGTCCCCCTGACACTAAGGTGAAATTTTGGCATGGCCAATCCACCTAACCTACACATCTTCAGACTGTGGGAGGTAACTGGAGCACCCAGAGGAAACCCAGCAGATACAGGAAAAACGTGCAAACTCCACGCAGACAATGACCCAAGCCAGGAATTGAACCCAGACGCTGTAAGGCAGCAGAGCTAACCATTGTGCCATAAGCTACTTATGGAGATTGCTACTTTAGCCTATCTTCTAAGCTGTCTGGCTCTGCTTAGAGAGTAGGGAGGTGGTGTTGTAATGGTATTGTCGCTGGACTAGTAATCTAGAGACCTGGGTTCGAATCCCACCATGGCAGATAGTGAAATTTAAATTCAGTAAAAATCTAGGATGAAGAATCTGCTGATGGCCATGAAACCATTGTCGATAGTCGTAAAAACCCATCTGGTTCACTAATGTCTTGTAGGGAAGGAAATCTGCTGTCCTTACCTGGTCTGGCCTTCATGTGAATCCAGAGGCACAGCAATGTGGTTGACTCTCAAATGTCCTCAGAGATGGACAATAAATGCTGGCCCAGCCAGTGATGCCAACATCCCCTGAACAAACAAAAAAAATCTAGTTATATACGAGTTTTGAGCGCCCCACACACCTTGTTGAAAGCCTTAACAGATCACAACTGAACAATTTCATACCTCGAACATTTGTTGAAGTGACAAGAAGGGAAGCTGGCAGTCGAAAGAAACTTCCATCTGCAGAAGGGAATCTCTAATCAAGCTCCTCACATGGCGCTGTGCATAGTGACTTTAAAGAAGGTGAGGTCAGGCCAGCGGCTAAACATTAATAAGCTCAAGGGGGACCTGCTGTTTGTGTTTGAACATACAAATTAAAAATCCTGCTGCAAAATAAGAATAGATATTTATATTTTTCTTGAAGAATGGCAGATGGTTGTGTGGTCGACTAGAATAGCTCAAAATTGATGCACAGTAGCACAGTGTTAGCACTCCGGGTTTGACTCCGGCCTCAGGTGACTGTCTGTGTGGAGTTTGCACATTCTCCCCGTGTCTGCATGGGTTTTCTCCGGCTGCTCCAGTTTCCTCCCACACTCCAAAGATGTGCAGGTTAGGTGGATTGGCCATGCTAAATTGTCACTTAGTGTCCCAAGATGTCTAGGTTAGGGGGATTAGTGGGAAAATATGTGGGGATAGAGCCTGGGTGGGATTGTTGTCAGTGTAGGTTTGATGGGCTGAATGGCCTCCTTCTGCACTGTGGGGATTCTATGGATATGCTGCCATTTGGAATTCTTCACCATGTGGCCAATGGAAAATTGAAAAATATTCATTTTGATGAGAATTTCGGAAATGCACTTTGATCATAATTGAGTTTATTTTGATGCGGATTATTTTTTCCCTGTCAGATCATGATGAATGCAGCACAATGCAACACAGCTGTGATGAGAACGCTTTGTGTTTTAATACTGTCGGAGGTCACAGCTGCATCTGCAAACCGGGATATACTGGCAATGGCACTCATTGTAAAGGTAAGTGCTGCCAAGATATCTTTGGCTGACACTTTTAACACTTTCCAAGAGACTTGAATTAAATGGTTTGGTGGATTTTCTTTCCTCCACTGTCCAAACACTGTGGTGCAGTGCTTATAAAAGCACATTACTGCGTTCTTTGTCTTCCTAGTGACAAAAAAAACCTGACAAACGCACATCTCAGTCTCAGGTTTCATCAAATCAATATGCCGTTGACGTTACAAGTCCCTGATTTGCAGCAATTCACAAACACTCAAGTGCATTGGCCAGACTATGTATGTTTCAGTCTGATTAATATATTTTTGCTGCAACAGTCAGAAGAATATATCTATAACCTCACAGAAAGTACAGCTTTCTAACATAAAACTTAATGACTCTACACTTTAAAAGTCCAGCCAATAGTTCAGCTAAACCCTTTCATCCCAAAGTCACCTTGTTGGTCAAAATCAGCCATTGCCAGTTGGCGTGACCACACCACCTCTTTCACATGGGGGAAGGCATCTGCTTCATTGAGTTTAGACTCACCATATTAACCCTGTGTAATGTCCTATCTATGTTAGGGCTTGTGGGTTTTACATCAAAAGAAATGGCTGTGGTTTGCACACAAAGATTCAAACTAACAACAACAGATTTATTCTAATTTTAATTATTAGTGTCATAAGTGGGCTTACATTAACACTGCAATGAAGCTACTGTGAAAATCCCCTAGTCGCCATACTCAGGCGCCTGTTCGGGTACACTGAGGGAGAATTTAGCACGGCCAATGCACCCAACCAGCACGTCTTTCGGACTGTGGGAAGAAACTGGAGCACCAGGAAGAAACCCATGCAAACACGGGGAGAACGTGCAAACTCCACACAAACAGTGACCCAAGGCGGGAATTGAACCCATGTCCCTGGCGCTGTGAGGCAGCAGTGCTAAACAATGTGCCACCGTGCCACCCTCTTGCTTGTACAGAGTACAAACTGAAATGAAAATAGCAGCCTGTGCAACATCCTAATGACATCAACATCAAATCATGTGATCAGCTCTTAAAGCAATCATGCAGCCCTTTTAAATATATAACATCTATTCCCCTTTACTTCTGAGGTCATGACAACAAATTACTATGATGTTAAACATAGGATCATTAATGATCTAGACACTGTACTATGTACCATTAACCATTATACACAGTCAATAAGATGATCGATCTGGGGGAGATCTATTTATCTTTAGTTGTATACAACGTTCTGGATTCTGGCTGTTATTGACCCGAGAAGTTTGATTTGGAACTTCAGTTGACTCTTCTTCTCTTGGAACTAAGTTTGTAGTATAGGAGGCAACTCAGATTCAACTAAGTCTTCTGTAGTCATATTCACAATGCTAGGGACTGAAGAAGTTGGAACTATTGAAGATGATTCTGATAAATCATTTTGAGATGATAACAATTGGTCAGTATGGCGTCACCAAACTAGCTCAACTTTGGTTTGAACTGTGTAAGAAATTGGACCCTGTTTTTGCTAAGCTTACGGCTGGTACCGATTTCTCACTCGTGGCATAATTACGCGCTAACAAACAACCTCCTAGTTGAAATGAACTCTGTTTTGCCCTCACTTCTCATCCAGCAACTTGAGATTGGTGTTGATGCTGTACTATCTCTGAAGTTTCAGGAGAGAATAACAAATAAAACATAGTTCTCAACTTTCTCTTTAAGAGTAGTAATGCAGGTGAACTTTGGGTAATCACGAGTAGTATTTCTATAAGTTGCCAAGAAGCTATTCACGTGATGAGAGAACAAACCTTGCTCTTTTGAAGCTTTTAGAGAATATTTCAAAGATTGTACAAATCTTTCAGCTAATCCATTGATTGAGGGATGATAAGGCGCTGATTTTATATGCTGAATACCATTTACTTTGACATAATCCTCAAACTCTTGCGAAATAAACTGGGAAACACTATTGCTAACTATCTGTTACGGTTTACCAAATCTGGCAAAAATTTAAGCAAGTTTGTCAATGTTTTGTTCAGATGTAGCACATCTCATGGTAACAACTTCTGGCCACTTTGAGTGTGCATCAATTATGAGTAAGAACATGTATCCCTCAAATGGACCAGCAATATCTACATGCAATTGTTGCTATGGCATTTTAGGCCACTTCCAAGGGGGTAAAGGAGACAACGTAGTGTACTTCTTATTTATGAACACGATTGACGCTGTCCCACTTTTTCTTCAATCTGAGCATCCAGACTTGGCCACCCAGAATAGCAACGTGCTAATTCCTTCATCTGAACTATACCAACGATTTTCCACCTTCTCCCCGCCCCCTCCCCCACCCAAAGCATGGTGGCACAGTGCCAGGGACCCAAGTTTAATCTGACCATGGTTGATTGTCTGTGTGGAGTTGGCACATTCTCCCCGTGTCTGTATAGGTTTCCTCTGGGTGCACCGGTTTCCTCCCACAGTCCAAAGGCTGTGTTATGTTGATTGGCCATGCTAAATTGCCCTTCAGTGTCCCAGGTTAGAGGGATTAGTGGGTTAAATATGTGAGGTTACAGGATTCGGGTCTGGGTGGGATGCTCTGTTGGCGAGTCAGTGCAGAGTCGACGGGCCAAATGGCCTGCTTCAACACTGTGGGGATTCTATGATTCAAAAAATGAAGAGGGTCAAAATAATCCAATAGTTCTTCTGAAGTTTATTGTATCAAAAATCAGAAAATGACAGAGCAAGTCAGGCAGCTTATGAAAGAAATCAGAACAAACATTTATGGGTACATTTTCCAGAACCGCCCACCACGGGAATCGTCAAAGGCGGGTTGGGCAATTTGACAGACCATTTAAAGGTCCGTTGACCTTGGGCGGAAATTTCCGGTCTCAGGGCAGGAAAGGTGAGACCTTCCTTTCTGTAGGTCCTGATTTTCTTTCACACGCTTTGTCGTGACCACCATTATTTAGCCTTGCTAAAAACAGTCTTGGAGGAGGAACCTCCCCCTTCCCCAATCAGCTTGGCTCATATAGATCAGGCCCAGGACAGGGTGATTTTGGTCGCTCGTCCTGTCTTGTCAGCCTGGATCTGAAATGTCTCAACTTGTTGAGACTCTGAATTGGATTTGATTTGATTGAATTGGAAAAGTATAAAAAAAAACAGTGGATCCAGTATGTGAAAATATAGGTTAGCAAGTTTAAAAACAATTTATCAAATAGAAGTGTGTGCCAGAGTCAATTTTCCACATGTGTGCGCCTTTCTAAAGTTAACACTGAAGAGTTGGTTAAAGTGATTGCTCACACAGATCACTGTCATTGACTATCTGCTGTTCACGATTCCATTAGGGATATCTGTTGAAGAGTTACATGTAGTTCATTCCCTGAAGAAGTTGTTAAATGCATGAATAGTCAAGTGCAATAGTGGTTCGATCATTTTATAAATTCTTCTGAGAGAGCGTAGGAGGGGGGAAGAGTGTGAAGACAAATGTTGTTTCAGTAGAGTTAATCTGTAGACAATCAGATTGGAATGTTGTACAGTCAATATTGCATCATCACAGAGATTACTTGCACTGTGAACTTAGCACAAGGAAAAGGTTCAAACCAGACATGGTGGCACAGTGGTTAGCACTGCTGCCTCGCAGTGCTAGGGACCCGGGTTCGATTCCCGGCTTGGGTCACTGTCTGTGTGGAGTCTGCATGTTCTCCCCGTATCTGCGTGGGTTTCCTCCAGATGCTCCGGTTTCCTCCCACAGTCCGAAAGACGTGCGGGTTAGGTGCATTGGCTGTGCTAAATTCTCCCTCAGTGTATCCTAACAGGCACTGGAGTGTGGCAACTAGGGGATTTTCACACTAACTTCATTGCAGCATTAATATAAGCCTGCTTGGGACACTAATAAATAAACTTAACACAGATTAACAAGTTTTCCTGTTCCTTCAGCTCAGTTTTGTGTAGGCAAACTGGCTTTTTAGTTTATTTCAAAAGAGGATTTCTCAGTATAGGACAGAGGGTCTGTTTATTGTAGCCCCATCACTTAAAATTCTCCCATTAAGCTTCTGTACAGAATATGGAAGAACCAAGTTTTGTGTACAAAGTTAAACATAAAAACTAGAAGTAGGCCATTCAGCCCTTCGAGCCTGTTCCGACATTCATTTTGAGCATGGCTGATCATCAACTTCAATATTCTGATCGCACCTTCCCACCTTGCTCCCTTTTGCCCCAAGAGCTATATCTAATTTCTTCTCGAAATTACACAACGTTTTGGCCTCACTTTCTGTGGTAGTAAATTCCACATATTCACCACTCACTGGGTGAAGAAATTTCTCCTCACCTCAGTCCAAAGAGGTTCAACCCTTATTTAAAACCTAGCCCTGGACTCCCCACCACTGGGAAGATTCTTTCTGAATCAACCCTATCTAATCCATTCAGGATTTTATAAATTTCTATGTGATCCCCACTCACTCTTCTGAACTCCAGTGAATATAATCCAAACCGATTTAATCTCTCCTCATATGACAGACCTGCCATTGGAGGGATTAGCTTGGTAAACCTTCGCTGTATTCCCTCTATAGCAAGGACATCCTCCCTCAGAGAAGGACACCAAAACTGTGCACAATACTCCAGGTGTGGCCTCACCAACATCTCTATTCCTATACTCAAATCCTCTCGCTATGAAGGCCAACATACAATTTGCCTTCTTTATTGCCTGATGTACCTGCGCGCTTGCTTTCAGTGACTGAAAGTTAATGAATGCCTTTCCGACTTGTCTCTGGCAAAGCGATTCTCCTGCACTGCCTGAGAATACATCAACAGATTGAGAATGATAGAATCGTCTGGAACAGAAGGGCCACTTGGCCCATTGTCGTAGTGCCAGCTCTCTGAAAGAGCTCTACAATTAATTGGTCTTTACTCATTTCCCTGTAAATCTTTTCCTTTTCAAGCATGTATCCAATTCCCTTTTTAAAGCTATCTACTGCCATTATTTTTTCAGGCAATGCATTCCACCTCATAACAACTGCTTGCTTATGTAAAACACTTTCTCGTCTCCCCTTCTTTTGGGAATGATCCTAAATCTGTCTCATAGAAGCCCTACAGTGCAGAAAGAAGACATTCGGCCCATTGAGCCTGCACTGACAACAATCCCACCCATCCACTATCCCCGTAACCCCCACATATTTACCCTGCTAATCCCCCTGACACTAAGGGTCAATTTATCATGGCCAATCCACCTAGCCTGCACATCTTTGGACTGTTGGCGGAAACCGGAGCACCTGGAGGAAACCCACGCAGACATGGGAAGAATGTGTAAACTCCACACGGACAGTGACCCCAGGCTGGAATCGAACCCGGGTTCCCTGGTGCTGTGAGGCAGCAGTGCTAACCACTGTGCCACCGTGCTGCCCACCCCTGGTTACTGACCCTCGTGCCACTGGAAGCATTTTCTTCTTATTTATCCGATCAAATGCCTCCTAATTTTGAGTCTTCGTTCTTCCTTGTGTACTTGTGCTCGTTGAGATTTTCTTAAAAATTGAATTCCCAAGAGCCAACACTACATTAAACCAGGGTTTCTCAATCCAGGGTCTGCAAGAATGTTTTAAGAAGTCTGCCAAAATTCAAGGATACGTAGGAAGCAGATTCTTCATACTCTGTCCATGTGTTCCCCCACCCCCCGCTCCCCGTCACCACCGCCCGCCCCCTTTCTCTTTCTCTCTTTGTCTGCCTATTAATTTTAAAACTTGCTTGATTGTCACAATCATTCAGTTCAGTCACTAGCTAGTAACCAAGCTTCACTATTCAATTTGATTTGATTTGATTTATTATTGTCACATTTATTGGGATACAGTGAAGAGTATTATTTCTTGTGCGCCAAACAGTCAACATAGGAACATAGGAATTAGGAGCAGGAGTAGGCAAATTCAACCCTTCGAACCTGCTCTGCCATTCAATCAGATCATGGTTGATCTCTGGTCTCAAATTCATCTCCCCACCTGCTCCCCATATCCCTTTTTTTATTATTACAGACAAAGCATGCCGTTCATAGAGTGCATAGGGGAGAAGGAAAGGAGAGGGTGCAGAATACAGTGTTACAGTCATAGCTAGGGTGTAGAGAAAGATCAACTTAATACGAGGTAGGTCCATTCAAAAGTCCGATGGCAGCAGGGAAGAAGCTGTTCTTGAGTCGGTTAGTACGTGGCCTCAGACTTTTGTATCTTTTTCCTGACAGAAGAAGGTGGAAGGAAGTATGTCCGGGGTGTGTGGGGTCCTTTATTATGCTGGTTGCTTTTATGAGGTAGTGGACTCAATGTTGGCTTCTGCAGGCTCTAGGTGGTCCGCAACTATAACACCTCAGTATACCCGAACAGGCCCCAGAGTGTGACGACTAGGGGATTTTCACAGTAACTTCATTGCAGTGTTAATGTAAGCCTACTTGTGATACTAATAAATAAACCCCCTCGAGCTTCAGACTGGTATCCAGCACCACCATCAAGCTTCACATTCATGATAAATACTTATGGTTAATTGAAACAGCTTCTTCCCTGCTGCTGTCAGACTTTTGAATGGACCAACCTCACATTAACTTGATCTTTCTCTATACCCTAGCTATGACTGTAACACTACATTCTACACTCTCTCCTTTCTTTCTCTATGTACGGTATGCTTTGTCTGTACAGCGCGCACGGAACAGTACTTTTCACTGTATACTAATACATGTGACAATAATAAATCAAATCTAATCAAATGTAACTAATGTCCATGGAAATTTTTATAACTGGGGTTGAGGTGGGTAAGCTTAAAAAGCAAAAAGGTTGAAGATGCTTACATTAAACCACGTTACCCTCTCCTCACCTCTGAAAATAAGACAGCCACTAAATTACAGCTAATAAATCTACTCGCTGGGTGAGATTCAGACCAAAAGGAGTAACAGTTTATAGTACCTGGTGGTTGCCTGGTATGGAGGGTATTAGCTATGAGGAGAGATTGAATAAACTGGGATTGTTCTCCCAGGAAACTGAGGGGTGCTCTGATAGAAGTTTATAAAATTATGAGGGGTATAGATAGGGTGAACAGTTGGAAGCTTTTTCCCAGAACAGAAATGACAATTGCAAGGGGGCAAGTTCAAGATAAGTGGGGAAATGTTCAGCACAGATGTGCAGGGGAAGTTTTTTTACACAGAGGGTGATGGGGTCTGGAATGCACTGCCAAGTTAGATGGTTGAGGCAGATAAGTTAGCGACATTTAAGACTTATCTGGATCGACACATGAACAGGCGGGGTATAGAGGGATACAAGCGTTGGTCTAGATAGGACAACATGATCGCCACATGTTTGGTGGGCCGCAGGGCCTGTTCCTGTCTGTACTGTTCTTTGTTCTTTGTACTGGTGCACCGAGTGAATGAGAGCGTGATTACACTGAAGTATGAGACATAACTGTTTTAAGCTGAAACAATTTTATTAGCGTTAGTTCAACACAGGAATTATTTGCTTGCTCCTTGAGCTATCAAGAAGACTTGAAGATTATCAGGAAACGATTAATGTTTCTTGAACCAATGCTTGCGCAAACAAGGTTCACAATTTTAATTCAGTCTTCCAAATGTTTTTGTTAATGCACAGAATTCCTTATTTGCCCAGGTTAATAATGAAAACTGCACCCTAATAGTCACAGCACTAAAATTAATTTTCTCAGAAAAATTCGAAGTGTCAAACGGGCGACAAAGCGATAGATTTTCTCATTGTTTTTTTTCAGCCAGGTAAATAACGGGAACAGCAGAGTCTGAGGGGGTGAGACCTGAGGAGGGCAAGGCCTGAGAGGGGGTGGATCCTGAGAGGGAAAGGCAGAGGGGAGCTCCCTAGGGGGAGATGGAGAAGGAACTCTGTAGGGGGAGGGTTTGATCAGTGGGAGCAGCAATTGAGGGGGTGGGGGAGGGTTGAATGGCTGGGGTGACGATCGGGGGGGGTGAGGGGGTGGGTGAGCGGCCAAGCAGTGATCGGTGGGCTGGGATTGGGGGCGATTGGCCTGGGATGGCAGCTGAGGTGGGGCAATGTTCGGGGTGCCAATCGGGGGAGGGTCTGTGCATAACAGGAGCGTCATGCGATTCTCGCCAGTGTGGGGGAGGTTGGAGCTTCAGCTCACCTGTGAAGCTTGCTGCTGAGCTCGCTGGGTGCCATTGTGTAGGCGTCCCAATATCTTCGTATCCTCTTGGAGATCTGTCACTGCCCCTCCCCCCAATGGATATCACCCCACCCTCCCCCGATTGGCACCCCGAACATTACCCCACCTCAGCTGCCATCCCAGGCCAATCGCCCCCAATCCCAGCCCACCGATCACTGCTTGGCCGCTCACCCACCCCCTCACCCCCGCCCCCCCCCCCCCCCCCCCTGATCGTCACCCCAGCCATTCAACCCTCCCCCACCCCCTCAATTGCCGCTCCCACTGATCAAACCCTCCCCCCACAGAGTTCCTTCTCCATCTCCCCCTAGGGAGCTCCTCTCTGCCTTTCCCTGTCAGGATCCACCTCCCTCAGGCCCTGCCCTCCTCAGGTCTCACCCCCTCAGACCCTGCACCCCTCAGGCCCCACCCATCAGTTGTTTGGCTTCAAACTAAAGACTATATGCACAGCCCATTCGGAAAACTGTACTGGTTTTATGATAGCTAAGTCTTACAATCTTCCCAGCTCCACTTCTACTTTATGATGGAGTACATAAGGCACTGGACGGACCCAAATATATGTTGGCATTGCCTCGATGATCAAATACATTTTGGCTTTAGCCCCCTTTATTCATCCCAGTTCCTTCTGGAAAATCTCAGAGTATCTGCAAAGTAGCCTTCCAAAATATTGCACCAAGCTCTCGACTTCTCCCAATGACTGACAGTTTTTCCTCATCGCCAGCGTAGTAAAGTCGATGGTGACTCGTGGCTTCAATAATGATCAATTTATTATCAGTATCGTTTATATACAAGATAAAGGTCTGATGGAACTAATACACAAGTCTACTGTCTTCTCCTCCCGGGCTCCAACTGAGGTTCTCCCCCCGCCCCCCCCCCCCCCCCCCCCCCACCCCATCCCAGGACTCACGCCCTTGCTTCTGATTGGCTCAGCTCCACTCCATAGGGTCCAGCCCAATAACATGGCCCTCAGAACCTGCCCCTTTAAAAGGGGGCCACGTTACCACAAATATTAACAAATGAAATCATTTGTGTAAAATCTGCAGGTGGTGAGCATTCATTTTCAAATGCATTTCTCACCTTACAATCAGCAAGTGTTTGGAACTCTGAATCCGAGTAAACACCAGGGTCTTCTTGTCCTGCCAATGGCGCCGCCCCCCTCCCCCCCATCAAGTGGCGGGCTTCCAGGCAACCGGACGGGCGAGTCACACAAAACGCCATAGACACTGGAAGATCCCACTGGCGGCCAGTGGCAAGCTGCCCATGCCACCGGAAAACACGCTGTGGTGTGGGGGTGTGGGGGGGGTCAGATATTCCTGCCCAAAGGAAATGCAAAATGGCGCAGTTCAAAAGAAAGAAGGGCGAACAGATTTCTGCGACTCAAAGTTAAACAGGAACTAAAGCTTCATTTTCTAACACAGTAGAAAAAAAAACACGTGGGGCTGAGGAAGCTATTCAATGATGGGTGAATTGCTGGTTCCTTTTGAGCCACTTGTTATAAACCACTGAATAGCTCTGGAAATGATATGAGCGAGCCATTGAATTATACTTAAATCAAATGTGTTTATCATGCCCTGACAGTAAATTATGGATTGTACATTCTTTTGCCAGTCTGTCAGCTTGTCCATGTGTAGCGTGCGTGACAAATTGCACGAGTGAAAGCGTTTCATAAGGAATTATGTCACACTTGCCTTCAAAAATGCATTTGTAATCACACTTTGAAGGAGACAGATGAAAGGACCAGATAAAATATTGACAGCGAGCGTTTCTGCATTTGTACAATTTTTACCCTTGATTTATCTCCTTTTAAAAATCATTGAAAAATGTACATTAAATGATTACAAGTTATCATGCAATTGGTACTTTAAATGATGCTTTTCAATTTTGGTTGTATGTTGAAACGAGGCAGCATAATGTGCAGTGTGCGTTAATGCCTTCAGTTGAAAAAGGCCGCTTTTACAAGTGCAGGACAGTTCGTGACTTGTTTGCTGTCTCCTTTTCCTTGCATCAGTATATTAGGCTCAATCCTTTGCAGATTGGTATTCCTGTAATTTCCAGCAGTTTTACCTGGGCGGCACAGTGGCACTGCTGCCTCCCAGCACCAGGGACCCAGGTTCAATTCCGGCATTGGGTGGTTGTCTGTGTGGAGTTTACACTGTGGAGTCTGCATGGGTTTCCTCCGGGTGCTCCAGTTTCCTCCCACACTCCAAAGATGTGCAGGTTAGGTTGATTGGCCATGCCAAATTGACCCTTAGTGTCAGGGGGACTAGCAGGGTAAATATGTGGGATTACGGGGAAAGGGCTTGGGTGGGATTGTTGTCAGTGCAGGCTTGATGGGCTGAATGGCCTCCTTTTGCACTGTAGGCATTCTATGATTCTACCAACTTGTCTTAATGTTTGGGAAACTTACACAAAGTAAGATGGTTGCAGGTCAATCAGCAAAGCCTGAGAGGACACTACTACAGGTCTTCCTCAAGGCTGTTTCTAGGCCCAACCATCTTTAGCTGCTTCGTCAACGGCCTTCCCTCCATCATAAAGGTCTGAATTATGGATGATTGCATAAGGTTCATTCCCATTTGCAGCTCCTCAGATACTGAAGCAGTCCATACCCACATGCAGAAAGAATTAGACAACATTCAAGCCTGGGCTATTAGGCTGCAGGTAACATTTATGCCAGTTAAGTACCTGGCAATGACCATCTCCAAAAATGGAGAGAGTCTGTCCTCCTTTCCTTAACATTTAATGCCATTATCTTCAGAGAATTGTCTGACCATCGAATTCGGAGGGGGTTGGGTGGTGGGGGTGGGGTGGGTAGGGCGGCATCACCATTGATCAGAAACCTAACAGGACCAGCCACAAACACACTGTGGCCACAACAGCAGGCCAGAGGCTGGTATCCAGTAGTGGCCCCCTCACACCTGCTGCCTGCCTGAAATCTGTCCACCATTTGCAAGGCACAAGTAGGGAGTGTGATAGAACCCCCGCCTGTCTGATTGCAACTCCAACAGCATTCAACTCAACTTTCTCAATAGCAGCTCCCCAAACTCTGACCTCTTCCCTCTAGGTGAACAAGAGTATCAGATGCATGGGAACGCCATCACCTTCAATTTCCCTAAGTCACACAATATCCTGACTTGGAAATATATTGCCGCTCCCTCACTGTCACTGGGTCACAATCCTGGAATTCCATCCCTAACAGCGCTGTGGGTGTACCTACACCACACAGCTGCACCGGGGCATAGGTCAGCTAGATAAGTCAATATCTTTTCCCAAAGATAGGGGAGTCTAAAACTCAGGTTTAAGGTGAGAGGGGAGAGATACAAAAGGGTCCAGAGGGGCAATTGTTTCACTCAGAGCGTGGTGAGTGTCTGGAACGAGCTTTCAGAGGTAGTAGTAGAGGCAGGTACAATTCTGTCTTTTAAAAACATTTAGACAGTTACATGGGTAAGATGGCTATAGAGGGATATGGGCCAAACGCGGGCTTTGGGGTTAAAAAAAGGGACGGCATGGACAAGTTGGGCCGAAGGGCTGTTTCCATGCTGTGAACCTCTATGACTCTATGACCGGTTTAAGGAAGTGGCTCATAACCGTCTTCTCAAGGGTAATTGGGAGTTGGGCAATAGTTGCTGGCCTTCTCAGTGATGCCCATATTCAGTGAATGAGAAAGCTCTGAAAGAGTTTATAAGCTAAATCCTATGGAATACTACACTTCTCCAACAAGGGGACTTGACTGAATACTGCTGGAGAGATGACTAATTTTGGAGAACAAATTCTTATCTTTGTTCATCCTCAGAGTTTAGATTTCTTGAAATGTATTACATTAAAAGCTCCGTGTAGATATTTGTTGTTGCTGGGTGAATTAGGAGAAACTGTTTCTCCTGCCAGAAGAGACAGTAAGATTTAAGACAACTGACAAACGAAGCGGGGGGGAGCAAGGGGAATCTATTTCAAGTTATCAAGAGAGAAAATGCTGGAAAGTCTCAGCAGGTCTGGCAGCTTCTGTAAGGAGAGAAAAGAGCTGACGTTTTGTCCCTTTGTCAAAGATTCCAGCATCTGCAGTAATTTCCTTTTATCCCCTGTTTCTAGCTATGATGATCTGGAAATGCATTTCTGCAAAGGTTGGTGGAAACAGATTGAAAGTTTAACTTTTAAAAAAAGAGATTGGACAAATATTTGAAAAGGGAAAAGGTATTGGGCAGCACGGTGGCACAGTGGTTAGCACTGCTGCCTCACAGCGCCAGGGACCCGGGTTCGATTTCTGGCATGGGTCACTGTCTGTGTGGAGTTTGCATGTTCTCCCTGTGTCTGCGTGGGTTTCCTCCAGGTGCTCCGCTTTCCTCCTACAGTCCAAGGATGTACAGGTTAGGTGGATTGGCCATGCTAAATTGCCCCTTAGTGTTCCAAGATGGGTGGGTGAAGGGGATTAGCGGGGTAAATGTGTGGGGATAGGTTGTGGAGTGGGTCTGGGTAAGATGCTCTGTTGGAGAGTAGGTACAGACTCGATGGGCCGAATGGCCTCCTTCTGTACTGTAGGGATTCTATAATCAAATGTGAGACTAATTGTGAATTCTCTCAAAACACTGAGCAAGGGCACAATAAGCAAATGGCTGCTTTCTGCACTGTGTATTCCATACTCAGAACTTTCACTTGGACAGATTGCTTTGGCCAGTTATAAACCCCAGTCGTTACTTTGCAGTGGTGTAGGTACCACTGTCTCTCGTCGTTACTTTGCAGTGGTGTAGGTACCACTGTCTCTAGCTGTGAGGAACCATGTAACTTGTGATAACAATGAAGATGGGCAGGCAGCAATAGCTAGCTGGGGAAAGCCCCATCAGTACAAACATGTCACAGCAGACATGTCTTGTCCTCCTTTGATGAAATAGTCTTCAGGGAAAAGAGCAGAGTTGATCAGGAACCTTGCTGCAGTTCATTGAAAGAAAATGATCAGAAGAGTGCCAAGATCAAATTCCTGGACAGGAAAGGCATGAAAGCTCAATCCAGATAAGACCTTGATCCTTTGAAAAAAGCAATAAAGCTTGTGGTTTCAATTTGTGGGAATGTGAGATTGTAATTTGATTTTGATTTGATTTATTATTGTCACATGTATTAATATACAGTGAAAAATATTGTTTCTTGCGCGCTATACAGACAAAACATTCCGTACATAGAGAAGGAAAGGAGAGGGTGCAGAATGCAGTGTTACAGTCATAGCTAAGGTACAGAGAAAAATCAATTTAATGCAAAGTAGGTTCATTCAGAAGTCTGATGACTGCGTGGAAGAAGCTGTTCTTGAGTCGGTTGGTATGTGACTTCAGACTTTTATATCTTTTTCCCGACGGAAGAAGGTGGAAGAGAGAATGTCCGGGGTGTGTGGGATCCTTGATTATGCTGGCTGTTTTCCTGAGGGTGGTAATTGTAGACAAAGTCAATGGATGGGAGGCTGGTTTGCGTGATGGACTGGGATCATTCACGATCCTTTGTAGTTTCTTGAGGCCTTGGTTGGAGCAGGAGCTATACCAAGTGATACATCTGGAAAGAATGCTTTCTGTGGCGCATCTGTAAAAGTTGGTGAAAGTCGTAGGGGACATGCCAAATTTCCTTAGCCTCCTGAGAAAGTAGGCTTTCTTAACTATAGCATCGGCGTGGAGGGACCAGTACAGGTTGTTGGTGATCTGGACACCACATTGATGGGGTTTGGGGGCAGGGGGAATTGACATTGCATATAATATTTTCAATTCTTTGTAGCTGTTTTTAAAAATCTTCACTTTTCTCCTCTCAGTGCAGCTTACTGAAGAGCCATCACTTAGGGACAGCTCAGTGGATGTTAAGTGCTGGCACTGTCACTGAATGTCACCGTGGAGAACTTGAATTGGAGGCTGCTCTTTTAGCTCTGTAAAAATTTATTGCCAGCCAAGCATTGTCACATATAGATAGGCCGCAGCTTTTCATTCCACTTCTCCACATTCTCCCCCCCTTCCACTCCACCGGTCGGTTAGGATTGTATTCGCTGGAAGAATGAGGGGGGAATCTCATCAAAACCTGTAAAATTCCAACAGGACTAGACAGGGTCAATGCAAGGAGGATGTTCCTGATGGTGAAAGTGTCCAGGACCAGGGGTCACAGCCTGAGGAAACAGGGTAGACCGTTTAGAATAGAGATGAGAAGAAATTTCTTCACCCAGAGAGTGGTCAGCCGATGGAATTCGCTACCACAGAAAGCAGTTGAGGCCAAAATCTTGAATGTTCTAAAGAAGCAATTCGATACAGCACTTGAGGTGAAGGGGTTCAAAGGATATAGGGGAAGGCGGGATCAGGCTTTTGCGTTGAATGGTCAACCATGATCCTAATGAATGGTGGAGCAGGCTTGAAGAGCTGAATGGCCTCCTCCTACTTATATTCTCTGTGAGCTTTCCCCATTTTCCGTCGCACTGGCCTTGATTTTATTTTCCTATCCTCTGCAGGATATTTATATTATTGCTGAAATATTTTTCTCCTGCTTCATGGTATTTTGTGCAAATTCTCTTTGAGGCTATTTCACAAATATCCCAGTTTCAAACGATCATTTTGAAAGTGTCTCCCTCAACGCGATTGGTTCGTGGAGCTCGCTGTGCATTGAACCCTGAACTTTCAGCTCGTAAATGAAACTGGTTTTGTGGAATCCATATTTGTAGACAACAGGTTAATATCCGCCAAGTAGTTTCTTTCACTTACGTAACTCCATTGTCTTTAGTTTCCTCCCTTAATCTTCTACTTCTATTAGTTCTCAATTTGAATGAATTTTTAGGCAAAATTTCCCTCATGTTAGGGAAGCTTTCTATCCTCCGTTTCATTTTCTGCCCTAGGGTGAAATTTTCCATTCATGATATGTCCGGTGGTGGGTGCTATTCCTACTGCGGGTGGGAGGGAGTGCAATCTTCCACTGATCAGCTCATTAATTATGCAACTGCGAAGATCTCAGCGAATCACTTGGCGGGTCAGGCAGGAATTCACCTGTCCTGCCAATACCTCGTGGGGCCGAAGGTCCTGGCACCATTTTGAAAGGGTACCTGGACAGACGTTCACTCAGCGCAGGCCAGGAGCTGTCCATGATTCCTCCAGATGCCTCAGTTCGTCTTGGAGAAGCTGGCAAACATGAGCCACCAGTTCTTGGGACATACGAAGGCACATCCAGCATTGCATCTTGGTCACCACTAGATAAGTGCACCTCCAGCGATGCACCATGGTCAGCCTTTGCTCGCCATTGCAGTGGTCCCTGTTAGACAGCTTCTTGATTGTCCAGTGACTTTCTGCCACTTGTTGCTCAGACTCTTGCTTCTCATGCCCCTGTGCTAACCAATGACGGGCTCGCCATCTCCTTATCTGGATGAGGACCAGGGATGGCGGGACTGATGTATGAGGAGAGATTGACTCAGTTAGGATTGATTTTGCTGGAGTTCAGTTGAATAAGGGGGGGAATCTCATAGAGACTTATAAAATTCTAACAGGACTAGACAGGGTAGATGCAGGGAGGATGTTCCCGACAGGGTAGATGCAGGTAGGATGTTCCCGATGGTGGGGGAGTCCAGAACCAGGGGTCACAGTCTGAGGATTCGGGGTAGACCATTTAGGATGGAGATGAGGAGACATTTCTTCACCCAAAGAGTGGTGAGCCTGTGGAATTCATTACCACAGGAAGTAGTTGATGCCAAAACATTGAATGTATTCAAGAGGCAGCTAAATATAGCACTTGGGGTGAATGGGATCAAAGGTTATGGGGAGAAAGCAGGATTAGGCTATTGAGTTGGATGATCAGCCATGATCGTGATGAATGATGGAGCAAGCTCGAAGGGCCAAATGGCCTCCTCCTCCTCGTTTCTTCTATGTTTCTATGTTTTTATGAGACCCATTACTAAGGCATCATTGACGTGTCAGTGGACGTGTGAACAAATTGAAGTGATACATTTAGTGAACATGTCTTTTTTCCCTCCCTCTCAAAGGCAGCAGATCAGTGCTAAGCCCTTCACCTGGCATCTGTCTTCTGATCCTAGGCCAGACTCCCAGGTTGTTGGTGAGAGTCAGTTAGGGACCAATAATGTTTTATTTAAAGGAAACAAAGTTTAAGATTCAAGGCCCTTGCTCAATAAAGAAGCCACAAGATTACACGGTTTTGAACAAACAAAAATAAACTTCATTGTACAAAGTCAGAAAGATAAAACAATTTTCAATATCTCTCTTATCCACTAGCATTCAGGGTAAATATAAGTTACCTGCCAATTAATAAGCCAATAGGGTTCGTGGTGGGAGATACAGGAAGGATATCAGAGGTAGGTTCTTTACGCAGAGAGTGGTTGGGGTGTGGAATGGCCTGCCTGCAGTGATAGTGGAGTCAGACACTTCAGGAACATTTAAGCGGTTATTGGATAGGCACATGGAGCACACCAGGATGATAGGGAGTGGGATAGCTTGATCTTGGTTTCAGATAAAGCTCGGCACAACATCGTGGGCTGAAGGGCCTGTTCTGTGCTGTACTGTTCTATGTTCTATGTTCTAATTGTGGGCAAACACACCACACTACATCATGGTTGATGTGACCAAAGCAGAGACCATGGATTTCTCAACAACTCACCCAGATGTTACTAACATGGAGTCAACTAATCTGTCTCCCTCATGAGGGATTCCAGTCTTTACCTTTGAAAATCTAATCTTGCAACTCCCTCCAAAAAATCACTTCAACAATGCCCGCCTCGCAGGATTTCAATTTTATCTCCCCAAGATTCCATTTCCCTGGATTCTCCACTATGTACTCAAACTCAGCTGTTGGCCATGCCAAGCAGAACCCTGCTGCTCCAGATGGGCAACTTTGCCCCAGCAGCCTGCAGTGCAGAGTCACAAACCTCCTGCTGCCTTCTTGGATCTTCAGGGCTTCCCTTGAGCCCTCTTCAGTTACCAGACTTGGACGGCAAGGCCCACCTTGCAGGGTTTTCAATTTTGTCTCCCGTGATTCTGTTCCCCTGGATTCCTGAATCCACACTCGGGAACCAAATTACAAGCATAATGTCAGATTTTCAGCCACACTAAGTGGAACATGACTGCTGCAAATGAGTTCCTTCATCCCAGTGGCCCATCTTTGGCTGCCTTCTCCACTTAATGTCTGCTCTCTGCAGCCCTTTTCCTGTCTGCAGCCTATTTCTCTGCTCCTCTCTTGTTAACTGAACTGGGACCTTTTCCTGCCCCTGACCCCTCTCTGGGACTTTTCTTTTTGGACCTCTCCCTGTCCCCTTTGGGACCACTCCCTGTCCCTGTCTAGGGCTCTAGTCTTCCATGGTGCTCCACTCCTGGTCACCTGACCTGGGTTTTCACACCGTTTCCCTTCTTGCACAGGTGGGCATAGCCCATAGAACATGAAAATGTAGAACTAGGCATGTGCAGCCCGCTCGCAATCTGCGCACGCACAAAAACCCGACATTCATTAGGGATCGAAGTTCCCGTCTTCCGCTCTCAACACCAAGGTAATTTGGTTTTCCTACCAGGGCAGCATGATGGCACAGTGGTTAGTGCTGCTGCCTCACAGCGCCAGGGACCCGGGTTCAATCCCCGGCTTGGGTCACTGTCTGTGTGGAGCCTGCACTCTCTATGTCTGCGTAGGTTTCCTCCGGGTGCTCCAGTTTCCTTCCACAGTCCAAAGATTTGTGGGTTAGGTTGATTGGTCATGCTAAATTGACCCTTAGTATCAGGGAATAGCTGGGTAAATACGTGTGGTTATGGGGATAGGGCCTGGGTGGGATTGTAGCCGCTGCAAACTCGATAGGCCGAATGGCCTCTTCCTGCATTGTAGCGATTCTACGATTCTATGATAAGACATGATTTCCCCACCCCATCTCTTCCAGGTAGGGAACATCCTGGAGGACCAGAGATGGGTTTCCTCCCATTCATATGCGCCTGTGTTTGACCAGGATGATAGGTGCCATGTTGAAGAAACCTCCCACTGACTCTGTTGCGCTGGCTTGGTGTACACTCGACAATATTATAGAGAGAGACCGTTGTCCTGGCAGCATAGGAAGACTAACCACATGAGCCCTAGTCAGCCATGATCAATCACCTGGGAGGATGAAGGATTAGAATCGTGATTTGGCTGCCGTCCACTAGCTGTCCAGTTGGAGGCATCCACTTCCCTGCCTCTGACCAGCATAGAATAAAAAGCAGTTGCAGAGTTGGCTGGGATCTCTCTGTTATGAGACCCATGAGCCAGGAACAGCAAGCTGTGGAGTGAGCTTCACCTAGAGAGGAGAACACAACTGAGCATCTTTGACATCTCATAATCATTAGGGTTTGCATTTATTCAGTTGCTTGTGCTGATGTTGAACTCCATTCGCTACTAGCACTCGAGTGGTTAGGTTGATTGGCCATGATAAATTGCCCCTTAGCATCAGGGAGATTAGCAGGGTAAATACGTGGGGTACGGGATAGGACCTGGGTGGGATTGTTGTTGGTGCAGGCTCAATGGGCCAAATGGCCTCTTTCTGCACTGTAGAGATTCTATCATTCTCTGAAGTTATGTCAGGTCCTCAAGGAGAAAGCAAAGTCATTGACTAGGTGAAGCTCGCCAGGTGCATGCCACTTGTACGCAGTCATAAAGCTGAGCGTTTTAAAGCCTCGCTGATGGGATCTTAATTTAGAGTGCAAACATGTTTCTAGCAAGGTGGTCATTTTCTTTTGTATGCATGAGTTACTAATGAATGCAAATAGGCTTCCCGACATTTCTCGTTGGAAAATTGACCCCCCTTTAACCTGCCTTGAAAACTCGAGAGGACAAAATTTGCATCCCGCTGTCGGGAAACAGATTTTCTCCCTCCCTCAAATGATGTGCCCCTACCCCTCACGATTCCCAGCACCGGCGGGAATGGAAAATTCTGCCCCTAGTTTCAGCTGTGGCCCAGTTGGTTGCACCCTGCCTCTGAGTCACAAGGTTTGGGGTTCATGTCCCTGGGCCTGAGCTCAAAATCAAGGCTGGCACTCCAAATGCGGTGCTGATGGAGCGCTGCACTGTCAGAGGCGCTGCCTTGCAGATGAGATGTTAAACTGAGGCTCCATCTGCCTGCTTGGGTGGATATAAAAGATCCCATGGCACGATCTCAAAGCGGTAGTGGGGTGCCAGAGGGATGGTAGGGAGTGGGGGGAGGGGGGGTGAATGTTATCCCTAGGTCTTTATTTTTCCTTATTCACCATTTTGCCCCTTTGCCACTCTGTTGTTTCCTTGTTTCTTGCTCAGAGATGCCCATGGCCTCCGGAGACCGGTTGCTTTTCCTCTGCCCGCTAGTTCATTCCTTTGGCCTCCTCTTCCCGGTTTCCTCTTCTTCTTCACCGGGGCCAGGCTCCTCTCCATCTTGGCTCTGGACCCGGTGGCCTCTTTCCGCCATGGCCGGCTGCCCCCTGGGCTTTGGGGGTGAGGTCCGTGGGGCTCTGGCCCTCCAGGTGCTATGGTTGATCGTGAAGGAGCGCGAGACCCCGGTGCTCACCGTCTGCAGCAGTGAGCTGCTGCTGACTTGCTCACCCGCCAGTTGATCCACGGCACGCCGTAGCCGATGACCAACTGCCATCTTGATGCCGGCAAGCAAGAGGCCATGCTGCTCCGGGGAAGAAGCCTCCACCCCCATGATGTGGCCCGATATGGGGTGGGGCGGGGGGAGGGGGAGGGGGTGCACTCCATCCACCTGCTGCACTCCCGGGGCAATATTTATCCCTCAATCAACTTCACAAATTGCAGATTATTTGCTCATTATCACATTGCTGTTTGTGGGAGATTGCTGAGTGCAAATTAGCTGCCGTGTTTCCCTTGTTACCACAGTGACTACATTTCAGAAGTACTTAATTGGCTGCTAAGCACTGTGAGATGTCTGCAGGTCACCCAGAATGTTAGCCCTTTTTATTTAAATGAATCAAAATTCGTCTGAGACACTTATCAATTCAGTTTTTCCAGCGTTTCTGATTTTGACTTTAAGTTTCAAATCATAAGTATTTATTTTTGCATCACACTTAAGTTTTCCCCGTTGAATAAATCCATTACATTAAAAGAACATTATTAGCTGAGAATACTGTAAATCAGAAGATCTCCAATTGGCATCCTTACACTCGAGCCCTGCATAGAAGTACTCTTACATATTTTAATTTAAAATAGGCTGAATGTCTTGGCAACCCGGTTGATTAAAGTTTTTTTTATTAGTGTCACAAGTAGGTTTACATTAACACTGCAATGAAGTTACTGTGAAAATCCCATAGTCACCACAATCCAGTGCCTGTTTGGGGACACTGAAAGAACTCTCACAACATCGGGTTAAAGTCCAACAGGTACATTTGGAATCATGAGCTTTCGGAGTGCTGCTCCTTCATCAGGCGAGTCTCACCTGATGAAGGAGCAGGGTTCCGAAAGCTTGTGATTCCAAATAAACCTGTTGGACTTTAAGCTGGTGTTGTGAGACTTCTTACTATGCCTACCCCAGTCCAATGCCAGCATCTCCACATCATGGATACACGAAGAGAGAATTTAGCATGGCCAATGCACCTAACCAGCACATCTGAGATCACGTACTAACCCACTCAAGAACAGCTTCTTCCCTGTTGCCATCAGACTTTTGAATGGATCTATCATATATTCAGCTGATCTTTCTCTACACTGTAGCTATGACTGTAACACTGCATTCTGCACCCTCTCCTTTCCTTCTCCCCTATGTACTCTATGAACGGTACATTTTGTCTGTATCGCACGGAAGAAACAATACTTTTAACTGTATCTCAATACATGTGACAATAATAAATTAAATCAAATCAAAAAACCCTTTAAGTGTCTACAAAACAGCTGGTTTGAAACTGTGCGACATCTGAGCTACTTTTAAAACTTTGGAAAAGAACACGTCAAATAAAATGCATTTGACTGAACAAATATCTTAATTACGGAAGCTCATCTTTTGTTAAACTCATTTGGGATTTCCATGACTTTTTCTAAGTTGGTGCCAACACATACTCTTAATTGTTGGAAATGTAATTGCAGGTTTGTAATTTAATTGAAAAATTAATTCCCGGTCCTCGCCCACGCTAACACCTTAATGGGTGACATCAATCTGTTGTTTGTTGTGAGGATAATTACTGGAAATGTCATGCTAAAAATTATTTTGGTGTCTTCACCAGCGTTTTGTGAAGATGGCTGCAGGAATGGAGGCACCTGTATTGCTCCCAAGGTCTGCGCATGTCCACAAGGATTCACAGGGCAACTTTGTGAAACAGGTAAGCACAGGAGCAGCTTTACACAATATTTCAAGGACATGATAAGCATCATCACATAAGTACTTTTATTCTAGATCTGCAAGGAATTAAGTAGTAATTGTGGGGCGGCACGGCAGCACAGTGGTTAGCACTGCTGCCTCACAGCACCAGGGACCTGGGTTTGATTCCTGGCTTGAGGGTCACTGCCTGTGCAAAGTCTGCACGTTCTCCCCATGTCCGCATGGGTTTCCTCCGGGTGCTCCAGTTTCCTCCCATAGTCCGAAAGACGTGCTGGTTAAGTGCATTGGCCACGCTAAATTCTCCCTCAGTGTACCCGAACAGGCGCCGGAGTGTGAATTTTCACAGTTAACTTTGTTGCAGTGTTAATGTAAGTCTATTTGTGACTAATAAATAAACCTTAGTTTATTTTACTGGCATGAATGTCTCACTCCTCCAGGTTAGTATATCATATAATCCTTCTCAAACCATGGCCTATAGAATCACAGAATCTCTACAGTGCAGAAGGAGGCCATTTGGCCCATCGCGTCTGCACCGACAACAATTCCACCCAGGCCTTATCCCCCTAACTCCACATAGAACATAGAACATAGAACATTACAGCGCAGAACAGGCCCTTCGGCCCACGATGTTGCACCGACCAGTTAAAAAAAAAACTGTGACCCTCCAACCTAAACCAATTTCTTTTCGTCCATGAACCTATCTACGGATCTCTTAAACGCCCCCAAACTAGGCGCATTTACTACTGATGCTGGCAGGGCATTCCAATCCCTCACCACCCTCTGGGTAAAGAACCTACCCCTGACATCGGTTCTATAACTACCCCCCCTCAATTTAAAGCCATGCCCCCTCGTGCTGGATTTCTCCATCAGAGGAAAAAGGCTATCACTATCCACCCTATCTAAACCTCTAATCATCTTATATGTTTCAATAAGATCCCCTCTTAGCCGCCGCCTTTCCAGCGAAAACAATCCCAAATCCCTCAGCCTCTCCTCATAGGATCTCCCCTCCATACCAGGCAACATCCTGGTAAACCTCCTCTGCACCCTCTCCAAAGCCTCCACATCCTTCCTGTAATGTGGGGACCAGAACTGCACACAGTACTCCAAGTGCGGCCGCACCAGAGTTGTGTACAGTTGCAACATAACGCTACGACTCCTAAATTCAATCCCCCTACCAATAAACGCCAAGACACCATATGCCTTCTTAACAACCTTATCTACTTGATTCCCAACTTTCAGGGATCTATGCACACATACACCTAGATCCCTCTGCTCCTCCACACTATTCAAAGTCCTCCCGTTAGCCCTATACTCAACACATCTGTTATTCCTACCAAAGTGAATTACCTCACACTTCTCCGCATTAAACTCCATCCGCCACCTCTCGGCCCAACTTTGCAACCTGTCTAAGTCTTCCTGCAAACTACGACACCCTTCCTCACTGTCTACCACACCACCGACTTTGGTGTCATCAGCAAATTTGCTAATCCACCCAACTATACCCTCATCCAGATCATTAATAAATATTACAAACAGCAGTGGCCCCAAAACAGATCCCTGAGGTACACCACTTGTAACCGCACTCCATGATGAATATTTACTATCAACCACCACCCTCTGTTTCCTATCCGCTAGCCAATTCCTGATCCAATTTCCTAGATCACCCCCAATCCCATACATCTGCATTTTCTGCAGAAGCCTACCATGGTGAACCTTATCAAACGCCTTACTAAAATCCATATATACCACGTCCACTGCCTTGCCCCCATCCACCTCCTTGGTCACTTTCTCAAAAAACTCAATAACGTTAGTAAGGCACGACCTACCTGCCACAAAACCATGCTGACTATCACCTATCAATTCATTACTCTCCAAATAACTATAAATCCTATCCCTTATAATTTTTTCCAACATCTTGCCGACAACAGAAGTGAGACTCACCGGTCTATAATTCCCGGGGAAGTCTCTGTTCCCCTTCTTAAACAATGGGACAACATTCGCTAACCTCCAATCTTCTGGTACTATACCAGAGGCCAACGACGACCTGAAGATCAGAGCCAGAGGCTCTGCAATCACCTCTCTTGCCTCCCAGAGAATCCTTGGATAAATCCCATCCGGACCAGGGGATTTATCTATTTTCAGACCCTCCAGAATATCCTGCACA
The DNA here is from genome assembly GCF_964213995.1 of Mustelus asterias. Lineage (NCBI taxonomy): Eukaryota > Metazoa > Chordata > Chondrichthyes > Carcharhiniformes > Triakidae > Mustelus > Mustelus asterias. The sequence goes on from NC_135809.1 coordinate 15,657,291, forward strand.
TCCTCCTTATCAACTGTAATACTGTCTATTCTACTCCCTTGCAACCCAGTGTCCTCCTCAGCTATATTCATGTCCCCTTGCGTGAACACCGAAGAGAAATATTGGTTCAATGCTTCACCAATCTCCTCCGGTTCCACACATAACTTCCCTCTGCCATCTATAACTGGCCCTAAACTTGCCCTAACCAACCTTCTGTTCTTGACATACCTATAGAACGCCTTAGGATTCTCTTTAACCCTATCCGCCAAAGTCTTCTCATGTCCCTGCTAGTCTCCCTGACACGGACATATCTACCCTGCTAGTCTCCCTGACACGGGCAATTTAGCATGGCCAATCAACCTAACTAACATGTCTTTGGAGTGTGGGAGGAATCCGGAGTATCCAGAGGGAACACATGATTTGATGCTATGGGTGGGATTTTATGGCTTCGCTCGAGCAAGACCGGAAATTCCCGCCTGAGTTCAACAAACATTTCTGTAGTCTGTCCCTCACCCGCTCCGATTCTGTGGTAGGCGGGGCGGTAGAATTCCGGAGTATATTTCAGCTACCGTGCGGTTCGGTTATGTATGTGTGTGATAATGGGAAGTTGCACCACAATACGTCACATTAACAACCTAACAAGTAGGATAGTTTAACCTGAAGTTTAGTGGAGGGATTTTAGTGCCAAAAATGAATTGAAACTGGACTAACATGTCAACGAATTCTTTACTATGATAGGATCCATTGTTTTAACCAGCCCCTGAAATGTACTTGTGACTGAACGGTAAGAGATTACTGCCAGAGGACAGCCTGGTTATACTGCCAGTTCGAGACCAACTGAATGTGATTCCTCTGGAATTTATACTGAGCATTGGCTATGGTGGTGTTGCAGGAGTTATTAAAAAGAGCTGCCTACTACATGTACTGACAGTTTCCCTGAGGCTGAATCTGGTTGGAGATTCTCCCCGTGTAGCCTGACACAGATTTGGATTTCTGCAGCCCAGATCTACATGGGGGTCAACAGGTTAGAGGCGTTAATCCATCCAAGAAGTCAGCGTAAATCCCTTTACATTGTTCAGCCTTCATTTTTGCTGCAACTCTGACGGAAATACACAAGAAATGAGCATCAGAGTCTGTAAACAGGGCTTTAGGGATCCCTCTGCTTAATACAGTGAAAAGTAGCCAGAAAAATAAACCTCCATCGTCAAGGTCGGCAGGAGTTCTAATCATATTTTATTTGGGATGTTCAGTCATTACTGACTATGAGAATCTTAATGTTTTATTTATTAGTGTCATGAGTAGGCTTACATTAACACTGCATCGAAGTTACTGTGAAAATCTCCCAGTCGCCACACTCCTGTTCGGGTACACTGAGGGAGAATTTAGCACGGCCAATGCACCTAACCAGCACGTCTTTTGGACTGTGAGAGCATGGCCAATCAACCTAACTCACACATCTTTGGAGTGTGGGCGCAAACTGGAACACCCGGAGACAAAGGGAGAACGTGCAGACTCCGCACTGACAGTGACCCAAGCCAGGAATTGAACCCAGATCCCTGGCACTATGAGGCAGCAGTGCTAACTATTGTGCCACCATGCCACCCCAACCTCACTGTCAACCTGAGCAAACTTGGCATTCATAATGTAATAAATTAACCAAATTCTATTCCTTTTGCAGTAACCTTTTACCACATTTACAATAAATAAGTCATCAGCTAATTCCACTGCACATGCTAAACATTCCCAAGGATGGTGTTAAACTAATTACCGCTGATAAGTGTACCACAGCGAACAGCGGATGATTATAAACACTGTATTCAACAAGTCTGTTCCATTTGTGCAAAGAAAACTGTTGTATAGTCAGTAGTTTGTTTGCTTATTTTCTTCAGTAAAAAATATAACCACGTATATTATACAATTTAAATTATACTCAATTAGGCCATGTTAAATGAAGTAAGCAAAGTTTTTTTGTACGAAGTGAGCTATAATCAATTATTGACGATGGCGCAATTTCCACCTCACAGCAGAAGTGAATTTCTCAATCGCTGTTTGGGAGATTCGAGCTAAGCAATGATCTGACTGAGATCTCATTGTCAGGCTTGTCTCAATCTGAATCTTTTGCAGTTTTAATGAAGTACAAATATATTTTTCCTGCATTTTTTTTAATGTTCCCGTTTCCAATCACTCCAATGATAAAATAGGTGGTTTTAGAATCATAGAATCCCTACAGTGCAGAGAAAGGCCATTTGGCCCATCGAGTCTGCACCGACCACAATCCCACCCAGGCCCTACTCCTGTAACCCCTCACATTTACCCTGCTAATCCCCCCTGACACTAGGGCTAATTTAGCATGGCCAATCTACTTAACCCCACGCAGACACGGGGAGAATGTGCAAACTCCACACAGACAGTGACCCAAGCCGGGAATCGAACCCAGGTCCCTGGTGCTGTGAGGCTGCAGTGCTAACCATTGTGCCACCATGTCGTCCAGGTTTTAGAATCATAGAATCATTGAACCTCTAGAGTGCAAAAGGAGGCCATTTGCCCCATCGAGTCTGCACCGACCACAATCCCACCCAGGCCCCATTCCCGTAACCACAAGTATTTACCCTGCTAATCCTCCGACACACTAATTTAGCACGGCCAATCAACCTAACCCGCACATCTTTGGACTTCTTGGTTTTCCTCCAACAGTTGCAAAAGTGGCTCATGACAATTGAGTTTTGATTTGCCCCTTCCTCCACCTAGCTCCTACCAACCCCCCCACCAGCTCAGATCTGCCGGCTACTATTTACCATCCAGAGGGTATACAATAGACCAAAAGTTTGAACTTAATTGGTTCCACCATCATCACGTTTTTTAACACTTGTTCATGGAATGTGGGTGTCGCTGGCTGGGCCAGCATTTCTTGCCCATCCTTAATTGCCCTTCAACTGAGTAGCTTGCTAAGCCATTGCAGAGGGCATTTGAAAGTCAACCCACATTGCTGTGGCTCTGGCAACACATGTAGGCCAGGCCGGTAAGGATCTTAGCGAACCAGATGGGTTTTTACCATTGTTGATTAGATTTTGAATTCCAGATTCTTACTGAGTTCAAATTTCACCATCTGCCATGGTGGGATTCGAACCAGAGTTTCCAGAGCATTGTGCTGGGTCCCTGGATTGCTAGTCCAGTGACAAGACCACTACGCCACTGTCTCTCCATGTGATGCTGCCTACATTACAATTAGATACGAACAAGTATTTCAGTGGACGTATAACACCTCAGGATGCCCCGAGGTCATGAAAGATCCTACATCATACAAATCTTCCTTTTTACCTATTTTGTAAAATAAATATAACATGATAAAACTTGTTTTTTTTTTAGTTTTTGTCTTGGGTCACACCATCTGAAAATAATCTGAGGGAAGACAGTGACTGTTTTGATCTCGAGGAGACGTTAGCAGTTTTAATGAAGAAAGATCTACATTTTTCCCTGGAACAAATCATAATTAGTGTTATTCCGTGCAAGTACCTTATCATAGTAATTGAAGAGATGGTGTTAGAAAAACAGTAACATGGAGTCTTGTGTAAAATTTATTTAATACAGCACATCCAGTAATTAGACACTTTTGAAGCAATGCTTGAAACGATTAGAGGAATTAGGAGATTAATATAAATGTAATTGGTAGATGATCAGCATTATGCATTGCAAAAGCAATAATGATCCTTCACAACAGGTCTGTTGTTCAAGTGAAGTGTGAGAGCAGGAAAGAAAATAGTCCAGATTGAAAACGGATTAGCCAGCTAATTGGAAGCAAGGTCATTTTATCAATTCCAGTAGCCAACTTGAGCAGCTGTCAGCAGCGATCCCGGGGGATTGGTCAGAGACGGTTATGTTCATAACATTTATTAATGACCTTCCTGATCTGAAGACAGAGGCACGGTTCAAGGAGACCTTACAGAGACCGAACAATCGCACAAATGGATTGCTGGTGGTATTTACAGGTGATTTAGCACTACTGAGAGTAGAATCACTAGTATCTTCACACACAAACGTGATCTACTTAGAAAAAAAATCAAGTGGAATATCACACCTGCTGCCCTTGCGAGCGCTATCATTTTGCATAGGAACAGCTGAGTGGGAGGGAGCTTTTGTTGCTGCACTTCGACTGCAAGCTTCCATTTCCAAGGCAGCATGTCACACAATGACAGATAAAGCAAGCTCCCTGTCATATCTGTCATTTCAGCTGGCCTTCAGCCAAGATTTTTATTTTTATTCATTTGTGGGGCATGGGCGTCACTCACTGGCCAGCATTTATTACCTATCCCTTGTTCCTCTTGTTCAGAGGGCAGTTGAGAGTCAACCACATTGCTGTGGCTCTGGAATCACATGTAGGCCAGACCAGGTAAGGACGGCAGATTTCCTTCCCTAAAGGACATTAGAAGGAGAGAGGATTAAAAGGACCGATCCCTAAATTGTTGAAAGATTAAATTATTTGTTAAAGGTCCTTCAGGGTGTATCTGGGGTGGCACAGTGGTTAGCAATGCTGCCTTACAGTGCGAGGGACCTGGGTTCGATTCCCCGATTGGGTCACTGTGCAGAGTTTGCACGTTCTCCCTGTGTCTGCGTGGGTTTCCTCCAGGTGCTCCAGTTTCCTCCCACAGTCCGAAAGACGCGCTTGTTAGGTGCATTGGCCATGCTAAATTCTCCCTCAGCGTACCCGAACAGGTGCCGGAGTGTGGCGACTAGAGGATTTTCACAGTAACTTCATTGCAATGTTAATGTAAGCCTATTTGTGACACTAATAAATAAACTCTAAACTTTAAAACTCAAGGGACACATATGTAAAGAACAAACAAAAATATTTGGGTTGGGCTAGTGAACTAACTAGTAAAATCGGGCTGCGTTATTTTGTTAGATGCTGGGTAACAAGCTGGAATTAGGGTACTGGCCACTGAAGAAATGGCAGATAGTTGAATGCCTGACGGAGGGAAAAGATTGATGATATCAGTTCCCAATTTAGATGTAGGAAGAATCAGGGAAAACACGTTCAACAATAGCAACAACAATACATAATTTGCATTTACCTAGCACCTTTAACCTAGTTAAAACATCTCAAGACACTTCACATGACTGTGCCATTAGGCAAAAAGATTGACAGTAAAGGAAGCGATCAGGTATTCGAATGCTTAGTCACAGATGTGGGGCGCCATGGTGGCACAGTGGTTAGCACTGCTGCCTCCCAGGTCCAGTGACCTGGGTTCAATTCCAGCCTCAGGTCACTGTCTGTGTGGGCTTTGCACATTCTCCCCGTGTCTGCATGGGTTTCCTCTGGGTGCTCCAGTTTCTTCCCACAGTCCAAAGGTGTGCAGGGTAGGTGAATTGGCCATGCTAAATTGCCCCTTGATGTCCAAAAATGGGTAGGTCAGATGGAGTAGCCATGGGAATATATGAGGTTACAGGAATAGGACAGGGAGAAGGCCTGGATAAGATACTCTGTCGGTGCAGGCTTGATGGGCCGAACAGCCTCTTCTGCACTGTAGGAATTCTAAGTAAGTAAAGTTTTCTTAAAGTTTATTTATTAGTCACTAGTAAGGCTTACATTAACACTGCAATGAAGTTACTGTGAAATTCTCCTAGTCACCACACTCCGGCACCTGTTTGGGTCAATGCACCTAACCAGCACGTCTTTCATACTGTGGGAGGAAACCGGAGCACCCGGAGGAAACCCACGCAGACATGGGGAGAACGTGCAAATTCCACATAGACAGTGACCCAAGCCGGGAATCGAACGTGGGTCCCTAGTGCTGTGAGGCAGCAGTGCTAAGCACTGTGCCATCGTGCCACCTCGTTTGACTAGTGTCTGCAATAGTTTTAAGGAGAAGAGATTAGCGTCGCGCTTGAGGGAGGCACTGTGAGAGCTGTGGGAGGGGCGAGGGGTGGAAGAAGGTTGAGAATCCAGGGTACCACGGTCATAATGATTCAAAATTATTTATTTATGCCGGTCATGATCCTGAAGTTAGGGCATAATTCTGGGCCACATCACAATTTAACTCTGATGATTAAAACCCAATAGCTCCAACACCATTTGGGTTCAACAGCAGTGAAATTAATAAAAATAAATGAACAGGATTTGCCATCAAAACAAAGACAATGCCATTGGTATGTGCTGCTGTTTATAGGTAAATGGTACTGCAACTTTAACATGAGAAGATGTGCCATTTAGCAGCGGATGTCCCAAAGTTGCTGCCGCGAGTTTCACTGCTCCTTTGTGAGCTTTGCAAAAATGGCATCTCACCCTTAGATTCCCTGTTTTATTGTTTAGAACTTGCTGGGGGAGAAAGTCATTTGTATAAGGCCACTTCTACCAGCACTATGCATGCTTCCCGCACCCCTGTCTGTCTTGGGAAATTGAGTTAAGTCTGCGCAGTGCAGATGGCACTGATGCTACACAAATGAATTTCTCCTCTGCTGTGTTTATCCATTAATTGCTCATTCAACACATCACAGAAAGTCATGTCATTACACGAGCAAGAAATCTTTTAAACGATAATGACTGCCAATCAACCTCGCCTGCACCAAAAGAATAACTATTTCAAATTTTGAGTCTCTGAGTTAGAACCTTAGTTAGGCCTCACTTGGAATATTGTACACAATTCTGGTCACCACACTGCCAGAAAGATGTGGATTCTTTGGAGAGAGTACAGAAGAGGTTTACCAGGATGTTGCCTGTTCTGGAGGGTATTCGCTAAGAGGAGAGATTGGATAAACTCAGTTTGTTTTCACTGGAACAATGGAGGTTGAGGGGCGATGGAGATTGAGGGGCATCCTGATAGATGTTTACAAGATTATGAGTGGCATGGACAGAGTGGATAGTCAGATGCTCTTTCCTAAGGTAGAAAAGTCAAGTACTAAGGGACTTGGTTTAAGGTGCGTGGGGAAAAACTCAAAGGATATGTGTGAGACAGGTTTTTTTACTCAGTGGGAGATGAATGCCTGGAACCCGCTGGCCGGGGAGGTGGTGGGAGCAGGTACGATAGTGGCATTTAAGGGGCATCTAGACAAATACATGAATAGGATGGGAATGGAAGGATATGGACTCCGTACGTGCATACGGTTTTAGTTTAGGCAGGCATCATGATCGGCACAGGTTTGGAGGGCCGAAGGGCCTGTTCCTGTGCTGTACTGTTCTTTGTTCTTTGCTTCAGATTTTGAATTTTGCAGGGCGATACAAAGCGTCATCTTTTTGTTTTAAAATAAACTTCCTGTCTATCCTTTCCTCTCAGAATCTAACCTCTCTCATCGTGTACCTAATTGAATTCACCCGAGTTCTCAGTCCTTTTGTTTACTTCCAATCCTTTTGAGCTGAAGGGGGTGGGGGGTGGGGTGTGGTCGGGGCAAGTCTGACTCATGCTGGAGCTCAAACCAGGTGACTTAGCTGCAACACATTCTGGCCCAACGGGTTTATTCGTTCCTTCGGGTCAATGTACTGCTTTTGAAACTTCCTGCTGAATCTGTGTTAATGTTTGAAGGAAGCAGACACTTCCACTGCACTTTCAGGACATAAAATATTTAGCGGCCAAGGACTTTGTATATTTGCAAGCAAGGAGGCATGAGCCTTTCTGCTGTCTAGGGATGAATTTTACATTCCAGATCCATCTGTAGCGCACTAACTCAATCATACCACAGTTTCATAATTAGGTAATATCTGTAACTTAGTTTTGGAATTCAATCCCATGCTTTAACATTGCAGTGTAATCTTTCAATAACTACCAATGATAAATTGATTTGATGATATATACGAGCGTGTATTTTGTAATATCGGAATTGGTGCTAAAAATTGTATTTAAAGTTTCAATCGCTGTTTTAATGCGTGAAAATTGGATTTTAAACTTGAATCAAATATGCCTTGGTTTTGATCTGTGTCCTATATGGTGTTCTGATGAAATTTGTGATCCAAAAGCAATCTTCACAGTCCCTTGGAGGCAACCTTTCATAAAGTGCTCTTCAAACTTTCCACAGAATGTATAAAACTGAGAGAAGTAATTAAATGAAGAACTCTTGACATATTATCTGCTTTTCAACTGGCAGCATTTTTAAATGAAAAATTTAATGTCCAAAAAATAATGAAAAAGTTCATTTGCAGCTTTCAATATTTAGACGGGCCTTTTCTTAGCATACCATCTGGGTTCAAATGTAAGAAACCTTTGAACAAATTTGGTTAATTCTGGTATCATGACTTGTACTGGAGTGTAGCTTTGTTGGCAGAGTACTGTATGATACTTTTTACAATACATTTTAGTGGATGCTCTCCCCCCATGGCAACACAGTGGTTAGCACTGCACCAGGGACCCGGGTTCAATTCCCAGCTCGGGTGACTGTCTGTGCGGAGTTTGCATGGGCTTCCTCTGGGTGCTCCGGTTTCCTCCTACAGATCAAAGATATGGGGGTTAGGCGGATTGGCTATGCTAAATTGCCCCTTAGTGTCAGGGGGACTAGCTAGGGTAAATGCGTGGGATTACGGGGATAGAGCCAGGGTGGGATTATTGTCAGTGCAGGCTCGATGGGCCAAATAGCCTCCTTCTGTTCTGTGGGGCGGCGGCATGCACCGTGGTTAGCACTGCTGCCTCACAGTGTCAGGGACCTGAGTTCGATTCCCAACTTGGGTCACTGTCTGTGTGGAGTTCGTACGTTCTCCCTGTGTCTGTGTGGGTTTCCTCCGGGTGCTCCGGTTTCCTGCCACAGTCCAAAGATGTGTGGGTTAGGTGGATTGGCCATGCTAAATTATCCCTTAGTGTCAGGGGGACTAGCTAGGGTAAATACGTGGGGTTATGGGGATAGGATTTGGGTGGGATTGTGGTCGGTGTAGACTCAATAGGCCGAATGGCCTCCTTCTGCATTGTAGGATTCTAGGATGGTGTGAATGGATGGTTTTGACTCATTAACATGAGCTGCGGTTTATGCATTACAAGGTTGATGTTCAATACGCACAATTATCATGCCCCCATTTTACAAATTGTGTTCAAGTACCTTTCTTTAGGGTCCCTCAAAAGACCAGGGGGCGAGATTTGTTTTCCTTGTCCCTCATCAGATAGGATTCCTTCATGCACCTTGACTGAACTCCAGGGCGGGATTTTCCGGCCACACTCACCCCAAGGCCAGAAATTCCTGCCCGAGGGCCTTTGCGTAGTCTGTGTTCCACCTGCTACGATTCCCGTGGCAGGTGTGACGGGAAAGTTCCTCCCTGGAAATAGTTATTCTTGAAGGTTATACTGCATGTCTCCCATCTGCCCAAACACACCACACCAGTGAACACATCATAACTACTAAACCTGCCCTTGATCAGTGTTGCCATAATTACAACCAGTGTGGTGGTGAATATGCTAACACATAGGCTGGGATCCATACATCCGCCGCCTCCCCCCCCCCCCACCCCCACACCGCCCCCCGCTGGTGATGTGCTTTCCAGCAGCAGAGGCAGCTCGCCATCGGCTGCCAGTGGGATTTTCCAGTCCCGCCAAAGTCTGCGGCATTTTGTACGCCTCATCTGCTCTGCTGCTGGGGGAAACCCACTGCAGAGGGTCGCCTTCAGCGGGGCTGGAAGATTCAGGTGGCGGGAAGGGCTGGAAAAACCTGATTAAAAGAGAATTCATGCAGTTTGTTGGTTAACAAAGTACTGACCATCCCATCCACTCATATTTCACAAGCAGTTGGAGTCCCAGGGAGCAGAATTGGATGCTTTGCTTGTATAAAGTGGATACATGGAGCACTGGTTTCCCTTATCAGAGAGCAATATCAGCATTTGCATTACTGAGTTCTCATGCTACTCCTAAAATAGTATCAATGTGATAACAGAATCAACTGTATTATTGGATCCCATTGTATCCTCAGCGTGCTTTGACAACTTATTCTTACCGTTTGTTTTTCATACTAAATCAATCATTCATGTGCTGCGTGCCAGTGTTTCTTGCATGAATATGAATATTCCACAAACCAAGGAAAAATCACACCCTCATCATTCACTAATTCTATGGGGGATAGCAGCTCATTATTTTCCCAGTATGTAGTAGCCTGCAGAACACAAACTTGGTTAGGAAGTACCCTGTTAAAAAATATCTGCTGTAAGCAAATTCATTTGTCCTGAACGGTGTCAGTGCCAGCAAGAATGGAGAATTTGGCACTCAGCCAAATTTCCATTAGTTGCAGAGGGATCGGAGAATCCCACCCGCGAGCAAGATTGGAGAATTCCGATCACCATTTATTCTTGGCACTGGGAAAATGTTGTTAAAATTCTTGTGAGTTCCAATGCGCAGAAACTACAACTGTGTGAGAGGGAAGTATCTACACTGCTTAGCCACTCGGGACCGCAAGGTGTTCTACAGAGCTCTGTTAGTTAACATCAAAAGGTTTGGTTTGATTTGATTTATTATTGTCACAGGTATTAGTATGCAGTGAAAAGTATTGTTTCTTATGTGCTATACAGATAAAGCATACCGTTCATAGAGAAGGAAAGGAGAGAATATAGAATGTAGCGTTACAATCATAGCTAGGATGTAGAGAAAGATCATCTTAATGCAAGATAGGTCCATTCAAAAGTCTGATGGCAACAGAGAAGAAGCTGTTCTTGAGTCCGTTGGTACGTGACCTCAGACTTTTGTGTCTTTTTCCCGATGGAAGAAGGTGGAAGAGAGAATGTCCGGGGTATGTGGGGCCCTTAATTATGCTGGCTGCTTTGCCCAGGCAGCGGGAAGTGTAGACAGAGTCAATGGATAGGAGGTTGGTTTGTGTGATGGCCAGGGTCCTAAAGATCGCCAAGTCTGTAAGAGATTGAATTAGAGCATTGTTAGAGAGTTTAAAAGAGTTAGAATGCAGTTTTAGTAGCATAGAACAATTCCCCAAAGATCCCAGACAGCACCTTCCAAACCCACGACCACTTCCATCTAGAAGGACAGGGCAGCAGATACATGGGAACGCTACCACCTGCAAGTTCCCCTCCAAGCCACTAACCATCCTGATTTGGAAATATATCGCCGTTCCTTCGCAGTCGCTGGGTCAAAATCCTGGAATTCCCTTCCTAACGGCATTGTGGGTCAAATCACAGAACATGGACTGCAGCGATTCAAGAAGGCAGCTCATCACCACCTTCTCAAGGGCAACCAGGGATGGGCAATAAATGCTGGCCAGCCAGCGATGCCCATGTCCCACAAATGAATGAAAAAAAAATAGAACGAGATAGAATTAAAAGGTATGCTGGGCACAGCTTGCAAGAAGTCACCTCACTCTGGCGCCATTTTGAAAATAGTCAGCGTGGGGATGGAGAGCAAATTTGGTGCCATTGGTTCGAAACAAGCCTCATATTTAGCCTCAGCCATTGAGGCAGAAGTTTCCTCTGTCTGCTGTTCAGCCTTGTGCAATGAATTTAAGCCATCTCAAATGAAGTCCCAGAAGGCACAGACCTGCAAAGACAAAACTATTCAGTACCAATTTCCAATGGGAGAGTCCACAACATGAGTGGTGACAGCAATGGGAAATCTCTCAATCGCAGATAGCGCTTGATAATCCCAAAGCGTCAATCAGATGACCTTTCGGATTCTGCAGTTGGCATCAGCAGTAAGTAGCCATGGCAAGTTAAAAAAATAACCACGTTATTTCTGCAGAGGGTCGGATTCTATGACCTTCTTTTGGGCTGAGAAATGGGTAAACTATTTAATAACTCCAGGAGGGAGAAAGGACAAAAACATAAGGTAGAAAAGGGAATAAGAAAAATGAAAGGCAGAGAAACCAAGGACAAAATTCAAACACGGCTGTAGAGAAAAATATTGGGAGCAAGGCAAACAATGTTAAAAAGACAAGCTTAAACACTCTGTGCCTTATTGCGTGGAGCATTTGCAATAAAGTGGATGAACTAATCGCGCAGATAGATGTAAATGGGTATGATATAATTGAGATTACGGAGACATGGCTGCAGGGTGACCAGGGATAGGAATTGAATGTCCCAGGGTATTCAATATTTAGGAAGGACAGGCATAAAGGAAAAGGTGGTGGAGTGGCACTGCTGGTTAAAGAGGAAATGAACACAATAGTGAGAAAGGATATTAGCTCTGACAACGTGGAGTCTGTATGGGTAGAGTTGAGAAATACCAAGGGGCAAAAAACATTAGTGGGTGTCATATATAGACCCCCAAACTGCAGTGGTGATGTTGGGAATGGCATTAAACATGAAATTAGAGATGCATGTGATAAGGGAATATAGGTGATCATGGGTGATTTTAATCTGCATATAGATTGGGCAAATCAAATTAGCCACAATACCGTAAAGGAGGAATTCCTGGAGTGTATGTTGGATGGTTTTCTTGACCAATATGTGGAGGAACCAACTAGAGAGCAGGCCATCGTAGACTGGGTACTGTGTAATGAGAAGGGAATCATTGCCAATCTAGCTGTACGAGACCCCTTGGGGATGAGCGATCATAACATGATAGAACTTTTTATCAAGATGGAGAGTGAAGTAGTTGATTTGGAGACTGGGGTGCTGAATCTTAATAAAGGAAACTATTAGGATATGAGGTATAAGTTGGCCTTGATAGATTGGGGAGAGTGACTTGAAGGGATGACAGTGAATAGGCAATAGCAAACATTCAAGGAACACATGGGGGAACTGCAGCAAGTATTTAGTCCTGCCTGGCACAAAATCAAAATGGGTAAGAGGGCCAATCCATGGCTTACAAAGGAAATTAGAGAGATTATCTGATCCAAGGAAGAAGCATACAGACTAGCCAAGAAAAATAATAGGTCTGAGGATTGGGAGCAGTTTAGAATTCAGTAAAGAAGGACCAAGAGATTGATTAAGGAGGGGAAAATAGGGTACGAAAATAGGCTTGCAGAGAACATAAAGACTGATACTAAGAGTTTCTATAGATACGTGAAGAGAAAGAGGTTGGTGAAGACAAATGTAGGTCCCCTACAGACAGAAATGGGAGAATGTATAATAGGGGACAAAGAAATGGCCGAGCAACTGAATACATACTTTGGTTCTGTCTTCACAAAAGAGGACACAAATCAAATGGCAGAAATGTTGGAGAATGCAAGATTTAGTGAGAGGGAAGAACTGAGGGAGATCAATATTAGTAGAGAAATGGTGCTGGGAAAATTGATGGGATTGAAGGTGGATAAATCCCCAGGGCCTGATAATCTACATCCCAGAGTACTGAAAAAAGTGGCTCTAGAAATAATGGATGCATTGGTGGTCATCTTCCAGGATTCTATAGACTCTGGAACAGTCCCTGCAGATTGGAGGGTAGCAAATGTCACCCCAATATTCAAAAAGGAATATAAAGAGGAAAACAGGGAATTATAGACCAGTAAGCCTAACATTGGTAGTGGGGAAAATTCTCGAATCCATTATCAAGGACTTTATAGCGGAGCATTTAGAAAGCAGTGGCAGGATCAGACTGAGTCAGCATGGATTTATGAAGGGGAAATCATCCTTGACAAATCTGTTGGAATTCTTTGAAGATGTAACTAGTAGAATTGACAAGGAGGAACCAGTCGATTTGGTATATTTGGACTTTCAGAAAGTGTTTGACAAAGTCCTGCACAAGAGATTATCGTGCAAGATTAAAGTGCATGGGATTGGGGTAAGTGTATTGAGGTGGTGTACTGGTTGGCAGAGAGGAAACAAAGAGTAGGAATTAATAGGTGTTTTTCAAATTGGCAGGCAGTAACTAGTGGGGTATCATAGGGATCGGTGCTGGGACCCCAGCTATTCACAATATATATTAATGATTTGAATGAGGGAACAAAATGTAACATCTCAAAGTTTGCAGATGATACCAAATTGGATGGGAGGGTGAATGGTAATGAGGATGCAGAGATCCTTCAGAATGATCTGGACAGGTTGGGTGAGTGAGTGGGCTAATCAATGGCAGATGCAGTATAATTTGGATAAGTGTGAGATTATTCACTTTGGAAGCAAAAACAAGAAGGCAGATTACTACCTGAATGGCTATAAATTGGGAGAGGGGAATGTGCAGCGCGACCTGGGTGTCCTTATGCACCGGTCGCTGAAGATAAACATGCAGGTGCAGCAAGTGGTAAATAAGGCAAATGGCACATTGGCCTTCATTGCGAGAGGTTTCGAGTATAGGAGCAAGGATGTGTTGTTGCAATTATACAGAGTCTTGGTGAGGCCACACCAAGTATTGTGTGCAGTTTTGGTCTCCTTTTCTGAGGAAGGATGTTCCTGCTCTCAAGGGAGTGCAGCGAAGGTTTACCAGACTGATTCCGGGGATGGCGGGACTGATGTATGAGGAGAGATTGACTAGGTTAGGATTGTTTTTGGTGGAGTTTAGACAAATGATGGGGGGATTTCATAGAGACTTATAAAATTCTAACAGGACTAGACAGGGTAGATGCAGCGAGGATGTTCTCGATGGTGGAGGAGTGCAGAAACAGGGGTCACAGTCTGAGGATTCAGGGTAGACCATTTAGGATGGAGGTGAGGAGACATTTCTTCAGCCAAAGAGCGGTGATCCTGTGGAATTCATTACAACTGGAAGTAGTTGATGCCAAAACATTGAATGTATTCAAGAGGCGACTGGATATAGCACTTGGGGGCGAATAGGATCAAAGCTTATGGGGAAAAAGCAGGATTAGGCTATTGAGTTGGATGATCAGCCATGATTGTAATGAATGGCGGAGCAGGCTCGAAGGGCCAAATGGCCTCCTCCTGCTCCTATCTTCTATGCTTCTATATAATTCAGCAATGTGCTAAGTTTCTCATTGTAGCTGGGCTGGGTAGGGAGATGCTGACTGGAGACACAAACCGCTTCCCAGGAAGTCAACTCATATCCCGTTGGTAATGAACCCAACCAGTGATAGATGATATTGCCCCAGGATATCATAGCATCGTACACAGACCAATGGATTTATCTACAATAAAGAGCAGCGGAGAGCAGAGCCTTGGGTTTGGCTGCTTATCAATAGAACGATGAAAGGAGCCAAACTACTGGAGAAAATAATTGAAACCCAGTGAGGACGAGACATAATATGAAGAAATTTCCCTTTTAAGTTCCGCAGATCCTGAATTTGTTGGTTTGTGAATTATTGTACAACCCATATTTCTTCATATTATGTCTCGTCCTCACTGGGTTTCAATTATTTTCTCCAGTAGTTTGGCTCCTTTCATCGTTCTATTGATAAGCAGCCAAACCCAAGGCTCTGCTCTCCGATGCTCTTTATTGTAGATATATCCATTGGCAACATTGCACCTTCTCAATGGTAGTTAGGGAAGAGCAATAAAATCCAGTGACTCTCATATCAAGATCTAATTGTTCATGTTTCTGGTTAAAACTAATGATTGGAGCAGTTATTGATAATAGTTGCATTTCTTTCCCCGATCTCCACTCTCTACGGTAATGGGGCTTCCTGAATGCGATTAGTTTCCCTCTGTCTTTACTCTATTTCCATAGAAACCAGATTTCAAATGATTCAAAGATTCACCACCTTCCTGTTTTATACTAGCATTATGAAGGGGAGCATCATGGACAGAACAAGTTAGGAGCTAAATAAATTGCAAACCTTCGGGGCTATTCACAAACCATTGAATCATAGAATCCCTACAGTGCAGAAGGAGGCCATTCGGCCCATCGATGCTGCACCGACCATAATCCCACTCAGGCCCTATCCCTGTAGCACCACATATTTAACCTGCTCGTCCCCCTGACACTAACGGGCAATTTAGCATAGCCAATCCACCTAACCTGCACATCTTCAGACTGTAGGAGGATACTGGAGCACCCGGAGGAAACCCATGGAGACACGGGGAGAACGTGCAGACTCCACACAGACAGTCTTCCAAGACTGGGATTGAATCTGGGTCCCTGGCGCTGTGAGGCCGCAGTGTTAACCACTGTGCCACCATGCTACACATTGTTTATCGTAACATATATATATATATAAAACAGGCGGCAGTGTGGCACATTGGTTAGCACTGCTGCCTCACAGCGCCAGGGACGCAGGTTCGATTCCCGGCTTGGGTCACAGTCTGTGTGGAGTCTGCATGTTCTCCCCGTGTCTGCGTGGGTTTCCTCCGGGTGCTCCGGTTTCGAAAGACGTGCTGGTTAGGTGCATTGGCCATTCTAAATTTTCCCTCAGTGTACCCGAACAGGCGTTGGAGTGTGGCGACTAGGGGATTTTCACAGTAACATCATTGCAGTGTTAATGTAAGCCTAATTATGACACTAATAAATAAACTTTAAAACTATAAGCTATATATAAGCCTCATGGTTACCAGAATTTGTGGCCTGTTTTTGACAAGTCACAGCTTTGCAATGAGTTACAGTAGTTTAGATCAACATATGCAGAACATAAATGAGAACTGTCTCTGATGAGAGTCTAATTTAAGTCATGGATCATTACCCTTTGCCTGTGGTAATAACTACACTGACTGAGGGAATGTTTTTTTTCTTTCTGAACTGCCTTGATAAGATATATCCTGCAATTCTGAATCACACATTTCCAATCTATCTATTGTGGTATAAGTATCTGGAACTGTATGAATATAAGCTGCCACAACATCATAGATCCACCTTTCCAATGAATAACAAGCTCTTGCTGCATCCAGTTAAGAGATTGAAAGTCAGTGGAATTATTATATCTGTCCACAGAACAGCCAGTCTAAAGTCATATAAAGTCATAATGTAGATCAATGTCAATCCTCTACCTGCAAGTAAATCGATTTTTAAATTACTAAAAATAACTTTAAAAAACTATTTTCAGACTGATTGGGATTGTCAGTTCTTTTTTAGGTTTTTAAAAATAAATGTTGTTTAAAACCTGTTGTTATGGATAGAAGAGGGATAATTTCCCACCTTTTCCCTTCCTTTCAACTGACTGCAAAAAGATGTATTTTTGAGAGAGAGTTTTTTTAACCTTTTGTGGGCAGCAGATAATAAAGAAAGTGTATGCAATGTAGGCATTTATAGCTAAAGCAATAGAATATAAAGGTAAGGAAGTATTGTTGCAACTATACAAGGCATTGGTGAGGCCGCATCTGGCGTATTGTGCACAGTTTTGGTCCCCTTATTTGAGGAAAGATGTAGTGGCATTGGAGGCAGTTCAGAGGAGGTTCACTAGATTGATTCCAGAGATGAGGGGGTTGTCGTATGAAGAGAGATTGAACAGTTTAGGCCGACACTCTCTGGAATTTAGAAGAATGAGGGGAGATCGAATTGAGGTATACAAGATGATAAAAGGTATGGATAAAGTAGACGTGGAGCGGATGTTTCTGCTGGTGGGGCATTCTAGGATGAGAGGTCATAGTCTTAGGATAAGGGGGAGCAAATTTAAAACAGAGTTGAGGAGAAACTACTTCTCCAAAAGGGTTGTGAATCTGTGGAATTCACTACCCCAAAGTGCGGTGGATGCTGGGACAGTGAGTAAATTTAAGGAGGAATTAGACTTTTAATTGGGAATGGGGAGAAGGCAAGAAAATGGGGATGAGGAACATATCCGCCACGATCGAATGGTGGAGCCGAATGGCCTAATTCTGCTCCAATATCTTGTGAACTTATGAGTGCTGTGACTTTAAAAAAAAACAAAAACACACTTTCTAGGCATTTCCTATCACAACCAGTTTTGATCATGTGACGACAGTAACAATGCTTTTCATTGGCCACACAATGGGTTGACGGCAGGTGTAATTTGCTATCTCTTCAACATTCCAGCGATGATTAGCCGCCAAAATATTTTATTTGAAATTCCATCTTCATTGGGCCAGCAAATCTTATAGTAATTTTGAATCTCTTTCCGTTGAAATGGAGAGGGGCCGTTATCAACACTTAGGCAAGATTGTTTTGCATCTTAATGGCCTTGCAGGAACATGTTCAGACGTGTGGCAATCCTTTTCCATACAGAAACCACAAAAGAAGTCATCTGACCTCTTTAACCCTATGAACTCTGGAGTCCATTTTGTCAAGGTAAATTGTCCATTTCATGCTCCTTTTTAAGAAGGTGTCCAAAAAGAAATCTGGAATTAAGAATCGATTGATGATTGTGAAACCATTGTCGATTATCGGAAAAACCCATCTGGTTCACTAATGTCCTTTGGGGAAGGAAATCTGCTGTCCTTATCTGGTCTGGCCTACATGTGACTCCAGAGCCACAGCAATGTGGTTGATTTCAATTGCGCTCCAAGGCAACTAGGGATGGGCAATAAATGCTGGCCCAGCCAGCGACATCCATGTCCCATGAATGAATAAAAAAGTCTTCTGAATTAGTTTTATGGACATATAACGCGACCTTGCCAATGTCCCCATACTTAGAGCATCCTTGAAGACCTACAAATAAGATCAATTAGTGGAAACACCCAATGGGGATTAATTCAGCCTGTGGGTGTGGCCAGTTTTGTGGGGGCAGCTAGCTTTTAGCACAGTGTTTTTAAAACTAGTGCAGAAGTTCATGACGACTCAAATCACACTGAATGCAATTTGCACTTAAGGTTTTGCGATCTTTTGCACCAGTCACGCCAATAATCAGGGAGATTATAAAGGGCGGCACGGTGGCACAGTGGGCAGCATTGCTACCTCATAGTGCTAGGGACCTGGGTTCGATTCCCGGCTTGGGTCACTGTCTGTGTGGAGTTTGCATATTCTCCCTGTGTCTGCGTGGGTTTCCTCCGGGTGCTCCGGCTTCCTCCCACATTCAAAGATGTGCGGGTTAGGTGAATTGGCCATGCTAAAATTGCCCCTGAGTGTTAGCGGGGGCTAGCTAGGATAAATGAATGGGGTTATACGGATAGGGCCTGGGTGGGATTGTGGTCGGTACAGACTCGATTGGCTGAATGGCCTCTTTCTGCACTGTATGATTCTATGATTCTAAGATGCGTTTAGAAACCAGTATAATTCAAGCAGAGACTGTAGGCTGCATGAATAATTTGAGAACACAAATCTATTGCCGAAGTAGAAGTTGATGTGAAAGACTAGCATCACTGTTAGGTTAGTTTTAAAAATTGACTTGTGCCTGTTGATAATGGTGACCATGAGAGAAAACTGTTTTCGGGTTGGGCAAGACAGTACTGAGGTTTGGATAAGAGCAAAATACTGCGGATGCTGGAATCTGAAACAAAAACTGAAAATGCTGGAAAATCTCAGCAGGTCTGACAGCATCTGCGGAGAGAGAATAGAGCCAATGTTTCGAGTCTGGATGACCCTTCGTCAGAGCGGCTCTGACAAATTCACAGCCTGTGCGAGACGTAGTTTCTCCTCATCTCAGTTTTTAATCTACCGCCTCTCATCTTGAAACGTTGGCTCTATTCCCTCTCCACCGGTGTTGACTAAGGTCTGGAGTTCAATCATTAAGCAGAAGGAATAGTTGCACAAAGATGTTTCCTTTGTCATAAAGACAGGGTATGAGCTCTAATAGAACTGTTGACAGTACCGCAAATAGAAAAAGTGAGGAGCATTTAGTTTACATTTAAAAATCAACTAGAGACATCGGAACATAGGAATTAGGAACAGAAGTAGGCAAATTCAACCCTTCAAGCCTGCTCTGCTATACAATCAGATCATGACTGATCTCTCCCTGGTCTCAAATCCACCTCCCCACCTGTTTCCCCATATCCCTTTATCCCTTTTATTATTAGAAATATTCTATCTTCTTCTTGAAACCATTCAACGATTCAGACTCCACCGTGCTATGGGGCAGCGAAATCCACAAATTCACCACCCAATGCAAGAAGTAGTTCCTTCTCATCTCAGTTCTAAATCTACCGCCTCGCAACTGATACCTGTGACCTCTTGTTCGAGGTTGCCCCGCAAGAGGAAACATTTGTTCTCCATTTACTCTATCAATCCCTTTAAAAATTTTACATGCTTCAATCAGATTCCCTTTCATCCTTCTAAACTCCACCGAGTATAAGCCCAAACTGTTTAATCTCTCCTCATACGTCAACTAGCAGTAATGCAAAATGTGGTAAGTCATAGTTAGGCAGAAACAACATTGCAAATACATACAAAGTGGTTTTGGTCGCTAGCATAAACAACTTGCATTTACATCATACCAATTATGCAGAAGATATCTCAAGGCACGTTACAGGAAAACAAGGAATGAAGCATTTCTTAAAATTAATAAGTTCTAAAAGGATTTTTTAAAAATCACATGTTTTTTAGAGTATGAATGAAAAGAAGCAATGGATTTTGGATATAACCTCTCATCAAACAGATGGCACCACTTTGGACCTCACTGTTTATCAGACTGAGTTCAATCACTAGACACTTATGTTTTCCTATCTCTTTAAATGTATGCGTACTTGTACACTATGATGGACCCCTGGACAGCTGGAGAGACGGATAAAATTATTCCGTATTTTAGCATTTCTTTTGTTGGTGAAGAGGGCTCCCCTACTGTTTCATCGCACATGACCTAATTTCACATCCCAGACTGCACAATTCCTTTTCAATGTGATTTCAATAACCACAGGCATTGAATATTAGCCGTCGCATTGTGCAGTCCCGCAGATATGTGTCCTGTAAATTCTGGCAATTGATCTTTGTATTAAAGCAAATGAGAGTTCAATGGAAGATTCGTTTGAAAAGTGTGGCTCTTTAAATAGTTGAGGTGGCACGGTGGCACAGTGGCAAGCACTGCTGCCTCACAGCGCCAGAAACATGGGTTCGATTCTTGGCTCGGGTCACTGCCTGTGCGGAGCCTGCACATTCTCCCCGTGTCTGCGTGGGCTTCCTCTGGGTGCTCTGGTTTCCTCCCACAATCGGAAAGATGTTCTGGTTAGGTGCATTGGCCATTCTTAAATTCTCCCTCAGTGTACCCGAACAGGTGCCAGGCTGTGGCAACTGGGAAATTTTCACAGTAACTTCATTGCAGTGTTAACGTAAGCTTACTAATGACTAATAAATAAACTTAAACTGATTATCCCAATGTTCCTGGTTGGAAGAGGTTACACAACGTATGATTTAAGACATAAATTTACAAACTGCAATTGCAATTTTTTGCGAAAACTTAACCCCCCCCATAAAAGAATCTGCAGAGGATTGGCCTAAATTGCCTAGAAACGTAACTGTAATGTAACTGAAATATAAACAGAACTGCAAGAGGAGTTCTACAGATCAGGCAGTGCCCATTGGGAAAACCGGAGACAATTGACATTTCAGTAGAATACCTTTCCCAATAACTGAATGCAAATAACTTCACTGATACTATTCCTAGTCACACAGGGAAACATTTCAGTTGGACAACATTCATGAAGCAGTTCCACCATAATAATGTGTTTGCTCCAAGAGGTTGTTTGCTAAGGTTAACCTGATTTAAACTTTTTTTTAAAAACCCAAGACCAATCACATTTAAAAAAATGTAATCCTGAAACGCTATACAGAAATATGAGTGGATCTCAATGTTATATTCTAAAACTTTTAATGTACTTTAAACTAAAACAATCAGTTTGAGTCATTCATGTATTAGTTTTCTGAAGGGGGAGATGTTAATAAACATAGAAAAAGGTATTCCATCGGATTACAGATGACATTCTTCATAGAACGGCATGACACTAGGAAGTCCTGTGGACCAAAGGAACCTTGGCGTGTTTGTCCATAGATCTCTGAAGACGGAAGGGCATGTTACTAGGGTGGTGAAAAAGGCATATGGGACACTTGCCTTTATCGATCAAGGCATAGATTACAAAAGCAGGGAAGTCATGTTGGAGTTGCATAGAACTTTGGTGAGGCCACAGCTAGAGTACTGTGCGCAGTTCTAGTCGCCACATTTTTGAAAGGATGTGATTGCACTGGAGGAGGTGCAGAGGAGATTCACCAGGATGCTGCCTGGGATGGAACATTTAAGTTATGAAGCGAGGTTGGATAGACTTGGGTTGTTTTTGTTGGAGCAGACAAGATTGAGGGGCGACCTGATTGAGGTGTGCAAGATTAATGAGGGGCATAGACAGAGTGGATAGGTAGCAGCTGTTCCCCTTAGTTGAAGAGTCAATCACAAGGGAACATAGGTTCAAGGTGAGGGGCAGGAGGTTTAGGGGGGATTTGAGGAAAAACATTTTTACCCAGAGGGTGGTGACGGTCTGAAGTGCACTGCCTAGGAGGGTGGTGGAGGTGGGTGGCCTCACATCCTTTAAAAAGTACCTGGATGAGCACTTGCCACGTCTTAACATTCGAGGCTGTGGGCCAAGTGCTGGTAAATGGGATTAGACGGGAGTTCAGGTGTTTTTCGCATGTTGGTGCAGACTCGATGGGCTGAAGGGCCTCTTCCGTGCTGTATGATTCTATGATTCTTTAGACATGCAATTTCTCCATGTGAATTGAAAGAAACCAAATGATAAATTTGGAGTAATGCAAGTTGACTTTTTAAATAAAAAAGAGCTACTTTATGAGCTAACAGACAGGTTTCCAGTCTGAGTTTGCAAATATATTTATTTTGTAGCTGGAATGAAACAAGTGTTACACAGATTCAATTACTGGTCAAACACAAGTGTGCATTCACATATTGGAAATCCAAAGGGACTGCATTGGTCTTTCATACTTTCTAGGGAGGATTGTGCACCACTTGTTTGCGTTGAATTAGTTGCAGGTTTGCAAATACAAACCAACCCCTGGTTGATACCATCGGTTTTCTGTGGACATCAGATTTGTGAACCAATTCAATCTAATCATCTCCAAAACAAAAAAAATATATAGTTTCTTAATTGTTTTAATGTTTGTTTGGGTAATTAGGGGATTTTTCAACAATGCTATCTTGCCAGTAACGTGGCAGATCCCGTTGCAGTTATGGTCTATATTCATCCCAGTCAAATTAATGGGATGAAAGTCAGGTAGTTCTACAACCACTATTGGTTCAGGTGATCCATGGGCCCATTAATAGCTCACTTAAAAACCATTAATTTGGTTTTATGCAAATATGAAAAGATTAGCATGTATCAGGAATATCCAAATTTATTCAATAACCAAGGCTCCTACGGCAGCATCTCTCAAAACCACGTCTGCTAACACCTAGAAGGTAGCCATGATGCCGGCGTTGGACTGGGGTATGCACAGTAAGAAGTCTCACAACACCAGGTTAAAGTCCAACAGGTAACTCACTATCACTAACTTCTTGAACCACTGCAGTCTCTGAGGATTAGATAAATCTCACTAACTGTCCTAGCTGGAGACAATACACATCTCTTTAACCTGTGCTTAACCCTCTCTCCACTCACATTGTCTGTACTTTTAAGACTTGATTACCTGTAAAGACTCACATTCCAACCATTATCTTGTAAATTGAGTTTGTGTCTTTATATGCCCTGTTTGTGAACACAAGTCCTCACTCACCTGAAGAAGGAGCCTGAGGCTCCGAAAGCGAGAGCTGCCAAATAAACCTGTTTGGACTTTAACCTGGTGTTGTGAGACTTCTTACAACACCTAGAAGGACAAGAGCAGCAGATACCACCACCACCTGGAAGTTGCCCTCCAAGTCACTTACCAAACTCACTTGGAAATATATCACCATCCCTGGAGTATAAAAGCAGAGAAGTGTTGTTGCAATCGCATAGGGTGTTGGTGAGATCATATGCGGAGTATTGTGCCCAGTTTTGATCTCCTTATTTGAGGAAGGATGTGGTGGCATTGGAGGCAGTTCAGGGGAGGTTCACCAGATTGATTCCGGGGATGAAAGGGTTGACACATGAGGAGAGATTGAACAGTTTGGGCTTGTACTCGCTGGTGTTCAGAAGGATGAGAGGGGATCTGATTGAAGTATAAAAAAACTTAGAAGGGATTGATAAAGTAAATGTAGACTCAATTTTTCTTCATATGGGGCAATCTAGAACAAGAGATCACAGGTACAGGTTGAGAGGCAGTAGATTTAAAACTGAGATGAGGAGAAACTACTTGTCGCAGAGGGTGGTGAATTTGTGGAACTCGCTGCCCCATAATGCAGGGGAGACAGAATTGTTGAATGGTTTCAAGAAGGAGATAGATATATTTCTAATAAAATAAGGAATAAAGTTGGGGAGGTGGATTTGAGACCAGGGAGAGATCAGCCATGATCTGATTGAATGGTGGAGCAGGCTCGAAAGGCTGAATTTGCCTACTTCTGCTCTTGATTCCAATGTTCCTATGTTCACTGTCGCTGGGTCAAATTCCTAGAACTCTCTCCCTAACAGCACTGTGGGCGTGCCTAATCCCCAGAGACTGCAGTGGTTCAAGAAGGCAGCTCACCACCATCTTCTCAAGGGATGAGCAATAAGAGCTGGCCTAGCCAGTGACGCCCACATCCCATAAATCAATAAAATAAACTTGATCTTAAAATGAATTCATGATTCATCTCATGCTCTTTGCGATGAAGATAATATGATGCATCTACTTTGATTTTATATATATATATAATATATATATCACATGTGCTTTGTAAATGTGACAAAATCCTAATGAGGAATGATCTCAGTAACAAGCTGCAATTATTTTTTGTTGCATTGTGTGTAGATTAATTAGTGAGTGTTCTAAAATTGGTCATGGGAAAAAAACTGTAGACCATTGAAATCCCACAAACTCCTGCTTTTGAACATCTGATGTTAATTGGGAACAGCTGCTTCTGCTTATGTTTAGAATGGATGAGATCTGCCTGTGAGCAGTGTACAAATTTGGACTCGATTCTCTGGAGGTTTTCTCCTTGCTTTTGGAAATTATGCAAAATGTTGTGCATTTCGTTCCAATTTAGAAAGCCCAACACCTAAAGTTAAACTTATTTATTATCACAAGTAGGCTTACATTAACACTGCAATGAAGTTACTGTGAAAATTCCCCAGTTGCCACAGTCTGGCGCCTGTTTGGGTACACTGAGGGAGAATTTAGCATGGCCAATGCACCTAACCAGCACGTCTTTCAGATTGTGGGAGGAAACTGGAGCACCCGGAGGAAACTCATGCAGGCACGGGGAGAACATGCAGAGTTCGCACAGACAATGACCCAAGCCGAGAATCGAACCCGGGTCCCTGGCATTGTGAGGCAGCAGTGCTAATCACTTGTCTACATTTGCCAAACTGTACACTCTCTGAATTAAACTATGCATTAAGTAGCAATACAATTTCCCAATCTCCATACAGGTAAACCTGTGCACATTCACCTCCTTTCGTCAATTCTTTTTAAATTCACTCATGGGGCATGGGCGTTGCTGGCTGGCCAGCATTTATTGCCCATCCCTAGGAGGGCAGTTGTGAGTCAACCACATTGTTGTGGTTCTGGAGTCACATGTAGGCCAGACCAGGTAAGAACAGGCATATTTCCTTCCCTAAAGACATTAGTGAACCAGATGGGTTTTTCCTGACAATTGACAATGGTTTCATGGTCATCGACAGATTCTTAATTCCAGATATTTTTTATTGAATTCAAGTTCCACCAGCTGCCATGGCAGGATTCGAACCCGGGTCCCCAGAACATTAGCTGAGATTCTGGATTAATAGTCTAGTGATAATACCACTAGGCCATCACCTTCCCTCCTGTGCTCATCAACGCAAGCCCCAGGGAATGGAACCTTTCCATGTTGATGCACCAGTGTAAGTATCAAAATACTCACAAGCCAGGTGGAACACATTAAATGCAGGTAAAAGCTGCTTCTATTCCGCTCCAATATCAGAAGAGCGGCTTTAGCATCCAAACATCACCTACCCTTCCCTACGAACACTGATAGACTCACTGAAACTCGGAAACACAACTTGTGCATTTATTTTGTCTAGATGTCGGTGGGCTGAGATATTTTGAGAGAGGCTATTGCCTCCATGAGAACAATCATAGAATCCGCTACAGTGCAGAACAGGCCATTCAGCCCATTGAGTCTGCTCTGACTCTCCCCCACCCTATCAACCCAACACTACATATTTCTCATGGCTAATGTATCTAACCTACAGATCTTTGGACATTAAGGGACAATTTATCATGGCTAATTCACCTGACCAGCACATCTTTGGACTGTGGGAGGAAACCAGAGCACCCGGTGGAAACTCACAGAGTCACAGGGAGAACATGCAGACTCCATACAGACAGTGAACTGAGGCTGGAATTGAACCCGGGTCCCAGGTGCTGTGAGGCAGCAGTGCTAATCCTTCAATTCTATAAATTATTTCAGAAAAAAATTCCATAAATTAAGGCATCGATGGTCAGATGTTTTGAATATTAAGGATTAACTGAGGAATTGGGATGTTGTGTCAACTCTGATGGATTCCATTGCCTCATTGCTAGACCAATCCGAGGTCAGAGCACCAAGATCAATCAGTACCAGGATGTTACTCTAGTTGATGCGTTTAGGATGATTAAAATAGTTGGTGACATAGATGGAGAGAAACTATTTTTACTTGTGGGACACAACAAGAGGAAACCCACACAGACACGGGGACAATGTGCACTCTGCAGACAGTGACCCAAGCAGGAATCAAACCCAGGTCCCTGGTGCTGTGAGGCAGCAGTGCTAACCACTGTGCCACCGTGCCACCCTGTAAAGGAGTAAAGGAGCAAATATCCTTTGTGTCCTTTCCATACTCTAATGGAAAGATTTTTTGATGATAAAAGCACTATTTGGTGCATGTTATTGTCATATCTTTAGAGCAGTGCTTAGAAATTCCTGACTTTATATATTTTCTAAATGACCTGGCATCTGTGAAACAAGAATCATTTAGTGCCACATATACACAATATTCAAAATATCTGACCATCGATCCTGTAATTTATGGAATTTATTTCTGAAATAATTTATAGAGTTGAAGGATTAAGTGAGGAACTGGGATATTGTGTTAACTCTGATGGATTCCATTGCCTCATTGCTTGACCAATCCTGGGTCAGAGCACCAAGTATCAATATCAGTATCAGGATGTTATTCTAGTTGATATGTTTAGGACCGCACAGTGGCATAACGGTTAGCACTGCTATCTCACAGTGCCAGGAACCCGGGTTCGATTCCTGGCTTGGGTCACTGGCTGCATAGAGTTTGCACATTCTCCCCGTGTCTGCGTGGGTTTCCTCCAGGTGCTCTAGTTTCTTCCCACAGTCCAAAAATGTATGGGTTAGGTGGATTGGTCATGCTAAATTGCCCCTTAGCGTCAGGGGATTAGAAGGGTAAATGTATGGGGTTATGGGGATAGAGCCTGGGTGGGATTGTGGTTGGTGTAGACTTGATGGGCTGAATGGCTTCCTTTTGCACTGTTGGATTCTAGGTGGGATAGATGGAGAGAAACTATTTTAACTTATGGGACACAACAAGACACGGGTGGCACGGTGGTTAACACTGCTGCCTCACAGCGCCAGGGACCCGGGTTTGATTCCCGGCTTGAGTCACTGTGCGGAGTCTGCATGTTCTCCCTGTGACTACGCGAGTTTCCTGTGGGTGCTCCAGTTTCCTCCCACACAGCAAATATATGTGGGTTTGGTTAATTAGCCATGCTAAGTTGCCCCTTAGTGTGAGGGGGACTAGCAGGATAAGTGTGGTGAACCATAGATGGTTTCCACTATGGGTACTGAACCATAGATGGTTAGCACTATGGGTATGATCGCTTCTCGGCCTTTTGGCTAAGATCAAGTGTAGTATGGTCGGCAGCCCATGGTCGGCCGCACTTGGTTGAGGTAATTAGGTTACACTGAAGCTTCATATGTTTCATATGAAGCAATTTTTTAAAGCGGCATCTCGGCCTTTTGGCTAAGATGCAAATGAGCTCAAGTCTTGGAGGAGGAACCTCCCCCTTCTCAAATCAGCTTGGCTCATGTAGATCAGGCCCAGGACAGGGTGGTTTGGTCGCTCGCCCTGTCTTGTCAGCCTGGGTCTGAAATGTCTCAACTTGTTGAGACTCTGAATTGGATTTGATTTGATTGAATTGGAAAAGTATTTAAAAAAACTTGTACATATGTTACTGTTGTCACTGTTGGGGTTAGGGTTGGGGTGTTCTACCTGTTGGTATTGTTCTGTGGTACACTCCGGTTGGCTCCGCCTACCTGTAGGAGTATAAAGGTCATTGCACTGCCGGGTGACCCTTTAGTCTGGGATTGTATTGTTATATAGTATGCTCCATTCTTGTTACTAATAAAAGCCTTTATTTCCCGGGTACGATCCAGCCTCCCGAGTGATTTAATCGCGCATCAGTAAGTAAATGGGGTTACAGAGATAGGGCCTGGGTAGAATTATTGTGATGGAGGCTTGGTGATCCAAATGGCCTCCTTCTGGACTGTAGGGATTTTATGATTCATTCTTTTACGAAGAACACATGGCTTTAATATTTAAGCTAAGCTGTTCAGGGGTGATTTTGGAAGAAATTCTTCACAGAAAAGGTAGTGGAAATCTGAAACTCTCCTTTGCCCCTCCCCCCCTGGTCCCTGAACCCCCCCAATAAAGCTTGGAGGCCAAATGAAAATTGCAAACTCTGATCAATAAATTCCATTACCTGAACAACAACTAGGTAGGTGGAGTTAAGGTATTGACCAGACATGATCGAATTAAATGGCACAACATTCTAGTAAATCTCCTGTGCATCCTTCCCACGCTCTGACGGAAAGGATTTCCAATGACGGAAGCAAAATGTGAAGCATATTATTTAAGGAAGGGAATTTCTAAGCACTATTCTAAAGATATGATAAGAATTTGTGTATTTTCAAAATGACCACGTATCAGTGAAGCAGGAATTACTTGGAAACTATCTGACCATCAACGCCACAATTTATGTACAGAACTGAAGTATTAACAGAGCAACTGGGATATTGCGTCAACCCTAATAGATTCTATTCTCCAATTTGAAAAAAAAATGGTCATTGAATGTTAAACATCGTATGATTGCTAAGCCTGGATTAATGCTGGGAAATTGTTGTAGGTTGCTGGCATTTCTGCTTGCTGGAGTGTGAAGACTATTCATCATGGTTAATTAGTTCTGCTGAATTATTATCTCCAATTGTTTTAAAATGACATTTTGCAGAAGTGCAGCCTACTTCTGAAGAGGCTGCATGCTGATAAATTGATGTGTGTCACCATCGCTGGCAGTGTTTTAGGGACCGCCTCACATCATGGGCGCCCCCCTGAATTGATTTATTATTGTCACCTGTCTTGGAATCCAGTGAAAAGTGGTTAGCACTGCTGCCTCACAGTGCCAGGGACCTGGGTTCGATTCCCGGCTTGGGTTACTGGCTGTGTAGAGTTTGTACGTTCTCCCCATGTCTACATGGGTTTCCTCCGGCTGCTCCGGTTTCCTCCCACACTCTGAAAGATGTGCTGGTTAGGTGCATTGACCCGAACAGGCGCTGGAGTGTGGCGACGAGGGGAATTTCACAGTAACTTCATTGCAGTGTTAATGTAAGCCTTACTTGTGACTAATAAAGAAATAAAAATAAAATAATAAAAAGTATTGTTTCTTAAGCGCTATACAGACAAACCATTCTTAGAGTACATGTGGGAGAAGGAAAGGAGAGGGTACAGAATATCCACTCCCCTCCGCCCTTCCCCCTCCCCCCCCAGCGGTGTGACATCACGCTGGTGCGAGTCACCACTGGTTTTCAGATGTGAAAACCAGTCATGATGACCACGTTTGTGGTGTGGAGGTGTCGATGGGCCCTGGGGGTTGAGGGACAAGGCTGAACATTGCCCCCTGGCACAGGGGGATTAGCAGGGTAAATACAGGAATGGGTGGGGTGGGGCGGTGGGCCTGGTTAAGATGCTCTGTCGGAGAGTCAGTGCAGACTCGATGGGCTGAATGGCCTTCTTCCGCACTGTGGGGATTCTGTGACTCAATCTCAGTTGACCAGGTATTTTTCCTACACTGGATATCACGAATATATTGCACCAGCTGTTCCGAATGACCCAATACATGCATGTGTACGTGAGGAAGTAACCAGTGAGAGAATAATGAATTATTGAAGTTTACCGCACAGAATCTATGTTAGCCCTTCCCGCTTTCAAATGCATATCCATTTTCTCCTTTAGAAGATGTTATAGCCTCAATATTAATCTTTCCCAGTGGATAAATATTCCAATGGCTTGTTATAAAGTCATGTATCCTGGAAGTTCTCAAATTGACAATCCTTTTTATGTCCTGCCTTGAGGAAATATTCTTTATTTAGTCAGTCTATCAAAACCCTTCATAATTTTATAAATCTTGGATCTACATTTCACTGGGAATAGATCAATATCTTCAATCACTCCTCATTGTAACAATAGCTGCTCACCAAGGTGTTCGAGCTTTATGAAAGCGTCGGTGTCTGAGTTAGACAGGTATGGCAGGCATGGTTTCAAACCCCCTTCAAGAGACCTAAACACACAGGCCAGAATCTTACGGTCATTCACGCCGGCAGAATTTTCCCATCCTGCTGCAGTGGATGGAGATCTAATTTTCCGACCTTGCTGCAGCGAGGGTGTGGCGTGATCGGCTAGTAAGATCATGCCCACAATCTAGGCTAAAACGTCAGTGTGGTACCGAGGGAGTCAGGGCTGCTTCCTTTTGGACGAAACATTGAACTATGGCCCCATTTTCTCTCTTGGTGTACGTAAAAGATCCCATGACACTAGTGGAAAAGCATGGGGTTTCTACTGTTGGCCTGGCCAATATTCAGCCCTCAAATCACTGCCCATCCTTTGAGAAGGTGGTGGTGAGCCTCCATCTTGAACTGTTCTGTTCGGGGTTCCTGTATTTTGTCCTTGTCCCAAGTCAGGACAGTGTGTGGCTTGGAGGGGAACTTACAGGTGGTGGTGTCTCCATACATCTGCTGCCTTTGTCCTATATAAAAGCACTACCATAAATTCAACTTTGTTATTTTAGCATCCCGGTGAATCTCTGCTCTGCACTCTTCATAGCTTTGATGTTCTTTCTATGATACAGCTCCCAGAATGGTGTTACCATCACAGGATCCCCCACTGTTGCTATCCTTGGGGTTACTGTTGACCAGAAACTCAACTGGACTAACCACATATACAGTGGGGCTATAAGAGCAGGTTAGAGGCTAGGCTTCCTGAAGCCTATCCGCCATCTACAAGGCACAAGTCACAAGTGTGATGGAATATTCCCCACTTGCCTGGATGGGTGCAGCTCCAACAACACTCAAGAAGCTTGACACCATCCAGGACAAAGCAGCCCACTTGATTGGCACCGCATCTACAAACATCCACTCCCTCCACCGCCAACGCTCCGTAGCAGCAGTGTGTACTATCTACAAGATGCACTGCAGGAATTCACCAAAGATCCTTAGACAGCACCTTCCAAATGCATGAACAATTCCATCCAGAAGGACAAAGTCAGCAGATACATGGGAACACCACCACCTGCAAATTCCCCTCCAAGCCACTCACCATCCTGACTTGGAAATATATCGCCGTTCCTTCACAGTCGCTGGGTCAAAATCCTGGAATTCTGTCCCTAACGGCATTGTGGGTAAACATGTGGACTGCAGCGTTTCAAGAAGGCAGCTCACCACTACCTTTTCAAGGGCAACTAGGGATGGGCAATAGATGCTGACCAACCAGCGACGACCATGTCCCACGAATGAATAAAACAAAAAGAACTGCACTTGGTATTGTAACTGTCCCCTGATTGTTTTATGACCCGATTTATAAAGTCCTTATTCAACAAGGTATAACTTTACAGCAAGAAAAAAATATTAAAAAATGGAAGTTCAGGTCAGTTCAGGATTTTCAAGATCATTTCAATCTCTGAGGACTTCAGCAGTGCACCTTGGCGCAGCGTGGAATTACTGATAGCGACTTCTGGAATGAACTATTTAACTGTGTATGTGCAGATGCCAGAAGCCACTGTCGGTTTCACAGAATAGTGATAGTATTTGCTGATAATTTCGTTGTTCTTACAGCTGCAAATTCTCTGACCTCCCCTCAGCGTGTTTCTTGGTAGCGGGAGATGGCATGCCATTTGCTGTCGGTGGGATCTTCTGGTCCGGCTGCTGTCAAGGAGAATTCCCATTGAAGCCATCCCATGCCACAAGGAAACCCATGGCAGGGGAGTGCCGCTGGTGGGTCCAGAGAATCCCACTGGCGTGAACGACTAGAGAATTCTGGCCAAAAGCTCAACAGGTGAATGGCCCTATCTGTACATCAACTTAATTAAAATACTTTGCTTTGTCACATTTGAACCAGCACGTAGATTCGGCCTGGTTGGAACAAATTGGTACGAATGTTGCTATGCTCTTAAGGTACTTCAATTAACATTTTAAAAAATTCATTCATGGGACATAGGTATCACTGGCTGGGCCAGCATTTATTGTCCATCCCTAATTGCCCTTGTTCAGAGGGCAGTTGAGAGTCAACCACATTACTGTGGCTCTGGAGTCACAGGTAGGCCAGACCAAGGTAAGGACGGCAGATTTCCTTCCCTGAAGTGAACCAGATGGGTTTTTCCGACGATCGACCACGGTTTCATGGTCATCAGTAGATTCCTAATTCCAGATATGTTTTATTGAATTCAAATTCCACCATTTGCTGTGGCGGGATTTGAACCCGGAACATTAGCTGAGTTTCTGGATTAATAATCTAGCGATAATACCACTCAGCCATCGCCTTTTGCAGAAAGTGTTGTTAAATAGAGTGTTACACAAAAAGCTTCCCAGTTTATTTCCAGCTTTAGAACTAAAGTGGCATACTCCATGGGCGGGATTTTCCAGCCGCACTCACCCCAAGACTGAAAATTCCCACCTGAAGTCAACGGACCTTTGCATGATCTGCCGAACTTTCTGTCGTGTCTGCTACGATTCCCATGGCGGGCAAGACGGGAAAATTCCGCCCCCTGCATTACAAACTGACACCATTCGACTGATCGTTCTGCATTGTGTACGCTACTCTTTAATATTTCTAAATTCTTTACGGGCAGTAATATTTTCAGATTTCACTAAAAACAAAATCTTGTGCGGCAGTAACTTGACATGTAACAGTTAATAAGCAGAACTGCTAACAAGAGTCCTTTGTCTCTAATTACTGTAGTCTAGGCAAGTTAGTTATTTTCAATATCTCGGTGGAGAGGCGCACTTTACATTAATATCTTTTCCACCTCAGCAACATTCTACTATAGTTGCCTTTTAAAAAAAATATTCAAAGCAAAGTTATTCATCTGACCTAAAGAAAAGAGACAATTACCTGTAGGACTTTTTTACCTGCCGTGCAATAGTTACATTTTACCCTTGTCACTACAAACACTTTGCAATGTTTATTACATGTTAAATCGCAGCGCATAAAAATGCCTCGTGTATTACAGTGTTTGGAGCCAAGCGTTTGCTCAACAGATCTCAGCACACTGCTCATCTGCAAATAGTGTCAACTAAATTAGATTTATAGTTCAATTGGATCTCACAAACTGAGGAAATGACAGCTTCATTAGGTTCTGTTGAGCAGATCACCTCATCCCATCTCTAGTTAAAATTTTGACGCGAGACTAAGCAAATTTAATACAGAAATCAGCAGATTTCAGCTTCCGAAATAAAGATACTGTTCGCATGCTTTAAAAGCATATTACTGAAGTGATTATTGATCCTTGGCGCAAGTGATATAACGCCAGTAATTAATTACATTGATCAAAGAATAACTGACATTTAATGACAGCTTAATTTAGGGAGCATGTAAAGCACTGCTACTATTAGGCCATACATAATTTTGATGGTGTGTGAAAATACTACAGCAGCAAAAATAATTCTCATTAAAATGCAAATAGCCTGAGCTGACAAAATCGGTATTTTCTATATTATTTGA
This sequence comes from Mustelus asterias, assembly GCF_964213995.1. NCBI lineage: Eukaryota > Metazoa > Chordata > Chondrichthyes > Carcharhiniformes > Triakidae > Mustelus > Mustelus asterias. The sequence goes on from NC_135809.1 coordinate 15,690,958, forward strand.
AATATAGACAGAATGCGCACATTTTGTAATTTTAATGATTTACCAATTCAGACTTATTTTTAGCAAGTCTCCCCACAGCAGTGGAGTAAAAAAAAGTGATCGAGAGATTTAGACAGGAAACAAAATGCATTTTATTCAATGGCAGACATTTTTTAAAAAAGGTATGGCCTGAACTAGCAGCCAACTGGAGATCTGGGCTCGCAAGCTAGACCTCGATATTTGCAACTTGCCAAAATAAAATACATGGGCCAATTCTATCCTAACCCTTTCCCTGTCAGAAAATTGAGGGGCGATCAGGTGCAATGGTTTGAAGTTTTATACCTCATCCGACTTGCCTTCCATTCAAGTCAGCAAAACCAATGTTCCACAGAAACCCAACTTTCCCACCGGAATATTAGGTTAAAATGATCCATTAAACTTCCTGAACTTTAAAGCAAGCAAAATGGGACCACTCAGTGCTGTATTGTCCCATTAACCAAACACAGAATCATAGAATCCCTACAGTGCAGAAGGAGCCATTTGGCTTATTGAGTCTGCACCGACTCTTACCCAAGCTTACCCCATAACCCTACATATTTGTCTCACTATTCCCCCTAACCTGCACATCTTGGGACACTAAGGGGCAATTATACATGGCCAATCCACCTAACCCACACATTTTTGGACTGTGGGAGGAAACCAGAGCACCCAGAGGAAACTCATGCAGTAACAGGGAGAAGGCGCAAACTCCACACAGACAGTCACCCAAGGCTGGAATAGAACGTGGGTCCCTGGAGCTGTGAGGCAGCAGTGCGAACTATTATTACCACCTTACCACCTTAGTTTGGTGTTTGCCACAAGTCATCGCTAAATCTTACCCCAGCTTTAAATTATTTTCCTAATTGAGACAAATACCAAGGATGGTGCTCTAAGCACTAGCTGAGCCACGTCACTATCAACTATGATTCCAATCTTAAGTCCCGTGGCAGGGATTCTCCAATCTCACCTGCGCTGGGATCCGGTCTCACTGCTGTGAACAGAGATTTGCCTAGGCACCAAATTTTCCATGAGACGTCAGAGACCAGAGAATTCTGGCCGGGATGTTGCACGTCACATTTCAACATGACTGCGTCTCAAAACTGCGTCGCACTTTGGTCTCAAATTCCCAAGGAACTGTTTCAAAAAACAGGTCGATATTCATTTTATCTCAACGCATCTCAGACAAATTTTAACCACGAATTCTGTGGTACCGTTAGCATTGGTGTTCTATTTGTGTTTTATAATTAATTCCATGTCTCCATGTCTTCACAAACCTTTACCCCAATGCATCGGCTACGACCCCTCATAACTGCATTCAGAAAATGAATGCCTGGTTGTCTGAAGATTAAGAGATACTAGTTAAAAGCAAATTTATGCAGATGCTGGAATCTGAAACCAAAAGAGAAAACGCTGGAAAATCTCAGCAGGTCTGGCAGTATCTGTAAGGAGAGAAAAGAGCTGACGTTTCAAGTCCAGACGACCCTTTGTCAAAGCTAAAAGGCATAGAAAGTGGGAGATATTTATACTGCAGAGTGAGAGAATGAAAGATGAGTCATAGCCACAAAAACAAGGGGAAAGGCTGCTAACGGCAGCCCAAAGAGGGAATAAAGGTGTGAATGGCCAAATGGCAGAGAAACTGAAATCAGAGGGTAAACTCATAGAGGTTAGAGTCATAGAGGTTTATAGCATGGAAACAGGCCCTTTGGCCCAACTTATCCATGCCGCCCGAAGCTAGTCCCAATTGCCTGCATTTGGCCCATATCCCTCTATACCCATCTTACCCGTGTAACTGTCTAAGTGCTTTTAAAAAGACAACATTGTACCCGCCTCTACTATTACCTCTGGCAGCTTGTTCCAGACACTCACTACCCTCTGTGTGAAAAAACGCCCCTTTGGATCCTTTTGTATCTCTCCCCTCTCACCTTAACCTATGCCCTCTAGTTTTAGACTCCCCTACCTTTGGGAAAGGATATTGACTATCTAGCTGATCTATGCCCCTCATTATTTTATAGACCTCTATAAGATCACCCCTCAGCCTCCTACGCTCTGGAGAGAAAATCTACCCAGTCTATCCAGCCTCTCATTATATCTCAAACCATCAAATCCCGGTAGCATCCTAGTAAGTCTCTTCTGCACTCTTTCTAGTTTAATAATATCCTTTCTATAATAGGGTGACCAGAACTGTACACAGTATTCCAATTGTGGCCTTACCAATGTCTTGTACAACTTTAACAAGACGTCCCAACTCCTGTATTCAATGTTCTGACCAATGAAACCTATGGTTCCATGGTAAACTGTGACAGATGAAGATGTGGGGGGATGGGTGAGAGAGGCAAAACGGAGAAAAAGGGGGAATGGGGAAGCAATTTTACCTTAAGAGATACTAGTGATTGGTTCCATGGTTTATCACTTAATTCCTATTTCTCATGTGGTGGTCAGCTGGTTGTGTTCGAAGCTGCAGTCATTTAGAAAATGACTGTCTATAATTATCTCTCACTCCAGCATTTTTCTTTGTTTTCAAGCAGCTGATATCTGCTTACTATATGTAGAATAGAAACATTCAAACCCTGTCTCATTTTAATTACAATAACAGTTTGCCATTATAAAGCACACTAAAGAATGTGTTACATTGTGTATGGCATGGTGGCACAGTGGTTAGCACTGCAGACTCACAGCACCAGGAGCCCAGGTTCAATTCCTGGCTTGGGTGACTGGAGCTTGCATGTTTTCCCACAGCCAAAGTCTGAAGATGTGCAGGTTAGGTGGATTGGCCAGACTAAATTTTATCCCTTTAGCTTCCCAAGATGTGTCGACTCGGGGGAGTGGCAGGGTAAATACATCGAGTTTTGGGAAGAGGGCCTGGGTAAGATGCTCTGTCGGAGAGTTGGTGCAGACTCGATGGACTGAATGGCCTCCTCCTGCACGGTAGGAATTCTATGATTCTCGGAGGAGGGCTGGAAAATCCCACCTGAGGTGAATGAATCTTTCCATGGTATGCCCCTCGCCTGCTGCGATTCCCATGGTGGGCAGAACGGGAAAATTCACCCCAATATGTCACATATTTATTTACCATTTATAGAGCCATAGGGTGGGATTTTCTGACCACGCTCACTCCAAAATCGGAAAATCCCGCCCAAGGTCAATGGACCTTTGCATGGACCCTCCTTCCCCGCCCGCCATGATTCCCATGGCAGGCGGGATGGGAAAATTTCCCCAATAGAGTCATTCATACAATGCAGAAAAGGCCCTTCGGCCCATCGAGTCTGCACCAACAATACTACCACTAAAGGCACGCTAATTACATATTCCTGCACCTGTCCCCATATCCTTGAACGTTATGATATTTCAAGTGCTCATCCAAATATTTTTTAAAGGTTGGAAGGTCTCTGGTCTCGAATACCTGCCCAGCCAGTGCATTCCAGATTCCCACCACCCTCTAAATAAAAAAGTTTTTTCTCTCAAATCCCCTCTGAATCTCCTGCCCCTTACCCTAAAACTATGTCCCTTTGTGATTGATCCCTCAACCAAGGGGAACAGCTGCTCCCTGTTCATACCTCATAATCTTATACATAAGTGTGGTTCATAAATATGTATGTTTCAAAGACATTCTTGGCATGGCTAATTAAACCTGGTGTAAATTGGTTTGGTTCATTTGTTGCAATCTCATCTCTGTATCAAAAGCAGTGGGCTTAATCCACACAGTAAAGACAAGTCCTTAATCCGAGTCGATACCTCAGCGCAGAACTGAGGACGTGCTGCATTGTGGAAAGTACAATCTTTTAGATGAAATATTCTGTGGCACTGTTCAAAGAATAATAGGGAGTTCCCCCAGATTCCTGGCCAGCATTTATCCCCCAATCAATGCTGTCAAAAAGATTATTTGTTCCACTGCCGTTTGTGGGATCTTGCCATGCACACAATGGTTCAATTGCTTTTTTCGATGTTTCAAAAGTAATTGATTGAAGTGCTTGAAATATCCTGTGGAAATGAAAGAAATGATATAATCATAAAACCCCGACAGAACAGAAGGAGGCCATTCGGCCCATCAAGTCTGCACCAACCACAATCCCACCCAGGTCCCATCCCTATAACCCCATGCATTTACCCTAGCTAGTCTCCCTGACTCTAAGGGGCAAGTTATCATGGCCAATCAACCTAAATGTGGAGATGCCGGCGTTGGACTGGAGTAAACACAATAAGAAGTTTAACAGCACCAGGTTAAAGTCCAACAGGTTTATTTGGTAGCAAAAGCCACACCTGTGGTGTGGCTTTTGCTACCAAATAAACCTGTTGGACTTTAACCTGGTGTTGTTAAACTTCTTACAATCAACCTAACCCATACTTCTTTAGATTGTGGGAGGAAACCGGAGTATCTGGAGGAAACCCACGCAAACTCCACACAGACAGGCACCCAAGGCAGGAATTGAACCCAGGTCCCTGGCACTATGAGGCAGCAGTGCTAATCATTGTGCCACTGTAAGGGGGGAGGAGGGGGGCGGGACGGAGGGAGGGCACCCCTGCTAAAATAGAACACCTCCCTTTTTTCTTACCCTATCCTTTCCCTCCCCTCCTCCAACCTGCCCAAACACTGCCTGCCCAAGACCCCAGACTTGTCTGTCTGCAGTGATCCATGAGCTGCCTTCCTCCTCCTCTTGCAGCCTTGGCAGTGCCCAATGATGTGCTCTTGGCACTGCCAGGACTGATGGAGATGCCAGCCACCCAGATGATGAAGGTTATAAGTAAGGCATTTAATATCGCAGTAAGCCAGATTTACAGCCTGCAATGGCACCTGCTAATTAAAGATAATCCAGAGAATCAGAAAGCAGCCTGAACATTTATTATCGTTTTATATTCGACTTAATAAAAATGTTTGTCTGCCATCCCATGCGATAAGAATCCATTTTGACTTGCTATAAAAGTTTAATGTTGAGTGCTACAATCTTCAGGAAGTAAAGTCGGATGATAGTGCACCACTGAGCAATTGCCATCTGGGTCATGTACACATTGATGTCAGATATTGTAATGTGGAATATTGCTCGTAATGTGTTCATTGAACTGCTTAACCAAAGTACCAGCAAAAGACCCACTGCTAACGGGTCGAGTGAAGACATTGTTAAGCATTGTTCCTCAAGTTATAGAAAAGTTTATTGATTAGTGTCACAAGTCGGCTTACATTAACACTGCAATGAAGTTACTGTGAAAATCCCCCAGTCGCCACTCTCCGGTGCCTGTTCGGAATCTACCTAACCTGCATGTCTTTTGGACCGTGGGAGGAAACTGGAGCACCCGGAGGAAACCCACGCAGACAGGGGGAGAACGTGCAGAAAGTGTCCCAAACCCGGAATCGAACCCAGGTCCCAGGAGCTGTGAGGCAGCAGTGATAACCATTGTGCCACCATGCTGCCCGTGGAGAAATGGATCCCACAAAGTATCAGTTGGAGGTGGCAGTTCGGGCTGTATGGTGGCACAGTGGTTAGCACTGCTGCCTCATAACGCAAGGGAACCGGGTTCATTTCTGGCCTTGGGTGACTGTGTGGAGTCTGCACATTCTCCCCGTGTCTGCATTTGGTTTCCTCCGAATACTCCGATTTCCTTTCACAGTCCGAATAGGTGCAGGTTAGGTGGATTGGCCATGCTATATTGCCCCTTAGTGTCCAATGATGAGTAGGTTAGTTGGAATTGCATGGGGCTATGGGGATAGGGCAGGGGGGCTGGGGGTGCGGCGCGGGGAGGGGGGGGGGGGGGGGGTGGCGGCGTCGGTGGTGGACCTGGGTAAGATGCTATTTTTAAAGAGTTGGTGTAGATATGACAGGCCGAATAGTTTCCTTCTGCACTGTAGGGATTCTATGGGTGAAGTGAATTCACTGGGGGAGATAAAAATTGTAACAGAGTCTAATATTTGAAGGAAACTGACTTAGTGGCAGGAATTCTACCGCACCACCTGCCATGGAAATCTGAGCAGGCGAAGGGCAGACCATGGAAAGATCCATTGACCACGGGTGGAATTTTACGGTTTTGGGATGAGCAAAGCTGCAAAATCCTACCCAGTGTGTTTACAGGAAACAATCCGGTCTTGGAGCTGATAACGAGTAAAGTAAAGCAAAAAGTAAAGTTTATCTATTCATCACAAGTAGGCTGACATTAACACCGCAATGAAGTTACTGTGAAAATCTCCGAATCGCCATACTCTGGCGCCTGTTCAGGTATACTGAGGGAAAATTTTATCATGGCCAATGCACCTAACCAGCACATCTTTCAGAGTGTGGCAGGAAACAGGAGCACCCCAGAGAAAACCCACACAGACACGGGAAGAACGCGCAGACTCCACACAGACAGTCACCCAAGCCGGGAATCGAATGCTGGTCCCTCGCGCTGTGAGGCAGCAGTGCTAACTACCGTGCCGCAGTTTAAACTAAAGAGTTAAGGAGCAATCTTACCAGCTGTTCATGCCACGATCTCGCTGCAGCGAGGTTGGAGAATTTCGCGGCAGGCCAGATCTGCAGCGAGATGGGAAAATCCCGCCGGTGTGAATGGCTGTGACATTCCATGTTTTCTTGGGGCAAAATTCTTTTTGTTCAGCATGTTTTCATTCAGCACGCTGTTTTTCGGGGAACACATTAGACGTATGCGCTATATTGCAAATCCACTGAAATGTTGCTAGACTCTCAAACCCATTTCCTTATGATCTGGATAAAGAGCATCCAGTAGCTTCTTAATAACATTTCTCCTGAGATAATATTGTCTGATTACCATGCCTCATTCAATACTGGTTGAAAACAATGGAATTCAGAAGTCTTCGACGTTACTATCCATCAATTTAATGAACTGGACTCCAGGCCGTGTAATCCATCAGTGAAGGACAACAAGAAATCCACCACTTCCAAAGGGAGCTAAAATCTGTCATCTTCTTCACAGCAACTGTCTCGTTTCACTGCACGTTTTCCAAAACCAGTGTCAGCTGTCAGCATCAAAAGCAGTAAATTTAGACACTGATTCAAATCAAAGCTACATTTACAACCATGCGGGTTTTCATCGTCTTACGGATCAAATACGTTCTGCTCTTGAACCACGACCAAAGCTTCAGTTAAAGAATGGGGTGTGAATTAGATATTCATTTTGATTTCCACATTCCGACCTTCCGAAATCAGATCTACAACCTCTCAGCAAATTAAGATTAAAAAATTGACGGGTTTTGTGAGGGGTTGACGATGGTGAGTCTTCACAGCTGGCTGGGGAAACATGTGCCTGGCTAGCTCAGTCGGGAGAGCATCAGATTTTTTATCTCAGGGTTGTGGATTCGAGCTCCGTGTTGGCCACTATTTTGGCGGCACAATGGTTAGCGTTGCTGCCTCACAGCGCCAGGCACCTGGGTTCGAATCCCAGCTTGGGTCATAGTCTGTGCGGAGTCTGCACCTTCTCCCCGTGTCTGCATGGGTTTCCTCCAGATGCTCTTGTTTCTTCCCACAGTCCGAAAGACATGCTGGTTAGGGGCATTGGCTGTGCTAAGTTCTCCCTCAGTGTACCTGAACAGGTGCTGGAGTGTGCCGGCCAGGGGATTTTCACAGTAACTTCATTGCAGCGTTAATGTAAGCCTACTTGTGACGCTAATAAATAAAACTTAAAAACTTCATTCCCTGGAAGATAATTATTCACAACTGCCAAGCTTTCACTCTGTAATCCCAGAAGACGGGAATGGGTAGTTTGAAGAGATCCCCATATTCAGGTGGTGGGATCAATGGCTACCTCGGCTCGACAATTCATTTTGCCCAGAACAGAAATCTGGTTGATAGGATGGACAAAACACCAAGTACTTTAAAATGATCATCTGTCCCACCATTCAACTGATGATATCATAGAAATCATAGAAACCCTACAGTGCAGAAGGAGGCCATTCGGCCCATCGAGTCTGCACCGACCACAATCCCACCCAGGCCCTACCCCCCACATATTTACCCGCTAATCCCTCTAACCTACACATCTCAGGGGCAATTTTAACCTGGCCAATCAACCTAACCCGCACATCTTTGGACTGTGGGAGGAAACCGGAGCACCCGGAGGAAACCCACGCAAACACGAGGAGAATGTGCAAACTCCACACAGACAGTGACCCGAGCCAGGAATGGAACCCGGGACCCTGGAGCTGTGAAGCAGCAGTGCTAACCACTGTGCTACCGTGCCGCCCCAAAGATATGAAAGATTCATTTGTCTAACTTTTCTAACTTGTGTAACCTGGCGCCGTGAACGTGGAATAAATTTATTAACAGTGTACATGCATAAAAACTGCAATCTGCAAAGCATAATGCTCACCAGAACCCAAATTCACAGAAATAGGGATTAAAAACAGACAATGCGGGAAATACTCGGCAGGTCAGGCAACATCTGTGAAGAGAGAAACAGGATTAACTCATCTTCACAACATTCATCGACCTGGAATCTGAACTCTATACCTCTCTCCAAAGACGTTGGCCGCAATCTTACCACCGTTCACGCTGGCGGGATTTTCCCATCCCGTCGCAGTGAACGGAGATTTGGCTGGGCGCCAAATTCTCTGACTGCGCTGAGCTGCCCATTGGCTGGACTGGCTGAGTATTTCCTTTGTTCATCTTACAGATTTCCAGCATCTGCAGCATTTCGAATTCATATCCCAAAAGTGGAGACACGCTGAGTGGTAATTCAGGGTGGGGGGGGAGTCTCGCCTACCGATTGGAGAGCTGGCAAGTGGGAGACGATGGCCTAGTGGTATTATCGCTATTAATCCAGAAACTCAGCTAATGCTCTGGGGACCCGGGTTCGAATCCCGCCACAGCAGATGGTGGAAACTGAATTCAATTTAAAAAACCTGGAATTAAGAATCTACTGATGACCATGAAACCATTGTCAATTGTCGGAAAAACTCATCTGGTTCCCTATGTCCTTTAGGGAAGGAAATCTGCCGTCCTTACCTGGTCTGGTCTACATGTGACTCCAGAGCCACAGCAATGTAGCTGACTCTCTACTGCCCTCTGATCAAGGGCAACTAGGGATGGGCAATAAATGCTGGCCAGCCAGCGATGCCTATTTCCCCACGAATGAATAAAACAAGAGCCACACGTCACCTCTTTCGGGAAAGCCCACTGCGTTATGTGCTACCCAGGCCCTTAACTGGAAAGTATTGGGCTGATCTTGGGAACAAGAACTCTGGGAGCGGAAATCCTGCCTGCCGAGAGTTGCTGGCCAATCAGAAGCAGGCAACTCTATTAAGCATCACCACCAGGGAGGGGGTGTCAGGAATGCTGCTGACACCATTCTTGAGGCCGAGGATCACAGATCACGTCCAGGCACTGAGTGAGTGATAGTGTGAGGGGGGTTATGGGGTGAGGGCTGTGCGGGGAGTGGGGTGAAGGCTGTTGGTAACTAGGCCAGTGGGTGGCTCCACCCTTCCCAATGCTGGGTCCCTCCATCCAGCACAGTGTGCCTTTGAATGAGGGATGACCCCACCCCTCCATAAGCCCACAAGCCTGTCTTGCTCCCCACATAGTGGGTCCCTGGCCTACTGCTGGGATTAAACCAGTGGCATGAGGGCAAGATCCTTACGTGGATAGTCATTGGGACGGAGGCAGGTAGGTGGCGAGGTCATCATTTGCCACCCTGCCCGTTGATTAAATACCCTCTCTTGTTACCAAGCACCACAGGGGTTGGCGGGTGGCAGGGGCGGGGGGCGGGGGTGGGGGGCTGCGGTGCAGGGTGAAGACATTAAAATCCTGCCCTCTGATTAAGAATGAATCTAATTCAGTCCGATTCAAATTGATTCAGTTTTAAACTCAATTTAAAGTACATCCATAGTGCCCAGCAGACTGTTTGGATTTGGGATGATTTCAGCTAAAGGTGGATGTAACCTGCATGAAATTAAAATAAATTTTGCATAAGTCTGAACTGACATTGGGCGGGATTTTCCAGCCACGCTTGCCCTAAAACTGGAAAATTCCATCCGAGGTCAACGGACATTTGCATGGTCTGCACCGCCCCCCCCCCCCACCCCTCCCCCCGACCCCCATCCACCTGCTACGATTCCCATGGAGGGCGGGACGGGAAAGCCCCCCCCCATGGAATTTGGTAATTTGGAAAAATACTATCCTGCCTTCAAGAGCAAGGCCCATTTTCGTGTCCATTCCACATAGCCCTGCAATTTTTCCTTTTCAAAGGAGATGAGTCAATATAACATGGCAATTAAAGCGCTCGAATCTCACTTAAAGACCAAGCAATTAACATTATTTTGAAAAACCTAACAGGTGATAGTTTCATACTTTAATTTAGCTTTTTGGAATTGGATGAGCATTTAGAACATAGAACATAGAAAAACTACAGCACAAACAGGCCCTTCGGCCCACAAGTTGTGCCGAACACATCCCTACCTTCTAGACCTACCTATAACCCTCCATCCTATTAAGCTCCATGTACTCATCCAGGAGTCTCTTAAAAGACCCTGTTGTAGATGTTTAAATCTGTATATTAGATATCTATGCGATATTGTCCACATGTATGTTATTCGCCACTCCCACAAATGACACGCGTACACACACAGAGCTTGTTCAAAAACATCACTTGCTTGTTTATTTAAAGGAATGCATGTTACTGAAAAGGTTCAGTGAAACATCGGGGACGGTGAGGGGCGATTCTCCCATCCTACTGTGCTAAACAATTAGCACAGTGGGCCGGGAGATTCCAGTGGCGCTGGTGTGCGGGATGCGCATTGGGCGTCCCGGCCCGCTAGCGTCTCCCAGCGCCAGAATTCCGGCAGCGTCACATCCGTGCCGGAAATTGGTGGGGAGGTGCATAAATTATGGTAATTAACATCATCGTATATTTTTAATATGATAAGGGGTCCAGGACTGAAGTCTCCAGACCCGCTAGCATCTCCCACACCACCACCCCCGTCAGAGTGGTTTGCTCCGGCGGGAATTACTATAGCTCCCCACTTCCGGGGAGCTGGCAGCCCAACCCTGCTGGAGTGAAGGGGGGGGTAATCAGGGCTCCCCAGAGGGTCAGGCAACGGGGGTATAGTGCCGCTTGGGCCTTGGCACCTTGGCAGCACCAATCTGGGACCCCGGCACTGCCCAAGGGGCAAAGTGTAATGCTTGGGGGTGGAGCCTAGGGGGCAGTGCCAAGGGGGGGCAGGGCCTAGGGGCGTGGCCTGGTGGGGCAATTGGTGGGGGTGGGAGGGTCAAACTGCCACTCTGTATAGGGATGGGCTGAGGGTAGGGAGGGAAGGTGAGAAGGAGACCAGTGATTGGAGCTGACCATCGGGGTGGAGGGGTCAACTTAATGAGGGGGTCGGGGATGCCGGGGAGGCGGGCGTCGGGACTGCTGGTTGGGGGGGACGCAGGAGATTGGGACTGCGGGGGAGTGGAGGCTGGACCAGACATGGTCATGGGGCCATCTATCGGGCCGTTGGGGACTGGAGGGCCGGCGTTGCAGGGGTCACGGGGCTGACCAGCGATCGGGAGGCCAGCAGTGCGGAGCCACTGCGCATGCACCAATCTTGCCTCTGACAGATCGGCGCATGCGCAGTTGCTCACTCAACGCTATGCTGCCGGCTTCTCCAGCGGGAATAGGCTCCACCCACTGAATTCTGGAGGGATTCACACTAGTACTCTCTGCAGTGAACAGCATGTGGGAGATTCATTATGAAACTCCCGCTGAAGAAACTAGCCTGATTTACTCCAGTTTTTACGTGAATTCGACAATGAGAATTTGTTTTGGGAGAATTCCGGCCCAGTTTCTTTTCTATAATAGCCATTAGCTCAGAGAACGTTACATGAAGAGGTTTAAATATTTTAGCTAATACAACTACAAACTATCCTAAAAATAAGCTGATAGTTGGAAGAAGGGAGAGGATATAAAAGCTGCAAATCAGTTACAAGAATCATCAAACATTTATAAAGTGCTTGAATCTCATTTTGACGTTGAATCACAGAGATACCGAATTGTTACAGTGCAGAAGGAGGCCATTTGGCCTATTGCATCTGTACTGGCTCTCCAAATGATCAATTTACTTTGTGCCGTTCTCCTGCCTTCCCTCCCCATAACACAGTCCTGGCAACATTCTCGTAAATCTCTGTACCCTCTCTAGTGCAATTATATCCTTTCTGTAATAATGTGACCAGAACTGCACACAGTACTCAAGTTGTGGCCTAACGAACATTTTATACAGTTCCACCACAACCTTCCTGCTCTTATGTTCTATGCCTGGGCTGATAAATGAAAGTAATCCATGTACCTTCCTAAACACCTCATCAACCTGTCCTGCCATCTTCAGCAATCTCTGGACTTTCACTCCAAGGTCCCTCGCGTTCTCTATGCCTCTCAGTATCTTCACCTTTTCAGTGTAATTCTTTGCCGCATTTGACCTCTAAGACTCTATGCCAAAACCTCTATGACTGTATGCCAAATGTGGGCAATTGGGACTAGCTTAGTGCTAAAAAATAAGGGCAGCATGGACAAGTTGGGCTGAAGGGCCTGTTTCCATGCTGTAAACCTCTATGACTGTAAATGCATCACCTCACATTTCTCTAGGTTAAGTTCCATTTGCCACTTTTCTGCCTACCTGACCAATCCACAGCACGACCTGTGGAGGAGCAGGGAATCACTGACATCAACATCTGGATTTTCACATTGAACTGCAGAGGTTTGGATGCCAGAAGTTGCTGTCGGCTTTACAAAGGTGAACAATGCCAGTTTCAATCATTACACCCGCACAATCTGGGCCAATTTTGAATCCCTATCCGCTAGCCTTTCAGTCAGGGCATTCCGGATTGCGACAGCTCGCTGCATGTCCAGCCGATTTATAACGCAAATGCTTTTGAGCAGCAGGGTGTTTGAGGGAGCTGCTGCAACTGATTAGAAATGAGGTACTTAGAAAAATAACTTGACTCATGTAGCATTTGATTCTCTGCAGATGTCAGTTCACAGAGCGTACGTGTACATGTGGGACAACACGGTGGCACAATGGTTAGCACTGCTGTCCCACAGCATCAAGGACCTGGGTTCAATTCCAGTCCTGGGTCATTGTCTGTGTGGAGTTTGCACATTCACCCCATGTCTAAAGTGGGTTTACTCCCACAGTCCAAAGATGTGCTGGTTAGGTTGATTGGCTACACTCAATTGCCCCTTATTTTGATTTGATTTATTATTGTCACATGTATTAGTATACAGTGAAAAGTATTGTTTCTTGCATGCTATACAAAGCATACCATTCATAGAGAAGGAAACGAGAGAGTGCAGAATGTAGTGTTACAGTCATAGCTAGGATGTAGAGAAAGATCAGCTTAATGCAAGGTAAGTCCATTCAAAAGTCTGACAGCAGCAGGGAAGAAGCTGTTCTTGAGTCGGTTGGTACGTGACCACAGACTTTTGTATCTTTTTCCCGATGGAAGAAGGTGGAAGAGAGGATGTCCGGGGTGTGTGGGGTCCTTAATTATGCTGGCTGCTTTGTCGAGGCAGCAGGAAGTGTCGACAGAGTCAATGGATGGGAGGCTGGTTTGTGTGATGGATTGGGCTACATTCACAACCTTTTGTAGTTTCCTGTGGTCTTGGGCAGAGCAGGAGCCATACCAAGCTGTGATACAACCAGAAAGAATGCTTTCTATGGTGCATCTGTAAAAGTTGGTGAGAGTTGTAGCTGACATGCCAAATTTCCTTAATTTCCCCGTCCCCCCTGCCACGGGAATTGGAATGGGCGAGGGGTGGACCATGGAAAGGTCCGTTGACCGCGGACAGGATTTTCCGGTTTTGAGGCGAGCGAGGCTAGAAAATCCTGTCCTTAGTGTCAGGGGGCTTATCAGGGTAAGTATATGGGGTTACAGGGATAGGGCCTGGGTGGGATTGTGGTCAATGGGCTGAATGGTCTCCTTCTGCACTGGTTCTGTGTGTAGAGGAAGCATTCAGACTAGGAACCCAGTGAACAGACTGTCCATTTGTCCTTGTATGAGAATCATCATCAAACCCATTTAAACATTGCATCACTCAAGAACAAAGTGAAGCAGCCAATATAGGTCAACTAGTTTAAAATTTGATAAGGTTTTCAGAATGCATGTTCCTAGATGTGATTGTTGCAGCTAATCTGCCAGTGGATTGCTAGGAGCTGTGTGAGTATTGTTCTTAGATATAATTCCAGACTGAATGTGCAACATTTCTGCACAGTGTACATTAATGTTTAACAGTTTGGCCTTTAGGAATGATAAAGTACAAACAAATTTGCTTGCCATTCTGCTCCAGCACTTCAATCACAGAAATGTAATTACAGGTAATTACAGAAATCTTGCTATGAAATATTACTTAAGATTAATACGTGATTTGCTTCCAGTCAGATAGAATCATAGAATCCCTACAGTGCAGAAGGAGGCTATTCGGCCCATCGAGTTTGCACCGACCACAATCCCATCCAGGCCCTCTCCCCGTAACCCCACTTATCTACTCTACAAATCCCCCTGACATTAAGGAGCAATTTAGCATGACCAATCCACCTAACCTGCTCATCTTTGGGCTGTGGGAGGAAGCCAGAGCACCCGGAAAAACCCACGAAGACACGGGGAGAACGTGCAAACTCCACACAGACAGTCACCCGAGGCCAGAATTGAAACAGCACTGTGCCACCGTGCCATCCTGACAGTGTCATAACTTTAGATTTTTAGCACTGAGAAAACAAACAGGAAAGAATATTAACAAACAGTATAATACCGCAGAACTTGAAAATCTGAAACAAAGGCAGCACGGTGGCACAGTGTTTAGCACTGCTGACTCACAGTGCCAGGGCCTTGAGTCTGTGTAGGGTTTACACATTCTCCCCGTGTCTGCATGGGTTTCCTCCAGGTGCTCCGACTTCCTCCCACAGTCCCAAAATGTGCGGGTTAGGTGGATTGACCATGCTAAATTGTCCATTTGTGTCCAAAGATATCTAGGTTAGATAGATTAGCCATGGTAAATGTGTCGGGTTACGGGGATAGGGTGGGGGAAAGGGCCTGGGTAAGTTGCTCTGTCTGAGAGAGTCAGCGCAGACTCGATGGGCCAAATGGCCTACTTCTGCACTGTAGGGATTCTATGATTCTAAAAGTTAAAGAATGTTGGAAGCCCTGAGCGTGCCAGGCAGCTTCTGTGGAAAAAAAACCACACTTAACCTTTCTGGGATTTTTCTTATTCTTTGATGGGATTTGGGTATTGTTGGCAAGGCCAGCAGTTGTTGCCCATCCCTTTTTGGCCATGAACTAAGTGGCTTGCTCAGCCATTTCAGAGGGCAGTTAAAAGTCAGTCTCATTGCTGCGGTTCTGGAGTTACAAGTAGGCCAGACCAGGAAAGGATGGCAGATTTCTTTCCTTACAGACATTAGTGAACCAGATGGGTTTTTGACAACAATCGATGGTAGTTCCATAGTCACCAGGCTAGCTTTCAACCAGATGTACTAATTGAATTCATATCCCACTGGCTGCTGTGGTGGGAACTCCTCCAGGACCCCAAACACTCCTTTCAGGAGAGATCGCAATTTGAGATTGTTCCCTGTAACTAATATATGGTATTTTCTGCATATGGCGCAGTCTCTTTGACACTGGGGGGTGGGCTTTAGTGAAAACCTCCATTCAGTATCAAGTCCTACCTTGAGCTTTCTGCTACTTACCTCTACAATTCTCTCGGCCACTTCCAAATATGCCAATCCTTCTAAAATTATTATGAGAAATGGGAATTTGAAATAATCATTAACACGAGTCATGGAAGTTCAGTATTTTGTGACACTGATTACCTGCAAGGCGTAACAGTCCTATGTATGTGCCCGGACTTTGCAGAGTCGATTGCAGGGGCAATGATGTATGGGGCCTGGCAAAGAATGCTTCCTTGCAGATCCTGGAACCTGAGTAAAACTGCCTTACTTTACCTTTGACCCAGGCCCGACAAATGCAGTCCAATCCCAGGGGGGAAGTGTAGCTTTTCTTGCTGTATTCAGAGGGTGTAATTCTCCCATACTCCCAACAGTGGGTTAAATGGAGGGCAGAGGGAGAGAGACTGTGGCGTAAGTCCAAAATTTGGCTTTATGCCCGCGTGACTTTCCCACAGGACCTTCCATTGGTGCCCACCACCATGACACATCTGGAAACCTGCTGGAGGCCAGCCTGGTCCCGCTAAAGGGGTGTTAGATGAAGGCCCGACTAGAATCTTCCACCCAAGCTCAATGTTTCACAACGCCAGAGGGAAAATACGCCAGTCCAAAACACATCTGGAACAACGTGGTGTGCAGATGTTAGGAGTCAGCTGCAGAATGCCTGCGGCTGTTTCCAGAGTTCGGGATGGAAGCCACCAGGCAACCCTTGGCCCCGGAACATCACAACACTGGGTAGGACAGCATCTACAGGTGGCTCTTACAGATTCAGCATCATGAGGAGGCCCAACTTCCAGCCTCAGCGTGTTCCTGGAGATCCATCTACTTTGTCCAGAGGTCCAAATTCTTTCTCCAATGTTGGGTCAATAATGTTGGGCACCTTTTTAAATATGGCATCCAGATATGATGGCAGGATGTTGATTTGATTTGATTTATTATTGTCACAGGTATTAGTGTACAGTGAAAAGTATTGTTCCTTGCATTTTATACAGACAAAGCATACTATTCATAGAGAAGGAAAGGAGACAGTGCAGAATGTAGTGTTACAGTCATAGCTAGGGTGGAGAGAAAGATCAACTTAATGCAAGGTAAGCCCATTCAAAAGTCTGATGGCAGCAGGGGAGAAGCTGTCCTTGAGTCGTTTGGTACATGATCTCAGACTCTTGTATCTTTTTCCCGATGGAAGAAGGTGGAAGAGAGAATGTTCGGGGTGTGTGGGGTCCTTAGTTATACTGGCTGCTTTGCCAAGGCATGGGAAGTGTAGATGGAGTCAATGTACGGGAGGCTGCCATGAGGATGTGCCACGGAATATGATACTCAGCATAACTAATGAGATCGGGGCCGGAAGATATGGCATGGTTTCCCGCCAGCCCCTGGAGTGGGAAAAACTCCCCATTCTTGTCCCTGCCATGGGAGTTAATCCCAGATGGGAGAATTCCGCCTGGAGGGTCTGCCCCATTATCCCAGCTTCCTACACGCGTCTGGATGTTTACTTTTGTCGGTCTGAGGTAAATTTGAAAACTGTCATGATGTATAATCCAGAGCGTGCAGACTTGGTTAAAGGACCCTAATATTTCTGACATGCAAAACATTCTGTTTACCAGATGCTGTTGCTTAGAGTACAGATGTGAGTTTTAACAAAGATTTTGGAACAGCTGGAATCTGCCACTTTGGTTTAGAATCAATTGTTTTGAATATTTTTTTGGTTTCAAATGTTTTTGATTGCAGTTCCATTCCTCGACAACCTCATTTTACCGATAATAAATTAGATATATAAACTCTCAATAGCTTCTTTGCTTTGACGAGATAAAGGATATGATTATCTGGACTGGACTATGATATTTAACTTACCCCCTGCCGGCATCAAATAGAAAAATGTAGAGCGTGGACAGATGCAGAGTAAACTGTTCAATGTCAACATTGCTTAGCTTGAACTTGAGAAAATAATTCTTTGCTGCATCGCTATGAGGAGGCGCGGGGAGGTGATGGCCTCGTGGTATTATTGCTAGACTATTAATCCAGAAACTCAGCTAATGTTTTGGGGACCCAGATTCGAACCCTGCCACGGCAGAGGGTGGAATTTAAACTCAATATAAAAAAAAACTGGAATTAAAAGTCTAATGATGACCATGTTGTTGTAAAAACCCATCTCGTTTACTAATGCCCTTTAGGGAAGGAAATCTGCTGTCCTTACCTGGTCTGGCCTAAATGTGATTCCAGAGCCACAGCAATGTGGTTGACTCTCAACTGCCCTCAGACAACTAGGGATGGGCAATAAATGCTGGCCAGCCAGCAATGCCCATGTCCCATGACTGAATTTAAAAAAAAGAATTGTTTTGCTTTACGGACCCATGACTTTTGAGCCAGTTGAGTGGGATTGATGATTGTTCTGAATTTTGGCGATCTTTTGCTACATTTATCAGGAGCTGAGTTAATACCGACCAATTTCACTCGTAATGAGAGTCTTCTATCGAAACTTTCATTCTCTTTGTTGGTGATGTCATTTACCAATGCATGACTTTAAAATGTTCAATATTGTTTACATGGGAGAGTTATTTCACCACCTCATTTTTTTGTCACCAGCCCATCGCCTCATTGTAATATTGTATAACTCTGCGCACAAGCCATGCCTTTGGAGGAGTAAAACCTTCCAAAGAGTAAAATCGGACGGCATGGTGGCACAATGGTTAGAACTGCTGCTTCACCGCGCCAGGGATCCGGGTCACATGTATCAGTATACAGAGAAAAGTATTGTTTTTATACGGACAAAGCATATCGTTCATTGAGTAAATAGGAGAGAAGGAAAGGAGAGGGTGAACATATAGTGTTACAGTCATAGCTAGGATGTAGAGAAAGATCAACTTAATATAAGGTAGGTTCATTCAATAGTCTGATGGCAGCAGGGAAAGGCGGCACAGTGGTTGGCACTCCTGCTTCACAGTACCAGGGACACGGGTTCAATTCTGGCCTCGGGAGTTTGTATGTTCACCCCGTGTCTGCGTGGGTTTCCTCCGGGTGCTCTGGTTTCATCCCACAGTCCAGAGATGGGCGAGTTAGGTGGATTGGCCATGCTAAACTGCTCCTTAGTATCAGGGGGAGTTGGAGGGTAAATATGTTGGTGGGATTGTTGTCGGTGCAGGCTCAGTGGGCTGAATGACCTCCTCCTATTGTATTGCTAGGCAGGGTATTTTTTGCAGTTCAGGCAGGCAGAATTCGCAAAGTACGTTCAGCCACATCACTATGCTTTACTGAAATGCGAGGAGAAAACCAGAATGCAGCTGAGTGAAAATTCCACATATTCACCATGACAATGCTGAAAGTGTGGTCATGGACTTGGTCCAATCTCATTTTAAATCCACTTCCTTACATGTGAAAGGACATTGTCAATCGATTGCATTTCACATAATGGATTCAGCTTCTGTATCAGTTTTTGACTTTTTAAGGATTCCACAGATTTAAATAAGATAACATAAGAACATAAGAAGGTTGCTGATGAAATGCTGACATGTTTTAAGTCCGATCTCGTGCAAGAGAAAGATTTGGTGGGTACAAGTCTACATTAGACAATGTAATAACCATCATGTTCACTCCCATTTTTGGAATTTCGGTACTATTGAACTTTAGTGTCCGGGGGA
Organism: Mustelus asterias; assembly: GCF_964213995.1. Classification (NCBI taxonomy): domain Eukaryota; kingdom Metazoa; phylum Chordata; class Chondrichthyes; order Carcharhiniformes; family Triakidae; genus Mustelus; species Mustelus asterias. The sequence continues at coordinate 15,710,233 of NC_135809.1, forward strand.
TTAACAGGGTAAATACGTAGCGCTATGGGGATGGAGCCTGGGTGGGATTGTTGTTGGTGCAGGTTCAATGGGCCGAATGGCCTCCTTCTGCACTGTAGGAATTCTATGATTCCATGATTCTAGTTTCTGAGGTAATTTTGAAACTGTTTGTAAATGTATCTGCTGAAAGGAAAGGAATAAACTCTTGCCTACATTTTTGATATTCCTAAATTGACTTGGAATTTTTTTGTACAAGATAAAAGTTACCTTACGAAAACATCTTGAAACATCTGAATAAATTGCACAAACATCTGGATTTCAAGTTGGTTTGTGTGGAGATGAAAAATAGTGAAAGAAAGAAGTCACTGGTGGGAGTGTTTTCTAGACCTCTGGCGGTATCGACACTGTAAATCACTTTCACCAGTGACTTTCTTTCATAACGGGGGCTTGCAAGTAAGTTACCACAGGAATTGTGGGAGAGTTTAATCTTTATCTAGATTGGGCAAGTCAAACTGGCAGGGTGAACTCATAGAGAACAGTTAAAACAATACATTCTGGAACCAAACAGGTTATTTTAGACCTGGCTTTGCTTTATGAAATAAGATTAATTAATGACCTCTGAGTAAGAATGATCATAACATGATGAAATTTCACATTCATTCTTAAGGTGCGAAATTTGTATCTGAGACTAGTGTATTAAACTTAAATAAAGGCATGGAAACTGAGTTGGCTAAAGTGCAATTGGAAAATAGATAAAGGCCGGAATTTTATAGCCATTCACATCCCGTTGCCGCAGCAAGTGAGCACGGAGAATTTGGCGCCCACCTCCATTCACTGCAGCGGGACCAGAGAATCTCGCTGGCGTGAATGGCCGGAAAATTCCAGCAAAAATGGTGGAGAAGCAGTAGGAAAGATTTAAAGAGATATTTCATAACCCTCAACAAAGATATATTCCATTGAGAAAGAAAGAGGCTACGAGAAGGATGTGCCATCCGTGAAGGAAGTTCAGATTGGTATCAAATTGAAAGAAAAGGTGTACAAACTTAGTGGTAGACCAGAAGAGTGGGAACATTTGATAAATCAGCAAAGGATGACTAAAAAAAAAGAGGAAGAAATTGGAGTATCAGATAAATCTAGCAAGAACTTAGGAACAGGCAGTACAGTGTCAAGGACCCGGGCTCAATTCCGACCTTGGGTGACTGCCTGTGTGGAGTTTGCATGTTCTCCCCTGTGTCTGCATGGGTTTCTTCTGGGTTAGGCTGATTGGCCATGCTGAATTGCCCCTTAGTGTCAGGGGGATTAGCAGGGTAAATGCGTGGGTTCATGGGGATAGGACCTAAGGGTGGGAGGATAGGTTGGGGAGGACAGGAAATCCCTTAACATGATGGCCAAGGGCTGTATTCCCACCCAGGCAAGCAGTGAGGGCCTGTGAGGCTGGTTGGCGTGCTGGAACCCCAGCCTGTCTCTGGGTGCTGCCTGCAGGCTGTTAAACTGCACCCAACCCCAATATTGTGTTGGCTAACAGGAGGCCAACTGGAAAATCCCAGTCAGCCCCCTTTTCCAGTGCTTAACAAGTCTCTTACTGAACTTAATTGGCTACTGGGTAGCTCTCCCAAACCTACCTTGGCCAAAATGGCTGGTGCCTGGAACAGCATTAGGAAACTAGCAGGATGGTCAGTGCCGGACTTTCGGGTTCTGTCTAACTTCTCAATGGGGCCCGAACGTTAAACTTCCTACCCACGGCACCCTGGGAACTGGCTCAGACTGGACATGATAGGTAGAGTAATTGGCCCCTTGGCATCTAATTGGCTATTACTGACAAAGAACCTTGAGCAGTAATTATTTTTTTTCCCAAAGAAAGTTTGATGCATTTTAAATGAAACTCTGATGCCCCTTTGTATAGACTCAGCAACCCAGAATCCGCACGTCATATTTCAAATGATATCGGTGCTGTCACTTTACAGCATATCTGTTATATTTTAACACAAGAAGAAAAGAAATGTATTCAACAATTACACATACTTTTCCCGCAGTGTGCAGTACTGGGAGAAAATAATGTGTGAAGTCCATCATTCTTGACATTCTTCAAGGCCGTAACATTGTGTTTATCAGCATATTTCATGGTGTTAGACTTGTGCCTGACAGAATATTGTTTCTCCCTCTTTTCAGCATCAACGAACTGCTTTAAATTCAAAGCTAAGTCGACTCTGGGATTTATCGTTATATTAGCTGGCTGGTTTGACAGCGTTGCATTTGAAAATTAGCCATTTGCTTGCATTGAAATAAAAAAAATACTGGATCAGAATCATCTCTAGACGTTAAGATTGTCATTTCTTGTTATTCATTTCATTTTCTGATTCCCGTGTTACTGGAGCTGACAGGAAAATCAAACGATAGGCGGTGATGTGCACACCCGAGCGAAAATGTGAAGCCTTCAGAATGGGGGCGGTGATGCTGATTCGTTTTCGAAGACCATGGACTGGATTTTCCAGCCGCGCTCTCCCCAAAAGCAGAGAATCCCGCCCAAGGTCAATGGACATTTCCATGGTCCGCCTTTCGCCTGCTATGAGTCCCCGGGCGGGCGGAACAAGAAAATTCGCCCCCGTATGTTTTTTTTTAATCGGCCACATTTCAATATTTGTTTCAATCCACATTTTGGCAGCACGGTGGCACAGTGGTTAGCACTGCTGCCTCACAGCGCCAAGGACCCAAGTTCAATTCCCGGCTTGGGTCACTGTCTGTGTGGAATTTGCACGTTCTCCCCGTGTCTGCGTGGGTTTCCACCGGGTGCTCCAGTTTCCTCCCACAGTCTGAAAGATGTGCGGGTTGGGTGGATTGACCATGCTAAATTGCCCCTTAGTGACAGGGGGACTAGCTAGGGGAAATCTGTGGGGTTATGGGGATCGGACCTGGGTGGGATTGTGGTTGGTGCAGACTCGATGGGCCGAAGAGCCTCCTTCTGCATTGTAGGATTCTAATAGCTTGTGAATAAGTTTAAAAGGGATATTGCCTTCATGAGAGTACAGGGTTGGTTTCCTGGTGGAAGATTCGGGTGGAGAGCAGGCAGTCATGTAGCCACAACCCTGGTCAGAGTAATTGCAAATCCTGAGGCAGAGTTTTGAATGGAGGAAACATTATGGGGTATAATCCATGATGTCCCCACTTAAGACTTTCCTGGCAATTGCAAGCAGCTACAAGAGGGGATTCCGACCTTATTTATCAAGCCCATGTTTTGTTTCCAGGTGGAAAGAAGAATAGCGATGAAAACCTTCCAGCACATATCATTGACTCTTTGAACTGTTCAAATGTAATGCTTCCCCATTTTAAAAAAGCCATTCACCCTTTTTGCACAATAGTCAGAAGATCTCGGGTGGGATTTTCCTGTCCCGCCCGCCATGGGAATTGTAGGGGGCACGACATGGACTATGCAAAGGTCCGTTGACCTCGGGCAGGATTTTGTGACCTTAATGGAAGCGCAGCTGGAAAATCCTGTCCCTCATCTGGCACATTGAGATGATGGAGCCAAGAATGACATAACGCTTCCTGGAAAAAGTATATTTCTGCTTGATAGCTCTAACTATGATTGAGAACAAGGGGTCAATTTTTGTCTTCATTGCCTGGACAGTATTTTAGCATAACAGATCACCAGTCCATTATAAGAACAAGACAAATATTATTCTGGGAAAAAAACTCAGTGGTCAGGCAGTGTCTATGGAGAAAAACAGAGTTAATGGCCAGAATTTTACTGGCACGCCCGCCCCGATTCTGGGGGCGGGTGAAGCTCGGAGAACAGCATTCTCCATTGGCTTCAGGTGGGATCGTACGAACCTCGGGCGAACGTGCAGTAAAATTCCAACCAATGTTTCAGATTGATGACCTTTCATCAGAACCCAGGCCCTTAGCGTCAGGGGGACTAGCTAGGGTAAAAGTTAGCATGGCCAATTCACCTCACATGCACATCTTTGGACTGTGGGAGGAAACCGGAGCACCCGGAGAAACCCATGCAGACATGGGGAGAATGTGCAAACTCCACACAAACAGTGACCCAAGCCGGGAATCCAACCTGTGTCCCTGGCGCTGTGAGGCTGCAGTGCTAACCACTTCAGCTCTGATGAAGGGTCATCTGGACTCAAAATGTTGGCTCTATTCTCTCTCCACAGATACTGTCAGTCCTGCTGAGATTTTCCAGCATTTTTCTGCTTTTCTTTCAGATTCCAGCACCCGCAGCATTTTGCGTTTATCTTAGTTTATGTTATACCTTTTTACACCTATTCAGAAAAGTATTATTTGGGTATCTGTATTGCAGTCAGTACCAGAGCAATGCATTTGAAGCAGTAAATATTGAACAGATTTGTGTCATATCACTTTGTCCTCTATTTAATGGAATCATTAACTCATTTAAACCAAGATGACTAATGTCTCCATTAAAACAAAAGAGAATGGAAATTCAAGAAACGGACTAAATCTTCATGCAACATATATTATTCAATCATTTGCAGGCTAAATGCACTTCTCCATTCAGCCAAACTACACCCAAAGCTGCACCAAGATATCAGGAGAAGACGTGTAGGCGAATCATTTCAGTAGGAGTTAAAATGTGTTAGACCTGCATTAGAGAATCAAACATCAAGCTACTGGGACAAGAATGAGTAGGGCTTCAGTGAAGCAGTGACAAAGGGTCATCTGGACTCGAAACATCAGCTCTTTTCTCTCCTTACAGATGCTGCCAGACCTGCTGAGATTTTCCAGCCTTTTCCCAGTTGGTTTCAGTGAAATGTAGCCCTTGTTTTATTCCACAGCAGTAGGATTTTCTTGTATTTATTCCTCAGTGTCCGATCATCCCGAGTAACAGGGCCCTTCTAATCTCGCTCTCAATGCCCAGCAGTGCTGTGTAGGTAGCTTCTCTTTAATTTACTCAGCTTAGCACTTCAGCAAGGCAGCGTGACTAAGTCATGCTGTCCAGTGACTCGGGTTGAAACACGCATTCGTCACTGCCATGATACATTGAACCACAAGATCACTCATTTTCACTTTCCCTGGTGCTTCTTTTTAAAACTTAAATGAGAGCCTTGTGGAGTTGCAGCTTACAGATCTTGTGCTTGCTGTAATTGCAATTGGATTCAGAAATGTACAGTTGGATTAGAGATTTTGTATGTAAGCATTCCCACACAAAATGTTACTGGAACATTTTCTCCTTGGTGAAGATGGTAGAAGAAGTAATCCAGAGACACGCACAGGCAGCAAATCCAGCGAGACCCCATTACCAAATTTAACAGAAATTGTAGGCATTCTATTTGATATCTTCTGGTGCACACCAAGCATCTCAGAATTCATCCCTATATTGTGTTGAATTTTTGCATTGTACCAGTTGTAGTATCTACATGGGTACATCAGTATATGTCAAGTGAATGAACACTGTTTTATCTGATTTGTAAATTTTGCGGACCTGATTGGCAGAGAGACTATAACCCAAACTGAAAGATACACATGTTAAATCATTCCAAAACCAGATCGTGGAGGAGGAAGCCAAGCACCAATCTTTCACTTAATACCAGATATATTAACAGAATATAACAGTATGTATGTCACTACAAGAATCAGTAGGGCTTCAGTGATATGTAGCCCTTGCCTTATTCCACGACAGTAGGATTTTCCTGTATTTATTCCTCATTGCCCGAGTCCTTCCTAACCAACCTCCATAAGACCATAAGACATAGGAGCAGAATTAGGCCACTCGGCCCATCATTCAATCATGGCTGATATTTTTCTCATCCCCATTCTCCTGCCTTTTTCCCATAACCCCTGATCCCCTTATTCATCAAGAACTCCAGTGTCCCAGGAGTCTCTCTTCATCCTCGTTTGGGTTTACAAATAAAAAATAAACTAATTAACTAATTGAAAGCCTCTTAAAAGGACAGTGTTGTGGTGGACTTCAGGTGTGCCTTTGTCCTGCCTGGACCACCGTTGTGTGTTTGTTATGAATAAAATTGATGCGCTATCAATTAGGCAAAAGATTACTTGTGTGCCAATACAACTGTAGGCTTTTATTCATAACAGAATCAGGAGCACATCCCAACAGTTACCGACCCGGCCTGAGCAAGGGGGAGGAGACAGCCACCTTTATACTAGGTGCCGAGGGGAGGAGCCAAGCCGGCAGGGGATGTGCCCAGGCATAACAAACCCACAACGGTGGTCCATGTAGGACAAAGGCACAACTGAAGTCCACCACAAGTGTAACAAAACAAAACTTAATAAATCCAATTGAAATGTTGTTTCCGGGGCTGATGTTGTATCCCAGCCCTTTGGTGCTCACTGGTTTCCACATATTTGTGGACACTGTGTGTTCCTCTTTCTCCAAGCACAACCCGGGCATGAGTAGCTGTGGAAGAGGGGCAGACAGTTGGGCCAAATGACCCCCTGAACCACTAACTGCTAGCTCCTGTTAATGACCACATTGGCAGGTCCAGGAGCAGGATAAGTAGGCCTTACTCTACCCTCCCCCTCACTTTGCACTAGATGGCCAGGGCTGGAGTTCTCCGGCCTTTCACGACGGTGGGATTCTCTGGTCCCGCCTGCAACACATCCCTGCATATGGGTTTCCCGCCAGCGTGGGGTGATGTCAGTGGAAATTCCCATTGACAGCGATGGGGCCAGAGAATCCCACTGCTAGCGAACAACGTGCCACCTCCCGCTGGTGGGAAACACGCAGCAGGGAGGCTGGAGAATCTTGCCCCAGGAGCGTGGGGGCCGAAGTGGAACCAGAATTTGAGGAACGGCTCCTTCTGACAAAATGGGGCTGCAATCACTGGCAACCTACGTAAATATGGACTTCTGAAGGTCACGGGAAATACAGGTGGAGTCAGTGAACGACCTTCAACTTTTATTGCATGGGATCTCTGCATGCAACACCCTCCACACCAGATAACTCCCTAATGTTAAAGAGGAGGACTTCAAGGTAGAGAGCCCTTCACCGGGGATCCCCACCATGTCCGGGCGGCAGGACAGAATGTCACGGTCTGGATGGTTGTCAAGGCTGAAAAAATGAAGGGAGTTCAGCAGCAGCGGCAGTCAGTACAAGCGACTCCTCAATGCAGAATGAAAAAGCACAGAGGGAACCGTGATGGCAAGGTTTCCAAAGGAGGTTTCCAGAACTGGAGCCCATGTGAAATTCCGTCTGAGTGGAGTCAGTTCAGAACCGAGTCCTCCACGTGTTTGAGCTGCCTCGACATCACGAGTACAGTTGGGGCCGAGCACCATAGTTTTGAGGCTGTGGATGGCTTTGGCCATGAAGTGGACATGAACAGATCCACAATGTGCAAGTTGTTTTGCGGTGTCATCCAGCCCACACGTCACTTTTTATTAAAAAATAATTAATCAAAACTGACAGGGGTGAGAGTCCCTGGTAGAGCTCTGTAACTAAAAGATATCAAAAAATCAAAGGAAACTTACAAATTCAACCCAAAGTGTTATTACCGAGAGCGATAATGCACTCAGCCCCTGCGGTGCCCACTAAAAAGTCTCTCTTTGTATGTGCTCAAGATACTTAATCAATCAATATCTTTCACCTATGTATCTTCAACTTTAATAATGCAATTAACAACACAGAATAGCAGACTACTAAAGTAGAAGAAAAATTCTGTGATCTTTTCATTCCAGTAAATGATCACAGGACTATCACACTAATACTGAGGTTAAAATAGAGCTATGTTTGACCATTAACCTTCATCAGCTGATCAGTGGGGGCCGGAACTTTACTGTCCCCCCCGCCACGGGAATCGATTTTGGGACGAGCATAGCTGGAAAATCCCACCCATCAGGTTTTGTAGCAAGAGTTCTAACCTCTCCCTCCCCAACCAGCCCACCACCAACACCCCCCCCCCCCCTCACACCCCTCCCACAACAAGTGATCTAATAGAGGTCTAGAAAATAATGAGGGGCATAGATAAGGTAGATAGTCAACATATTTTCCCGAAGGCAGGGGAGCCTTAAACTAGAGGGCATAGGTTTAAGGTGAGAGGGGAGAGATACAAAAGGATCCAGAGGGGCAATTTTTTCACACAGAGGGTGGTGAGTGTCTGGAACGAGTTGCCAGAGGTAGTAGTAGAGGTGGGTACAATTTTATCTTTTATAAAGCATTTAGACAGTATCATGGGTAAGATGGGTATAGAGGGATATGGGGCAAAAGTGGGCAATTGGGACTAGCTTAATAGTAAAAACTGGGCGGCATGGACAAGTTGGGCCGAAGGGTCTGTTTCCATGCTGTAAACCTCTATGGTTCAATGATACTATAACAGTTTTCCATAAAATACTAAGACTGTGATGGCAAGAATATGGATTAGTAATCAGATTACTACAGGGGAGTCAAAAATGGCATCAAGATCACATTGTAGGGAGTGCAATTAGAAAAGTAGCCCTATATAGGGCTGTAATTCGAACAAAGACAAGAATCCATTTGGGTATATGGCCTTAATGGTCATGTTTGGTGCTGCTAGCTTCCATGATTTTCTGAAATGCGGGCCTTGCTATTGATGCTTGCATACTAAGACTTAATAAAGAAATTGTAATGTTACCTTTGAAGAATTCAAACTGCAAGATCTTGCTTTAGATTAGCTTGTGGGAATTACATACATAAATGATTGTGTTTGGTGCAAAGTTGAACTTAGACTTCTAAGGACAGATTGATTGCATAACACTATGCCCTTTACTTTGGCTCCGACTGCAGAATTTGCGTGTGACTGTATTGGATATCCAGTGTGTAAAACTTCAAGTGACAATGTCCTATTATGTTTTCCTTCTCGGCTCTGTACAGACATTGATGAATGTGCGGAGGGTTTTGTTCAGTGTGACAGCCGCGCTAATTGCATCAACCTTCCTGGATGGTACCATTGTGAATGCAGGGATGGCTACCATGACAATGGCCTCTTTGCCGCAAACGGGGAGACATGTGAAGGTCAGTGTCTTTTTTTTAAAAGATGCTTCTAATTTGATCTGTTCTCACCAGAGAGCTACCACCATCCATTAAGTTGAAAGAAACGGGGCAAAGTTTTTAATGGACGGAACTCGACAGCCTTTGGTGATAGTGCGTGTCTCTGCGATATTTCATTATCATTGTTAAAGGGTCATTATTTTATTTAGCAGCTGAATTGGGCATAGAGGAACATTTGACAGTCACAAAACATTGCGGTGTGGACAAAATGAGTCAGATAGATGAAGGTTTGCAATTTTTTTTATTGTATTGCAATGAACTGTAATTACATTAAAGTGAAATTATAATAAGGGGAAATAATTGTTACCCCTTAAAAAGATTAATTTAACCTGAAAGTTTAAAGTTTATTTATTAGTCACAAGTAGGCTTACATTAACACTGCAATGAAGTTACTGTGAAAATCCCCTAGTCGCCACACTCCGCCGCTTGTTTGGGTACACTGAGGGAGAATTTAGCACGGCCAGTGCACCTAAACAGCACGTCTTTCGGAGGAAACTGGAGCACCCGGAGGAAACCCAGGTAGACACGGGGAGAACGTGCAGACTCCACACAGATAGTAATCCAAGCCGGGAATCGAACCCAGGTCCCCGGCGCTGTGAAGCAGCAGTGCTAACCACTGTGCCCAGATTTCACTGTCTCAGAATGTTCGCCAATTACAGATCGGTTGGTGTGCCTGGGGTATTGAACATGATGGGGTGAATTAATTTGAAGTTTGAAAGTTTTTGAGAGAGAATTATTTATATCCTCTGCCGAGGAAGCGCTATGTTAATTGAATATGTTCTGAAAAATAAATTTACATGTGTTATCTCCCAGACATTGACGAATGTGGGACCAAGAGACACAGTTGCACCAATGACACCATTTGCTTTAACCTCGAAGGAGGTTATGATTGTAGGTGCCCTCATGGGAAAAACTGCACCGGAGACTGTGTCCACGAAGGTAAAATAAAGCACAACGGACAGATTTGGGTATTAGAGAATGACAGGTGCTCAGTCTGTTCATGCCAGGTGAGTTCATATTTTAATTATTTTGTCAGCTTCTCATGTCAGTGAGATCGGTTTTCCTCTTTCCTCAGATGTCAGCCATAGATCAGTCGGCAGCACTGTCACCTCTAAGTCAGGAAGTTGTGGGTTCAAGTCCCACAGCGGCAAGTTGAATGATAAAGATTTAAGCGACACTGCTGTGTAGCATGGAAGCAGTGCTGCATTGTCAGAGGTGCCCTCTTTTGTGTGACACTCCTTAGGTGGTTGTATAATTCCTATGGTGCTATTTTGAAGAAGAATTAGGAAGTTATCTCTGGCGTCCTGCTCAATATTTATCCCTGAATTAACATCATTAAAACAGATGGTCTAATCTGTTGTGGAAGCTCGCAGCCATATACCCTACATCACAACAGTGACTACGCTACACTGGCTGGAAAGTGCTTTGAGGCACTCTGAGGTTGTGAAAGGCGCTATATAAATGTGGGATTCTTTTTTTTTTGCTTTTGCACACACACGCAACTGACACACTGGGCTGGATTTTATAGGGATGGGGGAATATTGCCCCCCTCCTCCTATCCACCCCATTAAAAAACCATTGGCTGCAAACCAACCAACTCTATAAAAAAAGGCTTCCCCATAGCAATAACATGCCGAGGGTGGTCTTAACAAGCAGACAGTGGTACATCCGTACCTTGGTGGAAGGAAGTCCCACCCTCGAGACCTGCCAGCCAATCAGCCCTTGTATTCCCAACAGCGCCAGAACTCATTAATGGGCACTGTTGGGACTGCAAGCAGCCCTGTGAAGAATTGGATCAAAGGATATGGGAGGGGAGGCTGGGGGGAGGCGGATTCAGGCTATTGAGTTGGATGATCAACCATGATTATAATGAATGGTGGAGCGTGCTCGAAGGCTGAATGGCCTCCTCCTACTCCTATTTTCTGTTTCTATGGTGATGTCGATTGAGGGATAAATGTTGGTCAGGACACCACAGATGAATTGCCCCCTGCTCTACTTTGAAATAGTGCCATTGGATCTTATATATCCACCCAAGCAGGAAGGTGGGGCCTTGGGTTAACAGATCATCTGAAAGATTGGACCTCTAACAGAGCAGTTCTCCCTCAGTATCACTGCGCTGGAGTGTAAGCCTTGGTTTATGTGTTTGAGGCCTGCAGTGGGACTTGATTCTGGATCCTTGAGATTCAGAGACAAGGAGACACATTATTGGCAGCTTAAGAAAATGATGGTGATTAACCTCCACCCTTGCTGTACAAGATCAAATCGAATCTCCATATAACAATTTATATTTATATAGGATCTTTAATGTAATAAAACAGGTGCGTTATGTGCGTTAACAGGAGCATTACGCCTTTGTTACCTTGAGACTTGACTATCCCAGTCCACTTGTGGCTGATTTCCACATTCTACCCTTTATAAACATGAGGTCCTCCAAATTCAGCTACCCGTATCTTAACTTGCAGCAAATCCAATTCCCCAATCATCCTAGTACTTGCTAACTTACACTGGCACCCAATCGAGCAGCACCTTGACTTGAAAATTCTCATCTTTGTTTTCAAATCCCTCCACGGATTCGACCCTCCCTGCCCCTGCAACCCCCTCCAGTCCCTCAACCCTCCGAGATACCTGTGCTCCTCTAATTCTGACAACTTGTGTATAGCCAACGCTATCGGTGATTGTGCCTTCAGTTGCCGAGGCACCAAGCTCTGAATTTCCTCCCTAAACCTCCCCGCCTCTCGAACTCACTTTAAAGCTTACCTCTTTGACTACGATTTGGCTATCTGAATGAATGTCCTGGATTTTCATTCCTCAGGTCGGTTCAGGGAGCCAGGAAGTCACCTTGGGAAAAAATGCCCTGAATGGCAGGATCATCATTTGGGGAGTAAGGGTGTGGGATAGAGTCAGGCCCACTGGCCACAGATCCAGCCTCAGTGGTTGTCGGGTATCTCAGTTCTCTGGGACACCTCCCATATTTTTTCATAAATATTAAGCCCTCCAGCCTACTCCCCTCACAGTCCCTCATCTTCCAGCCACTCCCCATGTCCATACATGCCAATTCTTGATTCCCCTCTCACCTCCACGGCCTCAATATACCCCCTGTGCCAACCTATTGGCAACTCATGCACTTCTTGGCTGGACTGTTTAATCTCTCAGAGCGCTGTCCTGCCATGATGGGTCTGGAAAATCCCAGCCAAAGATGTGCAGGTGTGGTTGATTGGTCATGCTAAATTGCCCCTTCGTGTCTGAGGGATTAGGAGGGTAAATATGTGGGGTTACGGGGATAGGGCCTGGGTGGGATTGTGGTCGGTGCAGACTCGATGGGCTGAATGGCCTCCTTCTGCACTGTAGAGATTCTATTCTATGATTCTAAAGTCAAGGGATTGGCCCTCAATATGGGCTGGAGGGAGAGGATAAGAGGACAGTGAGCCAAGAGGAGAGAGAGCATGATGAGATGAGATGAAGCTCTGAGGGAAGAAACCACTTGGGTGGGGGGGTGGGGGTAGAGAACGAGGATTTTAAAATCAGAGCAGAGAGGAATTGGGTGGCTCCACGGAAGGGAAACTGGAGGATTTTCTAAAATGGAAACAGAAAACCAGCATTGAGTTACCTTTATTCATTCACAGGACACAGGCACCACTCTTCACCAGCTGAGTGGCCTGCTGGTGGCCAGTTAAGAGTCAACCACTGGTATATACTGGAGATACCGAAATGTTCCAGTTTGCTGGCTTTTACCATTCATGTTGTGCCGTGGAACTGTGAATTGATGTAATTAACAGTCTAAGAACTTGTGTGATGAAAACAACATATTGCAACTTTTCTGCGCTTGTTTTGGCACATGTTTGGAAGAGTTTTAACACTCTTACTGTTTATTGCAGATTGGTTGAAGGTTATGCATTCAGCAGATGTTGCAATCTAATTACAAAAGAACAATAACACAGACTTTCCTTTTCAGCTGAATAACTGATTTATTGGTAATAATCCTTCAGCATGGTTTGTCCCGGTTCCAATAGCTGGTGTTCAGACTGCGATTAAAAACCTGCATCTTATTGTCTATGTGAATTATGCAAAAGGAAAAGAAAGGGAGAATTATGGAGGATTTATGCAGGTTTTTCAAAGACCAATTCATACTTACTTAGATATTCTTTTGGCTTGTATGAAAGAGAGAAGCTCTTTAGCCGACCCTAACTTTACATTTTCAGGAGCGCAAGGAACAGAGAAGCTGGCTGCCAAGTGCAATCATTTTCTACCTGATTAGTTTGAGGGGCAATCTAACTCAAGTGTTTAAAATTTAAAATGGATTAGATGGGTAGTGGCTAAGAAACTATTTTCCCTGATCGGAGATTCAGGAACAGGGGATTATATTCTTAAAATTAAAGTTAGGCAGAAGCACTTTTCATGCAAGGGGACATTGGAAATCTGGAACTCTTTTCCCCAAGAGGTTGCAGATTCTGAGGCAACAGGAGCTTTGAAGATAATAGATTGTTGTTTGGCAAGGGTTTCAAGGGATAATCAGGCTGGCAACAGCCTGAGGCTGGGCAGACAGTCAGCTACTCTGATGTAATTTCCAACCTTGGGGAATTCTCCAGCCGTTCACACCAGCAGGATTCTCCCTCCCGCTGCAGTGAACAGAGATTTGGCTGAGTGCCAAATTCTCCGAACGCTCTGGCAGCAGCGGCGGGCCGTGGACAGCCGGAGAATTCAGGCCTATAATCTACTCCTTCACTGAGATCCACCGCCCGTAGCTCCCCCGGCTCTATCTTTGCCACATCAATTCTCCATCAGCTTTAGACTTGTTTGTTTCAAAACATTCCGATCAGGGATTCCTGGAGCGGCACGGTGGTTAACACTGCTGCCTCACAGTGTGAGGGACCTCGGTTCGATTCCTGGCTTGGGTCACTGTCTGTGAGGAGTTTGCACATTCTCCCCATGTCTGCGTGGGTTTCCTCCCACAGTTCAAAGATGTGTGGGTTAGGTGGATCGGCCATTGCATCTTAGTCTCGGAGGTCTAGCTAGAGTAAATGCATGGCATTATGGGGAAGGGGCCTTGGTGGGATTGTGGCTGGTGCAGACACGATGGGCTGAATGGCCTCCTTTTGCACTGTGGGATTCTATGGTTCCCTCATCTTACAACCTCTGTAAATTTGACTGCCAAAACCCTGCTGCCCATGTACTAAATCGTACCTTGTCCCATCCGCCCATTGTTCCTATGTTGACTGAGCTACGTTGGCTCCTTGTCCAACAGCACCTTGATTTTTAAAATCATATGCTTGTTTTCAAATCCCAAATCCCTTCCTTGGGTTTGCTCCTCCTTGTCCCTGTAACCTTTTCCAGCCCAACAAGTCTCCAAGGCCACTAAGGTCAGTTCTGGCCTCTTGCACATTCCTAAATTTAATCACTCCACCATTGATGACTGTGCCTTCCATTGCTAACCCCCGAAACTTTGGAATTCCTCGATGAATCTCTCCAAGCCTCGAACTTGCCCTCCGAACGTTCCTGAAAACCTATTTCTTTGACTAAGCGTTTGATCATCTGCCCTAGCATCATCTTCATAGAATCACAGAATCATAGAATCCCTCCAGTGCAGAAGGAGGCCATTCAGCCCATCGAGTCTGCACAATCCCACCCAGGCCCTATTCCCGTAACCCTACATATTTGCCCTGCTAATCCCCCGACACTAGAATCAATTTAGCATGGCCAATCAACCTAACCTGCACATCTTTGGAATGTGGGAGGAAACTGGAGCACCCAAAAGAAACCCATGCAGACATAGAGAGAATGTGCAAACTCCACACAGACAGTGACCCGAAGCCGGGATTGAACCTGGGTCCCTGGCGCTGTGAGGCAGCAGTGCTAACCACTGTGCCATCGTGCCACCCCAACCTTATGTGACTTAGTGTTGAATGTTGATAACATTCCTGTGAGGTGCCTTGGGTAATGTTGAAGGTACGGTAGAAATGTAACCTGTTTTTTGTTGGTCTGGAGCTCAGGCAGGCAAATGATCTTGAGATTGAGCTGGAGATCAGCCGTGATCTAACTGAGATGCTCAAAGGTCTGACTGCCCTACTCCTGTCCTTGTGCTCCTAAGGAAGTGACTGATGGGCAACAGTTTGTTCTATCAGTTCTTGATCAGACTCTTTGTTGCGGAGTCTTATATAAACAAAACGGAGAAAGTAATAATTCTCGCTCTGCAAAAATCTCATTTCCTGGATGTTGGTAGTTAATGGAGAAACCTGTGTTGTTTTATTATATCTGTGTCCGATGTAGCTAAATTTCCCCAGTCTAAATATGGACTATGTATGGCAATGAACAGGCAAGCATTACAGAAATGGATTGGGTGGCGGGGATGCGGGAACAGAATTAATTAAAGATTGAAAGAAAGATAACATTGGGCCTATTAAACGTTACCTGTACAAGAACTGTAATCAGAGAGATTTAGATATCCAAGACAATATCAATTGCTGTTCAAACTCCCCGATTGCAATTGGACTGGTTGGAATCATAGAATCCTGACAGTGCAGAATGGGGCCATTCAGTCCATCGAGTCTACACCAACAACAATCCCACTTTATCCCCGTAACCCCATGTATTTACCCTGCTAGTCCCCTTGAAACTAAGGGGCAATTTAGCATGGCCGATCAACCTAACCTGCACACCTTTGGAGTGTGGGTGGAACCCGGAGGAAACCCACGCAGATACGGGGAGAACGTACAGACTCCGCACAGACAGTTATCCAAGGCCAGAATTGAACCCGGGCCCTGGAGCTGTGAGGCAGCAGTGCTAACCACTGGGCCACTGTGCTGCCCAAAGTCATGGTGTTCTCAGTGTGCCCCCTTACTCCAGCATTAGATGTCACTTAAGGATCTTTCTTCAGGGAAAAAGGCTTGTAGAACCAATGCTGTGGCACTACTTGTTGGACAATCTTGTAGAGACACTGAGACAGGCTGGAGAAACCAGCGATCCAGCCAGTCTAGTTCTGCTAGCTTAAAGCAAGAGTCCACAAAAGGGAAAAAAAACTAATGTTAAATAATGCGCGGTTGGAAATGTCTGTGAAGAAGGTGCACGTGAAATCATGCCTTCAAACTGCATTTGATAAACAATAATATCATCTGCTCCACCAACTTCCTGTTTTCATTCCCTGACAGACTGGCTTGGTGCTGTGTCGGCGAATGGTCTGTGACTGTGAAAACCCAACAGTAGATCTTTTCTGTTGTCCTGAGTGTGACCCACGACTGACAAGTCAATGCCTGAATCAAAAAGGAGATGTGACCTATAAAAGCGGAGACACTTGGGTGCAAGACTGTCAACAGTGCCACTGTGTGGTAAGCCATGGTTTCTTAAGAGGTGACACCTGGTCCACTTTCATGGATAGAATCTTTCATAGAATCCCTACAGTGCAGAAGGAGGCCATTGGACCCATTGAGTCGACAACCACAATCCCACCCAGGCCCTATCCCCAAACCCCATGCATTTACCCTAGCTAGTCCCCCTGACACTAAGGGGCAATTTAGCACACCAATCCACCTAACCCACACATCTTTGGGCTGTGGGAGGAAACTGGAGCACCCGGAGGAAACCCACACAGACACGGGGAGAACGTGCAGATTCCACACAGACAGTGACCCAAGCCGGGGAATCGAACCCGGGCCCCTGGTGCTGTGAGGCAGCAGTGCTAACCACTGTGCCAACATGCCACCCTTCAAAGTAAATACTTTGGGAGCAGCACGGTGACACAGTGGTTAGCACTGCTGCCGTGCAGCGCCAGGGACCCGGGTTCGATTCCCGGCTTGGGTCACTGTCTGCGTGGGCTTCCTCCAGGTGCTCCGGTTTCCCCCCCACAGCTCAAAGATGTGCAGGTTAGGTGCATTGGCCGTGCTAAATTCTCCCTCAGTGTACCCGAACAGGCACCGGAGTGTGGTGACTAGGGGATTTTCACAGTAACTTCATTCCAGTGTTAATGTAAGCCAACTTGTGACTAATGAATAAACTTTAAATACTCTCAGTCAATCCCATATAACGAAACACAATGATATATCAGGTTTGCGCATATCCCAAAGGAAGGAACTACTCACAAACTATTCCCACATACTGTGCAGGAAATCAACTCAACTCATAAATGATTGAAAAGGGTAACTTGACTAGTGTACAATGCAGAGGAAGAAAACAGCTGACTTTGCACAAAGTCACACACTATCTTTTACAATCTTATATAAGAATGTAATAGACATTACGAGCTTTCACACAATATTTGGCCACTTGGCTGAATGTTTTCCAATTCACTGTTTTATTATTGCGATACAAAGTCATCCATCGTAGTTGTTGACATTCAAACAAGAATATAGGGGGCCATCCTCTCATCCCACTGCGCTAAAAAATTAGTCATGATTTGGAGATGCCGGCGTTGGATTGGGGTAAACACAGTAAGAGTTTTAACAACACCAGGTTAAAGTCCAACAGGTTTATTTGGTAGCAAATGCCATTAGCTTTCGGAGCGCGCTGCCCCTTCGTCAGGTGGAGTGAGCGAAGGGGACAATTGGGGTTCCCCAGAGGTCGGGCGATGGGGGGGATGCTGCCCCCTGGGCATTGGCACCTTGGCAGTGCCAGCCTGTGCCCCGTGGTACTGCTCAAGGGGGCAGAGTGCCAATTCCCAGGGGCACATTGGTATTGCCCACCAGGCATGGGGCAGTGATTAGGAGGCAGGGCTATAGGGGCAGGGCCTGATGGGGGCAGGGCCTAGGGGGCAATCGGTGATGGGTGTGGGGGTCCCACTGACACTCTACATGGGGATCAGTGGGGGAAGCAGGGAGGCCAGCGATCGGGGTGGGCTGGGTGGGGGAGTTCAGCCTCGATGTGGTCAGCCAGCTTGGGGGGGGGTGGTGGGGGGGGACTGCGGGAGAGGAGTTGGGACTGCAAGGGGGGAGGGTTACTATCAGCGGGGGAATCACTGGAGGTTGTAGTGGGCCGGGAAGGGGGCTCGGGGCTGGGCCTGGAAATGGTCGGGGGGGCCAGCGATCGGGCTGTGGGGAGGCGGAGAACCGCACTGCGAGGGTTGTGACCTGGCCATGATCGAGCTGGCCAGCAATCAGAAAGTCATCAGTGCGGGGCCACTGTGCATGCGCTGATCTCGGCGCTGACAGATTGCCGCATACGCAGTGGCCCGCTCAGCCTGCTGATTTCAGCCTCTCCAGTGGGGATAGCTCCCACCCCTGATATTCGTGCTGGTGGCCTCTGCAGTGCGCAGAGTGTGGGCGATTCTTCTCTGAACTCCCACTGAAAGGAACAGCATGAATTACTCCAGTTTTTACACGAATTCGACACTTGGAATTTTTTTGAGAGAATTCTGCCCGTGATATAACTCCACTCAGTCTTCCCTTTCATCCTGTCCACTTGATTTATCCCAACTAATAAGGTGAAAACAATGGAAAACTCCAGTGTATCAATTAACAATGCACTAAAAATACTTCTTAAACTCTTCACCTCATAAAAGGAACGATAATGTCAACACAATGTGGGTAATTTATTGCTGGAGGAATGAAAATGAACAATAGAAAACTTGGGGCGGCACGGTGGCACCATGATTAGCACTGCTGCTTCACAGCACAGCGCCAGGGGCCCACGTTCAATTCCGGTCTCGGGTGACTGTCTGTGTGGAGTTTGTACGTTCTCCCCATGTCTGTGTGGGTTTCCTCTGGGTGCTCCGGTTTCCTCCCACAGTCCAAAGGTGTGCAGGTTAGGTGGATTGGCCATGCTAAATTGCCCCTCAGTGTCCCAAGATGTTAAAATAGTGGGATTAGTCGTGTAAATAGATGGGGTTATGGGGATAGGATGCTCTGTTGGAAAGAGTCGATGCAGACTTGATAGGCCAAATGGCCTGCTTTTGCACTGTAGGGATTCTATAATTCTATGTAAGAGGGGCAACTAGAATCATAGAAGAATCCCTACAGTGCAGAAGGGGGCTATTTGGCCCATTGAGCCTGCATCAACAATCATTTCACCCAGGCCCTATCCCTGTAACCCCATGTATATACCCCACTAATTCCCCCTGACACTAAGGGGTAATTTAACATGCCCAGTGCATCTAATTTGCACATCTTTGGACTGTGGGAGGAAACTAGAGCATGCAGAGGAAACTCACGCAGACATGGGGAGAATGTGCAGCTCCACACAGACAGTTACCCAAGGCCGGAATTGAATCCGGGTCCCTGACGCTGAGAGGCAGCGGTGCTAACCACTGTGCCACCGTGCTGCTCTACCCTAGGTTACACCTTATCCTTTGGAACAGAACACCTACTGGGGATGTTAAACTATTGGCTAATTCGTAAGACATCAAAAGTGACGATACATAAAGGGAGCATTGCATCCAATTGATTTCCAATGAATACAAAATTTAGGCAGCTTCAGAAAACTAGTCTTTTAAAGATCCCTGATATAATATACTTGTTGTTGCCTATGGCAGCACATTAGCTGAGGACATTGCTTTATATACATGAATGCCGATAACTCACTCCTGTTCTACCACAGTCTCTAAGTGCAATAATTCAGACCCATGTGCCAGACACAAGAAGCAAAACTTGGGGATCTGGATTATTTCCTTATTTTCTGAACCCAATGACTCCCTCAGGTGACACATATAAATCAAAATTTGACAGGCAAAGTTGCAATTCCAGTGGTGTTCTCGTAATATTAAAGCTGTTCAGGCTTAAAATGGGTAGATTTTGATTTGGATTCATTCACTCGGTGCTGAAAGAAGGGGTTGATGGAAATTGGTCATGTGCATCCTCACGACTGGTATTGTCTCCAGCTCATCTGAGTAAAAGCATCAAGGTTGGACGACCTGCCTTGTCAGCGCAGTACTCAATCGAGTCACAGGGCAGGGCACCGGGGACAAACTGGAGCAGAAGAAGAAAGGGAAGCACCTGTCTTCCTGGCTTCCTCCTTAAACAAAGAAGAACTCTAGAAGCGGTTGTAGGATTCATGAGCAGGGTAGACACAACACATTGAACCACAAAGGTTGTGAATGTAGCCCAGTCCATCACGCAAACTACCCTCCCATCTATTGATTCTGTCTACACTTCCCGCTGCCTCGGAAAAGCAGCCAGCATAATTAAAGATCCCACGCACCCAGGACAAATTCTTTTCCACCTTCTTCTGTTGGGAAAAAGATACAAAAGTCTGAGATCACGTATCAATCGACTCAAGAACAGCTCCTACCCTGCTGCCATCAGACTATTGAATGGACCGACCTCGCATTACGTTGATCTTTCTCTACACCCTAGCTATGACTGGAACACTACATTCTGCACCCTCTCCTTTCCTTCTCCCCTATTTACTCTGTTTTGTCTGTATAGTGCTCAAGAAACAATACTTTTCACTGTATCCCAATACACGTGACAATAAATCAAATAAAATCAAGTCACTCTCACCCCAATTCATTTCTCAACATGGTCCTTTAGCAAGCATCACATTTTAAATAAATGCATTAGAACCTCTAATGCCTGCTTTAGGCATCCACCAGGGACACCTTAAAAAAATGCCCACAAATTTAGCCATGATTTCAACATCTGCCCAGATTGGACAGAGGTCATTCAATTGCTAAACAGATACACTTTGTGCAGGTTTTATATCCAAAAAACAGGTGCAACTTATTCAAATTCCTACCCCAAAGACAGATTTGATTTTTAAAAGCTGTGTAAAACAATGCAAGTGGATAAGCAGCACATATACGCTGGAATTCTACTGCCTCACGCGCCACGGAATCGGAGCGGGCGAGGGGCGGACAACGGGAATGTCCGTTGACCTCGGATGGGAATTTCTGGTCTCGCTCGAGTGAGGCCATAAAATCCTGTCCCGTATTCCTGGTTTTTTAATATACGCTCCATCAATCCAAATGGAGCAGAACATTTCGATAGAAACATAGAAAATAGAAGCAGGAGTAGGCCATTTAGCCCTTCGAGCCTGCTCTGCCACTCATTTTGATCATTAAATGCAGCAAAGGTTACCAGACTGATTCCTGGGTTGGCAGGTCTGTCACATGGGCTGGAATTTTACCAGCATGCCCGCTTTGGAATCAGGACAGGCGAGGCTCGCAGAACAGAATTCTCCGTTGGCCTCGGGCGAGATTTTACGAGCCTCGCCCGAGCGAGGTTGTAAAAACCCGGCCATGAGGAGAGTCTGAGTCGGTTAGGATTGTATTCATTGGAGTTTAGAAAAGTCAGAGGAAAGTTTAGCAGGATTAGACAGGGTAGATTCAGAAAGAATGTTCCCGATGGTGGGGGAGTCCAGAACTAGGGGTCATAGTTTGAGGAAAAGGGGTAAATCTTTTCGGACTGAGGCGAGGAGAAATCTCCTCACTCAGAGGCTGGTGAATGTGTGGAATTCACTGCAGCAGAGAGTATTCTACACTTAATGATCAAATGAATGGCAGAACAAGCTTGAAGGGCTGAATGGCCTCCTCTTGCTTCTATTTTCTATGTTTCTATGTAAATGTTCGGCTCCATTTGGATTGATGGAGCGTGTATTAAAAAACAGGAGTACTGGGTGGGATTTTATGGCCTTGCTCGAGCGAGACTGGAAATTCCCGCCCAAGGTCAATGGACATTCCCTTGTCCACCCCTCACCCGCTCCAATTCAATAACCAGATTCCCCCTCCCCCCCCCATATCCCTTGATCCCTTTAGCCCCAAGAACTAAATCTAATTTCTTCTTGAAATCACACAATGTTTTGGCCTCAACTATTTTCTATGGTAGTGAATTCCACACATTCACCACTCTCTGGGTGAAGAAATGTCTCCTCACCTCAGTCCTAAAAGGTTTACCCCTTTTCCTCAAACTATGACCCCTAGTTCTGGACTCCCCCACCATTGGGAACATTCATTCTACCCAGTCTAATCCTCTTAGAATTTTATTAGTTTCTATGAGATCCCCACTCACTCCAAGATGGCGCTGGAGCGAGGCGACTTCTTGCAAGCTGTGCCCAGCATACCTTCTAATTCTACCTTTTACTCTTGTTCTATGACACCCTAGCTATGACTGTAACACTACATTCTGCACTGTCTCGTTTCCTTCTCTATGAACGGTATGCTTTGTCTGTATAGCGCGCAAGAAACAATACTTTTCACCGTATGTTCATACATGTCACAATAATAAATCAAATCAAAAATCACTCTTCTAAACTCCAGTGAATACAATCCTAACCGACTTAATCTCTCCTCATATGACAGACCTGCCATCCCAGGAATCAGTCCGGTAAACCTTTGCTGCATTTAAATCAACTAAACCACATACAATATGGGAAGTACATTGATTTTTGCCTGTGTGTATACTTGTAAATTGCAGCATCACTTACGAGTGGGGTGTTTTGTTTTTCATTGATTACGTTTAAGACATATAATTCCAGTTCAGTTCTGCCTTAAGCCACATATTTCCCTTAGGTTTCACATGTTCATGAGATGTGACCCAAGGCACTACATATTGACTTTGTAATGCAGTGCTGTGTATGCGCTTCCCAGTGTCGCTTCATATTGACTCTGCCTGCTTGTACAATGACTTAGATTCTTGCTCTTTTGTTTGTTTGTTTTTCTCAGCAAGGTGAGGTTGACTGCTGGCCTCTGCTGTGCCCAGAAGCTGACTGTGAATTTAGCATGATCCCCGAAGGTGAATGCTGCCCACAGTGCATTGCAGATCCCTGTCAAGCCAACAAGATCCGCAACGACATCACCAAGACTTGCATAGATGAGCTTAATTCGGTCCGCTTTACAGGATCCTCGTGGATAAAGCATGGCACAGAATGTACACTCTGTCAGTGCAAGGTGAGAATCAGCAGCAACTGTTGTTCCAGAACTGTAATATTCCACTGAAAGTCAGACTTGTATTTCTATAGAAACATAGAAGATAGGAGCAGGAAGAGGCCATTTGGCCCTTCGAGCCTCCTCCGCCATTCATCACGATCATGGTTGATCATCCAACTCAATAGCCTAATCTTGCTTTCTCCTCATAACCTTTGATCCCATTTGCCCCAAGTGCTATATTCAGTCACCTCTTGAATACATTCAATATTTTGGCATCAACTACTTCTTGTGGTAATGAATTCCACAGGCTCACCGCTCTTTGGCTGAAGAAATGTCTCCTCACCTCTGTCCTAAATGGTCTACCCTGAATCCTCAGACTGTGACCCCTGGTTCTGGACTCCCCCACCATCAGGAATATCCTCCCTGCATCTACCCTGTCTAGTCCTGTTAGAATTTTATAAGTCTCCATGAGATTCCCCCTCATTCGTCTGAACTCCAGCGAAAACAATCTTAATCTAGTCAATCTCTCTTCATATATGAGTCCTGCCATCCCTGAAATCAGCCTGGAAAACTTTCACTGCACTCCCACAAGAGCAAGAACATCCTTCCTCAGAAAAGGGGGCCAAAACTGCAAACATTACTCTGGGTGTGGCCTCACCAAGGTCCTGTATCTTCCTTCATTAACTGCTGTATGCCTAAAGAATGCCCATCTGAATACAGATTAGGTGCATTGGTTTGGTGCATTGGCCATACTAAATTCTCCCTCAGTGCACCCGAACAGGCGCCGGAGTGTGGTGACTCGGGGATTTTCACACTAACTTCATTGCAGTGTTAATGTAAGCCTACTTGTGACTAATAAATAAACTTTACAGTCACTGTTGTATTGTAGAAAACACAGCCAATTTGTGCATCGCAAGCTCCCACATAAAAACAACAAAATATAGCCAGATCTTCTTTTTAATTCATTGGATGTGGGTACTGTTGGCTGGACCAGCCCAACATTTGTCACCCATTCCTAATTGCCCTTGAAATTGAGCATTTGTTGCCCATTCTTAATTGTCCTAGAACTGAATGGCTTGCCAGGCCATTTCAGAGGGCCTTTAAGAGTCAGTAGCAATGTGGATCGTTGCAGGCCAGACCAGATAAGGACAGCAGATTTCCTCCCCTAAAGAACATTAGTGAACCAGGTGGGTTTTTACGACAGTGGTTTCACGGTCATCATTAATACCAGATTTTTATTGAATTCAAGTTTCATCATCTGCCGTGGTGGGATTTGAACTCAACTCCACCAGAGTCTTACCCTGGGTCTCTGGATTACTAGTCCTGAGACAATACTACTGTGCTAATGCCTCCCCAGATCACTGGCTTTAGTGACATAGGTTGAGGGATAAATATTGGCTAGGTCACAGGGGTGAGAATTCCCCAGTTCTTTTCAAAATAGTGCCAAACAAGGCCTCAGCTTAATGTTGGAAAAGGTGGAAAATAAAGAGAAAGACAAAGCTGAAATACAAACAGGAAACTACAATCAATCCTTCAATGTCTGAAAAGAGAGTATTTCATGTAGAGAATCACAGATGAAGTATATTTTCCAGTCATGTTTTACTAATTTGATGTATCCCAAACCATTTCTCAGACAGATAAACTAATATCGCCTTGTAAAACATAAATCAAAGCAGACTCTTACCTGATACATGCAAGATCATAGAATCCCTACAGTGCAGAAGGAGGCCATTCGGCCCATCAAGTCTGCAGCGACCACAATCCCACCCAGGCCGTATTCCCGTAACCCCACATATTTACCCTGCTAATCCTTTAGGATCAATTTAGCAAGGCCAATCAACCTAACTCACACATCTGTGGAAGGAAACCGGAGCACCCGGAGGAAACCCACGCAGGCACGGGGAGAATGTGCAAACTCCACACAGACAGTGACCTGAGGCCGGAGCTGAACCTGGGTCCCTGGCGCTGTGAGGCAGCAGTGCTAACCACTGTGCCACCGCGCAGCATTAATTATTTTAATTTTATTGAGCCACCAACATGTGAGTAAAGAATAATGGCAAGCCAGGAATAATTACAAGGTCGTATTCTTTGAGGCCAGGGCTCAGGTATGTTGTAAGTAAAAGCTTATAATACAAGCTGAACCATGGATTATATACAGGCTTCAAATCACTTCCAAATGTCAACTATTTTGCACAATATATAGTATGAAGTGCATGGAGGCAGACAGCAGTTCTGTTCTCTTTTGGCTACTAATAGGATGCATAGAGTCACAGAGGTCTGCAGCACAGAAAAGGCCCATCACATCTGTACCAGTCAAAAACAAACATCTAACTAGGGCAAACACCTAACTATTCTATCTAGGGCGGCATGGTAGCACAGTGGTTAGCACTGCTACTTCACAGCTCCAGGGACCTGGGTTCGATTCCCGGCTTGGGTCACTGTCTGTGTGGAGTTTGCACATTCTCCTCGTGTCTGTGTGGGTTTCCTCCCACAGTCCAAAGATGTGCGGGTTAGGTTGATTGGCCATGCTAAAATTGTCCCTTAGTGTCCTGAGATGCATAGATTAGAGAGATTAGCAGGTAAAATATTTAGGGATATGGGGGTAGGGCCTGGGTGGGATTGTGGTTGGTGCAGACTTGATGGGCCAAATGGCCTCTTTCTGCATTGTAGGGATTCTAGTAGATTCTAGTATTCTAATCCTATTTTCCAGCACTTGGCCCATAACCTTGTCTGCCTTGGTATCGCAAACGCATATCTAAATACTTCTTAAATGTTATGAGGGTCTCTGCCTCCACCACCCTTTCAGGCAATGAGTTCCAGACTCCCACCACCCTCTGGGTGTAAAAGTTTTTTCTCACATCCATTCTAAGCCCCTTACCTTACATCTGTGCCCCTTGGTGATTGGGTCCCTCCACCAAGGGGAAAAGTTTCTTCCTGTTTTTCTATGCCCCTCATAATTTTACACATCTCAATCATGTCCCTCCTCAATCTCCTCTGCTCCAAGGAAAACAATCCCAGCCCATCCAATCTCTCTTCATAACTAAAACTCTCCAGTCCAGGCAACATTGTATGCCATTTGTCTGTAACGATGGGGATTTTTTAAACAAGAGATCAATTATTATTGGAAAATAACACCAACAGTTTGTGTATTAAATAGAACAAAAAGCTCCTGACATTTTTTTAGATCAATTTAACAATTCTTCCTCTGCAGCATTATTCTGAACATGTTTCTTCTTCATTTCGATGTAGTTTAAATTTAGAGCGTAGCTTTAGTTTAGGGCTGTGCAGATTAATAGGTAGCAATTGATTATTTAGTTACACAAATGTAATTAATTATTTATGGGCTTGTAATTGAGTCAGTGAGTCAGTGAGCACGATATAGTTCTGTGGATGCAGTATGCTGGCTTTCTCTCTTCATAAGATAACTGTGAGAATGGATTTTTTAATTCCAATTTGTTAGTGATCTGAAATTCCTTCAGTGTGATGCCAGCATAATATAGAACAATACATTAAAGCACATATTTAACTGGGCCATTAAATCCTGTGCAATAACTTATTGTTTCAGAATGTATAATTAATCACCTCTTTAATTGACAGGACGTTTGGTTTCTAAGATAATTGGCTGACGCACGTACATCTGAGTGTGCTTCTGAGAAACTAAGATTTTTTCTCAGTAATGGGTGCATGAAATCAACTGCCCCCCCCCCCCCCCCCCCCCCCGTCCTGAAAAAAAAGCAGCTAGCGCTGTTTTCACTCCTTCGGAAAGGACCCCAATAAGTATCTTATTAGGAGTAAGATTGACAGTTACAAAAATAAGAAAAGAAAGGGACTGTCAAATACACAACAGATTACAATGATTTTTTTTTGTACTGTTGGGACCATGGAAATGTCATCCCTGAAAAAAGAAACAGCTAAAGTTGAATAATGAAGGAGTTCGACTCAGTCGCTGTTACGGTTCCAGGGAAAAAATTATGCAGAACTTTCTGTCAGCGGATTAAATAAGTGGAGCAGAGTCCTTGATAGAGCATCTTGCTTATGGTTTGAGAAAGGAATAGGCCTGTTTCTGATCAATGTGTTCCAACAACACCATGCTGTAATCACTAATGAGTGATGGGATAGGTTTTCCACACTGACATGAAATACTCATTAGTACAACTCTTAATCATTGGATTTAAGAATTTCTTAATATTCATCCATAAATTATATGCACCAGGGCATGTTTTTATTATATATTTAGAAGACAACTCTGTTCAAACTTAGCACAGATTTTTGATGCCATTGATAATTTATTGACACAATTGACACAGCTTTGATGTTGTATTTGGCATCGAGGTGAGCTTCTGATTGCATTTCTGCCCCTGCCTCAGCTCATCTCCTGGTGAAACCCCCATCCATCTCTTGGCTACCCCTAGACTAGACTATTTCAACCTTTCCTTGGCCAGTGGACCATCTTCTGCCTTACATCTGTGCAGCCCAATTCCTAACTCGCAGGACAAACTATTTGCCTATGTGTTTGTCAGCATCCCTGGTGCAGCATTTCCTGAATTTTCAAATTCACACCTTCATTTTCAAATCCTTCCTTGGCCTCACCTCTCCCTATCTCTATGATTTTTCCAGCCCTATAACCCTCTGAGATATCAGCACCGTTGAAATTCCGCGCTCCCCAGCACCACTGATTTGAATTATCTCACCATAATTGGCAGCCATGCCGACAGCTGCCTATAGGCCCTAATCTCTGGAAGACCCTCATTGTACCTCTCTGCACCTCGCCCACTCTCTCCTCCCTTAAGACGCTTTTTAAAATCTACCTCTTTGACTAAGCTTTTGGTCTGACTCTCTCCTTATGTGGCTCACTGTCAAATCTTGTCTGGTGTGAAATATCTATCATTTCACAACATCAAAAGCACCAAATAGAATCATAGAATCCCTACAGTGCAGAAGGAGGCCATTTGGCCCATCAACCCCGCACCAACCCTCTAACAGAACATCCTACTAAGGCCCACCCACTGCTCTATCCCCCTAATCCCATGCATTTACCCGCTATTGCCCTAACCTACACATCTTGGGACATTAAGGGAAAATTTAGCATGGCCAATCCACCTAGCCTGCACATTTTTGGAGTGTGGCAGGAAACCGGAGCACCCGGAGGAAACCCACACAGACACGGGGAGAAAGTGCAAACTCCACACAGACAGTGACCCGAGGCCAGAATTGAACCTGGGACCCTGGCGCTGTGAGGCAGCAGTGCTAACCACTGTGCCACCACATGAACAACTATAAATTGCATTTGAGGGTGGAAAGATGGCACATTGGTTAGCACTGCTGCCTCACTACTCGAGACCTAGGGTCGATTTTGGCCTTGGCTGACTATGCGGAGTTCACACCCACAAAGTCCAAAGATGTGCGGGTTAGGTTGGCCATGCTAAATTGACCGTCATGTCAGGGGAATTAGCAGGGTAAATGCGTGTGGTTACAGGAATAGGGCATGGGTGGGATTGTGAGCGGTACAGATTCGATGGGCCGAATGGCCTCCTTCTGTACTGTAGGGATTGTATGATTCTATATCCCTTTGATTTGAATTCAGTTTTAAGATTGATTGTTATATGACTTTGAAATGAACATTGGGCCGGAATTTTCCAGTCTTTCAGGTCGGGCGGGATTCTCCAGTCCTGCTGCAGTGAACGGATATTTGGCTGAACACCAAATTCTCCATCCTCGCTTGCAGTGGGAGGTGGGGGGGCAAGACCGGCTGGAGAATTCTGGCCAGATCTTTAAATGTGGCAATCTGAAAGGATGTTGGAGCATTGTGAGCTTTACTCTGTCTCTATCTTATGTACTTTTTTCTCCCCCCCTCCGCCCTTCCTCCAGAACGGTCACGTCTGTTGCTTAGTGGACCCCCAGTGCCTTCAGCAACTCTGAACCATAAAGCACTCTGCATAAGCATTTGTTGTGCCATTTGTATGGAATTCCTATCTATTCTGCAGGGCAAGAGTTAACACCGATACTAAGCTCTCTTCAAGAACAACTTTCCTATCAGAAAACAAATTTATACCAAATACTAGATTTACGTTCAACCAAAACCGAAGCTGTTATCGTCACGAGGAAACCACATTTCTAGCAAGGACTGAGTTGTGCTGGAGTTAAATCACTTGTGGCCACTTTGCAACCATTTGGAAGCAAGTGCAAACTTGTTAGATTGTATGTGAAAAAAAAATGTTTTAACAACAGGTTTAGAAAGAATATATGTGCGAGCATGACGTGAGAGCGAGGATCTCAATGCAAGGGAAGTCATGTGATGTATTTTTTCTGTTATTTGTTTGGATTGTTGTTTTCCAGTTCAAATGATTGCTGACTTGCTTGTCTTAGTGCAAATACGTCAAATTTAAATTAAAACAATTTTCATTCAATTTCAAAATTGCCTATCTCCTTCAATTCAACTCTACATTTTAGCACTTGAACTTTGTCACATATGGCGCAGGTTGACACCCTTGTCACTCAGGCCGGAGTTTTGTCAACACAGAGGGGGCCCAAGTGACAGGCCGAAAAGCTGGGGCTAACACTGCTGCAGCTGTTTGTGGTACATTGGGCCACATTTTTCTGACCGCAAGCTCATGTCTCTTGCCCATCTCCACGAGTTAGAGGACTGGCAGCCATTGGAAGTGCTAGCCACCATGGGAGCAGGCCGCCATCACCACCGGTGAAGGGATCAGAGGTTGTTGGAGCCAGAGAGGCAGGCCCCGGTGAGGGGGAGGCAGAATGGGGCAGGGACTAAAATGGAAAGTGCCGGAAAAACTCAGTAGGTCTGACAGCATCTGTGGAGGGAGAACGTCTCGAGTCTGGATGACCCTTCGTCAGGGCAGAGTGGTGCAGGCGTTGGTGACAGTGGTGGCTGGGTGGCCTCTGTTGCTGGGAGATCCCAGCTTGGGCCAAAGACTGCCCAATAAGGAAGGCAAACCTCCTCACCACCTGTGCCTGTCGGGCAGTCACCAGAGTTCACCAGGTGGTCTTTCCACCTGGCGGAGCGGCCATCCACCATTAGTAAAATGCCAATGGTAGCAGAAAGAAGCCCTTAATTAGCCACTTAAGTGGCTCAATTGGCCTCTGGGTGGGTGGGCTGCCTTCCACCTTCCCTGCTGCTTGTAAAATGTAATTGTAGAAGGCAATAGGGATTCCTATACTCACCTTCCTTCACCATTTTATTGGCTCTTCTACCTCCCAAGCCACTCCTGGTGGGATAGAATTCCAGCCCAAGGTAGTATTTGACCAAATGTGGCATCAAGGAGCCGTGGTAAAATTGACGGAATTGGGGGTAAACTTTCCACTAGCTGGAGCCTTGCTGAACATAAAAGAAAGATGGGTGTGGTTGTTGGAGGTCAGTCTTCTCAGTCACAGGGACACCACAGCAGGAGGTCCTCAGGGTAGTGTCTTAAGCCTAACCATCTTCAGCTGCTTCTTCAATGACCTTTTATCCATCATTAGACCAGAAGTGGGGATCTTCACCAATGACACCAGTGGTAAGTTTCATTTTTAGTTCTCAGATAGTGAAGCAGTCCATCCCTGGATACAGCAGCTCTGAACAACCTTTGAACTTCGGCTGATAAGCGGCAGGTAACATACATCAGTCTCAGCCAATGACCATCTCCAACAAATAAAGTCTAACCACCTCCCCTTGCTATTCAATGGCATTAATAACATTGAATCCTTCCACATTCAACATCCCAGGGGTTACCATTAGCCAGAAACTTGACTGGACCAGTACATAAATACGATGGCTCCAAGAGTAGGTCAAAAGCTGAATATTTTGCAGGGAGTAACTTACCATCTGAGTCCCCAAAAGCCTTCCTGCCATTTAAAAAGTAAAATTAAAAAGTTTATTTATTAGTCACAAATAAGGCTTACATTAACACTGCAATGAAGTTACTGTGAAATTCCCCTTGTTGCCACACTTCAGTACCTGTTCAGGTCAATGCACCTAACCACCACATCTTTCAGACTGTTGGAGGAAATCGGAGCATCCGAAGGAAACCCACGCAGACACAAGGAGAACGTGCAAACTCCATACAGACAGTGACCCAAGCCAGGAATCAAACTCGGGTCCCTGGTGCTGTGAAGCAGCAGTGCCAACCACTGTACCATTTCATTTATAAGGCACAACGGGAATGTGATGGAATACTCTCCACTTGTCTGGATGAGCTCAACTCCAACAATACTTGAGGAGCTCAATGTCATCCAGGTCAAAGCTACCGCTCTGCTTGATACTAATGTTTCCTTTAAGATTTAGTTGTTTTAAGTGATCCTTTGGGCAGCTATAAACGCACAGAACTTTTCACAGGACACGGCCTGTACGGTAGCTTTCAACCAGCCCTGAATACACACAGCTTAGCAAGAACATTGGCATCTCATCCATCACCAGCACACTGCGTCTTCAGGGTTGACCATCTGTCAACTGCACTGCAACAAGTGGCCAAACTTTCTTCAGCGGCTCCTTCCTAACCTGTGAAATCGAACGTATAGAAAGACAAGGGCAGCAAACACATGGGAATCCCATTACGTCCTCATCCCTCACCATCCAGACTTGGAAATAGATTGCCATTCCCTCACTGCTGCTGGCACAAAATCCTGGAACTATCTCCCTCCTTAATTGTGCGATGGGAATGCCTACCCCTCACTTTCTGCACCTGTTCAAGAAGTCTCACGACTACCTTCTCAAGAGTAATGAGGAATAAGATGCTGATTTTGCAGTGATCCCCCAGCCCATGATTGAATAAAAGATTGATGAAATTCTAGCATCATTTAGAGCAGGAGGAGGCCAGTAAGCCCGTTGTGTCAACGCCGGATCTTTTAAGAGATATTTAATTAGCCCCATTTCTTTACTCTTTCCCAAATCCTTCGCTCTTCCCCATAGCGCTGTGAATTTTTCCATTCCAAATCGGTACACAATTCCCTTCTGATATCTGTTGTTGAATCTGCTTCTATTATGGTTGAGACCTGCGGCAGGATTTTATGGCCTCGCTCAAGCGTGACCAGAAATTCCTGTCCGAGGTCAACGAATATTTCCGTTGTCCGCCCCTCGCCTGCTCTGATTCCGTGGCGGGCAGGGCCATTGAATTCCGATGGTGATATTGAGACTAATAATAGACCATGAGGTCAGTGGTAATAAACTAACTGGAACAGTTTATTAACATGTCTTTATCCCAGCACAGTCAGCACGAGATTGGCGAGGCAAGCTCCACGCAGGTGGAGCTTGAGTCCCGGGTCACCTGATCTGTTCTCTGAAAGGGACATGCCCCAAAATACATAACAGCTTCCACTACCCTTTCAGCAGTGCATTACAGATTGTAGCATAAAATAATTCTTGTCTCCACTCTGGTCCTGTCTTAATTACCTTAAATCTGTGTCCTCGTATTACCCAACTGCCTTATAGTAGAAACATTTTCACCACATCTACTCTTTGTGACTGTGAATCCCTTTGAAATCTCCCCTTTTCACTCTCTGACGAATGAGGAAGAATCACAACTTCTCTAGTCTTTCCACGTAACTGGAGCCCTTCATTCCTGGTATCCTTCTAATGAACCTCCTCTGTCCCCTCTCCATTGCTTAAATACCCTTCCGAATGTGTGGTGCCCTGAACGTGACACAATAACCCAGCTGGGAAAGAGCAATAACTGGTTTTACGTGCTTTTCAGCATTAGATTTCATCAGTCCAATAGAGTATAAAACGCTTTCAACATCTACAATAAACTCCATTGTGAAGGTCAAGAAATGTCCTTTGCAACCAGTGAAGGATTTTATTAATAATGGAAATAGAAGTTTTACCAAAGCTTTAAAAATGTTACAATGCACTCATCAATGTTCTTCTATTTTCTTTGATCAGTTGGTTGTGTGTGAATCATGGCATGTGATATGTAATCATAAACTATTATTACAATCAGGTGAGGAGGCTATGAATGGTTTCCTTATTTTCCGTCTTCTTATTTGACCACAACAGGCGACATTCCCCGACCTCCCAGCCCTGTGTTTCCCACCGGCAGGAGGTGCCGCTTTGTTTGCCGGCGGTGGGATTCTCTGGTCCCGCAGCTGTCGATGGGAATTCCCATTGATGTCACCCCACACCAGTGGGAAACCCGTGGGCAGGGGTATGCTACCGGTGGGACTGGAGAATCCCGCTGGTGTGAATGGCTGGAGAATTCCGGAGTCTGTGCATTCTCCCCGTACCTGCGTGTGTTTCCTCCGGATGCTCCGGTTTCCTCCCACAGTCCAAAGATGTGCTGGTTAGGCTGATTGGCCGTGATAAATTGACCCTAGTGTCAGGGGATTAGCAGGGTAAACATGTGGGGTTACAGGAATAGGGCCTGGTGGGATTGTGGTTGGTGCAGACTCGATGGGCTGAATGGCCTCCTTTTGTACTGTAGGGATTCTGTGAACGTGACTATGAATTCCAGGCAACATTTTTTTTGTTTGAAAAGGATATACTTGCCAATGCAGCAGTTGACTGTTTGGTTTAACTGTGATCATAAAAAAACCAACTGGACAGGTTTTCTTGAGTTTAACAAAGTTAGATAGTGGATAGTCAGATGCTCTTTCCTAGGGTAGAAAAGTCAAGTACTAGGGGACATAGGTTTAAGGTGTGAGGGGCAAGGTTTAAAGGAGATGTACGAGACAAGTTTTTTTACACAGAAGGTGGTGGGTGCCTGGAACTCGCTCCCAGGGAAGGTAGTGGAAGCAGATACGGTAGTGACTTTTAAGGGGCGTCTGGACAAATACGTGAATAGGATGGGAATAGCGGGATATGGTCCCTGGAAGGGTAGGAGGTTTTAGTT
Organism: Mustelus asterias; assembly: GCF_964213995.1. Classification (NCBI taxonomy): domain Eukaryota; kingdom Metazoa; phylum Chordata; class Chondrichthyes; order Carcharhiniformes; family Triakidae; genus Mustelus; species Mustelus asterias. The sequence goes on from NC_135809.1 coordinate 15,743,801, forward strand.
CAGTCGGGTAGCATGGAGGGCCGAAGGGCCCGTTCCTATGCTGTAATTTTCTTTGTTCCTTGTTCTAACCACTGTGCCACCGTGCTGCCCACAATTGTGCCTCCTCAACTCCCTCTCAAAATTTATTTCAGCCGCATCCTCAAGCAGAAGTTCTAAGAGTGAACTTGCTAATTTAATCATCACTAGCAGGCAATTTAAAACAAATAAATCACATTTGAGATAACTTTAAATGTAAATTCCAGAGCTGTAGGATAGTGTGAGATCCCACAGCAATGCCCTATCCTCACAATGCTGTTAATGAAAACATGCAACAAGCTCTAGAAGAAATGATTAAATGTGGCTTTCTCTTGGCATTGCAACTATTCAAAGATTCACATTAATGGAATTAGATAATATTATGAAGAATGAATCAAATGGCAATTATTGCTGCAAGTTCTAGATCACGTATAACAAATTATTAGCACAATGTCTTCACAGCGAATAGATTTTTCTGAGCATGATTATATATAGTTCTCCAGAGAAATGTTTGGTCAGTATTTGTTTCCAAGGCAGTCTTTAAAGCAGTTACGTGTTTATCAAAGACAGCATTTATTATCCACTGCTCTTTAAGAAGGTTCTGGTGAATCTCCTTGAACTGCTGCAATCCATGTGGTGAAGGTACAACCAAGATGCTTTTGGGTAAGGAGTTCCAAGATTTTATCCCAGTAACCATGGAGAAATGCAGAATATTTTAAAGTCAGGACTGTATATAATTTGGAGGGGAACTTGTTCCCATGCACCTGCTGCCCTTGTTCTTTAAGTTGGTGGGCTTGGGAAGAAGCGGGAAAAGAAGCTTTGGTGATACACAATAGGGCATCTTGTGGATAGTACACACTGAAGCCAATTTACACTGGTGACAGAGGGAGTGGATCATAGAATCATAGAATCCCTACAGTACAGAAGGAGGCCATTCAGCCCATCGAGTCTGTGCCGACCACAATCCCACCCAGGCCCTATTCCCGTAACCCCACACATTTACCCTGCTAATCCCCCTGACACTAGAGTCAATTTACCATGACCAACCAACCTACCCCGCACATCTTTGGACTGTGGGAGGAAACTGGAGCACCCGGAGAAAACTCACGCAGACATGGGGAGAACATGCAAACTCCACACAGACAATGACCGAAGCCGGGAATCGAACCTGGGTCCCTGGCGCTGTGAGGCAGCAGTGCTAACCACTGTGCCACCGCGCTGCCCAGATGCGTCATGTGGCAGTCAAGGAGGCTGCCAATTGTTCCGGATGGCATTAACCTTTTTTAGTTTTGTTGGAGTTGCAGCCATCCAGGGAAGTGGAAAGTATCCTATCACACTACTGACTTCTGACTTGTAGATAGTACACAGCCTTTAGGAAGTCAGGAGTTAAGTTAATCGCCGTTCCCAGTCTCTGACCCAATTTTGTAGCCATTGTATTGATGCAGCTGCTCCAGTTAAGTGTTGGTTAATGGTGATGATCAGGAACAGGATTGTTACAACTCAAAAGGAGGCTATTTGGCCCAACGGCTGGAACTCTACCACCCCGCCCGCCACAAAATCGGTGCGGCCGAGGGTCCAACAACAGAAATCTCCATTGACCTCGGATGGGAATTTCCAGTCTCGCCCGAGCGAGGCCGCAAAATCCCGCCCAATGTGTCTGCACCGGCTCTCCAAACAAGCATCGTGACTTAATTCATGTCACTAGCTAGGCCACCATTTATTGGCCATCCCTAGTTGCTCTTCAGAAGGTGGAGGTGAGCTGCCTTCTTGAACCACTGCAGACCCTGGGGTGTAGGTACACCTGGAGCCGGCAGATTTGGCAGGTACACCCACAGTGTTGTGAGGGAGGGAATTCCAGAATTTTGAAGGAACGGTGATATATTTTCAAGTCAGGATGGTGAGTGACTTGGAGGGGGATATCCAGATGATGGTGTTCTGCTGCCCGTGACTTTCTAGGTGGTAGTGGTCTTGTGTTTGGAAGGTGCTGCCTAAAGAGCCTTGATGAGTTCCTGTGTTGTATCTTGCGGGTGGTACACACTACTGCTACTGAGCATCGGCGGTGGAGGGAGTGAGTGTTTGTGGATGTGGTGCCAGTCAAGCAGGCTGTTTTGTGCTGGATGGTGTTGAGCTTCTTGAGTTTTGTTGGAACATTGAGGCAAGTGGAAAGTATTCCTTTACACTCCTGACTTGTGCCTTGTAGATGGTGGGCAAACTTTGGGGAGTCAGGTGATGAGTTACTAATTGCAGGATTCCTAGGCTTTGGCCTGCCCTGGTAGCCACAGTATTTATATGGCTAGTCCAGTTCAGTTTCTGATCAATGGTAACCCCAGGATGTTGATAGCAGGGGATCTAGAGATGGTAATGGCATTGAATGTCAAGGGACAATGGTTAGACCCTCTCTTGTTGGAGATGGTCACTGCCTGGCACTTGTGTGGAATGAATATTATTTTCCATTTGTTAGCCCAAGCCTGGATATTGTCCAGGTCTTGCTGCATTTGGACATGGACTGTTTCAGTATCTGAGGAATAGTGAATGGTACTGAACATTGTGCAGTCATCAACGAACATCCTCACTTCTGATCTTTTGCTGGATGAAAGGTCATTGATGAAGTAGCTGAGGATGGTTGGGCCTAGGACACTAACCCTGAGGAACTCCTGCAGTGATGTCTTGGAACTGAGATGATTGACCTCCAACCAACACAACCATCTTCCTTTGTACCAGGTATGACTCCAACCAGCGGAGAACTTTCCTCCTGATCCCCATTGACTCCAGTTTTGCTCGGGCTCCTTAAAGCCACATTTGGTCAAAGGCAATCACTCTCACCTCACCTCTGGAATTCAGTTGTTTTGTCCATGTTTGAACCAAGGCTGTAATGTGGTCAGGAGCTGAGTGACCCTGGTGGAACCCATCTGAAGTCTGTGAGAAGTTTATTGTTGAGAAAATGCCGCTTTATAACACTGTTGATGACCCCTTTCCATCACTTTACTGATGATCGAGAGTAGACTGATGGGGCAGTAATTGGCTGGGTTGGATTTGTCCTGTTTCTTGTGTACAGGGCATACCTGGGCAATTTTCTACATTGTCGGGTAGATGCCAGTGTTATAGATGTACTGGAAAAACTTGGCTAGGGTCACGGCAGGTTCTGGAGCACAAGTCTTCTGTACTATTGCCGGAATATTGTCAGGGCCAATATCCTTTGCAAAATCCTTTGCCTTCAGCTGTTTTTTAATATCACATGGAGTGAATCGAATTGGCTGAAGACTGACATCTATGATGCTGGGGACCACTGGAGGAGGCCGAGATGGATCATGCACTTGGCACTTCAGGCTGAAGATTGCTGCAAAGGCTTCAGTCTTATCTTATGCACTGATGTGTTGGGCTTCTGCATCACTAAGAATGTGGGCAGCACGGTGGCACAGTGGTTAGCACTGCGGCCTCCCAATTCAGATGTAGGAAGAATCAGGGAAAATGCATTCAACAATAGCAACAACAATACACAATTTGCATTTACCTAGCACCTTTAACCTGGTTGAAATATCTCAAGACACTTCGCATGAGTGTGCCATCAGGCAAAAAGATTGACAGTAAAGGAGGTGACTCAAGTATCTGAATGCTTGATCGAAGAAATGGGGCGGTACGGTGGCATAGTGGTTCGCACTGCTGCCTCCCAGCTCAGGGATCCGGGTTCAATTCTGGCCTTGGGTCACTGTCTGTTTGTGGCTTCCACCTTGTCTGCGTGGGTTTCCTCCGGGTGCTTCTGTTTCTTCCCACAGTCCAAAGATATGCGGGTTAGGTGCATTGGCCATGATAAATTGACCCTAGTGTCAGGGGGATTAGCAGTGTAAATGCGTGGGGTTGCAGGAATAGGGCCTGGGTGGGAGTGTGGTCGGTACTGATTCGATAGGCCGAATAGCCTCCTTCTGCACTGTAGGGATTCTATGATTTTATAATTGTGGAGCCTCCCGTGAGTTGCTTAATTGTCCACCACGATCATGGCTGTGTGTGGCAGGACTGCGGAGCTTAGATCTGATCTCTTAATTGTGGAATTGCTGTCTATTACTTGCTGCTTATGTTGTGTGGCAACCAAGCAGTCCTGTGTTGTAGCTTCACCAGGTTGACACCTCATTTTTAGGTATGCCTGATGTTGCTCCTGGCATGCCCTCCTGCACTCTTCATGGAACAATGTTGATCTCCTAGCTTGGTGGCAATGGTAGAGTGGGGATATGCTGGGCCATGGGGCTAAAGATTGTGGTTTAGTACAGTTCTGCTGCTGCTGATGGCCCACAGTGCCTCATGGATGGCCAGTCCTGCATTGCTAGTTCTGTTCAAAGTCTATCTTATTTAGCACAGTGGTGGGCATTTAGGCTTCTCCTTTCCAAGGAGAACAGTCCCAACTTCTCCAATCTATCCTCCTAATGGAAGGATGCCCAGCCATAGCAGTGCCACTGAGTGGCAAAAGATGATGATTTAATTCTCTTGTGGAAACGGTCATTAATGGGTACTTTTGGTGTATCAATGTCACTTGCTACATATTAACCCAAGTTAGGAAATGTCTGGGAAAATCAACCTTAAAAGATTTTTGACTAACTTAGGAATTAGAGATAAAGATAAATCTCTATTTTGTACAGCTGGGTCTTGCCTCATCCAATTTGCACAGACAAATGTCACAATATAAGGGAGAATGTCATTTTTCAAGACATTCACTGCATTTCTTCCCTACCTGATGCTTTAACTTAAAAGCTAAAATTCCTTTCCTGACTCAACAAAAACGCTTAAACATAAGCAAAAATATATTAAAAGTAATAGCTTCAAGTGAATTAGTCCATATTTCTTCTGGACAGTCTCATTGTGAATCTCTTGCATTGTAAGGGTTGTTACTTTTTACTGGTCTATTTTATGGTTACAAAGAAGAGAGAGGTTTGCAGTAAAGTGAGACACACGCATCAATTTAAAGTGGCTGCTATTACATGCTCCCTCGCATCAAAGAGTTGTAGCCTTTAGCCTTCCAGCAAATTTCCACTTTTTTCTCCGTTGTAAATAGAGGTCACTGCTGTTCACTGACAGAAGAAAGTAAAGAAACGGCCAAAATATCTGTTCTAGTGAATTGTGAAATAAACTGCCTTCCCCATGGCTGTTAACTTGATTTGGAATTCCAATTCATTTTAGCAACCATAATACGAGTGGGCATTGATTAGAAGCCATCCAAGGCTGCTCCATATCACCTCATGCAAGCTATCTTAACTCAATGTTTATAAAGTAATAAACAATAACAGAAATATTTTATATTTCATATTTAAAACCTTTCTAATCTAACAATTAGCAATTACAAGAGTACCAACTTCATGGGTTCAACCTAGAACACTCAAGTTCACTTTTTAAAAAATTAATTCATGGGACATGAGCATTGCTGGCTGGGCCAACATTTAGTGCCCATCCTTAGTTGCACTTATTCAGAGGGCAGTTGAGAATCAACTACATTGCTGTGGCTCTGGAGTCACATGTAGACCAGACCAGGTAAGGACGGCAGATTTCCTCCCCTAAAGGACATTAATGAACTAGCTGGGTTTTTTGACAATCGACAATGGTTTCATGGTCATCAACAGATTCTTAATTTCAGATAATTTTTTATTGAATTCAATTTCCACCATCAGCCGTGGCGGGATTTGAACGCAGGTCTCCAGAACTTTGGCTGAATATTCCTCAGTCCTTGTTGAAAACATCAATTTTCTTGATGTAATTAGAGTCATAGAGTCATAGAGGTTTACAGCATGGAAACAGGCCCTTCAGCCCAACTTGTCCATGCCACCCAGTTTTTGCAATTAAGTTAGTCCCAATTGCCCGTGTTTGGCCCATATCCCTCTATACCAATCTTGCCCATGTAACAGTCTAAAATAGAGTCATTGAGACTTACAGCATGGAAACAGGACTTTGGCCCAACTTGTCCATGCCACCATTAATTCAATAACTTCCGGTAATGAGATAGGGGAAAGGAGTTTAAGATCTTTGTAAAACAGCAAAAACGTGCTGGTTAGATGCATTGTCCGTGCTAAATTCTCCCTCAGTGTACCCGAACGGGCGCCGGAGTGTGGCGACTCGGGGATTTTCACAGTAACTTCATTGCAGTGTTAATGTAAGCCTACTTGTGACACTAACAAATAAACTTTAAAACTTTAAACTCAATATTTGACTGCCGCACAGAACAATGGGGATGGCCAGAATTTTAGCAACTGCTTGGCAACATGCTGGAAGGTGGCAGGGCAGGCAAAATGGCACGGGAAGTTGCAGCATGCTGGACATTGTACCGCCACCATGCCATTTTGCCAGCGGCAAGAGGCTGGTCAATTATCCGTCTGCCAGGAACCCTGTTGAGCTTCTTAATTGGTCAGTTAAGGGCTTTTCTCCCATTTCTATAATACTTTCTATATGAGGACACCGAGTTCTCTCTGTACCGCCGTAATCCGCAAACTCTCTCCAGTTAAATACTATTCTGCTTTTCCCACACTATACTCCATCTGCAAAGTTTTTGCTCACTCACTTAACCTGCCCACATCCCTTTGCACACTCTTTCTGACCACCTTACAACTTGCCTCCTACCTTTATTTTGCCATCAACAAATTTGGCTACAATACCATAGGTTCCTTTACCCAAGTCAGTAATATAGATGGAAAATTGTTGAGACCCCAGCACTGATCCCTCTGGCACCCCATCCAGTTACAGTCTGCCAATCTGAAAACGACCTATTCATCTCAACTCTGTTTGCTGTCAGTTAGCCAATCCTCCATCCATGTTAATATATTACCCTCAGCACCATAAGTTTTTGCCTTGTGTCGTAATCTTTTATGTAGCACCTTATAGAAGGTCTTTTGGAAACCCAAATACACTACATCCACTAGTTCCCCTTTATCTCTGGACTCTGGGGAGGTGCCAGCTGATTGGAAAACAGCTAATGTAACGCCACTGTTTAAAAAAGGAGGTAGACAAAAGGCAGGTTAGCTTAACATCCGTAGTTGGGAAAATGCTGGAATCTATCATTAAGGAAGAAATAGCAGGACAGCTGGAAAAGAATGGTTCAATCAAGCAGACGCAGCATGGGTTCATGAAGGAAAAGTCATGCTTGACTAATTTACTGGAATTTTTTGAGGATATAACGAGTGCGGTTGACAGAGGGGAACCGGTGGATGTGGTGTATTTAGATTTCCAGAAGGCATTCGATAACGTGCCTCACAAAAGGTTGCTGCATAAGATAAAGGTACACGGAGTTGGGGGTAAAGTGTTAGCGTGGATTGAGAATTGGCTATCTAACAGAAAGCAGAGAGTCGGGATAAATGGGTGCTTTTCCGGTTGGCAATCAGTGACTAGTGGCGTGCAGCAGGGATCAGTGCTGGGGCCTCAACTATTTACCATATACATAGACGATCTAGAGGAGGAGACCGAGTGTAGGGTAACAAAGTTTGCAGATGACACAAAGATGAGTGGGAAAGCAAATTGCGTGGAGGACACAGAGAGTCTGCAGAGAAATTTGGATAGGCTAAGTGAGTGGGCAAGGATCTGGCAGATGGAGTATAACGTTGGTAAGTGTAAGGTTATCCACTTTGGAAGGAATAATAGTAAAATGGACTATTATTTAAACAGTGAAAAATTACAACATGCTACTGTGCAGAGGGACCTGGGGGTCCTTGTGCATGAATCACAAAAACTCAGTTTGCAGGTGCAGCAGGTAATCAAAAAGGCAAATGGAATGTTGGCCTTTATCGCGAGAGGGATGGAGTATAAAAGCAGGGAGGTCATGCTGCAACTGTACAGGGTACTGTTGAGGCCACACCTAGAGTACTGTGTACAATTTTGGTCCCCTTATTTAAGAAAGGATATATTAGCCTTGGAGGGGGTACAGAGAAGGTTCACCAGGTTGATTCCAGAGATGAGGGGGTTAGCTTATGAGGAGAGATTGAGTAGACTGGGCCTGTACTCATTGGAGTTTAGAAGGTTGAGGGGAGATCTTATAGAGGCATATAAGATAATGAAGGGGCTAGACAGGGTAGAAGCAGCAAGGTCATTTCCACTTACAATGGAAACAAGAACTCGGGTGCATAGCCTCAAAATACGGGGGAGTCAATTTAGAACAGAGTTGAGGAGGAACTTCTTCTCCCAGAAGGTAGTGAATCTTTGGAATTCTCTGCCCAATGAAGCAGTAGAGGCTACCTCGTTAAATGTGTTTAAGTCACAGATAGATAGATTTTTAACCAGTAAGGGAATTAAGGGTTATGGGGAGCGGGCGGGTAAGTGGAACTGAACCCACTATCAGATCAGCCATGATCTTATTGAATGGCGGAGCAGGCTTGAGGGGCTAGATGGCCTACTCCTGCTCCTATTTCTTATGTTCTTATGTTCTTATCTCGTCGACTTGTTACATCCTCAATGTGCTCGAATAAATGTGTTCCCTTTCTCAAATCTATGTTGACTCTGCTTGATTGTATTATGATTTTCTACATATTCTGCTATTACTTCCTTAATAGTAGATTCAACGAGTTTTGTGATGATAGATGTTAGGCTAACTGGCTAAAAGTTTCTTGCTTTATGTCTCCCCCCTTATTCGACTAAAGGTACGTCTGAGGCTTTCCAATCTGTTGGTACCTTTCCAGAAATTAAGGAAATTTGGAAGGTTACAATCTTCCACAATCTCTCCAAACGCTTCTTTTAAGACCCTAGGATGCAGGCCATTAGGCCAAGGGGACTTATCAGTCTTTAGTCCTATTATTTTACTTGGTGCTTTTTCTGTAGGGATAGTGATTTTTTAAATTGTTCTCCCCACTCTTCGGGTGCCTGGAATGCGCTGCCAGAGGAGATGGTGGAAGCAGGCACATTAGCAACATTTTAGAGGCATCTGGATGGGCACATGGATAAGGAGGAAATAGAGGGATAAGGACCGAGTAAGGGCAGAAGGTTTTTTTTTAGTTAAGTTAGGGCATCATGATTTGCACAGACTTGGAGGGCCAAAGGCTTGTTCCTGTGCTGTATCTTTCTTTGTTCTTTGTTCATTTTCCCCCTTGATTTGCTTCTAGTAACATGAACAAGCTTTTGGTGTTTTGTATAAAATATTTATTCACAACCTCTGCCGTTTCCTCATTTTCCATCATTAATTCCTCAGTCTCATTCTTTTAAAGGAGCAACTTTGTTTAGGTACTCTCTTCCTTTTTATTTGTAGAAAGTCTGTTTTTATAGTTGCTATTAATTGCTCTCATATTTTAATGTCTCCATCATTAATTTTTTAGCCATCCTTAGCTGGCTAAGGGTTAGGTTATTTTGTTTTATTCATTCATGAGATGTGGGCACCCAACCTGAATTGCCCTTGAACTGAGAGGGCATTTAAGAGTCAATCACATTGCTGTGGTTCTGGAGACCAGACCAGGTAAGGATAGCAAGTTTTTCTCTCCCTAAAGAACATTAATGAACCAGATAGGTTTTTACAGCAGTTGTTTCGAATTAGACTTTTAATTCCAGATTTGTACTGAATACAAAGTTCCATGGTGGGATTTGAACCTCACCCCCTACCCTCCACGATGATACTTCCTCACCACCTCCACCCCCACCCCCGCCCCACTCCTACCCCCATCTCCTCACCAAGACCTGTCTGACTGGCCTCAGCAAGACCTACTCACACACATGTGGTTATTGGTGGTCATGCCCCATTTTTGGTGGGCTGGAGCATGCTGCAGGTCCAGCAGTGGCCACCGCTCTCTAGTGGCACCACTGGGACTGAAGAGCGCCTGGCCCTCCAATTCGCTGGCAGGTCTTGGACATGGGTTCATCACCTTTAAAAGTGTTGAAGCTGTGACAATAGGCAGTTACCATTTCTGGAAATGGCTGCCGTAGGGTTGCCACTGCCTTACTGACTGGTGGCATTATGAGAGATGTTCCAGTCATCAAACCCGTGGCATAGGAAAGAAAAAGTCATGGAGTTTAAAGTTTATTTTTTTAGTGTCACAAGTAGGCTTACATTAACATTGCAATGAAGTTACTGTGAAAATCCCCTTGTTGCTGTTCAGTCAGTGTTCAGGTACACTGAGGGAGAATTTAACATGGCCAATGCATTTAACCAGCACATCTTTCAGACGGGGGTGGAAATGGGAGGGCTGCTTCAAAACCTAGTCAGTATCCATGGAGGTGGCGAGGGAGGGAAGGATGGATAGAATGAAGGAAGGAAGAAAAATTGTGCTTAAGTTACATTTCTCATGTTTAAAGTTTAAAGTCCTTGAGAGTTAAGAAAATAGTTAATTTGACAATTGACACAGCGACCAATTTAGTAAAGCAGTGTTGCATTAATTGCATTGCAATGAATGTCTAAAACATTTAGTGTTGCGAGATTAAATGTTGGTGAGTACACAAGAAGAACTGCCCTTCCCTTTTCAAATATTGTACTCTGTAATCTCCTACATTTACTAATGAAGACAAATTGGATCTCGGTTTAAATAGAACCTGAAAGAAAACACCAGCAACAATGTAATACTCCTTCATTACCGCACTGAACTGTCAACCTTAGTAATGCGATCAGGTCCTAGAATGTGGCTTTAACCAATTACCGTCCAGCAGCTAATCATCTGCAGCCACGTTTTGGGCTAGTGTAGGCAGCACCTTTGGGGCCACCAATCTTTTTCTCACATAAACATCAAGCTTGTGATTAATGACAAGCAGATCTGCACATCCGGCATCTTTGTCTTGTTGAATAGCAACAGGAGCATGACATGACTCTATGGCTGGGATTTTACGACATTGCTCGGACGAGGCTTGTAAAATCCTGCCTGAGGCCAACGGAGAATTCTGTTCTGCGAGCCTCACCCGCTCCAATTCCGGGGTAGGCATGCCGGTAAAATTCCAGCCTATATATCCTGTTATTGTGAAGAATGCGTGATAGTGTTGCACCATTGTAATTACAGAGTGATGGCTTCCTATCATCAACACTCTTCAATGCCAAAAATTCACCCCTCGGAATCAAGTAATCTTGATTGAATGCTTTTAAAACATTTTTTATTCCTTTCTTAAAGTTACAAAGCCTATGCATAGAATGGACAGGGCAAACCTGTAATCCATCTCCTTGTTGCCTCCAAAACCCAATTCAAATTGAATCCAAATTCATGGTTCTGACATGGTTGTGAGGATAGATTGGATAGGTCAGAGTTATTATCCTTGGAACAAAGAAGGCTGAAGGATGACTTGATTGAGGTGCACACAATTATGAGAAGAGTAGAAGGGATAAAATAGTTTCCCTTGGTGGAGAATTCTAGAATCTGGGACATAGATTCAAGACAAGTCAGTGGGTGTAGAGAGGATGTGAGGAAAAACTTCTTTACGCAGAGGGTGGTGGGTGTCTGGAATCTGCTGCCTGAGTTGGTGATGGAGGCAAAGACCCTAAACTCTTTTAAAAAGTATCTGGATCTGCACCTTAAATGCTGTAAGCTACAGGGCTATGGGCTGGGTGCAGGAAGGTGGGATTAGAAAGGGTACCTGGGTGTCCCTTGGGCTGGCATGGACAAGATGGGCTGAATGGCCTTCGTTGCTGTAACGTTTCTATGGTTCTATATGCGACATACAAGATCCAAGCTGACAAGAACAGGCATTACACCTGATCTCGGGCTTGTGCTGTCCTCCCACTAATTGTCCAGCCACCTGTCAGAGACAAACCTGCTCTTCTAAAAAGTGCAGAGGACAAAACACCAACCAATCTTCAGGTGAAGGTGGGACAAATCCAACATGTGAACTCCATTCTCCTTCCACAGATGCTGCTGAACCAGCTGAGTATTTCCAGATGTTTTATTCATATTTCAGATTTCTGATGTCCCCAGTTTTTTACCTCATGTATTATAGCACTTCCATCTGGAAGGACAAGGCCACCATATATATGGGAACACCAGCACTTGCAAGTTGCCCTCCAAGCCACTCACCATCCTGTATTGGAAATATATTGCCATTCCTTTGTAGTCGCTGGGTCAAAATCTTGGAATTCCCTCCCTAACGGCATTGTGGGTCAATCCACAGCATATGGACTGCAGCGAATCAAGAAGGCGGCTCACCACCACCTTCTCACGGGCAACTAGGGATGGGCAACAAATCATAGAACCCCTACAGTACAGAAGGAGGCCATTTGGCCCATTGAGTCTGTACCGAACACAATCCCACCCAGGGCCTATTCCCACAACCCTGCTTACCCTGCTAATCCCCCTGACATTCAGGTCAATTTAGCATGGTCAATCAACCTAACCTGCACATCTTTGGACTTTGGGAGGAAACCGGAGCACCCGGAGGAATCCCAAGCAGACACAGAGGGAATGTGCAAACTCCACACAGTGACCCGAGACTGGAATTGAACCTGGGACCCTGGTGCAGTGAGGCAGCAGTGCTAACCACTGTGCCACCGTGCTGCTGGCCAGCCAGTGATGCCCATGTCCCATAAATGATTTTTTAAAATATGATAATGAATAAATGAATTAGAAATAAAAGCATGCCATTTTTGGTCAGATTTCTATGGGAGGAGGCAGGTTGCAGAGTCGTAAAATGACATTTCCCTTCGAAGCCACTGAATGAAATGTGTGCTTTCTTTAGCATGAAGCCGCTTGAAGCAGAACTAAGCCGGATTATTTCCTTTACGCTCCAAAGACTTTACAGCACGGCTCAGCATATGCTGGACAAGGAGCTTGAGCAGTTGGTTATACTGAGATTACATATATAACATTTATCGACTAGCATCATTGCAAAAATCCTATCTGAACCATCGTGTTCCAATCTTCATTAAATTAAATTGGTAATGAAATGCCTGATGCGTTCCTTGGTGTTGGATTCCTACAACAAGCAAACGGTGCCATTGTTTTACGACCACATTTAAAGTTAAAATTTATTTTTTATTAGTCACAAGTAGACATATATTCACACTGTAATGAAGTTACTGTGAAAATCCCTTAGTCGCCACACTCCGGCGCCTGTTCGGGTACACTGAGGGAGAATGGCCAATGCACCTAACCAGCACGTCTTTGGACGCTAACACCATGATCGTGATATGCTTCATAATGCTGCCTTCAGGTTTGGAGCTGTTGGGTCTCTTTATCCACCCAGCTACTTCTGTGCCAGATCAACAGAAATGCAAAACGTTCATAAGCTCTTAGAAATGCGAGAGTGCAAAAACTATTTCCTGAATCATCATCTAATTTTACGGGCATACGCCCAAAATAGTAAGCCTCCTTCCTTGGGAAGCTGGATTGGTTTGATAAAGATCAGGTGGCCAGCAGATGCCTTTCTGGAATTTTGATTGAATATCTGTGGGAGGAGGAGGGTGAAGGGAGTGCGGGGGTGGGGGTGGGGGGGGGGGGGGGTGGGGGGTGGGGGAGGTGGGGGGTGGTGTGTGTGAGGAGCGCTCAGTGAACACCCCAGCTGCTAGGTCACCTCTGTATTTGCAGAAACGAGAAACATTTGGCTCATGTCAAAACAAAACTTATAAATCACAATTCATGCTCAATAAGTTTACAAATGACTTCATTTCACAAATTTTGCAAGTATAGTTTTCTTAAAGTTTATTTATTAGTCACGAGTATATTTCCACATATAGATTGGGACTCGCATACTGTTAAAGGTTTAGACGGGGTAGAGTTTGTAAAATGTGTTCAGGAGAATTTTCTACATTAGTACATAGAGGTGCCAACTGGAGAGGATGCAACATTGGATCTCCTATTGGGAAATGAGTTAGGGCAGGTGATGGATGTGAGTGTGAGGGAACACTTTGGATCCAGTGATCATAATGACATTAGTTTCAACCTGATCGTGGATAAGGATAGATCTGGTCCTCGGGTTGAAGTTCTGAACTGGAAAAAGGCCAAATTTGATTAAATGAGAAGGGATCTGGGAAGTGTGGATTGGCACAGGCTGTTCTCTGGTAAGGATGTAAATGGAAAGTGGGAGGCCTTCAAAGGAGAAATTTTGAGAGTGCAGAGTTTGTATGGTCCTGTCAGGATTAAAGGCAAAGTAAATCGGAATAAGGAACCTTGGTTCTCGAGGGAGATTGTAACACTGATTAAGAGGAAGAGAGAGTTGTATGAAATGTACAGGCAGCAAGGAACAGATCAGATGCTCGAGGACTATAAAAAGTGCAAGAAGCTACTTAAGAGGGAAATCAGGAGGGCTAAAAGAAGACATGAGGTTGCTTTGGCAGACAGAGTGAAGGAAAATCCAAAGAGCTTCTATAGGTATGTTAGGAGCAAAAGGATAGTGAGGGATAAAATTGGTCCTCTTGAAGACCAGAGTGGTAGACTGTGTATGGAACCAAAAGAGATGGGGGAGATACTAAATGGTTTTTTTGCATCCGTATTTACTGAGGAAACGGGCATGGAGTCTACGGAAATAGGGCAAACTGGTAGGGTGGCCATGGAACCTTTACAGATTAAAGGGGAGGAGGTGCTCACTGTCTTGAGGCAAATCAGAGTGGATAAATCCCCAGGACCGGACAGGGTATTCCCACGGACCTTGGGGGAAGCTAGTGTTGAACTTGCAGGGGCCCTGGCAGACATATTTAAAATGTCAGTATTCACGGGGGCGGTGCCGGATGATTGGAGGGTGGCTCATGTTGTTCCGTTGTTTAAAAAAGGTTCCAAAAGAAATCCGGGAAATTATAGGCCAGTAAGTTTGACGTCGGTGGTGGGCAAGTTATTGGAAGGTGTGATAAGGGATAGGATCTACAAATATTTGGATAGACAGGGACTTATTAGGGAGAGTCAACATGGCTTTGTGCGTGGTAGGTCATGTTTGACCAATCTATTAGAGTTTTTCGAGGAGGTTACCAGGAAAGTGGATGAAGGGAAGGCGGTGGATGTTGTCTACCTGGATTTCAGCAAGGCCTTTGACAAGGTCCCTCATGGGAAGTTAGTTAGGAAGGTTCAGTCGCTAGGTATACATGGGGAGGTAGTAAATTGGATTAGACACTGGCTCAATGGAAGAAGCCAGAGAGTGGTTGTGGAGGATTGCTTCTCTGAGTGGAGGCCTGTGACTAGTGGTGTGCCGCAGGGATCGGTGTTGGGTCCATTGTTGTTTGTCATCTATATCAATGATCTGGATGATAATGTGGTAAATTGGATCAGCAAGTTTGCTGATGATACAAAGATTGGAGGTGTAGTGGACAGTGAGGAAGGTTTTCAAAGCTTGCAGAGGGATTTGGACCAACTAGAAAAATGGGCTGAAAAATGGCAAATGGAATTAAACGCAGACAAGTGTGAGATATTGCACTTTGGAAGGACAAACCAAAGAAGAACGTACAGGGTAAATGGTAGGACTCTGAAGAGTGCAGTTGAACAGAGGGATCTGGGAATACAGGTACAGAATTCCCTAAAAGTGACGTCACAGGTGGATAGGGTCGTAAAGAGTGCCTTTGGTACATTGGCCTTTATAAATCGGAGTATCGAGTATAAAAGTTGGAGTGTTATGGTAAGGTTATATAAGGCATTGGTGAGGCCAAATTTGGAGTATTGTGTACAGTTTTGGTCACCTAGTTACAGGAAGGATGTAAATAAGATTGAAAGAGTGCAGAGAAGGTTCACAAGGATGTTGCCGGGACTTAAGAAGCTGAGTTACAGAGAGAGATTGAATAGGTTAGGACTTTATTCCCTGGAGCTTAGAAGATTGAGGGGAGATTTGATAGAGGTGTATAAGATTTTGATGGGTATAGATAGAGTGAATGCAAGCAGGCTTTTTCCGCTGAGGCTAGGGGAGAAAAAAACCAGAGGACATGGGTTAAGGGTGAAAGGAGAAAAGTTTAAAGGGAATATTAGGGGGGGTTCTTCACGCAGAGAGTGGTGGGAGTGTGGAATGAGCTGCCGGATAAAGTGGTAAATGCGGGGTCACTTTTAACATTTAAGAAAAACTTGGACGGGTTCATGGATGAGAGGGGTGTGGAGGGATATGGTCCAAGTGCAGGTCAGTGGGACTAGGCATAAAATGGTTCGGCACAGACAAGAAGGGCCAAAAGGCCTGTTTCTGAGCTGTAATTTTCTATGGTTCTATGGTTCTAAGTAGACATATATTCACACTGTAATGAAGTTACTGTGAAAATCCTCTAGTCGCCACACTCCGGCGCCTGTTCGGGTACACTGAGGGAGAATTTAGCACGGCCAATGCGCCTAACCAGCTCATCTTTCGAACAGTGGGAGGAAATCGGAGCACCCGGAGGAAACCCACGCAGACATGGTGAGAATGTGCAAACTCCACGCAGACAGTAACCCAAGACCAGAATTGAACCCGGGTCCCTGACGCTGTGACGTAGCAGTGCTAACCATTGCGCCACCGTGCTGCCCCATGCACCTAACCAGCACGTCTTTCGGACTGTGACTGTAATTAAACTGTAATTAACAGGTTTTAAAACCAGAGCACCCGGAGGAAACCCATGCAGACATGGGGAGAACGTGCACACTCCACACAGACAGTGACCCAAGCCGAGAATCGAACACAGGTCCCTGGTGCTGTGAGGCGGCAGTGCTAACCACTGTGCCACCGTACCGTTCTGCTCAGACACCTGGTGCAAAAACTGGTAAGAAAGGATACTGTCTTATAACACAGGTTGATGCTGGTCAGAAGAACTCAGCTCATCAAGTTTCCATTCTGATGAGTACAGTTGGTTGCTGTGAAATGCAAAACCTCAGTGGCATAAATTGAGCTCACAGTATCTTCAGCGTTAACATAACACTAGGAACTGACACTGAAATATCACTATAGGCTCTGTGTTAATTAAACTGTAATTAACAGGTTCTAAAATCACATTATACCCCGTCAGTTTCAAGAGGTAATATTGTGGAGGGGGGGGGGGGGAGCCCTTGAAGTATCCTTGCCTCACCTTCGAAACAGACAGAGCAGTGGTGTAATCAGCGCTACAGCAACACCTTTGCTGATTGCATCTGCTGCTCCTTGTTCAAAGACAAATATTTTCTCGCTCACACTTTAATGTGACAGTGATGTGAAAGTAAGAATTTTGTGAGCAGTATCAAATCTGTCCCCAAACTCTTTACAAGAGTGAGGATATTTCTTTAATTTCAGCTTGTATTACCACAGTGCAGCTATTGACTCATCAGTTATCCAGTACATTAAAAAAACTGATTACTTCCATCTCTGTAACATCCCTCATCTCCACGTCTGCCTTGGCCTAGCTTCTGCTGAAACTCTCATCTATGCCTAAAATACCTATACAGTTAACCATTCCAATATTCTCAAGGCTGGACTCCTATTATTCACTCCTTAATGCCTGAATCCTACCCAGCAACAAGTCCCACTCAGCTATTGTGACGATACTATATATTTGTCATGCTTTTTGTGCAGGATCTGTTGTAGCAGTTTCCTTTTATTATCGGGGCCATTCTGTCTCTATATGGCAGCCTTGTTACTGCAGCAGCATAATTGATCTTAATTGCTACAGTGACCAAAAGAGAAAATGCTGGAAAATCTCAGCAGGTCTGGCAGCATCTGTAAGGAGAGAAAAGAGCTGATGTTTCGAGTCCAGATGACCCTTTGTCAAAGCTAATTTTTAGCTATTTTAATTGCTACAGTGGTTGTTTTAATCTGAACTAATGCAGGATTCCATTATTTTGTGTTTTCCCTGGGATATTGCAGAGTGGGGTTTTGTTAGGTTGATTGACAGCTAAAGTTATCTGATAGGATGGGGCTAGGCTTTCACAGAGAATTCAAGGCAGTCTGCTTTTAGACACATAGAAATTAGAAGCAGGAATAGGCCATTTGGCCCTTCAAGCCTGTTCCACTATTCATTTTGATCATGACTGATCATCAAATTCAATATCCTGATCCCCCCTTCCCCCATACCCCTTGATCCCTTTAACCTCAAGAGCTATGTCGAATTTTTTCTTCAAATCGCACAATGTTTTGGTCTCAACTACATTCTGTGGTAGTGAATTCCACAGGTTCACCATCCTCTGGTACCTACTTATGTAGGTAAGTAAGTCAAAACTGTTTAAAGTCTGGGGGGAGTTTTCCTGTCCCGCCCGTCACAGGAATTGTAGCAGACGGAAGGCAGACCATGCAAAGGTCCATTGATCTCAGGAGGGATTTCCAGTTTTGGGGTGAGTGCGGCTGGAAAATCTCACTTCTGTCTCTAAATGAAAGACAGAAGTCCAACCTCTCCAGGTAATTCCCAAGGAGCTGGAACTTCTGCGAGATTCCATAATGCATCCACAGGGTATGCCCTGACTCTGACCATCCAGAGATAGGAAGATCTCGGCCAATGTATCAAATACATTATGCGGGGGGCGGGGGGGGGGGGGGGGGGCGGAATTCTCTAGCAGTTCACGCCCCATTGCCGCTGGAAGTGAGGACGAAGAACTTGGCGCTCAGCCAAATCTCTGTTCACTGCGGCGGGACTGGAGAATCCCGCTGGAAAATTCAGCTGTAAAATTTCAGCCAAAATGTTTGTGTGTAAGTGTATGCATTTGTACAACACAGTTCAAAACACACACACTATTTTTTTCTTCAAAGTGCCCTTCGTCTATTTGCCATCCTGTGCGAAGCAACATTTCGATAATAATCCTAAAAGGTTTATGGTTGAAAAAGCACGTCTTAACCTGAACTAATTTAATGAGTCTTATGGCAACAGCTTGCAGATGGAGCAGAACCACGGGCATCAAGAGCTAATGCATCAGTAGCTCCTTTTAGATGTGCTATTGATTAACTTTAAAGTGTATACTGTAGCAGTGTCCTTTACTATCAATCACAAAAGCAGTAGCACTGTAAGGTATAGTTAAAGCAACAATAAAAACCTATTACTGTGTCTTTGGCTGGCATATAATTACCAGAACTGATTTAAACTACAAGCTTTATGTCATATAATTCAAAAACTACTTTTAAAGAATTCTTTCCTCTCTCCAAGTTGTTTAATAGGCAAGGAAGGGCAAACGATAGAATTATGATTGCAAGTGTTAACATTGGTGTCGCATTGAAAGGAGCTAATAAGTCCTAATATTTCCTCAAGACTTTACATAATAACAACAATAAAAGTGAAATGTGGACATTTGAGATGAGTACCACAAAAATAATTTCATATAGAATCCCTGCAGTGCAGAAGGAGGCTATTCAGCCCATCGAGCCCACACTGACCACAATTCCACCCAGGCTACTTCCCCATAATCCCACGTATTTACCTTTCTAGTCCCCCCTGACACAAAAGGGCAATTTAGCATGGCTAATTCACCTAACCTGCACACATCTTTGGACTGTGGGAGGAAAACAGAGCGCCTGGAGGAAACCCACATAGATATGGGAAGAACGTGCAGACTCCGCATGGACAGTCATCCAAGGTGGGAATTGAACCTGGGTCCCTGGCACTGTGAGGCAGCAGTGCTAACCACTGTGCCACCATGCTGCCATTATTTATAAGAAATAAATATGGTTCGTTACTCTACCATTAGATTTGACCACTATGTTTGAGTTCTGCAATCATTATCCATTGGCTTGTTCCTTACACAGTCTTTTGACATTTGCTTATATTTAAATGTTAAAGCTTGGATGAAAATCCTAGGGAGTTTTTTTTTAACCACAAAGGAAATGGTTAATGAAGGTTGTAGCTTATATGCCAATGTGACTGACATCAAAAATTTACAACTCCTTTTTTATGTTGATAGTGTCTCATTGCCCAAGTAAAAGGCTGCAGTATTCCTTTTAAAAACAGTTGCTGATTTGTCTGGTACTTGTGCATTATCTTTCACCTTGAACAAACCTTGCCCAGACTGATAGAATTAAAATCATCGCAATCCACTAAATGTAAAAGGTCCCGTGTGAAGTGTGTTCAGCCAGTCTAATTCCATTTCGTTTTTGGCAAAAAACTGGCATAAATCGGCAGTCGCACAATGAGGATGGCTGGTGTTAGGGACTGTTGCTGGGTCCGAGGCATGTGATTGGGGAAGAGAAGAGGGAACGTTCCTCTGCATCAGGTTGTGCTATTACTTAAGAGTATTCATAGAATCTATAGTGCAAAAGGAGGACATTCGGCACCCAGGCCTTATCCCCATAACCCCAGGCATTTACCCTAGCTTACCCCCCCTGGCACTAAGGGGCAATTTAGCATGGCCAATCCATCTAACTCGCACATCTTTGGACTGTGGGAGGAAACCCGAGCACCCAGAGGAAACCCATGCAGACATGGGGAGAATGTGCAGACTCCGCACAGACAATGACCCAAGCCGGGAATCGAACCCAGGTCGCTGGTGCCGTGAGGAAGCAGTGCTAACCACTGTGCCACTGTGCCGATGCTGAAAAGAAGGGCAGGACTTTTAGCTCCCATTGGGGTTGTGCAGGGAGGCGGGAGGGCGTGAAGATTTGGGTTGCCAGCTGTCATGTCAGCTTGCCAGCACCAACCTGGCCTTGGATAAGGTGGGATGGGGAGGCAGCAGGACCACTCATCACAAGCAACAAGTAACAAGTCAAGGCTCTATGAAGGCCGATTTTCAGAGGCCACCCCCAAGCCCTAGACAAGGGATGGTCTCCAAATTCCCATAGCATCAAATCCTGCAGCATGTAGCACATGTGAGTCACCGGATCTCTTGACAAGTGCAAGTGTCTGCAACACTGGTTCTCACTCACCTGCGGATAGCACTGGCAATGTTTATACACAGTAAGAAGTTTTACAACACCAGGTTAAAGTCCAACAGGTTTATTTGGTAGCAAAAGCCACAAGCTTTCGGAGCCTTAAACCCCTTCTTCAGGTGGAATTATAGAAACCCTACAGTGCAGAAGGAGGCCATTCGGCCCATCGAGTCTGCACCGACCACAATCCCACCCTGGCCCTACCCCCACATATTTACCTGCTAATCCCTCTAACCTACGCATCGTAGGATTCTAAGGGGCAATTTTTAACCTGGCCAATCAACCTAACCCGCACATCTTTGGACTGTGGGAGGGAACCGGAGCACCCAGAGGAAACCCACGCAGACACGAGGAGAATGTGCAAACTCCACACAGACAGTGACCTGAGCCGGGAATCGAACCCAGGACCCTGGAGCTGTGAAGCAGCAGTGCTAACCACTGCGCTACCGTGCCGCCGGTGAGTGGGAATTCTGTTCACAAACAGGGCATATAAAGACACAAACTCAATTTACAAAATAATGGTTGGGATGCGAATACTTACAGCTAATCAAGTCTTTAAGATACAAACAATGTGAGTGGAGAGAGCATTAAGACAGGTTAAAGAGATGTGCATTGTCTCCAGACAGGACAGCCAGTGAGACTCTGCAGGTCCAGGCAAGCTGTGGGGATTACAGATAGTGTGACATGAACCCAATATCCCGGTTGAGGCTGTCCTCATGTGTGCGGAACTTGGCTATCAGTTTCTGCTCAGCGACTCTGCGCTGTCGTGTGTCGTGAAGGCCGCCTTGGAGAATGCTTACCTGAATATCAGAGGCCGAATTCCCATGACCGCTGAAGTGCTCCCCAACAGGAAGAGAACAGTCTTCCTCACTATACCACACCTCACTATACCGCAAGCCCACGGATAACCTCACGATGCTCTACTTCTGCAGCTTCCACCCTAAACACTTTAAAGAAGCCATCCCCTATGGACAAGCCCTCCATATACACAGGATCTGCTCGGATGAGGAGGATCACAACAGACACCTCCAGACGCTGAAAGATGCCCTCATAAGAACAGGATATGGCGCTCGACTCATCGATCAAAAGTTCCGACGCGCCACAGCGAAAAACCGCACTGACCTCCTCAGAAGACAAACATGGGACACGGTGGGCAGAGTACCCTTCGTCGTCCAGTACTTGCCCAGAGCGGAGAAGCTACGGCATCTCCTCCGGAGCCTTCAACATGCCATTGATGAAGACGAACATCTTACCAAGGCCATCCCCACACCCCCACTTCTTGCCTTCAAACAGCCACGCAACCTCAAACAGACCATTGTCCACAGCAAACTACCCAGCCTTCAGGAGAACAGTCCCCACGACACCACACAACCCTGCCACAGCAACCTCTGCAAGACGTGCTGGATCATCGACACAGATGCCATAATCTCACGTGAGAACACCATCCACCAGGTACACGGTACCTACTCTTGCAACTCGGCCAACGTTGTCTACCTGATACGCTGCAGGAAAGGATGTCCCGAGGCATGGTACATTGGGGAAACCATGCAGACGCTGCGACAACGGATGAATGAACACCGCTCTACAATCACCAGGCAAGACTGTTCTCTTCCTGTTGGGGAGCACTTCAGTGGTCACGGGCATTCGGCCTCTGATATTCAGGTAAGCGTTCTCCAAGGTGGCCTTCACGACACACGACGGCGCAGAGTCGCTGAGCAGAAACTGATAGCCAAGTTCCGCACACATGAGGACGGCTTCAACCGGGATATTGGGTTCATGTCACACTATCTGTAATCCCCACAGCTTGCCTGGACCTGCAGAGTCTCACTGGCTGTCCTGTCTGGAGACAATACACATCTCTTTAACCTGTCTTAATGCTCTCTCCACTCACATTGTTTGTATCTTAAAGACTTGATTAGCTGTAAGTATTCGCATTCCAACCATTATTTTGTAAATTGAGCTTGTGTCTTTATATGCCCTGTTTGTGAACAGAATTCCCACTCACCTGAAGAAGGGGCTTAAGGCTCCGAAAGCTTGTGGCTTTTGCTCCTAAATAAACCTGTTGGACTTTAACCTGGTGTTGTAAAACTTCTCACTGTGTTTACCCCAGTCCAATGCCGGCATCTCCACATAATGTTTATACACCCAGGGTATAGCGAGGTACCTAAGAATGATCTCTGTTTCCAGAAGAGGGCCAGCTGCCCATTGATCTTAAGAGTTCTGTATCTCCCTTTGGCGAGTCAAGGGCCTCCGTCACACTTTTCTTATTCTTCCCTCCTGTTTATAAGCAATCATGAAGGCAGCGATAACACCAAGCTCCACCTTCCTGATGGTCTCCTCACTGCATGGTGTAGACTGGGTCAGGAGCAAAGCACAAATCATCAGCTACATGCCATTTAAATCCTGTTGTGAAACACATTGTCCTAATTGCTGACATGGGCACTTAATCCAGTGGGGAGGGATGATTCCACTGAGCAGACATCCTATTGAGATAAAAACAGAACACGCTGGAGAAACGCAGCAGGTCTGACAGCATCTGCGGAGCTGTAGAATCATAGAATCATACAATGCAGAATAGGCCCTTCAACCAACCAAGTCTACACCAGCACCCGAGAAACATCTGAACTCCCACCTAATCCCATCTACCAGAACTTTCCCATAGCCTCAATGTTATGATGCACCACATGCTCATCTAGGTATATTTTAAATGTGAGGCAACCCCCCTCTACCACCCTCCCAGGCAGCATATTCCAGACCACCACCACCCTCCGGGCAGCATGGTGGCACAGTGGGTTAGCACTGCTGCCTCACAGCGCCAGGGACCCGGGTTCAATTCCAGCCTTGGGTCACTGTCTGTGTGGAGTCTGCACATTCGCCCCGTGTCTGCGTGGGTTTTCTCCGGGTGCTCTGGTTTCCTCCCATAGTCCAAAGATGTGCGGGTTAGGTTGATTGGCCATGGTAAATGGATCCTAGTGTCAGGGGGATTAGCAGGGTAAATATGTGGGTTAACGGGAATAGGGCCTAGGTGGGATTGTGGTTGGTGCAGACTCGATGGGCCAAATGGCCTCCTTCTTCACTGTAGGGATTCTATGAAAAAGGTTTTTCCTCACATCCCCCTGTGGCCAAACGGGCCACCTAAAATGGAGGTTTACAGAGCACGCTGGGATAATTGGACAAGCACTGAAACAGCAAGCTGCAACTTAAAAGACAGAGATAAATAGGCTGCAGCTCAGATGACTGAATACACAGGAAATAGGCCATCCCAAAGACAATGGACACTCTCTGGTCAAACAGACTTGTTTACCAGACAAAAGGGAGCCTTAACTCCTTATTTGGAAGGGAGGTCTGTGACCTACGTGCCTCCAGCACCTACAGGCATGGCCGTTGGGTACACACCCAGAGATCGGTGTGGCAGTACCTGATTGGACTCTTATCGATCAGGGTGATCAAGCCCTGATTGATTGATTGATTGACAAGAATCAGGAGACGGCCCAAAAGGACACGAAACCAAGGAGGGATAAAAGGTGCTGCACAACAGAAGAAGCTCTCTGTCTCTGACCCTACGAACGAGCTACAACTGTGACCATCGCCAGCAACGACCAGCACGAGGAGAGCCACCACACCCAAGGAAGGAAGGAAGACCAGACCCAGAGTGCCAGACCAGACCAAAGGACCAGACTACGCAGAGGACCACAGAGACCAGCGCACAGATGAAAGGCCAATATCTGCTTGGGTACTTGCCGGTCACGCAAAAGTTAAGTCAAGATCTAGTATTGGACTTGAACTTTAGTATTTCTGTAAGATAACTTATTGTTGGTTGGGTGGGTGATTATTGATTGTGTGTTTAAATAAATATTGTTGTACTAACAAAAAGTCTACTCAACTCTTCATCCACCGTATAAGGGTTAAAACGGACTGTGTGGCAGATACAACACCCCGAAACCTCCTGCCCCTTCACCTTGAACCTATGTCCCCTCGTGACTGACCCTTCAAATAAGGGGAACAGCTGCTCCTTATCCAGTCTGTCCATGCCCCTCATCATCTTGGTACACTGTGATTTTATGTGATTTATATTTTCCATTGCTAGTGTTACTTAACCTTATTGACGCACTTAAAAGTGCTTACGGAGACCTTTTTCCTGTAAACAAACGTGACGAGCAGTGTGTAATCAAAATGTAACAACCCGGGAGTAATGTTCGCCTTCACGGCTTGGGTGTTATACTGGCTGAGCGAACCATTCGCCTGTTATGAGGCTTCACAGATTTTCATTCCATTGTTTTCAACCAGGTAAAATTCAGCTGAGTTTCGTAACGGTCAGTCAATCCACTCCCTCGAGTTATTGCACGAGCAGTAATGGCGAAAATGATCCCCAATGTGTTCAATTAACCCACTGTCCTTGGCTTGGGTGACCTCATCTCATTTAGAATGTCAAGTAGTGATTAATCGAACGGTTGTAACACAATAAGCTATTTTCTTTTTGCAGAATTGGCGAGCTGTTACTCATAACATCCACACAAAAGCAAATATTTTTTACCATTTGTGCTTTTGCACTGACTGGGGCTTTTTGATATCTCAACATTACCCATCATCGTAAGTTAGATCAAATAGTTATTTAAATACAATAAAGGATTTTCTTTGCTGCCACTAGCACCGATCTGAAAACAAGCTTTAAATTAAATGTGGCATCTTCTGTTCTACTCTAATTGATATTTATGTATGTCATTGTGACAATTGAAGGTTGGTAATACAGTGAATACACTAATGAAGTAATACCCTCTACAAAGAGTGAAATATTCATAGAATCCCTACAGTGCAGAAAGAGGCCATTTGGCCCATCGAGACCACACCGACCACAATCCTACCCAAGCCCTATTCCCAGAACCCCATGTATTTAACCTGCTAATCCCCCTGACACTAACGGTCAATTTAACATGGCCAGTCAATCTAACCGGCACATCTTTTTACTGTGGGAGGAAACCGGAGCACCCAGAGGAAACCCACGCAGACACGGGGAGAATGTGCAAACTCCACACAGGCAGTGACCCGAATCATAGAAACCCTACGGTGCAGAAAGAGGCCATTTTGGCCCATCGAGTCTGCACCGACCACAATCCCACCCAGGCCCAACCCCAATATCCCTACATATTTACCCGCTAATCCCTCTAATCTTCGCATCTCAGGACACTATGGGGCAATTTTAGCATGGCCAATCAACCTAACCTGCACATCTTTGGACTGTGGGAGGAAACCGGAGCACCCGGAGGAAACCCACACAGACACGAGGAGAATGTGCAAACTCCACACAGACAGTGACCCAAGCCGGGAATTGAACCCAGGTCCCTGGAGCTGTGGAGCAGCAGTGCTAACCACTGTGCTACCGTGCCGCCCTAAATAGTTGGTGACATAGATGGAGAGAAACTATTTTAACTTGTGGGACACAACAAGAGGAAGCCCACACAGACACGGGGACAATGTGCAGACTCTGCAGACAGTGAGTGACCCAAGCAGGAATCGAACCCAGGTCCCTGTTGCTGTGAGGCAGCAGTGCTAACCACTGTGCCCCTCAACAAGATTACCTTTTTATTCCCTGACAGCAACATTTGATTCCTATTTGGTGCGTATATTGATGCTGTGGGCAGCATGGTGCCACAGTGGCTAGCACTGCTGCCTCACAACGCCAGAGACCCGGGTTCGATTCCTGGCTCGGGTCACTGTCTGTGTGGAGTTTGCACATTCTCCTCACATCTGCATGGGTTTCCTCTGGATGCTCCGGTTTCCACCCACACTTCAAAGATGTGTGGCTCAGGTGGATTGGCCATGCAAAATTGCCCTTTATTATCAGGGGGATTAGCAAGGTAAATATGTGGGGTTATGGGGATAGGGTCTAGGTGGGATTGTTGTTGGTTAAGGGTCAATGGGCCAAATGGCCTCCTTGTGCACTGTAGGGATTCTATGATTCTATGTTTTGTTCTAGCACAATGGTTGTTTTACCAGCCCTCTATGCTAACACTTTGATGAATGAACCTTTACAATACAATGCGAATTTGAAATACGAGACACAAGCCACTTTGGTTGGAAAGTTCCTATTCATAATGGCAATGTGTTGTACCAGGATCCTGTGAATATACCAAACCACTTCAGTGAGTTGCACAGTATATCAGGGTTTCCATGAAAATATATACTACTAGTTTGCTTCCAGTGGGTACTAATGCTTAGTTGCAAGAGATTTGCTCAATCACAGTCTTCATGGGCTGAATTTTACAAGTTGTCTGCGAGTGGAAAGCGGGTGCGTGGACCTGTAAACTAGGGCACCGATAACGGCAGCATGTCCATCATCAGCCCATTGCCCCCTCCACCAATGCAATTTTACGAGAGGGTGGGTTATCCACCTGTAGCCCATTTGACCCTTGAATGGGCAATTAATGCCTAATATAATGGGTGGTGGAGCACATCAAGTTTAACCCCGAAGGCTGCTGGATACTTTAAGGGGAGGGGGTGCCTTTTTGCTGGACCCCTGGTGCCAAGCAGAGGCCTCTTCGACATGTTTTGCCTCCGTATATCAATCATCCTTGCCCTACCCTGACCAATATGCCCCTCACATCCCCTCACCGAGGCCTGCCAGCCTGGCACCAGTGGAAGCCCTGATGTACCATAATGTCCAGGTCCATCCCAGAATGCCACCTCCTTAACCTACCTGCGGTACTGTCAGTGGCCACCTCTCCTGATGGCGCTGTTGTTGTGCAGAGCCGCTGGTCTCCAAGTGGCTGGTAGCTGTAGGAGGTGGGACCTCCTCTTGGAGACGGACAGACTACCCGCCTCACACTAATTAAAGGGCTAGAAAGCCTAAAGCCATGCAAGATGGTCAAGAGGAGGCAGGCAGGCCCCGGACAATTGCAATGGGGTACAAGCATCTGCCCTTAGCATACATTCCGAACCCCTTTTTAAAATCTGACAGCAGATAAAATGCGGAATAGCTAAGATAAACATTTCTCCTTTAGAGGCAGAGACAGGAGAAGCTTCATGTGAAATTAGGAAATGCCAAAGTTGTTGAATAATTATTTGTCACGG
Organism: Mustelus asterias; assembly: GCF_964213995.1. Taxonomy (NCBI): domain Eukaryota; kingdom Metazoa; phylum Chordata; class Chondrichthyes; order Carcharhiniformes; family Triakidae; genus Mustelus; species Mustelus asterias. Next base: position 15,771,491 of record NC_135809.1, read on the forward strand.
CAGAAGACACAAGTTACACAGCAGATTGCATACTGTGGCACAGTGGTTAGAACAGTGGTCAGGGGTTGTGAGCCAGTGGAATTCTCTACTCCCGAGAATGTGGTTGTTCTATTCTTCAATATATTTAAGGGGGAGGTAGACAGATTTCAGTCTGTCAGGGAGTCAAGGGGAATGAGGAATGGACAAGGAAACGGGGTTGAAGCGGAAGATCTTTCACGATCACATTAAATGTTGAAGCACATTTGAAGGATCTACTCCTTTTCCTATTTCTTACGTTTTTGTGTAAAACCTGGTTAGGTTTAGGTTTGTATGGGGTAGGATTCAGCCCAATAAATATGAGAATGAAAGCTGACTCGGTGGCTCCGACAGATTATTGAAATACAGAGCGTGTCACTCACTTTCCCTTTTTGGGAATTTAACAGCAACCGTTCTCCCAATAGATTGTAAAATAAAATGCATTATTAATATTCTGAGAATTATATTATTTAAACAGCTTAAAATTATTTTAAAAATTAGTATTAGCATCTTCTGAGCATATTGTTTTTGATATTCTGGAGGGTGTTGAGTAATTTATTTGAAATATAGTTACCGTGGTACTCCAGGAAGGCACTTAGAATGCTGAGCTAATCAGCTGTAACAAAAGGGCAGCTTGTGCTGACCTGGAGCTTGAATAATTATCATGCACAATGCTATAGCTAGTGGACTGGCACTGTTTGCAATGCAGGACAGCTGAGTGAAGTAGTAAGCATCAGAACTTAACAAAGCCACATAATGGGTGTGAACAGTAAGATATGTTGACCATCTTATTGCTTTACAATGATTTGCACAATCTTAAAGCCAAATTGTTTCCTAATACACAAATGTGTCACACAACCATAAAATCAATTTATTTTAATATAAAAATATGGCACATCCAAGGGTTTGATGGTGGCACAGTGGTAATGTCATAGAATCCCAGCAGTGCAGAAGAAGGCCATTTGATTTTATTTCATTTATTATTGTCATATGTATTTGTATATAGTGAAAAGTATTGTTTCTTGCACGAAACAGACAAAGCATACCGTACATAGCGAAGAGAAGGAGAGGGTGCAGAATGTACTGTTGCAGTCATAGCTAGGGTGTAGAGAAAGATCTGAGGTAGGTCCATTCAAAAGTCTGATGGCAGCAAGGAAAAAGCTGTTCTTAAGTCAGTTGGTACATGTTCTTAGGCTTTTGTATCTTTTTTCCAATGGGGAAGGTGGAAGAGAATATGTCTGGGGTGCATTTGGCCCATCGAGCCTGCACCGACAACAATCCCACTCGGGTCCCATCCCCGTAACCCCACGTATTGACCCTGCTAATCTCCCTGACACCAAGGGGCAATTTAGCATGGACAATCAACCTAACCTGCACATCTTTGGACTGTTGGAGGAAACGCACACAGACATAGGGCACAGACATAGGGAGAACGTGCAAATTCCGCACAGTCACCCAAGGCCCTGGCGCTGTGAGGCAGCCGTGCTAAGCACTGTGCCACCGTGCCACCCATGTCATTGGGCTAGCAAGTCAGGCTAATGCGCTGTGATTGTGGGTTCTGATGAAATTTAAATTTAATTAATAACTGCAGAATATAAAGCTAATCTCAGTAATGGCAACCATGACAACTAGCACTGATTATTGTAAAAACCCACTTGGTTCACCAATGCCCTTTAGGGGAGGAAATCCTTACCTGGTCTGGCCGACGTGTTTCTTTAAAAGTTATTTAAGGGATGTGGGCATCACTGGCCAGGGCAGCATTTATTGCCCATCTCTAATTGCCTTTGAGAAGGTGGTGGTGAGCTGCCTTCTCGAACCACTGCAATGCATGCAGGTATACCCACAGTGCTGTTAAGGAGAGAGTTCCAGGATTTTGACCCAGCGACAGTGAAGGAACACACAGTAACCCACAAAGTTGATCACAAATCAGTTCAATGGGAAATGTTTTTGGGATGATCTTGTTGAGGATCCTGAGTAGAGTTTAACCCTCTTTGAAAGCTCAATCTCGTTCAATTGAATCTTTCTCTCATTTCACCCAGCGCTTCAAGATGGCTGCTCACCGCCAGGTTCTAGGGGGCAATTAGGGATGAACAATAAATGCTGGGCTTGCCCTTGACACCCATTTCACAGGAAAGGATAAAAGAATGTGAAAATCATACCTGACCATTCCTCCGAATCTCTAAGTATACCATCCTGCAAGCTCTACCTTGCCCCTGTTGGAATCAGCTTGGTATGGCTCCTGCTCTGCCCAAGACTGCAAAAAACTACAAAGGATCATGAATGAAGTCCAGTCCATCACTCAAAAGAGCCTTCCATCCATTGACATTGTCTACACATCCCACTGCCTCGGAAAAGCAGCCAGCATAATCAAGGACAACATGCACCCCGGATATACACCTTCTTCCGTCGGAAAAAAGATACAATAGTCTGAGGACACGTACCAACTGATTCAAGAACAGCTTCTTCCCTGCTGCCATCAGACTTTTGAATGGACCTACCTCGCATTGATGACAATTACTAGGAGCTATGCAGGGGGAAGTTTTTACATAGAGGGTGGTGGGATGCATTGCCAAGTGAGATGATTGAGGCAGCTACGTTAGCTACATTTAAGACTTATCTTGATAGGCATATGAACAAATGGGGAATAAAGGGATATAAGCGGTTGGTCTAGATAGGACAACATGATCGGCACAGGCTTGGAGGGCTGAAGGGCCTGTTCCTGTGCTGTACTATTCTTTGTTCTTTATTAAGTTGATCTTTCTCTACACCCTAGCTATGACTAATAATACAACATTCTGCAATCATTCCTTTCCTTCTCTATGAACGGTATGCTTTGTCTGTACAGTGCACAAGAAACAATACATTTCACTGTATATCAATGCATGTGACAATAATAAATCAAATCAAATCAAACAGAGTTGCAGTGTCTTCCACTCTAACCATTCAATGCTTTTTAACATAAGAACATAAGAAATAGGAGCAGGAGTAGGCCATCTAGCCCCTCAAGCCTGCCCCGCCATTCAATAAGATCATGGCTGATCTGACGTGGATCAGTATCACTTACCCGCCTGATCCCCATAACCCTTAATTCCCTTACTGATCAGGAATCCATCCATCCGCGCTTTAAACATATTCAGCGAGGTAGCCTCCACCACCTCAGTGGGCAGAGAATTCCAGAGATTCACCACCCTCTGGGAGAAGAAGTTCCTCCTCAACTCTGTCTTAAACCGACCCCCCTTTATTTTGAGGCTGTGTCCTCTAGTTTTAACTTCCTTACTAAGTGGAAAGAATCTCTCCGCCTCCACCCTATCCAGCCCCCGCATTATCTTATAAGTCTCCATAAGATCCCCCCTCATCCTTCTAAACTCCAACGAGTACAAACCCAATCTCCTCAGCCTCTCCTCATAATCCAAACCCCTCATCTCCGGTATCAACCTGGTGAACCTTCTCTGCACTCCCTCCAATGCCAGTATATCCTTCCTCATATAAGGGGACCAATACTGCACACAGTATTCCAGCTGCGGCCTCACCAATGCCCTGTACAGGTGCATCAAGACATCCCTGCTTTTATATTCTATCCCCCTCGCAATATAGGCCAACATCCCATTTGCCTTCTTGATCACCTGTTGTACCTGCAGACTGGGCTTTTGCGTCTCATGCACAAGGACCCCCAGGTCCCTTTGCACGGTAGCATGTTTTAATTTGTTTCCATTGAGATAGTAATCCCATTTGTTATTATTTCCTCCAAAGTGTATAACCTCGCATTTCTCAATGTTATACTCCATTTGCCATATCCTCGCCCACTCACTCAGCCTGTCCAAATCTCTCTGCAGATCTTCTCCGTCCTCCACACGATCCACTTTTCCACTTATCTTTGTGTCGTCTCCTCCACTTTCTTTTTCTCTTACAAACTTAAGGTTTTTAAAACCCATCCAGTCACAGTTTCAGGATTGACTTTTTTGTTCTATTCAATATTACTGCTCTGAACCTTTTAATTTGGACTTGACATCTCCGTTCTGTTGAATGTTGAACAGCTTAAGTGTGTTACATAATGTGGTCCTTTGCTAATATCACATTTTTTGAGCAATTGCACTTCCAAGGTTCCTCTTCATCACAAACCGCCGATGTGGGCAGCAAACACAATACCACACATGGGAATCGATTTCACTTTGTCACACACTAAATCTACACAGAGGTTTATTGGTCACAAACGATCAATGATACAACGCTATCCAGCAAGTTTTATGAAAAGCCTCAATGTTAACTCTCTCCATCCTCCGCACCCTCCCCACCCCCACCCCCCAACCCTCCTACTCCCATGAGGCAGAAACCAGACCGAGGGGAGTGAAAATGGCATGGGTGGGGGAGATTTGCCACTCCTTCAGCACCTCAGTCTGGTGGGCTGCAAGTTAAATTCGAGGATGTAAGGTCACCCCATCAGCTCAAAGCCACTGGAATCCCCTTTAAATGTGATTAGCACTGCTGCCTCACAGCGCCAGGGACCCAGGTTTGATTCCCAGCTTGGGTCACGGGCTGTGCGGAGTCTGCACGTTCTCCCCCTGTCTGCGTGGGTTTCCTCCGGGTGCTCCAGTTTCCTCCCACAGTCCGAAAGACATGCCAGTTAGGTGTACCGTGCTAAATTCTCCCTCAGTGTACCCGAACAGGCGCCAGAGTGCGGCGACAAGGGAATTTTCACAGTAACTTCTTTGCGGTGTTAGCCTAATTGTGACATTAATAAATAAATAATATGCAAATCAGATTCAATTGACATAATCAGATTGTGATAGTTCTTTCTTTGTCTCATCAATCCACTTAATATTTGCAGGGCTGTCCCCCCCCCCCCCAACACCCCCCCCCCCTCCTGATTTGGGCTCCCCAGCAACAGCCCTGACTCTGGATGTTGTGCTCAAGAAGTTGGCAAGTGACTGATACCTGGTTGTTAAATCAGGTCCGCCTGCTGCCTCTATCCAAGAGGCAACATCCCTTTGCTGCATTTCCGCCCAGGAGTTTGAAATCACGTCCAAATTTCCAATCCCCCCTCCCCTCCCACCCCTTTAGCATCTCCTTCTGTTTCATTTGACTTCAGCGCCGTTTCCACGCCTGCTCAGAATATTGTTGCTTTCCTTGGCTTTTCTTCACTGATTGCAAAGTGGAAAAATCAATAGCTCATTTTTCACATCAGTGAGACTCATGAACCTGGCAGAGAGCCACAGCAAAGAACTGGCATCCTGCTGCAAGCAAAGGCAAACATGCTTTTCCCATCTCCAGACCCACAGTTTACAAGATGCCATCGACTATTTTCTGGCACTTGTTCCAGGTGATATCCATCATGTTAACACTTTTGTTTCGGACTCAATCGCTCTGCCTTTATCATAGCCCTAAACACTATACTCACTAAGTAGGAATATGAATCCACTACCTCGTGTTTTATTTCTGCACTGCTGGCCGTGAAGTATCAATTCAGATTTGGATTTGCAATATGGATCTAGGGGATTCAGCTGAACTGGAATTAGTAATAACCCGTGCTTTGTGGAACTTCCTTAGCTTGCTATGTAATCCAACATGATCCTTTAATTTGATTTCTGAACACACTTGGCTTTGTTTTCCAATTATTTGGTGCATGCTGATATCTCTCCTTTGTATCTGCCATCTAATAGCTTTATTGATAGCTTTTCTATAGGTACCTTGTGTCCCGTATTACTGCCACATTTATCTCCTCATCCAGTGTGTGGTTCCAGCATGATTTATTGCAGCCATCAAATTATCAGCGTGTCGGGATATCTGGGAAAACCATTAAAGTTTTTACATAGGCAGGTTTGTCTCAAGAATGTAACATTTATGAATTTGTTATAGGCTGTAAAATATATTTATGAGAACAGGAGCTGCAGCTTTGACAATTTTGCTTTTCCTTTTTAGGTTTAGGTTTGATTTATTAGTGTCACAAATAGGCTTACATTAACACTGCAACGAAGTTACTGTGCCCTATGGCACAGTGGCTAGCACTGCTGCTTCACAGTGCTAGTGACCCGGGTTCGATTCCCGGCTTGGGTCATTGTCTGTGTGGAGGTTGCACATTCTCTGCATGTCTCCGAGTGCTCCGGTTTCCTCCCACAGTATGAAAGATGTGCTGGTTAGGTGCATTGGCCATGCTAAATTCTCCTTTAGTGTACCCGAACAGGTGCCGGAGTATGGCAATTAGGGGATTTTCACAGTAACTCATTTGCAGTGTTAATGTAAGCCTACTTATGACTAAAAATGAACTTTAGTCGCCACACTCCTGTTCGGGTACACTGAGAGAGAATTTAGCATGGCCAATGCACCTAATCAGCACAGCTTTCAGACTGTGGGAGGAAGCCGGAGCACCCGGAGGAAACCCACTCAAACACAGGGAGAACGTGCAGACTCCGTACAGACAGTGACCCAAGCTGGGAATCAAACCCGGGTCCCTGGCGCTGTGAGGCAGCAGTGCTGACAACTGTGCCACTGTGCCACCCTAAAGTACATGCAAATGTTTCTGCCTGGTTTCGAACCAGGTACCGTTTGTGTGTGAAGCGGATGTGATAACCACTACACTACAGAAACACGATGCAATATTTTAGTCATCTGGTCTGTCTGACTTACTTAACAGACCAAAACATTGTTTGATTGAAAGAAACAATTAGATATAGCTCTTGGGGCTAAAGGGATCAAGGGATATGGGGGAAAAGGGGGATCACGATATTGAATTCAATGATCAGCCATGATCAAAATGAATGGCGCAGCAGTCTCGAAGGGCCGAATGGCCTACTCCTGCTTCTAGTTTCTATGTTTCTATGTAACTATGAGGATGGGGAACAAGGCCCAGGGTTACCTGGCACTGGAACCTAGAAGTTACACACAATAGATAATGACGGTTCTCAGGCAAGCGCCTACGGAGCTCTTGGTGAAACCATACATAGAGTTTTGGTCTCCTTATCTAAGGAAGGATATGCTTGTCTTGGCAGCAGCGCAGTGGAAATTCACCAGCTTAATTCCTGGGAGGAAAGGGGTATAAAATGATGAGTAGATTGGGCCGACATGCTGTGAGGTTTAGAAGAAATGGATCTCATGGAAATTTACAAGAATCAGAGGAGCTTAATGGGCTGATGCTGGGAGATTGCTTCTACTGGCTGGAGAGTCTTGAATGGGGGAACAGAGGCTGGAATCTTACATTCTAGAGTTTAAGTTCGGTGGCGGGCCTAGAAGTGAGATTGCTTTTCCACTGAGAGGCGGAATGGCTTAGCACTAAGTGAACACGCTCTATTCAGCTCATTAAACATCACAGCTGCCAGGAGCTCACAGATTCACACGGCAGGGGCAGCCAGGTAGTCGCCATCTGTACCACATGGGTCAAAGGTCTGGGCGCTATCGAAAGGGCACCTGGACCGCCTGCTCTATCCGCCCACCTTTCCTCAGCTACTGGATGGCTCCACCTTTCACCGTTAACCCTTCCTCCCTTTATTGGTCATCCTTCACACAGCTTGTACTGCCACCACCCTGTCTTGAGCATAGGCTGGCATTGACACGTTCCCCTCTCCTCCCCAAAAGAGGACAACGCAGCAGCAACTTACCATTAATCAGGGAAGAAGTCTACTTCATCTCTATCTCATGTGCAGTCATGTGCCGTCCTTACCTGGTCTGGCCTACACGTGATTCCAAAGCCACAGCAATGTGGTTGACTTTCAACTGCCCATTGAAATGGCCTAGCAAGCCACTCAGTTCAAAGGGCAACTGGGGATGGGCAATAAATCACCTCCCCTGATCCACTCCTATATTTAAAAAGAGTCCCTGGAGTTCGAAGGGTTTAATGAACACTCATGGGGAGGCAATGGCTTAGTGGTATTGACTATTATTGCTAGACCATTAATCCAGAAACTCAATTAATGTTGTGGGGACCCAGGTTCAAATCCCGCCACGGCAGATGGTGGAATTTGAATTCAATAAAAAATATCTGGGAATTAAAAATCCAACTGATGACCATGAAACCATTGTCGATTGTCAGAAAAACCCATCTGGTTCACTAATGTCCTTTAGGGAAGGAAATCTGCCGTCCTTAACTGGTCTGGCCTACACATAACTCCAGAGCCACAGCAACGTGGTTAACTCTCAACGGCCCACTGAAATGGCCCAGCAAGCCACGTCAGTTCAAAGGGTAACTAGGGAATGGGCAATAAATGCTGACCAGCCAGTGACGCCCATGTCCCATGAATTAATGGAAGAAAACTCGCAGAAGAATGAAAATTCTGAAATGTCTTACACAGGGAAAAGAACTAATACAATGATATTGATCAGGGAGATATAAATTAATTTCATCTGTTCTCTGCAATTCTGATCTTGATAAAATAAAAACTATTTTGCTTGATTGTACAAAATGGTATTCGGAACCCACAAATGGCCCAAAAGAGATTGCAAAAATCACTACTACATCCTACATTTGTGGTTTATTAAATGGTAAATGTTTATTGGCAGTTCTGCTTTGATTATAAACTGCTGCTGCACTTTTCTCAAAATATATTACTGTAATAGAAAGTTTAATTCTGGGACATGTGGATATTAAAACCAATAGTAAAAGAATTGGATATGTTGTTAACCCAAAAAGTTGAAGCAAATATGATTTAATTAAGAGTGCCAGTCAATTACTATGCTAAACCCTGAGGGCCTAAGTTTAAAAGCAGCCCAGGGTAAAGCAATGAAAGTCATCTTTTACTAACAGCATTAAAGGTCACAGTTAATAGAGTTCCTGCAATCTCAGCTGAATCCTCGTTGGACACAAATCCACAACATAAATCTGTCTCATATTTAGCGATAATTTAATTCAGCAGCAACCATGCAGTCTCACTTCTAAGAGGGCGAGAAAGCATTGGTAAGGATGGAGTCGGGGCTGCTCCGTCAGAGTAGAGGGACGAAAGCGCAGATTCTGAGGAAAATGTCCAGCTGAGTGCTGATTTCCCTCAACGAAAAATGCAAAAATATTGTGATTCCGCATCTCCATAAGAAATGAACCAAACTTAAAATGTGAAAATCCGGGCGGATAAAAAGGTGCTTTCTTTGATGTGAAGCAACATTTCTTTCTTCATATTTAGACCCTGAATGAATCACTTCACAAAGCATCCCATAATTACTGTTTTTCCTTTCACAAATAAAGTAGGTGTTACGTGTACATAGCTTTTCATGCACCCAACTGATGCGCACTGAGGTTTCTTTTTAAATTGCTTTGTGCTTTTATTACCATGGTGTGGTGAACCATAGATGGTTACCACTATGGGTACTGAACCATAGATGGTTATCACTATGGGTACTTGTACATATGTTACTCTTGTTACTGTTGGGGTTAGGGTTGGGGTGTTCCACCTGTTAGCATTGTTCTGTGGTACACTCCATTTGGCTCCGCCTTCCTGTAGGAGTATAAAGGTCACTGCACTTCCTAGTGACCCTTTAGTCTAGGATTGTATTGTTAAGCAGTATGCTCTATTCTTGTTGCGAATAAAAGCCTTTATTCCCGGGTACGATCTAGCCTCCCGAGTGGATTAATCGCACATCACATGGCACATCGGAAACATAAGCTCTTACAGTTGGGATGATAGCTCCTTCTTAAAGGTATTTGTTTATTATTTCCTCAGGTCATAAGTCTTTATCTCAATAACCCCTTTAAATAAAGTCTCAAATGAGAATGTGGAGGTTACGTTGCTGGAGGGATCACTATTAATGTTCCCGCATTCATTAGCACTCACTGTCCATTGACTTTTCCTTTTAGAGGCTGACCTGGGTACATTGCTCTTCAAGAAATTAGCAGGAGCAAAAAGGAACTTTCCACATCCATTGTAATTTGGGCAGAAGACCCCAGATGGGACCTGAGGTTTTGGGGAAGTAAATCTGAGTACGTGGAATTGAAGACAGTTCCTGAGGGTTGGGAGATGGTGGGGGTGGTGTGCGGGTGCTAGGTCTCAGGACTCAGGTTGGTTTTGAGGGGTGGGAGAATGAATTTTGGGTAGAGAGCTGCAGGTAAGTTGAAAGTGCTAGGAAAGCGAGTATGTGGGTGGCACGGTGGCACAGCTGCCTCAAAGCAACAGGGACCCGGGTTCGATTCCCGGCTTGGGTAACTGTCTATGTGGAGTTTGCACATTCTCCCCGTGTCTATGTGGGTTTTCCTCCGGGTGCTCCGGTTTCTTCCCACAGTCCAAAGATATGTGGGATTGCCCATGTTCAATTACCCCTTAGCGTCAGGGAGATTAGCAGGGCAAATGCATGGCATTACGGGGATAGGGCCTGGGTGGGATTGTGGTTGGTGCAGACTCGATGGGCCGAATGGCCTCTTTCTGTACTGTAGGGTTTCTATGATTCAATAAGATCATGGCTGATCTTTTTGTGGACTCAACTCCACTTACCCGCCCGTCACCATAACCCTTAATTCCTTTACAGTTCAAAAACTTATCTATCCTTGCCTTAAAAACATTCAGTGACGTAGCCTCAACTGCTTCACTGGGCAGGGAATTCTGCAGATTCACAACCCTTTGGATGAAGAAGATCCTCCTCAACTCAGTCCTCAATCTACTCCTCCTTATTTTGAGGCCATGCCCCCTAGTTCTAGTTTCACCTGCCAGTGGAAACAACTTCCATGCTTCTATCTTATCTATTACCTTCATAATCTTATATATTTCTATAAGATCTCCCCTCAGTCTTCTGAATTCCAATGAGTATAGCCCCAGTGTTTAGCAGGTGTACATTCAATGTTCAATGGGCGGCATGGTACGACAGTGTTTCGCACTGCTGCTTCACAGCGCCAGGGACCCAGGTTCGATTCCTGGCTTGGGTCACTGTCTGTGTGGAGTTTGCACATTCTCCCCGTGTCTGTATGGGTTTCCTCTGGGTGCTCTGGTTTCCTCCCACGTTCTGAAAGACGTGCTGGTTAGGTGCATTGCCGAACAGGCGCGCACTGTGGCGACGAGGGGAATTTCACAGTAACTTCATTGCAATGTTAACGTAAGCCTTACTTGTGACTAATAAATAAATAAAATAAACATACTACATTACTATTGGCTATATTCTCGACCAGGCGCTAACCCAATGCAGTGCAGACAAATAGTGTAAACTTGTCAGACATTCATAAGTAGACTTTACCAATTAGAAGTTATGATCTGTAAGGTCATGCCTAGATTGGTACCGGATAACGGCTGAAGTTTTCAATCCTTGGACCAACCTGCTTGGAATTTGCCCAGCTTTTTAATCCGGAAACCCACGACCGGTCTTAGCTATATATAATTCATTTGTGTTGCAGTAGAACTGCACGTTATTAAGAAAAATTTAAAGAAAGCGATCATTTTCTCTGGACATTGTTACTTTACTAAACACTATTTGCTTTAATAGGTTCAGCCAAACAACTTTCAGGAATATTAATTAGTGTATCTTTATGAAAGGTTTTTTTAAAATCATGATCTCTGCAGCTCTCACAGCTTGAGTGGTTTCGTAGCTCACAACTTCAGTGATGTCATTGTTATTGCCGACTTGACTGGAATTGCCCTTTTATTGCTTCTTAAATGGCTTAAATGGGAATTGTTTGTGTTTACTCTGGGGTTAGCTTAACGATCCTACATTGTTAGGAGAAAAGGTCATGTGTTTTTGGACAGTTTTGTTTTCCTTTCCAGTGAGTTTAAGGTTTCAGTTTGGAGAGTTCTGAGGCTGCAGTTTAGTTTTTAATTTTAGCAGGGGCATCAAGCTGAAGTCTCTCTCTCTCTGTCTCCCTGTTCTATTTTGAAATTCTACTGGTTATCTCAAGGCAACGTTTTCCTTCCGGAAGGAAAGTGCAGCTTTTGGAAAGACTCAAATCCAGTCAAGTGAGATTTTAATCTATGCCGTGTTCAGCCTGTGAAAAGGATTTTGTCTATGAAAGATTTTGGTTTGTTGGGACAGCTTTAATATTCAATTAAGGGTTAATACATTATTGTGGTTGTTTTCTTTCTGGTTTTTTTGTTTGTAATTGTTAAAAGTTCTTGCTAATTTTCTTTCTATACATGTTAACTATATTCTTAAATGAACTTTGTTTGATAAAAGCTCCCTAGTGGGTAGTTGAATCATACCTGAAGGGAAACATATCATTCTCATCCTAGCCAAACTCAAGATGCAAAATGTATGGTTCAGGCAGTCTCCATAAAGTACTTTGGGGTTTCTAACCTGACCCATAAGAACAAAGAACAAGAACAAAGAAAATTACAGCACAGGAACAGGCCCTTCGGCCCTCCAAGCCTGCACCGACCATGCTGCCCAATTTAACTAAAACCCCCTATGCTTCCGGTGACCATATCCCTCTATTCCCATCTCATTCATGTACTTGTTAAGACGCCCTTTAAAAGTCACTACCGTATCCGCTTCCACTACCTCCCCCGGCAACGAGTTCCAGGCACCCACCACCCTCTGTGTACAAAATCTGCCTCGTACATCTCTTTTAAAACTTGCCTCTCGCACCTTAAACCTATGCCTCCTAGTAATTGACTCTTCCACCCTGGGAAAAAGTTTCTGACTATCCACTCTGTCCATGCCCCTCATAATCTTGTAGACTTCTATCAGGTCTCCCCTCAACCTCCGTCGTTCCAGTGAGAACAAACCAAGTTTCTCCAACCTCTCCCCATAGCTAATGCCCTCCATACCAGGCAACATCCTGGTAAATCTTTTCTGTACCCTCTCCAAAGCCTCCACATCCTTCTGGTAGCGTGGCGACCAGAATTGAACACTATATTCCAAGTGCGGCCTCACTCAGGTTCTATAAAGTGTCAGCATGACTTGCCAATTTTTAAACTCAATACCCCGGCCGATGAAGGCAAGCATGCCGTATGCCTTCTTGACTACTTCTCCACCTGCATTGCCACTTTCAGTGACCTGTGTACCTGCACAACCAGATCCTTTTGCCTATCAATACTCCTAAGGGTTCTGCCATTTACTTTATATTTCCTATCTGTATTAGACCTTCCAAAATGTATTACCTCAAATGTATCCTGCAGCTCTGCATATTCTCATATAATACGGTGAAGTGATGCTGTACCAACAAACATGTGGAAAACTTTTCCTACCTCCCCACTCCTGCAAAGTGTTGAGGAAAGGTTGAGTAGGTTGGGCCTGTACTCAATGGAGTTTAGAAGAATGAGAGGCAAACTTATTGTATTCTCAGGCGGCTTGACAGGGTAAATACCAAGGGGGTTGCTTCCCCTTGTGGGAGAGTCTAGGACCAGAGGATCAGAGTAAGGGGTCACCCATTTAACACAGAGAAGAGGAGAAATTTCTTCTCTCAGGGAGTAGTGAATCTGTGGAAATCTTTACCGTATAGGGCTGTAGATGTTGGGTCATTAAATATGTTCAAGGCTGAGATAGACAGATTTTTAGTCAGTAAGGGAATCAAGGGATAAGGTGGGAAAGTGGAGTTGAGGACTATCATATCAGATCAGTCATGAACGGCAGCGCAGACTTGATGGGCAAAATGGCCTACTTCTATTCCTACATCTTATGACCTTATGGGTACATTTCACAGAGATGACCCCATGTCCTGCCCCAAATTGTTACTCCCAATCCTTGCCAAACTAAAATCTTTTCTACTATCCAAGACCGGAATTTCAGCCCCTGTAGGTTTCCCGATATTATTCTGTATAACCGCGTTAAATTACTCTTCATAGCTTTGCAGGTGACATAAAGCTGAGTGGGAGGGTGAGCTGTGAGAAGGATGCAGAGAAGCTTCAGTGCGATTCGGACAAGTTGAATGTGTGGGCAAATGCATGACAGATGCAGTATAATGTGGATAAATATGAGGTTATCCACTGTGGTAGCAAAAACAGGAAGGCAAATGGCTATAGGTTGAGAGAGGCGATTGTGCAATGAGGCCTGGGTGGCCTTGTACACCAGTTGCTGAAAGTAAGCATGCAGGTGCAGCACGCCTATTTTTGCTACCAAAGTGGATAACCTCATATTTATCCACATTATACTGCATCTGTCATGCATTTACCCACACATTCAACTTGTCCGAATCGCACTGAAGCTTCTCTGCATCCTTCTCACAGCTCACCCTCCCACCCAGCTTTATGTCATCTGCAAAGCTATGAAGAGTAATTTAACGCGGTTATACAGAATAATACCTTATAATAGTGAAGAAGGCAAATGGTATGTTGGCCTTCATAGCGAGAGGATTTGAGTACAGGAGCAGAGATGTCTTGCTGCAATTATACAGGGACTTAGTGACACCAGACCTGAAATATTGTGTGCAGTTTTGGCCTCCTTACCTGAGGAAGGATGTTCTTGCCATGGAAGGAGTGCAGTGAAGGTTTACCAGATTGATTCCTGGGATGGTGAGACTGACATATGAGAGAGATCAAGTCAGTTTAGAAGAATGATGGGAGAATCTCCTCATAGAAACCTATAAAACTCTAACAGGACCAGGCAGGAAGGATGTTCCTGATGGCAGGGGAGTCCAGAACCAGGAGTCACGGTCTGAGGATAAGGATAAACCATTTAGACTGAGATGAGGAGAAATTTCTTCACCCAGAGAGTGGTGAGCCCATGGAATTCTCTACCACAGAAAGTAGTTGAGGCCAAAACATTGAATGTTTTCCAGAAGCAGTTAGATATAGCTCTTGGGGTTAAGGGATCAAAGGGGAAGTAGAAACAGCTTACTGAGTTGCACCATCAGCCATGATTATAATGAATAGGCGGAGCAGGCTCAAAGGGCCAAATGGTCTACTCCTGCTCCTATTTTCTATTTTTCTACATTTCCTTTCCCTGGATTTTCAGCAACATTGGAGGACACAGATTAGACACACACCAACTATTCATCCTCAAAGAAAAGCTTCCACGTGTGAAATGTCCAAATTGACATTTGTACTTTGTGGGTCTGGGCATGTCCTATGTCACTGGGAAGACAAGAAGGCAAGAGATTTAGGAGATTTATGGTAACAACTTACAGTCGTCGAACCTATTATTAACAGTGAAAGCACTATCCACCCTGGCAATAGACTGCCAAGCTATTGCAATCTTTTCAATAATGATACATTATAATAGTAGTTTAAACATGATTGTTGTGCGAAGCTTCTCTGTTTGCAAATATAGTGTTACAGAAAAGATGATGGTAGACTTGCATTTCACCATGCCACATAGCATTAAACAGGTCATTTTTATCAGTCAGAAGTGAAGGGCAGAAATCTCTGATGGTAATAAATAATTAACAAAAAACAGTAATAATAATTACCCACGCAGGCACAGGCAGAATGGGACACAGTGGTTAGCACCGGATTCGATTCCAGCCTCAGGTCACTGTCTGTGTGGAGTTTGCACGTTCTCCCCATATCTGCTTGAGTTTCCTCCAGGTGCTCCGGTTTCCTCCCACAGTCCAAAGATGTGCAGTTTAGGTGGATTGGCCGTGCTAAATTGCCCCTTAGTGTCAGGAGGACTAGCTAGGGTAAATTCATGGGGTTATGGGGATAGGGCCTGGGTGTGATTGTGGTCGGTGCAGACTCAATGGGCCGAATGGCCTCCTTCTGCACCGTAGGGATTCTATGATAATTGACTCTCATGTGTTTAATATGTTTAATTGTGTGTCCAGTAACAGAAGAAATTTCTATTTTATCTGTTTAGTTCTAAGTGTTCATATTGACAGAGGTAATGGGATTCAGTATGTATTGCAAATGTAATGCAGTAATATCACCATCAAGGTCATTCAGTGCAAATTTAAATCCAGAGTATATATCGTTTTGTTGTGCAACAATTAAGAACCATTATTTTGCTTTATTTCGCTCTCACTTTGGTTTCTTAGGGATGGCACGGTGGCACAGTGGTTAGCACTGCTGCCTCACAGCACCAGGGACCCGGGTTCGATTCCGGCCTTGGGTCATTGTCTGTGTGGAATTTGCACATTCTGCCCGTGTCTGCGTGGGTTTCCTCCGGGTGCTCCTGTTTCCTCCCACAGTCCAAAGATGTGTGGGTTAGGTGGATTGGCTATGCTAAATTGACCCTAATGTCAAGGGATTACCGGGGTAAATATGTGAGGTTACGGGAATAGGGCCTGGATGGGATTGTAGTCTGTGCTGACTCAATGGGCCGAATGGCCTCCTTCTGCACTGTAGGGATCCTATGATTCTTTCACCCCTGTTCCATGCCACCTTCGCTGAAAGGAACAGAAGTTATTTCCTTCCAAGAACATCTCAGTTTATTTTACAGCATTCCAATAACAGAATCACATTGATCTGCTGATAAGTATTTATTTATTATTGTCACGGGTAGGCTTACATTAACACTGCAATGAAAATCCCCTAGTCGCCACACTCCGGCGCCTGTTCGGGTACACTGAGGGAGAATTTAGCATGGCCAATGCACCTAACCAGCACGTCTTTCAGACTGTGGGAGGAAACTGGAGCACCCGGAAGAAACACGGGGAGAACGTGCAGACTGCACAGACAGTGACCCAAGCCGGGAATCGAACCCGGGTCCCTGGCGCTGTGAGGCAGCAGTGCTAACCACTGTGTCACCATGCTGTACTGGTTAGTTCCAAATAAGCATTGTTAAGCCAGGGATCAGTGATAAATCAAATTTAAAATTGAAATTGATCTCAGATTATAAGAATGGTTTCCCTGATGTAGAGTTTCAAAAAGAGTTATTTTCTTCTTTGTTTCTTGTTCTCACAGCGATGTTAAAAACAAAAGCTGATGGGCATAATTCACCTGAATGGGTTCTAAGTCCCTACACCAGCGGGAAAACTGGAGTGTTTCCCATTGGCATTAGCCGGGCCTGTCAGGTGGCATTCACCCACCTGATTGAAGCAGATTTATGCATCGTGGGAAACACGGCCTGGCTTAAAGGGTGCCCTGGTGTCAGCGTTCAAACATAGGCCCCCTTCCCCACCACAACAAAAAAGGCAACACTCCCCCTCTCCCCACAACCAGGGGAGCACCTTCACCTCGCAGCACAGAAGGGGACCCTTCCCCCCACCACCAAGAGAACAGGTTGCCCCCCCTACCACCACCCCTACCACACATACACCCCCTCACCACACAGGCTTGAGGCCCAATGCACCCACCCACCCCCATCAGATGAAGACTCTGATATAGGGTCCCCCTCTGGCCCTGGCCACCTCAGGATACCGCCCACGCCCCCCCCCCCCGCCCCACCCCCCACCACACCAGCACACCTCCAGGTCCTCCCAAGGGCCCACCGCCCATCAGTGCCTACCTGTCTGGCACCCAGGTACTGACACCCTAGCACTGATACCCTGATCTGGCTTGTTGGACTCTGAGAAGGGTCAAAGAGATAAGTGCTCTGCCCAGGTGCCATTCTGCCGCTGCCTGGGTGCAGAGGGAGGGTCCCCCCAAGGGATCTGGGGGGGGGGGGGGGGGAAGAGGGGGAGGGGGGGAAGAGTGGGGGGGTTGGGGTGGAGGCAAGGGGCTGACCTCAGGACTCTCCCCTGGGATGGGGATCTCATGGCTGGACTGTCCTTTCTAGCTATAGAGGAAGAAAAACCATTCAATTGCTTTGAGGTTGCCTACAGCTGTCAAGCACAAAGAGGTGCACGGAGGGCATGGAGATTAAATTGGCCATTTTAAAGTTCTCACAGTACATGAAGAAGATTGAAGATTGGTGATCACAGGACTGCCTGAAATCACCATGCCAAGAGTGGCCTTCGGGTTTCCTGGGGCTAGAAAGAGCAGTCCAGCCACAAAATTCCCATCCCAGCGGAGAGACTCAAAGCCAACACCCTGCTGAGCCGCCCCAATTCGCAGGTCCCTTGAGGGACCCTTTCTCTGCAGCCTGGCAGTGGCAAAGGGGCAGTTCCCAGAAGATTAGCTGAGTTTTTGGATGACTAGTCTAGCGAAAGTACCATTAGGCCATCGCCTTCCCCTGTATGGGAAATCATTTTTGCAGAACTTGTTAGTTTTTTGAAGATGTTACTAACAAAATTGATAAAGGACAATTGATGGACATCATATATTTGGACTTTCAGATAGCTTTTGATACAATCCCCCACAGGAAGTTAATTAGCAAAATAAAGCATATGGGATAGTAGGCAACATACTGTCATATTACATTAAGGCAAAAGACAGAGAATAGAAATAAATGGATCATTCTCATGTTGGCAGGCTGTGACGAGTGGGGTACAGCAAGAACCAGTACTTGGGGCCCCAATTGTTCACAATATATGTTATGATTTGGCCGTGGGAACCAAATGTAATATTTCCAAATTTGCACATGTTATAAAGCTAGGCAGGAATGTGTATTGTGAGGAAGATGTAAAACGGCTAAAGAGGATTTGGACAGACTTAGTGAGTGGGCAAGAACATGGCAGATAGAATATAATGTGGGAAATTGTGAGGTAATCATAGAGGGAACAGATGTACTGAGTATTTTCTTAATGGTAAGAAATTAGAAAGTGTAGATGCACAGATGGACCTGGGTGTCCTTGTCCATAAGTCACTGCAGGCTAACATGCAGGTGCAGCAGGCTATTAGGAAGGCTAATGGAATGTCAGCCTATATCGCAATAAAATTTTAGTACAGGAGCAGTGTCCTGTTTCAATTGTATAGAAGCTTGTTTTCACTGCACCTGGCGTATTATATGTAGTTTTAGTCACCTTACCTCCAAAAGAACATTATTGCCACAGAGGTACACCAACCCTATCCCGGGGATGGTGGGCCTTCAGGCCTGCCCCGCCATAGAATATGGCACAGACTACCGGCTGCACAATTAGTGAGGTTGGGGCTGGAGGAAATAGTGTAGTCAGTCACCTGCCAGCCTCCACAGAGGGAAACACTCCACATCCCCACCAACACCACGGGACGTAGAACCCAGACGGGAGAATTATGTCCAATGTTTCAAACTGAAGGATGGCAGGCAGACAATAACCAAGTGATTTGATTCATTTAGAAATTAGGCACGATGAAGATTCTTTTTTCTGGATGCAAGCTATATTGTAAGGTGTTACTGCGTCCACCCAGATAATGTCCAATGCATTTTGTGTAAATATTGTGTGCAATAGTCCTAGTATATTGTACAAGTTCACATTGTGTCAGGCTGCAGATTTCTCCTCAAATTAGTTTTAGTGCGAGAGTGAAGGACCCCATTGAGAACTAGAATGTGTATTGTCTGCCTAAATTATATTTTAAACACCTACAAAACAGGCAAATCCTAATGTTCCTTGTCAAAGGATCTGTCACTCCCCAAGGAATACTGAAAAGATTTCATTAACCTTCCATGAACTGATTCAAGTTCTATTGTTAAGTACAGCATTGAATTAGCACCATGCTGTAACATTTAATTTCTTTATGTTAACTTCATTGAAAAATAAATTAGAATTACCAGTTTCACCCCACAGTAGTCTGGTGACAGGTAGCAGGAAAACATGCTGTATTCTCTTGATTAGAACTTCCTTGTTAAACCCTGACACTGCGAGTAATTTAAACATCAAATGACACCATCAACAATGCCATGTATTCAGAATAGTTGTTAATGCACGTGTAAAGATAATTAAGCTAGCAGTACAGAATATAGATTGCACTGGGTGTGACAATACAAAATCATAGGCAAATATCAGTGACGGATGGAGCTAAAGAAATTTTCAACCATTATTCATATAAATATACATACATAGACATAAAGGGGCGTACAATGGCACAGTGGTTAGCATTGCTGCCTCACAGCACCAGGGACCTGGGTTCAATTGCAGCCTTGGGTGACTGTCTGTGTGGAGTTTGCACATTCTCCCCGTGTCCGCGTGGGTTTCCTCCAGATGCTCTGATTTCATCCGACAGTCCAAAGATGTACAGGTTAGGTTGATTGGCCATGATAAATTTCCCCTTAGTGTCAAGGAGACGAGCAGGATAAACACATGCGGTTATGGGAATAAGGTGGGATTGCTGTCGGTGCAGGCTTAATGGAATGGCCTCCTTCTGCACTGTCAGGATTCTATGATTCTAACTAGTCCAATTGCAATAGGAGAGTTTGAACAGCAATTGATATTGGCTTGGATATCTAAATCTCTATGATTACAGCTCTTGTACAGGTAACATTTAATAGGCCCTAAATTATCTTGCACGTTCTCCCCATGTCCGCGTGGGTTTCTTCCGGATGCTCCAGTTTTCTCCCACAGTCCAAAGACGTGCAGGTTAGATGATTTTGCCATCCTAAATTGCCCCTTAGGGTCCAAAGATGTGCAGGTTTGGGGGATTAGCCATGGGAAATGTGGGGGGTTGGGCCTGGATGGGATGTTCTTTTAGAGAGTCGGTGCAGACTCAATGGGCTGAATGGCCTCTTTCTGCACTGTAAGGATTCTATTCTACTCTATAAAGTGTTCCAAGTTCATTTGATTTCTCCATATTGTTTTATAATGGATTTCCTTTTTTCATAATAGGCATTCGTATGAGTGCCTACATGTTAATTAAAATAAATACTCACTTTACTTCTCAATCTATATTTATATTGGGAAGAATTTTCATGGCCCAGTGCTAGTGGGCTCTTGGCGGCAAGGGAAGGGATGGTTTCCAGGCAACCAGTGAGGAGTGGCACAGGATGGCTCCTCAATGTACTCCCACCACAGTGAGAGGGTGCCCAGGTGTGGGTAGGAATACAGATCAGGTTGCTTACACCACATCCAATTAAAGAGATTAGAGGTGATTCTCCGGCCTCATCAACATTTTCATATCCTCCGCCCAACTTCCCCTCCACACCCCCTCCACCCTCCCCTCCCGACCCCCCCCCGACCCCCCTCCCCCCTCCCCCACCCCTCCCCCCTCCCCCACCCCTCCCCCCTCCCCCACCCCTGACCCCCATCCCCCACCTGAGATATTTGAATCATCGATAACCACGGGTGAGGTGCCTGAAGATTGGAGAGTGGCAAATGTTGTGACTTTGTTTAAAAAGGGCTGCAGGGAAAAGCCTGGGAACTTACAGGCTAGTGAGCCTCACATCTGTGGTGGGTAAACTGATGGAAGGTATTTTGAGAGACAGGATCTACAGGCATTTAGAGACACAAGGACTGATTAGGGACAGTCAGCATGGTTTTGGGAGTGGAAAATCATGTCTCACAAATTTGATTGAGTTTTTTGAAGGGGTAACCAAGAAGGTAGATGAGGGCAGTGCAGTTGATGTTGTCTACATGGACTTCAGCAAGGCCTTTGACAAGGTACCGCATGGTAGGTTGTTGCATAAGGTTAAATCTCACGGGAAGCAGGTGAGGTATCTAAATGGATACAAAATTGGCTTCTTGACAGAAGCCAGAGGGTGGTGTAGAGAGTTGTTTTTCAAACTGGAGGCCTGTGACCAGCGGTGTGCCTCAGGGATCAGCGCTGGGTCCACTGTTATTTGTCATTTATATTAATGATTTGGATGAGAATATAGGAGGCATGGTTAGTAAGTTTGCAGATGACACTAAGATTGGTGGTATAGTGGACAGTGAAGAAAGTTATCTCCAATTGCAACGGGATCTTGATCAATTGGGCCAGCGGGTTGACGAATGGCAGATGGGAGTTTAATTTAGACAAATGCGAGGTGATGCATTTTGGTAGATTGAACCAGGGCAGGACTTACTCAGTTAATGGTAGGGAGTTGGGGAGAGTTACAGAACATAGAGATCTAGGGTACAGGTTCATAGCTCCTTGAAAGTGGAGTCACAGGTGAACAGAATGGTGAAGAAGGCATTCGGCATGCTTAGTTTCATCAGTCAGATCATTGAATACAGGAGTTGGGACGTCTTGAAGTTGTACAAGACATTGGTAAGGCCACACTTGAAATACTGTGTGCAATTCTGGTCACCCTATTATAGAAAGGATATTATTAAACTAGAAAGAGTGCAGAAGAGATTTACAAGGATGCTACCGGGACTTGATGTTTGAGTTATAAGGAGAGGCTGGATAGCCTGGGACTTTTTTCTCTGGAGTGTAGGAGGCTGAGGGGTGAACATATAGAGGTCTATAAAATAATGAGGGGCATAGATCAGCTAGATAGTCAATATCTTTTCTCAAAGGTAGGGGAGTCTAAAACTAGAGGGCATAGGTTTAAGGTGAGAAGGGAGAGATACAAAAGTGTCCAGAGGAGCAATTTTTTCACTCAGAGGATGGTGAGTGTCTGGAACAAAGTGTCAGAAGTAATAGGAGAGGCGGGTACAATTTTGTTTTTAAGAAGCATTTAGACAGTTACATGAGTAAGATGGGTATAGAGGGATATAGGCCAAATGCGGGCAATTGGGACTAGCTTAGGGGTTTTTAAAAAAAATGGGCGGCATGGACAAGTTGGGCCGAAGGGCCTGTTTCCATGCTGTAAACCTCTATGACTCTAAGAACATGGGAATTTTGATTTACACAAATTCACATCCCTTTAACCTGTGATTATCCTTCTCTCCACTCGTACTGTCTGTACCTGTAAAGACTTGATTGCCTGAAAAGACTCGCATTCCAACCATTATCTTGCAATTGTATCTTTGTCTATATATGCCGTGTTTGTGAAATCTACCTCTCCACTCACCTGATGAAGGAGCAGCCCTCCAAAAGCTCGTGATTCCAAATAAACCAGTTGGACTTTAACCTGGTGTTGTGAAACTTCTTACTCCTTTCCTATGCACATCATACAAAGTCTGAGATGTACATTACATTCCAATTTGAACAAGTAAGAGGTTGAGAAACACGAGAGGGACAAGATTTGAACGCAATTCTGTCATAAGCACTGGAGAGTTGCTTTAACCATATTAGTTTGTTCATCCCATCTATGATTTTAGAAGAAACTGAATATCGTTCTGCAAAGCTTATCAATAAATCTATCAAAATTGAACACCTGTCATGTTTTGATTTGCCAAAGAAAAGAATAAATTTATGACATTACAGAAGATGTAAATGCGGTGTGCTGAGATATTCAAGTCATTAAAAGCCATTTCTAGGGCATAAAATTCTATTAGCATTTCTGCAGCTTCTGAAGGTAGTTATCTTGTCAGAGGTGCTGACAGACAATGTTCAAACAATGCCGTTTTTAAAAGTATTTAACGACACCAATGATGTATCAGTTTGATGATGATTAAGAAGTTGTCTGTTTTCTTTAATATTGTTTCATATCATAAAGTTCAAAAGTGAAATTTCTCATATAATGAAATATTACAAGCTAATACTCATATTAATATAGCCCTCTATCCAGTATCACTGGAACAGCTCAAGGTGCTTCACACATGACAATGTATTTTCAAGTGCCATGATTATTATAATGGGCAAAGTACAGCAGTCATTTATATTGCACCTTATCACATCTCTCAAATACCTCAAACACTTCATATGAGGGAATTACTTTGATGTACAGAGATTATGTAGAAAACATGACAGCCATCTATTATATCTCTCAGGAATCTTTCAGAGTGCTTCACACAGTGAATACTTTGACGGATAGAAATTTGTGTGCAAAGGATTGTAGCACAGAAGCAAAGGAAACTGAATTAGGCCATTAAGCCCATCAGCTTGACTAACCTAATATTATCTCAAAGCTTGGATGTATTTGTTTCTGCTCCCAAAGGAAGTTCCTTATACAGAGTAGAAAGCCTGATCCCTAGCTTTAACACTTGGAGGATACAACTTTTCTCATCCCACCAAACCCGGAACATTCATTTCTCCCAGCTCTCTGCCTTCCAACCACTGAGTTACATGTGCCAAAAGGTTGTATCCAATTTCCATGTGTTGGCCTATTTTCTTGTTCTAATTTGTTACTCTAAACACTGGAATACACACACATCAGCTGTAACAATGCAAAACCAGATCTGCATTCGGACATGGTGGCACAGTGGTTAGCACTGCTGCCTCACAGTGCTAGGGATCTGGGTTCGATTCCTGCCTTGGGCCACTGTCTGTGGGGAGTTTGCACATTCTCCCCGTGTCTGTGTGGGATTCCCCTGGGTGCCCTGGCTTCCTCCCACAGTCCAAAGATGTGTGGGTTAAGTGGATTGACCAAACTAAATTGCCCCTTAGTGTCAGGGGGACTAGCTAGGGTAAATGTATGGGGATAGGGCCTGGGTGGGATTGTGGTTGGTGCAGACTCGATGGGCTGAATGGTCTCCTTCTACACTGTAAGATTCCATGGTCACACTTCACAATTGCAGTCTATTTTTTTATTCATTCGTGCGATATGGGTGTCGCTGCCTGGCCACATTTATGGCTCATCCCTAGTTGACCTTGAGAAGATGGTGGTGAGCTGCCTTCTTGAATCGCTGCAGTCCATGTGCTGTGGGTTGACCCACAATGCCGTTAGGGAGGGAATTCCAGGATTTTGACCCAGCAACTGCGAAGGAATGGCCGATATATTTCCAAGTCAGGATGGTGAGTGGTTTGGAGGGGAACTTGCAGGTTGTGGTGTTCTCATGCATCTGCTGCCCTTGTCCTTCTTGATGGGAGTGGTCGTGCGTTTGCAAGGTGCTGTTTAAGTCTGAGTGCATGGGTCCTCATTGAGTTCATATTACATGATTCCATACGCGTGCTCAGGTATACTGCACTTCACAGTCCAGTGTGTGCACAACATGGTACGTGGCCAATTTTTATGTTACCTTTAATCTCTACTGCTATCTAATCATGGTACATCACAGCTACATCAGAATAATCAAGTGGAAACTGAATCATGCACTTAACTCAATTGCAACTATTCCATTACCATGATTATTCTTCTTAATTCCATGGTTACACTGAGCACAAACACCCTTCAGAATAACTTTACGACCATAAGCACAAGTTACCAGATCAATATCATCTGGATCATCAAGACTTCGATTAGTGAATTTCACACATTCCATCAGTCTTGAGAAGAAACCCTGTCTTAGCCCAGCTTCCATAATGTATCCCATGCTCAGCAGGAAGCTGTTTTAACTCCTTGTGGGGTAATCTCACCGACATTGAGGTACACAGACAGCCTGTGCTCCTGTTCCCACACCATGCACATCATCCTTAGAATCCCAACAGTGCAGAGGGAGGCTATTCGGCCCATCGAGCCTGCACCAACAACCATTCCACCCAGGCCCTATCCCTGTAACTCCAAGTATTTACCCCACTAATCCCCCTGACACTAAGGGGCAATTTAGCATTGCCAATCCACCAAACATCTTTGGACTGTGGGAGGAAACCAGAGCACCCGGAGGAAACGTATGCAGACACGGGGAGAACGTGCAAACTCCACACAGTCACCCAAGGCCAGAATTGAACCCAGGTCCTGTGCCGTCCTCCTTAGCTTGTAATCTCTTGTGTGAATTCTTATAAAAATCATTCTGAAGTCCATGTAAGAGGTATCCAAAGAAAATCTTTCTAACTCTGGTTTCAATTAGGTTCGTTAAACATGATGCACATTTTGGAAAACAATTAATGCTGATTGTGCCTAATCAGCTGAAACGTTTGCAAGTGTACGATGACTTCCCTCCAGACTAGGACTTAAGCAACACCCTCATTATTGACTCCTGCTCACTGCAATGGAGTTACATCCAATTGGTGAATTCCAATTGTGTACTCCTATGTATAATATTATCATTTATAAATGGATAAATGCTGCATGCGTCCCAAAAGCAAATATTGGCAGAAAGTGTTGGAAGTAGTAGGGGCAAGTGGAATAGCGTTTAAAGGACTTGCCAATGCACACATCTAGAGTTCTGCCTGGAAGCCACCATTAATCGAGTGATAGATCTGGGCATCTGTATTTCATGGTGTGCATCTTGGACCTACAAACGTCTGACTCAGAGGCAAGCTGATACTTTTCAATGTACTTGTATTTCAATGTTTGTTATATAATAAAAATACTCATAATTATTAAAATATTTTAATATGTCAAATATTGTTTTATAATCTTTTACATTGCAGGTAGATTCACTATTGTTAGTCATATTATATCAGACCTGTAACCCTTTTTATTTATTCATTCTTGGGACATGGGTGTTGCTGGTCGGCCAGCATTTATTGTCCTCGTTCAGAGGGCAGTTGAGAGTCAGCCACATTGCTGTGGCTCTGGAGTCACATGTAAGCCAGACCAGGTAAGAACAGCGGATTTCCTTCCCTAAAGGACATTAGTGAACTAGATGGGTTTTTCTGATAATCAACACTGGTTTTATGGTCATCAATAGATTCTCAATTCCAGACATTTTTTATTGAATTCAAATTCCAACATCTGCTGTGGTGGGATTCGAACTTGGGTCCCCAGAACATTAGCTGAGTTTCAGCATTAATAGTCTAGCGATAACACCACTAGACTATCACCTCCCTGAACTTCTAGCTAATCAAAACGTAAAGTGACATTAGTAATCGTTAACAGAGGCCTCTAAATTTAGCTGTGAACCAAATAGAATCAAAATGAATAGCTTCCAACATAATGACTGCAGCTAACTGGGGTGGCATGGTGGCACAATGGTTAGCACTGCTGCCTCACAGGGCCAGGGACCCGGGTTCGATTTCTGGCTTGGGTCACTGTGTGGAGTTTGCACATTCTGCCTGTGTGGGTTTCCTCCGGGTGCTCCGGTTTCCTCCCACAATCCAAAAATGGGCAGGTTAGGTGCATTGGCCATGCTTAATTCTCCCTCAGTGTACCCGAACAGGCACCGGAGTGTGGTGACTAGGATTTTCACAGTAACTTCATTGCAGTGTGAATGTTAGCCTACTTGTGACTAATAAATTAACTTTAAACTACAAAAGAATCAACAAATGTTTTTTTCCAAAGGTAGGTGTAATTACAAAAGGCTGAAAGCAGGAAGGTCGATCATAGAGTCTATAATCCTGGGAAAATAGTCCATGTCTTTGAAAATGAACTCTGAAGTCAGCCAGCCTTTTGGTAATTGCTAAAACAAGAAGAGAAAAAAAGGACTGACGTGGCAAACCAAGTTGGATATCACCGGGCTAGTAGGGATTAAGCCTGCAGATTGCAGCTTGTCACACATCCTCTCACTTGTAAAATTGATAAAGATTGCTTGTGACATTGTGAGCAGTGAGGCTCTCCGGTAAGATGCATGCATTGCTAGTTGTGAGACTGATGGCGTTCCTTTCTCGTTGTGCTGCTCAGAGCTGTGTACAGAGAGAAAAAAAAACACGTATTCAAATTAATTTGGGTGCTTTGCGAACCAAAGCAGCCTATGATTACCTCATTTTATGGGATTTGCTTTGACTCTCTATTTCATGCAGCACCTTTAATTTGATTAAACGCCTGGCAAAAAGGCAAAGCAATCATTAATTTAGACTCAAAGTTACAATACCAGAGAAATAATAAACAGGTTGATTGTGCCTCTGCATATAATTAAAAGACTGAATAAATATTGGATGCACACTGCAATATTCAGGGGTTTCAGATATAAGAAAAAGATAATTGCATGCTGCTACTGCATTACATTGATTTTATCAACAGCTACAGGACCACACTAGATTTACATACTTGCAAAGTGAAATCCATAGAATAATATACATCACTGTTTGCTGTGTGAGTGAGCAGGGGGAATTATTCTAAATGAATAGCTCTTTCAGGTAATCGCCACAGTTTTAATGATCAAATGGTTTCCTTCAGCGTTGCTAAGTGCTATCATTGTGGCCACTGCAATTTCAATAAGTGAGTGAATCTGTGGGCGGCACGGTGGCACAGTGGTTAGCACTGCTGCCTCACAGCACCAGAGATCGAGGTTCGATTCCTGGCTTGGGTCACTGTCTGTACGGAGCCTGCACGTTCCCCCCGTTTCGGCGTGGGTTTCCTCCCACAATCTGAAAGATGTGCTGGTTAGGTGCATTGGCCGTGCTAAATTCTCCCTCAGTGACGGGTGACGGGGTGTGGCGACTAGAGGATTTTCACAGTAACTTCATTGCGGTGTTAAATGTAAGCCTACTCATAAATAGAATTAAACTATTGGTCTCAGTGTTTCAACAAGTTTTAAAGTGTAATCTGTAATAGACCATGACTAATTACAGGGTATAAGCGAATACCAAAACTCCAAACTTTCAATCTGTATAAAGCACCATGAGCTTGAGACATGTTTCAATTCATAAATCCATTAACAGCATTCTTTGTGAGAATGGGTAAGTATCTCCGTTTGTTTGAGGGCCATTGGACGGTACCATGTTGGTCAGGTGCCAAATCCAGTGAAAATCCTTAACTTTTCCAATCTGACCCATGTTGACTGGAGAGAGGCTGAGTGGAGGGTGGCTACCACCAACAGGGAGCTAAAGGAATCAAGTCCCCACGTGGTTGTTCTCCAGCTTCAGAGCTCTTCAAGACCAAGGAGCAATACGCCTTACAGCGTAACTGTATTTTTCAAGTCACACCTAAATTGTAGAATAAAATCATAGAAACCCTACAGCGCAGAAGGAGGCCATTCGCCCCATCGAGACTACACCGACCACAGGTCCTATCCCCATAGTCCCACGTATTTACTCTAGCTAATCCCCCTGACACTAAGGGACAACTTAGCATGACCAATCCATCTAACCCGCACATATTTGGACTGTGGGAGGAAACCGGAGCACCGGAGGAAACCCATGCAGACATGGGGAGGATATGCAAACTCCACAGACAGTAACCCAAGCCGGGAATCGAACTCGGGTCCCTGGCGCTGTGAGGCAGCAGTGCTAACCACTGTGCAACCGTGCCGCCCTGAATTCGTGAACAAACACATACATACTGAATATAATCACCTGTGGCTTGAATGATTCAGAATGAAGCAGTTGGTAGATGGCAGCATGGACACATATACCCATCCTGGAATACAAATTACAACGTGCAAAATACAGATAAATGGGAAGAGTTCTGGTTCAACACCCAATACCTCTCCCTAAAACGTATTTGCTGAAATTCAGAAATAATTGATACACCAATTAGAATTGACTGATAATGCTTGTGATACAAGTGCTTACCTGTGGAGATTTGCAGCTCAGAAGACTGGAGAAGTGAAGAGCTAGTCGAATGCAAAACTACAACAACAAGAATGTGCATTGATATAGTACTTTTAATGCCTTAAAATGTCCCGAGGGGCATCAAAGGAATGTTAAGGAACACTGGCTTCTTCCCGGCAATGTGAAAAATTGCCCAGGTTCGTCCTGTCCACAACAACCAGGACAAATCCAACCCAGCCAATTATCCTACTCTCGATCATCCGTAAACTGATGGAAGGAGCCATTAACAGTGCTATCTTGTCTGGAATGCACTGCCTGGGGAGGGGAACAGATATGATAGCGGCGAATACATGAATAGGATGGGAATGGAAGGATATGGACTCCATAAGTGCATACGGTTTTAGGTTAGACAGGCATCATGATTGGTGCAGGCTTGGAGGGCCGAAGGGCCTGTTCCTGTGCTGTTCAGTTCTTTGTTCCTTATCACGTTTACGTTTTAAAGTTTATTAGTGTCACAAGTACACTTCCATTAACACTGCAATGAAGTTACTGTGAAAATCCAGCAAGTAGTACTTGCTTCGCAATAATTTGCTCACAGACACTCAGTTTGGGTTCAACTAGGGGCACATAGCTCCTGAACTCATCGTTTTCGTTCATACACAGACAAAATAGCTGACTTCCAGTAGTGAGGTGAAGGGGACTGCCCTTGACATTAAGGCACCATTAGACCGAGTGCAGCATCAAGGAGCCCGAACAAAACTGGAGTCAATGGGAATTGGGGGAAAACTCGCCATTGGTTGGAGTCATACCTGGCACAAAGTAAAATGGTTGTAATTGTTGGGAGGTCAATCATTTCAGCTCCAGGACATCACTGCACATGTTCCTAGTGTCCTAGGCCTAACCATCGTCGGCTGCTTAATCAATGATCTTCTTTCCGTTGTAAGGTCAGATGTGGGAGTGTTCGTTGATGGTTGCACAATGTTTAGCACCATTCGTGA
This sequence comes from Mustelus asterias, assembly GCF_964213995.1. Classification (NCBI taxonomy): domain Eukaryota; kingdom Metazoa; phylum Chordata; class Chondrichthyes; order Carcharhiniformes; family Triakidae; genus Mustelus; species Mustelus asterias. Next base: position 15,801,342 of record NC_135809.1, read on the forward strand.
CTCCTCAGTTAATGAAGCAGTTCATGTCCAAATGCAGCAAGACCTGGACAATATCCAGGCTTGGGCTGACAGGTGGAGAGTAACATTCATGCCACACAAGGGCCAGGCAATGAGGTCCCCAAAATTGTTACCCTCCATCCCCTCTGTGGAAAATATCTCAGCATGAGCCCAAATTTGTTAAATTCCAGACAAGATACCCCCACAATTGTTATGCCCCAGGTGAGGAGGGGTGAACTGGCTCCCTTTCTTTATTCAACGCCCTCTGTTGGTCACAACAAGATTACATCAAAAATGACCTCTTCCCTCTGCAGGTCCCTTTCCCCTGTCCTTATGTATTTATGTTTTAAAAGGACCCAATTTAACCTGGCTTTCTCGAGTTAAAGGAAGAGTGAGTTTATTAGTTACTAAAACATGAGAAGATGACTAAATGCACGCAGATACATATAAATTAGTAATGAGATCAGAAAATGAATGGAAAAGTAATATACGAATCAGTCTTTGACTTGTCTGTGAGGAGTAGATGGCGAAACGTTGCGGCCATTTGACATTCGTGATTCCATGAGTGCTGACTTCAGCAGCTGAATAGTTGGATTTGAGATTCCAGGGTTCTGCAGTTTGGCTGAGAGGAGGTTTCCAGCTTCCTTCTTAATAGAGGACGGCACGGTAGCACAGTGGTTAGCACTGCTGCTTCACAGCTCCAGGGACCTGGGTTCGATTCCCGGCTTGGGTCACTGTCTGTGTGGAGTTTGCACATTCTCCTCGTGTCTGCGTGGGTTTCCTCCGGGTGCTCCGGTTTCCTCCCACAGTCCAAAGATGTGCGGGTTAGGTTGATTGGCTATGCTAAAATTGCCCTTAGTGTCCTGGGATGTGTAGATTAGAGGGATTAGTGGGTAAAATATGTAGGGATATGGGGGTAGGGTCTGGGTGGGATTGTGGTCGGTGCAGACTCGATGGGCTGAATGGCCTCTTTCTGTACTGTAGGGTTTCTATGAAAATCTATGAATGGTGGCTTTGCTGACCTGACCTACTTTCAGCAATTGGAGAGAGAGCAAGACTTTTATTTTTACCTGCAAGAGCAGGGGGTGGGTGGGTAGGTGGGTAGGGGTGTCTCCTTTCCTTGTTTTGGTGTGACACACACTGATAGGTTTGCAGCTGAGTTTTTATCCCAGTCCCCTGGGTATTTCGAAGGGAAAACACCACAACAGGTCTAGGACAACACTTACAGGATGCAATCCCTGCTAAAATGCTAATCAGCTTTCATTATCTCCACAGGGGATTACAGTCAGTTGCTTCTTCTACTGGTAGGCTAAATTCTCACAAAAAAATTCTAAGTGTTGAATTCATGGGGAAACTGCAGTAATTCACACTGTTTCTTTCAGTGGGAGTTCATACTAGAATCTCCCACACTCTGTTCAATGCAGAGGTCACCAGCGTGAAACTCATCAGATTTCAGTATTCTCACCCAGGAGGCTGAGACCAGCAGGCCTCTGCACATGCGCAGTGGCTCCAAACTGTCAGTGTCCCGTTTGCTGGCCAGCCCGGGACCCCCGCTGTCCTGCCCTCCACCCACACATGGCCCAATGGCGCTCCCCCCAACCATTCCTGGGCCAGCCTCGACCACCCCCCAACCATTCCTGGGACCCCGTCCCAGACCGCCCCAATCTCCAGCTCCCCCTCCTTGCAGCTCCATCCCCCCATCCTCCCTCCGGTCGCTGGCCTCTCTCCTGTCCCCATCAATCCCAATGGGAGAGTGGCAGAGTGTCAATGGGACCCCTCACCCTCACTGATCGCCCTTTAGGCCCTGCCCCCCCCATATGCCCGCCCCCCATAGGCACTGCCCCATGCCCAATGGGCAGTGTCAATGTGCTCCCTGGGCATGGTCACTTTGGCCCTTGGGCAGTGCTGGGGGCCCAGGCTGGCACTGCCAGGGTGCCTATGCCCAGGGTGCACACCCCCACAGCCCAACCCTCTGGGGGGGCTCCCCGATTGTCCCTCCTTCACTCCAGCGGGGTCAGGCCGCTAGCTCCCTGAAAGTGGGGATCTAGTGTAATCCCCGCTGCAATGAAACACTATGGAGGAGTGGGAGGCGCTAGCGGGCCAAGAACTTCAATCCTGGGCCAGTAATAGTATTTAAATGATATTCAAAATATCATTTAAATGCTTGCCCCGCCTCCCAGCTGATTTCTGTCACGGAGCAGACCACGCCCAAAATCCGGCATTGGGAGACACGAACGCTCGTGCGAATCCCGTGCATCACCCCTGCGCGGTTCGCCCGCCCGGATGGGAGAATCACGGCTGGTATGTCACTGGCAATGGGTGTGACATTCCATCGCCTCTCAGACTTTAGTCACACTGGAGCAATTCAGGAGTTATTGAACTTATATTCGCAGCCATCTTTGGCTCGTCTTATTAAAATGTTCAATAATATCCGTACATATTTCAGGGTTTTGATTCATCATCATGGCACTAATTGGGACATTTTGCTATGTTAAAGGCATTCTATAAATGCTAGTTGGCTTCAAACCTTGTTCACAGTTGAATATTGTACAGAATAAGTTTGGATAATTTCAGTCTGGATCCTAATTGAGGTGTGCTCAAAACACAAAAATGATAATTAAGAATCAAGTTCCAATCTCAGTCAGACAGAATATTACAATGGGAAAATCAGAAAATTCACACCAGCACACCAACAATTCTCTCAGGATTGACACTTGGCAGATTATTGCAACATGGAAAATAATGTTGCAGTAATAAACCATCTAATTATGCGAAATTATCTATCTGATATCTCTGAGCAGTTCAACTAAATTTCTTAAAAACAGAAAATGCTGGAAAGCTCAGCAGGTCTGGCAGCATTGATGGAGAGAGAAAACAGAGTTAATGTTTGGAGTCTGTATGACTTCTTCAGAACTAAAGAGAGGGGAGCACGGTGTTGGATTATTTACTGTATAAGAATGGGGTGGAACAGTGATTAGTGGGAGCTGGTAGTGATTGCAAGAAAGATGTAGCAAAACGCAACAAGTGACAGATGGCCCAGTGGGGGAGGGGAAGAGAGGGGGAGGAAAGGTTTTTGTATCAGAACAAAAAATGTTTGGGATGTTAAAAAAAGGTCAAGATGGAGGAGAAAGGTCACAGGCGAAAGTTCTCAGACTCCATGGAGAGGCATGAGGGGTCTTAAACTTGTTATTGTTTTCAATCTCCATCCTGTGCTGTTGTCAGACTGGATCTATTTCCCATGACCATCCTCTTTCCATTGAGATCGAGACACGTCTGTTAACAGCTAATGTCTTCAAAACCCAACAATTGGTCACGGTCATTGTGTATTTCTTCACTTCAAAGTTACTCAATTAAAGTTTTGGGATAATCTCTGGCTGGACTCTAAATTCCTTGATATTTCCAATATGGCTCTGATACTTATTTATCATTAATGTCACAAGTAGGCTTATATTAACACTGCAATGAAGTTACTGTGAAAATCCCCCTCGATTGGATTTATTATTGTCACATGTATTGGGATACCATGGGAAGTATTGTTTCTTGCGCACTGTGCAGACAAAGCGTGCCATCCATAGAATATGATGTGGAGTTGCCTGCATTGGATTGGGGTAGGCACAGTAAGTAGTCTCACAACATCAAGTTAAAGTCCAACATGTTTATTTGGTAGCACGAGCTTTCGGAGTGCCGCTCCTTCATCAGATAACCTACTGCCTACTGAGTGCCTACTGATGATACTCACCTGATGAAGGGGCGGCGCTCCAAAAGCTCATGCTACCAAATAAACCGGTTGGACTTTAATCTGGTGTTGTGAGACAACTTACTGTCCATAGAATACATAGGGGAGGAGAAAAGGAGAGGGTGCAGAATATAGTGTTACAGTCATATCTAGGGTGTAGAGAAAGATCAGCTTAATAAATTCCACTAGATTGTATTTATACTGGACTCAACCACAAGCTGTAACCTCAGGTATAACATCACTTCAATTAAATGTTTTGCCAATTTATTAAATCACTTTAAACCATACCCTTCAGTTCAAGAAAAAAAAACAGGTGAGCGTTGAACAAAATAAAATGTAATGTTGGAATCATGATTGCAGTTTTTGGCAAAATTAGAATGTGGACTGAACATCTGCCTCATTTGACAGTGAAAGGCAAAGACTGCACTATGCTGTTGTGTTATTTTTGAGATTCCCATTATCCATGATAAAGGAATCATTGGATTTATTAGGAACGAAAACAACTGTGCATCCAGCAGCAATCAGTATTGCACCATGAACTTACAATTCCATCTTAATTTAATCAGTCTGTATCTAACCAGTTGTTTAATGGGACTATGAATATAATACTTCCTAAGCTCAAACTGATAGATCAGACTTGGCAAATACAAGGTGAGCAGATGTAACAAAGGGAAAATCTCAGGTTCCATTTTCTGCCTTCCTTTACACTAAACTTGTAAATCAAAAACAGAAGAGGCAGGCTAAGTCAAATTCGACAAGAGAACAGAAAGTTGGCAAGGGTGATACAGCTGGAAAAACCACAAACACACAGCTGTGTTTATTTTCAAAAGATTGTCATGCATCAGAATAGCTGACATTTTTAAACCGTAGTCAGTGATAGTCAGTCAGGCTGCAAAAAACAATGACCTTAAGCTTAAAGGATTACACCATTTATTCTACATCTGTAGGTAGTTAGTATTTTCACATACATAAATACAGTCAGATGTTTGTGCTTTAGTACACTGTACTGCAATGCAATTCTGATTGTGAGATATAGATTGTGTATTATATCCACTTTGAACACAGTGTCCCACACAAAGCGTCTCCTCTCCATCACCTTCACAGCTTCCTTTGGCAGGCAACCAATTCACCAGAACTAAAAAATTAATCAACTGCGCTTCTTTCGTGTGCAGTTCAGTTGTCAATACTAGTTGTGCCATTACCAATTAAGCATTGGAATCACCTTATACATAACTAGAGCACTTACAGCAGCAATTTCAGCCTCAGGATGCAGTATTACATGAGCAAAGGTCCGGCGGTCTCTCAAGTAATCCCATCAGAGAGTCAACTACTAATGGTTGTTTTTTTTTTAATTTTGTGAAGGTGAAAATCTAACATCTTATAAAAAAATTCCTTGAGACGATAGTACAAAATGGAACTTCTCAAGGCACAACTAGTACAGTATTTATCATTTTACCCTTGTGTTGAAGATGAATACTATATTACCGTACAATTTTAGTACAAAATTGACATAAACCATGTGTTATTGCGAAAGGCAAGATATAAAGGAATGTCGAGGTGTAGGCACAAAAATATGTTTTTTAAAAATAAAAGCAGTATCTGCCCCCTACTGCAGGACCACAACCTACATACTCTAGTTAGTTTCTTCTTAGACCTAGGTCAGTAGTTTTTAAGTCAAAGTGACACTGTAGCACTAACTGTATAAAGATCTATAAATGTGTAAAAATGAAAAGCTAAGGTCATACTTAAGGCCTGTGCTTATTTTAAGTTTAATCGTGAATATGTGCGTCAGGTAATTTTTTTGCTGATGGATCAGGAAGGACAGGAGAGACGTGTTCAGCCTCTGGCCTTGCTTCCAGTACACTGTTACTCTGTGAATCCTTGAAAAAAGTGCCCTGGTCTTCAGAAGAAGTAGAGGTAGTGCCGTGTATAGTAGCCGTTGCCACCTCTGTCCCTGTGGACATCAATGTTTCATCCTTTACAGTCACAGGTTTGTGCACATCTTCTATAGGCTCATTCAAATCTTTGCTAAACTCAGATGGCGATTTCCTCTTGATCTTCACGTACAGATTATCCTGTTTGTCCTCGATCAGTTCACTTTTCTGAAATCTTCCAAAAAACCAGATGAAGAACCCAAACAAGATGAAGGCCAAGATGCTGGGGATAAAAGCGAGACACTTCACTCCAAGTCTGGCCCCGATAAACCTGCTGTGCAGAAACAAGTCATCCTGGGCATAGGTCCGGTTAGTGAGCGGGTTAATATTGGTTGACCTCCACTCCCAGTTCAGACTACTTTTGTTCAAATCTTTTAATGACTCTGAATCTTCCACTGTGTAGACTTTCTGCCCAGGTCCCACATACTGGCCATATTCAGGCGGCTGGTAAAATATCTGATTCTTCCACATGTTCAGGTCCAAAATCAATACAAGAAAGATGATGCCATAGTTGAACCATTTACCTGTAAAGAGATGTGGTAAATATGGTAAGCATTAGAAAACTCTGCTTAGTCCATGAATTGTCTTCAAAATTCACACAACACAAATTAGTACACCTCCTTTATTTTAGAAGTGGAGGTGGGACAGTATAGACTTTCAGTGGTTTACTTGTGGGGCACAAGCTCAAGATAAGGGGGGAAAGGTTCAGTGGAGATGTGCAGGGGAAGTTTTTTTACACAGAGGGTGATGGGGGCCTGGAATGCACTGCCAAATGAGGTGGTTGAGGCAGTTGTGTTAGCCAGATTTAAGACTTATCTTGATAGGCATATGAACAAACGGGGAATAGAGGGATATAAACGGTTGGTCTAGATAGGAAAACGTGATCAGCTCAGGCTTGGAGGGCCGAAGGGCCTGTTCCTGTGCTGTACTGTTCTTTGTTTATGTAAAACATACAAGAACAAAGAAAACTACAGCACAGGAACAGGCCCTTTGGCCCTCCAAGCCTGCATCAACCATGCTGCCCGACTGAACTAAAATCCCCTACCCTTCCAGGGACCATATCCCTCCATTCCCATCCTATTCATGTATTTGTCAAGATGCCCCTTAAATGTCACTATCATAAAGGCTAAAAATTGTTCTGCTCCACTTTTCAGGCGCAGGATTGCAATTCATGATCTTCGCATGCTGGTTCCAGCGGAGGTTCTAGCGGATATAAAGAGGCTGTAGTGTAGTGGTGTTGTCACTCGACTCATAATCCAAGGGCCCAAGGTAATTCTCTTGGGTGTCGATTTAGCTCCATTGGCTGAACGGCTGGTCCGCAATGCAGAGCGATGCCAACAACACAGGTTCAATTCCCGTACTGGCTGAGGTTATTCATGAAGGCTCCGCCTTCTCAACCTTGCCCGAGGTGTGGTGGTCCTCAGGTTAAATCACCACCCATCAACTCTCCCCCTCAAAAGGGGAGAGCAACCTATGGTCATCTGGGACTATGGCAACTTTCCTTCTTAACTAGACTTCAGGTGAAGTCGGGTTAGCAGGGGTAAGGAACAATTGAACCAAGGCACACAGACAAAATTCATTCCCATTTTAAACATGCACATTCTGCCCTGCCTATTATAGTTCCAGTATAAATTCCTATCTCCATATTTCTGACTCACCTGTTATACAAATGACGTATTCTTCCTTGAATATTTTCTGGAAACGAGGCAATCTTAAGTGAATGTGTGAGGTGGGAAGACCAGGAAGGTTGATTTCCAAATTTTCCATGAACTGTGGGAACTCCCAATCCTAACAAAAAAAGAAACAATGTTTTACAACCATGTAACATAGCTTAGTGAGGAATGAGAAACCCAAGGTTCTTGTATTAAACATGTTCAAATATGAACTGTTACGTTGTTAAATCTGCATTTTTTTCTTATGCACCCGCTTTTCCTCGAGACATTATTTATATTAAAAAAACATAATGGCAATAGAATTATTCTTATATCATGCCCCGTCATATATTATCATCAATCTATCACACCACTAGCTCCTTAAATGCAATGTTATATGACACCATCACAAAGGATTTCTAGCCCAATGTACTTATCCATTCTATTTGAAATCACAACTGGCTGAAGGCCCATGTCTATTTCTATGGGTCGGACCTCAAGCAATGATGAGATGGAGTACAGGAAGGAATCTGGTGAAATGGTGCAATGACGATAATCTCTCCCTCAATGTCAATAAACTAAAGGAGATAGTCATCGACTTCAGGAAGCATAGTGGAAGAAGTGCCCCTTTCTATCTCAACGGGGATGAAGTGGATCAAGAACTTCAAGTTTCTAGGTATTCAGATCACTAACAACCTACCTTGGTCCCTCCATGCCAACGCTATAGTTAAGAAAGCCCACTAATGCCCCTGCTTTCTCAGGAGGCTAAGGAAATTTGGCATGTCCGCTACAACTCTCACCGACTTTTACAGATGCACCATAGAAAGCATCCTTTCTGGATGTGTCCCAGCTTGGTATGGCTCCTGCTCTGTCCCAGACTGCAATAAACTACAAAGGGCTGTGAAGAATGCCCAGTCCATCACTCAAGCCAGCCTCCCATCCATTGACACTGGTTGTCTCACAGCTTGGTATGGCTCCTGCTCTGTCCAAGACTGCAAGAAACTACAAAGGGTCGTGAACGACGCCCAGTCCATCACACAAACCAGCCTCCCATCCATTGATTCTAAAGCAATGATTCTCAGGCTTCTTTCATTGATGGAGTCCTTTTCAAGTAATGGGCCCTAATTTGCAAGCTCCAGGGCAGTGTACGGGGGGACATGATAAAGAGACACTGGGGATCCCCATCCCCTGGAGGTTCCCAGGTAGGAAGTGAACAGGAAGAGCAATCTTCCTTCGGGGTGCACTGGGAACTATCTGAAAATGTGATTTAAATGGCAAATAACAGATGGGAATTTGACTGTGTTACAACAGATACAGTTAGAAGAATTAAAACTGCTTCTAGCTTCTGGATAACTATTGTACAGACCCACACTGACCCCCGTGGGATTCCCTTGACCCCACTCCTCCAAACTGCGAATGCCCACAGAACACCCCCAAGGCCCCCATGATTCTCCTAAAAACCCCATGGTCACGACCCCAATTCATCTCTCTCTCACCCCCCTCCCCATCATTGCAGAGGACACCCATTAGAGAGAGGAGTACGGAGAATGTACAACACAGAGACAGGAGGAATCTGAAGAGTGTAAAACACTAGAGAGAGGAGGAGTCTGGAGAGTGTACAACACAGTGTGACTGTCTATGTGGGGTTTACACGTTCTCTCTGTGTCTGCATGGGTTTCCTCCGAGTGCTCCGGTTTCCTCCCACAGTCCAAAGATGTGCAGGTTAGGTGGATTGGCCATGTTAAATTGTCCCTTAGTGTCCTAAGATGTGTAGGTAAGATGGATTAACTATGGTAAACGTGTGGGGTTAGGGGATAGGATGGGGGGGGGGGGGGTGAGGGCCTGAGTAAGATGTTCTGTCAGAGAGTCGATGTAGGCTCAATGGACTAAATGGCCTCCATCAGCACTGTAGGGATTCTATGATTCAATGAACGTCAAAATCGCTCCAACAGATTGAACAGGCTGGTAAAGACAACAAGGTGTGAGGAATATTAACATAATATGAAGTGCCATTCGCTATATGTTACATTATAGCACAATGTCCAAACTATTAAACATGGAAGCCTGACCTAAAGCCCACCTTTGAAGTGGCATCGCTTCCTAACAATCCTACCACATGGAAATAAGTACAAGAAGCCTGGTGGTACAAAAGCCTACTAAATTTGTCTCAAGTTTCTCCTCCCGCTGTTTTGTCAGAGACATTAGCTCAATGAAAGTGAAAGGACTAATGCCACCTTTAACAAAGCAGTGAGAAATTGAATATGGGCTCCTTTAGCATTCGCAAAGTTGAAGAGATTTAACCTTGTCAGCTGGGCTGAGAGAGAAGGAAAATCAAGCTGAATGATAAATAAGCAATCTCTGTCCTAGAGCTAGCAGTTGTGGTTCACTCCGAGTTACTATCAGCCGAACCGTGGCAAATCCTGCTAACACTTTCGCGCTTTTCTGCCCAATGGCCAATCTGGGAACCCTTTGCTGAATGCTAAAAGTTTTTAAAAGTTTATTTATTGGTCACAAGTGGGCTTACATTAACACAGCAATGAAGTTACTGCAACAATCCCCTAGTAGTCACACTCTGGCACCTTTTCGGGTACACTGAGGGAGAATTTAGCACAGCTAATGCACCAAACCAATGCGTCTTTTGAACTGGGGGAGGAAACCAGAGGAAACCCATGCAGACACAGAGAATGTGCAGACTCCACACAGACAGTGATGCAAGCTGGGAATCAAACCTGGGTCCCTGGCACTGTGAGGCAGCAGTGCTAACCACTGTGCCACCGTGTTTTTAACCCACCAGAGATTCCAACAGTGTTAGGTGAGCATTGCAGGCATCTTTTGTTTCCTGCAGTAACCCTGAATATTTTTATTTATCTCCTCCATCTGCGATTACCCTTTGAACTTCATCACTAACGCCTCATTCAATGGACGCACTCAGGAGAAATCTTTGTCAGGAGCTCCCGTGTTGCCGAATGTTTTCCGGCACTCGTATTCCCTTGTTTACATGTTAGAGCTTTTTTTTGCTGCTGGCCCCATAAATCATATTGTTAATTTTCCACAGGTCAGGTTTGCTAGAGTGCATGCAAAATGCCATCGCTGGCCTACTGCAGGAGGATGAGATAAAATCTCACCAATAGTTCGGCATGAGAGCTAACAAGCTTGACAATCCCATTGTACAGATATAAAGAATGGAAATGGAACCAGTAAAACACAACCTTACTCCCTTTCAATCTTAATGACAAGATTCCTTTCCGATGTCAACATTGCTGTATTATCTTTGCATAAAACCATCACCCTATTTTGTATTTGCGATCATCATTAGCTATGGTTAATGATTCTCCCATGAACTATTCCTTCAAAATCAGTATGCACTAAATCAACAAGACACCCGTGATATTAATGAATATTTAGAATCCAGAATAAATGAGTTGCCATCAAATTTAGTGAAGAAATTCTCTAACAAGTAATAAAATGGTGTTGCAGCGAGCAGGACTATTTCAAATGAATGAACAGATAAAGCTATCATTTGCTTAACAAACAGGTCCCCAGATACTGGATCTGGATTTGTTCTTTAATGCTTCGAATCACTTGAACAAACTAAACTGAGGGGAGAATTTTTGCTCCGATATGGGGAGCAAATACGGGGCTAGGTATGGGCGAAACTTTGCCACCCCTCCTACCCCTGCCGACCCTGGCTGGTGAGCCCATTTCTGGCATCATTCCAGCCTGGTCATTACCCGGGTGGTGGGATCGGGAAGAAAATGACCCATCCACAGGAGGCAGGAAGGCAAAATACGGTAGACAAATGGCCCCTTAAATACAATTAACAGAGGCTGGCTAGAATTATCCAGTCGCCCTGCGGGCACCCCCAGGGCATCACGAATTAAATCAGAGGAGGCCTTCCCAATGGCATTTGAGAGGGCCAGTGCTCCAGGCAGGCTGTGAGGCCAACCCAGTCTATCTGGTTACAGCTGCCACCACAGACCGCGCCAGGAGGCATTTCCCTTCCACGCTGGCTATCCAGCTGCTCTAGCCATTTTTTTTAATGCAACACTTCCTAAATTTGCAAAATAGAGGTGTTCTCTCTTCCTATCTCCTCCTTCCTCCCTCCTTCTCTGTCCTCCCCCTCCCTCTCTCCTCCCCTTGTCTTTCTCCCCCTCCCTCCCATCTCCATTCCTCCTTCTCTCCCCCTCTTCTCTCCTCCCTCCCTCTCCTCCATTGCTCCCTCTCTCTCCCCTCCCTCCCTCTTCTCCATCCCTCCTCCCTCCATCTCCTCCATTCCTCCCTCCCTCATCCCTTACCTATAATGGCAAATCTTACCATGTTAGCAGGCCTCCTATTGGCCCTCAGCTTTGAAAGCGCTCCCCCTCCCTGCACCCCTCCCCCGACCCAGTCATCTTTAATTGGACGGCAAGCTCGCCCACCTGACTGTTAATGGGCCAGTTCTGGGAAGGTCACTGCTGGTGACTGTTTTCCAAATAGTTGGATCCTGACATCTGGATCCTGACAACAACTTGCTTCCAGTAACCGCAAATCAACTTAATGACCAATCAGAGCATCTCTTGTTCCTAAGTGCCTTGTGACACTTTCCTACTTTGTCGGATGAATTTAAGTTGCCGTCGATGTTTCTGTTCCCAGAATAGTATAGATTGGCGTAGGCTTGCCTGGGGGCCTGGCAATGTGGAAAAGCGCAGATCCAATGTTAAGAATGATGAATACAGATGTATTTCTGGGAGTAGCCCGCAATACAATATTGCGGTGAGCTTTGGGCGTGGAAAATGCTTGTGGTTGAGAGCTCACCATTTGTGATTGAGAAATTAGACATTGCTGCAAAATGTAAAGGGCTGCAACAGCTCAAAGGGCAAAGCAATTTGCATGTTAGCAAGCTTTTTTTTAAGGGAAAGAGCGTCTTTAGGAGTGAAGGAGGACAGAGAGGAGCCCATTTCCAGGATAGAATCACTGAAAGTATCCTACAGGAAATAAGAATGTGAATAAGTCTTTTGAAAGTTTATTTATTAATGTCACATGTAGGCTTACATAAAGAACAAAGAACAGTACAGCACAGGAACAGGCCCTTCGGCCCACCAAGCCTGCACCGATCAAGTAGCCCTACCTAGACCAACCACCTGTATCCCTCTATACCCCGCCTGTTCATGTGTCTATCCAGCGAAGACTTAAATGTCACTAACATATCTGCCACAACCACCTCTCCAGGCAGTGCATTCCAAGCCCCACCACCCTCTGTGTAAAAAAACTTCCCCCGCACATCTCCACTGAACCTTTCCCCCCTTACCTTGAACTTGTGCCCCTCTGTGATTGTCATTTCTGCCCTGGGAAAAAGCTTCTAACTGTTCTCCTTATCTATGTCCCTCATAATTTTATAAACTTCTATCAGGTCACCCCTCAGTTTCTGCCTTTCCAGAGAGAACAATCCCAGTTTATTCAATCTCTCCTCATAGCTAACACCCTCCATACCAGGCAACATCCTGTTAAATCTTTGCTGTACTCCCTCCAAAGCCTCCACATCCTGAACACTGCAATGAAGTTACTGTGAAAATCCCCTAGTTGCCATACTCCAGCCCCTGTTTGTGCACACAGAGGGAGAATTTAGCATGGCCAATGCATATAACTGTCTTTTGGACTGTGGGAAGAAACTGGACCACCTGAAGGAAACACGCAGACACAGGGAGAACACGCAGACTCCGCACAGATAGTGACCCAAGCCAGGAATCGAAGCCGGGAATCGAACCCGGGTTCCTGGAGCCGTGTGGCAGCAGTGCAAACTACTGTACGGCAGTGCCCAAGGATCAGTAACCAAGCAAATGAACGGATCTGGTAAGTATCCTTCATCCAATGCACCAGGAAGCAGTCGCAGAAAAAATTTAATGATCTTATCAGGTCAGCTAAGGTACCAGACACCACAATTACTTTCCATTAATGCTCTGTACTAAGCACAACTCACACTTAAAATTACCTCACAATTTCAGTTCATTTATCAATGTGCATTACTCAGTAGGTGCACTTTGCACCCTGAGCCTTCTTCCCAAATGTGTCTCCACTTACAATCTGAAGTGCATTCACCCCAAATGAATAGTTTCATTCAATGTCGCTGGATATTTTGTACACTCGTCATCATTCCCATTAAGTGCATGTATCCTGGCACTTGCTTACTCCAGCATAACAACTGAATCTACTCTGGCTTTAAAAAAGCGCAGCATATGAGAGGGAAAAGGATGAGTCTCTGACAATCGTCCTCTCATCCCACTAGGAACATTGGGTGGGAGGTCAAAGCAGAGGCTGAAGGTATGGAGTTCAGAGCTGTCAACAGTAATCACCTTTGCCTGTGTTGCTTTTGCATTTCCGTTCTAATTTCCAATCAGTTTCATTAAATTTAGCACCCCCAATGGATGGGAATTTTGGAGTTTCTTTTGTACAGCAACAAAGAAGGTTTGCAAACCCGAGACCACTGAATTTAGTGGGATTTGCAGCTTAAAGTTCCAGGCAGTTCCAGGATTGTGAAAGTAATGAATGCTGCAGAGTGAAGGTCACAAAACCAATAACAGCAACACTTCAGACTTCATTGAACATCCTTATCTTACATAGCATCGCTGTTGCAAGTGATATCCGCACTCAACAACAACACCCCCCATCCATGTTGAAAATTGAAATGACAAAGGGATGGAGAGTTTAATGCTGACAGCAGTTCGAGACAACCTAGAAATGGGTCGCAAAAGCCAATACCAAAGAAGAACCACAAACAGCAGAAATGAGGGTGGAGATCCTTTAGCCAGCTCACACGGACCACAGGAATCTGTTAATAATGGCAGGAGAATGGACCACAGGGGGAAACCGAGGAATGGTCAACAGGGTTTCAAATGCGTCCCGAAATATCATTATCCAATGAATTGTCCAAAATGGAATGACAGGGTTTTTGAAATGACACATGATGTGGAAGGTTCAGAAGGGGAAGATGATGAAAGTGATCAGTCAGAAGGAACTATATTGGTCACCAGAAGCTTTACTCCATAGGATATAGGAGTAGAATTAGGCCATTCGGCCCACTGAGTCTGCTCCACCATTCAGTCATGGCTGATATGTTTCTCAAACCCATTCTCCCGCCTTTTCTCCATGACCTTTGATCCCCTTACCAATCAAGAACCTATCTCTCTCTCTCTTAAATATACTCAATGACCTGGCCTCCACGTCCTTGCCTGACAACGAATTCCATAGATTCAGCACCCCCTGGCTGGGTACTCCAGTAATGGATGTTCGAGTTACAGTCTCATTCAGTTGTGCTGTGCTGGACAGTGCACGCACCTCCACAGTATGTGGAGTGGATTGCTTAACCTGGATTCTCTAAGTAGTAAAGACCAAAGTAAGGTTAAGGAATATGAAAGTTCTGCTGACTTCAGGTTCGGGGACAATAATACAGTAAAGTCACGAAAGAGAGTGGTGATTCTGTATAAAATTTTTGCAAGATGCGAAATTTCAAAGGGGCAGGTTTTTGACACCACCTAGAGAAACTGGTGAGAGAGAAGAAACCTGTGGAAATTAAACAAGTGCATTAATGGGTTCAGTCACACATCAAGGGTGTGGTATTTCTCAGCTCGTCCATCTATTGAAATTCGATTATATTCGGCTAAAAGCTATGTTCCACTGGTATCACAGGGAGAAACTAGCAGGCATCTTAAGGATGCATGTGGATGTATTTTTTGGGAGGTTCTGCAGAATTTGAGCAATGGGGGATAGATGAAATAAAGAAGGAGTTTGAGATTGGAAATCTGGCTCGGAGAGCCTTTAAATATATAGGGTCAGACATCAAGCAGAATAAGTCAGACTGACCTTAATTAAAAGTCTTATTTGGAAAATATCAATCGTATCCCAATACATTGGGCCAGCTCCTCACAAAAAGAGGATCCTGCATCCAAGGAAGGAATAGACCAATTAAGTAGTTTTACTGGATTGTTGAACTGGCTGTGCACTCAGACAATACCTGCTGATAGCTTTGATGGATTGGAACTCATGAAACATGCTAGAGTTGAGAAAGTTCGGAGACCTAATAAAACATTAAATTTAGAGAAATGCACACTTAGGTTTTTGGCCATGTGTGATCCAGAAGTCAAGGTCAATTTAGCATGGTCAATGCACCTAACCAGCACGTCTTTCAGACCGTGGGAGGAAACTGGAGCACCCGGGGGAAACCCACAGAAACACGGGGAAACGTGCAAACTCCACATAGGCAGTCACCCAAGGCCGGAATTGAACCCAGGTCCCTGGCACTGTGAGGCAGCAGTGCTAACCACTGTGCTGCCCTTGTGCCACCATGTCGCCCTTAGCCATTTCAGCCTAAGTCAGCCATTTTTAGTGATGCTTCACATGCCAGTCTTCTAGATGAATATTCATAAGCAGGGTTTTATCATATTGTTGGTGGGAAAGAATAACAAATGTTGTCCAATGGCTTAGGAAGTTAAGAAAATAAAAAGGCTAAGTAATGACCTCAACGAGACCCATGAGGTCAGCCTCTTGGAGTATGAGATTGAGGTAATGATTGCCTGCCCAATCAGGGAGTCTCACCTGGGTACATAATGAGGAGTGTCCGGATTCTGCCTTTGTACTTGAAGCCATCCCAAGAATGGAGACAAGTTTGTAAATAAAGGGAATCTGGTGAAGGAACACCAGCCTCGGAGGAATTATTTCAAGGTAGTTAAAAGCATCTTTGGCGATATGGAATTTTAATTATTAAACACTTTGAGGGAAGGGGAGTACAAGGGGACTTCTCTATGGGATGAATGCGCATTCAACCAGAAACGTGACTGAGCAAAATTAGCATAAAAGGTGAGAGAGTAAAAAGAGCACCAAGATGAAATGGGTCGTGTAAGTCACCAATTGTCAGACTCTTTTACAAAAAGGTATGCTCGCTTGAAGAGTCCCACAAGAGGGCTGTCTTGTTTTATGTCTTGCTTTGGACTTCACCCAGCAGCTTGGATTCTACTAACTTCTAACCTGCCCACTTCAACATCAGTCTACCCTCCATTTCCTCCTCAGGCCTGCTTCCAGAGGCAGCGTCTGACTCCAGCCTGTCCCCACCACCCTGTCCGCCACCATATAAATATTGTGGGCACACATGTGGGTTCATGGCATTGGAAAATGGCCTAAATTGAAATTCCTACCTTCTGGATGAAAACCTGGGCCCAAGGGTTAGAATCATAGAATCCCTACAGTGCAGAAGGAGGCTATTTGGCCCATCGAGTCTACACCAACCACAATCCCACCCAGGCTCTATTCCCGTAACCCCCATATATTTAGCCTGCAAATCCACTGACACTAGGGTCAATTTAGCATGGCCAATCCACCTAACCCGCACATCTTTGGAGCGTGGGAGGAAACCGGAGCATCCAGGGGAAACCCACGCAGACACAGGGAGAATGTGCAAACTCCACACAGACAGTGACCCGAGGCTGGAATTGAACCCGGGTCCCTGGCGCTGCGAGGCAACAGTGCTAACCACTGTGCCACTTTTCTGACCGCTTTGCAGTTACAGGATAACTGCGGAGATTAGTACTGGGGATAGTTAGAAGCTGGTGATTACTTGTTTTCACCGTTCAGTGAGACGATTCTTACATGACACAAATTTAAGAAAACCATAAAGAAACCCAATTGGGGAGAATAGGAAAATGACCTTTACTTAGAAGATGCTTAGTTTGCGGAATTCTAGATCACAAACAATTATTGAAACAGAATCCACAGATTCTTTTAAAAAAGCATCTCGACAGTTACTTGGAAAAGAGGAACGATAAAAGGTGTGGCGGTTGAGCCAAGAGAGTAGAGTTTCATTCGATGGCAGAAGTTGAGAACACTGACAGGCCTGATTTGTCAAATTGCCAGCTTTTGCAGGCTAGAATTATTTGATGTTATCATGGTCACACAGTAATAACTTTTGTACCGAGTGCCTTGCCACCTCATGGGAAGAGGAGCTGAAAATTCAGCACGAGTTCAGATGAATGGACAGCAAGATGAAACAGACCACATGTGAAGATAAAAAACAGGAAATGTTGGAAATACTGAGCAGGTCATCACTGCCTTTGCAACGGAGAGAGGTTTTTGGAGAGATGAATTGATTCAAGTTCACAATGTTATGCCAGCTGGAAAATGTATCCCTTCTCGAAGCAAAACAAACTAGATAACCTGTCATTGCCAAATGACATTCAAAGTCAACAGTATTACAGTACAAGTTGGAGCATTATGCAAGCTGAACAGAAATTCTCCAGATGCGTGGACACTGTACAATGACAAACATGACCTGCTTCTGATCGAGTTCTCAGTCGCAGATGAGAGTAACTCCCGAGGCGTTGAAGAATTGAAGAACTTCAACTTAACTGCAAATGAATTGGTCATGATGATTGGTCAGACACGGTGGGCAGCATGGTGGCACAGTGGTTAGCACTACTGCCTCACAGTGCCAGGGATCTGGGTTTGATTCCCAGCTTGGGCCACTGTCTGTTTGGAGTTTGCACGTTCTCCCCATGTCTGCATGGGTTTCCTCCGGGTGCTCCGGTTTCCTCCCACATTTCCAGACATGATGGTTAGGTGCATTGGCCATGCTAAATTCTCCCTCGGTGTACCCGAACAGGCGCCAGAGTGTGGCAAATCGGGGATTTTCACAGTAACGTCATTGCAGTGTTGATGTAAGCCTACTTGTGACATTAATAAATAAACTTAAAACTTAAACAGAGCCCTGACAGGGGGAGAGATCCGGTTAGGGACCAATAACATTTTGTTTAAAGTAGGTAAAGGTTGAGATTCAAGGCGCCAACATTTGGAATAAAGTCATACGATTCCATGGGTATAGAACAAGAAAAGCAAATTTTTACTACACAAGTTCAGAAAGATAAAACAAGTTGCAATATATATCTGATACTACTTATACTTTAACATTCAGGATAAATACGAGGCACATCTGAATCGACAGACAAACTGTGGCTGGAATAAATCAGTAAATGACTGATGCAACCAAAACTGATTCCATGGATTTCTCAACAAATCAACCAGACATTAGTCCCACTGAGTCAATCTCATGGAAAATTCATCTTTCTCAC
Source organism: Mustelus asterias (assembly GCF_964213995.1). Taxonomy (NCBI): domain Eukaryota; kingdom Metazoa; phylum Chordata; class Chondrichthyes; order Carcharhiniformes; family Triakidae; genus Mustelus; species Mustelus asterias. Next base: position 15,819,751 of record NC_135809.1, read on the forward strand.
AAACGTTTCCAATCTCTGCCTTTGAAGATCTCATTGAAATTCTCTCCAAAGGTCACTCCCGCTTGGATTGCTTTAGCAGCAACCCACCTCTTAGGGTTTCGACCTTGCCTTCCAATGTCCTTCTCTCTAGATGCTGGAGTATACTAAAACGCTATCTTACAAGCACACCTCTTAGATCTAAGGCCTTGCCAAGCAGAAAACCATTTCTCCAAAGGGGCAACTTCACCCGGGCGGTTCTCCTTACTCAAAGTCTGCTCCCCATCCTCTAATCTATCCTCTAACATTTTAACTCAACTTCACTGGGACCTCTGTCTGTCTCCATCTCTCTGGTGCTTGTTGGCTGACAGAATCCCCAAAACTGACTGCCTCAAAAAGATCTATTTTCTTTTTTTTTTGCCAATTGCCATAATTTTGTGTCCTCTGGTTACTGGCCTTTCTGTCACTGGAATCAGTTTCACCTTACTTACAATGTCAAAACCATTCATGATTCTGAACATCTCAATCAGACCTCCTCTTAACTTTCTCTGCCCTAAGGTACCCCATTCAGCTTCTCCAGTCTCTTCACATAGCTGAAGCCCCAGATCCCTGGTACCATTCTGATAAATCACCTCTGCAGCTGCTCCAAGGCCAGTACATCGATTTAAAGTATGGTCTCCCAACATGGGTGCAATTCCCCAGCCGAGGGCTAATCTGACTTTTATAATGGTTCAGCACAGTTTCTTTGCTTTTTTATTTACTCCATACATTTGTAAAACAATGAGCTATATATCTTTTTAGTGGCCTTCTAAACTTGTCCTGCCACCTTCAGAGGTTACACCCATCAGTCCCTGTAAAACCTTTAAAATTGTACCATTTATTTGATATTGGATCGCCTCACTCTTCCTACCAGAATGAATCCTTTCATAATTCTCTGCATCCAGATTACTGTCCATTTTACCAGTCTATGTCCTTGTTAAGTACCACTCTTTGTTGCATTTCTGGGGGTGGAATGTTTCAGTCCCGCCGTGGTGGGGGTGGGGCTATAAAATGTGGCAAGCCTTTCAGAAGTCCATTAACTTCGACAAGACCATAAAATCTTGTTGACGTAAAATTCGTTTTACTTCATCTGCAAAAGTTTAAATTATGCCCATTTCCAGTTCATTAATATATATCAAAAAGGCTACTGGTCCCAATACCAATCCCTGGGTGACAACACTGTACATTTCACTCCAGTTTGGAAAATAATTATTTTATCGCTATTCTCCACTTCCTTTCCATGAGTTCATTTTGTTTCCAAACTGCTACTGCTCCTTTCATCCCTTCAGCTTCAATTTTACCAAGATGTCTACTTTCTGGTATTTTATCAATCGCCCTTTGAAAATCCATATACACATCAGCTGCTTACCCTCATCAACGCTCTCCATTACTTAAAAAACTCAGGCCAGATTCTCCGACCTCGCCCCACAGTTGCGATTCTCCAGTCCCGCTGCAGTGAGTGGAGATTTGGCTGAGTGGCAAATTCTCCGTTCTCGCTGGCAGCGGTGGCAAGGCCTCCAACATCAGAAAATTCCGGTCTCAGTGTTTCATCCTTCTCTAAAAGATAATGGAGATCCTAAACTGGCAGAGGATCCCAATTTTCACAATTGAGCAGCCTCTACCCTCATATTGGCAGGTATGCTGCTCACCTATCTACACACCTAACTGAAAATTGTATCTAACTGGCCTTGGGCACTGATGGTCCAGTCAAAGTACCCCTTCCACATTCAACAGCCAGCCACCTATTTTTCAGGTGTCTAATGGATGGCCTACTGTTCAAACAGGATCCCCGTTGAATCTGCAACTGGTGAGAGAGGAATAATGTCACCACCTTCATGTTGGGTGTTATATATTTAAGTGGTTGCATGATTGCTTTAAGAGCCCGTCACATGATTTGATGGTAATGTCATTGGGGTGTTTCACAGGCTCCAGTTTCAGTTTCCATTTTCTAGAATAAATCTGATGGTGTTATTTTGCACCTGTGTGTGGAAACCACAGCTTTTACTTTATGTTTAAAATCTACAACCCCCAACATAGTTAGGATGCTACAAAGAGAAAATTGACGGTGAGTCGGTATTTTGTTTGACCCAGAACATCGAGAAAAGATCCTAAAGGAGGAGAAAAAACATTGTGGGTCCTCACACTTCGAATATATTTGGAAAAAAAAATTGATTTTGAAAATTAATGAGTTATAATTCTCTTCATAGAACCTGTACTTCCCCCCCCCCCTCCCCCCCCCCTCCCCCCCCCCCCCCCTGCCCTCTAGGTTTTGGGGGTCTCCAGTACCACACCTTCATATCCTTTGATGTTCAATATGTTCCAGCGCTTGGAATCCTGGAGTCACAGCAGGTCTTTGATTGTAAACTCCAATAGAATTTAACTTTATCCCCCAAGGATAGTCTCTCCAACCCACCCAACCAACAAAATCAGTCTAATCTAAAAATGTTTAAAGTTTATTTATTAGTGTCACAAGTAGGCTTACATTAACACTGCAATGAAGTTACTGTGAAAATCCCCCAGTCGCCACACTCCGGCACCTGTTCGGGTACACAGAGAGAATTTAGCACGGCCAAAGCACCTAGCCTGCACCTCTTTCGGACTGTTGGGAGGAAACCGGAGCACCCAGAGGAAACTCACGCAGACACAGAGAGAATGTGCAGTCTCTACACAGACAGTGACTCAAACCAGGAATCGAACCCGGGTCCTTGGCGCTGTGAGGCAGCAGTGTTAACAACTGTGCTGCCCACACGATCTAGCAGAACATTTGCCTTCTTGTTCAAGGGTACAGGCTCTAGTCAGTCAAAACTAACACTAGCAGTTCCTGCTTTAGGAAGAATCTTACAATTACATGCTAATACTATGTAGAATAACTTTAGCTGCAGGCAATTGTGAAAACAAGTTGATATCATATATCATTTTCTGTATAAATGTTAACCAGACGCAGATTTTATTGCTAGATTTGATTAGCGTTTGTGTCTTTTTTGAATTCAGAGCAAAGTTGAGCTATAACTCACAGGGTCCAATCTAACACGACACTATTCCCAAGCCAGGGTAATAGCGCTCAGATAACTAATGCATCAAAACATGACCTAACCCGGAGAAAAAGCAGAAACTGTGTTATGTCAAGCTGCTGTGTTTATTTTGATGACAAATTTTATTTCTTGCTCACCTTAACCGTAGAGTTTGACTCATTGGAAGTGACACATAATTGATTTTATTACTTGATGGAGGTTCAATATTTTTCATGATGCTCTTTTGGTTGTCAGTTGGTTCCTGGACTGCGGCTGTTGCCGTTTGTTAATTGGATTGAGTGGAGTTGTCATTCAGAAATTGGTTAACTTACTGATGAGCAAGTTTCAATCCATAACATTGCGTCAGACTTGTGATTCCCGCATTAGTGAAAACGCACTGGGTGATATGGGAATGGCAGGAGGGGTCCTTCATCATGGTACTCATTTTGTATATTGCATTTTGGTGATTTTTCATTGAACAGTTTTTGCTTATTGCTTAAAGTTTATTTATTAGTCACAAGAAGGCTTACATCAACACTGCGATGAAGTTACTGTGAAAATCCCCTAGTCGCCCTACACTCCGGCACCTGTTTGGGTACACTGAGGGAGAATTTGGCATGACCAAAGCATCTAACCAGCATGTCTTTGGGATTGTGGGAGGAAACCGGAGCACCCGGAGGAAACCCACGCAGACACGGGGAGAACATGTAGACTCCGCACAGTGACCCAAGCCGGGAATCGAACCCAGGTCCCTGACGCTGTGAGGCAGCAGTGCTAACCACTGTGCCGTCCACATATATTGTTATGCCAAGTTGAGGAAAACAACACTTTTTGAAAATGAGACAGCCCAAAGTTATTATCTGACTATTGCCTGAAGCTTCAATTTCTCTTACCATCGAAACATGATCAAAAGATTTCCAACTGCACTGCCAGACTAAAAGCCATTCCCCACCCTCACCTCACATATTTTAACTTTCTCATTGCCAGCAAGGTTGCAATTCTTGCTGATTCCTATTTGCCTTCAAGATTTCAGCTCTTGATTGCATGTAGCCCTGGAGATCAAAAGACTTTCAACCATCCTGCCTGTCAAACAGCCACTTTTCGCCCATCCCAGATATATTTTTGTACCTAATAAGCAAAACGTTAAAAGAAAATTCTAAAAATACACCCTACTTTTCTATATGCCTTTCCTCCCGGGTTGCTCATGGCAGTATCCAGGAGAGTAATCTTTAATTGCTGAAGACTCCGGGACTATCCTGGAGGGTTGGCAATGCTAGGTTGTCATGATGTGGAGATGCCGGCGTTGGACTGGGGTAAACACAGTAAACACAGTAAGAAGTCTCACAACACCAGGTTAAAGTCCAACAGGTTTATTTGGTAGCAAAATCCACTGGCTTTCAGAGCGCTGCCCCTTCGTCAGGTGAGTGGGAGCTCTATTCTCAAACGGGGCATATAAAGACACAAACTTAATTTACAAAATAATGATTGGAATGCGAGTCTTTACAGGTAATCAAGTCTCAAAGGTACAGACAATGCGAGTGGAGAGAGCATTAAGCACAGGTTAAAGAGATGTGTATTGTCTCCAGACAGGACAGTTAGTGAGATTTTGCAAGCCCAGGCAATTCGTTATGGGGGTTACAGATAGTGTGACATGAACCCAAGTTCCCGGTTGAGGCCGTCCTCTTGTGTGCGGAACTTGGCTATCAGTCTCTGCTCAGCGACTCTGCGCTGTCGTGTGTCGTGAAGGCCGCCTTGGAGAACGCTTACCTGAAGATCAGAGGCCGAATGCCCGTGACCGCTGAAGTGTTCCCCAACAGGAAGAGAACACTCTTGCCTGGTGATTGTCGAGTGGTGTTCATTCATCCGTTGTCTCGGCACTCTACACCAGCATCCCCCACGACGATGGCATTGCTGCAACTGCCTCAGTACTCAACACCGACAACTGCCAATTTCCAGATGCAATTTTACAACTCATCCGCTTCATCCTGGACCACAATGTCTTCACCTTCAACAACCAGTTCTTCATCCAGACACATGGAACAGCCATGGGGACCAAATTCGCACCTCAATATGCCAACATCTTCATGCACAAGTTCGAACAAGACCTCTTCACCGCACAGGACCTTCAACCAATGCTATACACTAGATACATCGATGACATTTTCTTCCTTTGGACTCATGGTGAACAATCACTGAAACAACTATATGATGACATCAACAAGTTCCATCCCACCATCAGACTCACCATGGACTACTCTCCGGAATCGGTTGCATTCTTGGACACACGCATCTCCATTAAGGACGGTCACCTCAGCACTTCACTGTACCACAAGCCCACTGATAACCTCACGATGCTCCACTTCTCCAGCTTCCACCCTAAACATGTTAAAGAAGCCATCCCCTATGGACAAGCCCTCCGTATCCACAGGATCTGCTCGGATGAGGAGGATCGCAACAGACACCTCCAGATGCTGAAAGATGCCCTCATAAGAACAGGATATGGCGTTCGACTCATTGATCGACAGTTCCGACGCACCACAGCAAAAAACCGCACCGACCTCCTCAGAAGACAAACATGGGACACGGTGGACAGAGTACCCTTCGTCGTTCAGTACTTCCCCAGAGCGGAGAAGCTACGACATCTTCTCCGGAGCCTTCAACATGTCATTGATGAAGACGAACATCTTACCAAGGCCATCCCCACACCGCCACTTCTTGCCTTCAAACAACCGCACAACCTCAAACAGACCATTGTCCACAGCAAACGGAGCAGCGCTCCGAAAGCTTATGGTATTTGCTACCAAATAAACCTGTTGGACTTTAACCTGGTGTTGTGAGACTTCTTACTGTGTTCACAGCAAACTACCCAGCCTTCAGGAGAATAGTGACCACGACACCACACAACCCTGCCACAGCAACCTCTGCAAGACGTGCCAGATCATCGACACGGATGCCATCATCTCACATGAGAACACCATCCACCAGGTACATGGTACATACTCTTGCAACTCGGCCAACGCTGTCTACCTGATACGCTGCAGGAAAGGATGTCCCGAGGCATGGTACATTGGTCAGACCATGCAGACGCTATGACAATGGATGAATGAACACCGCTCAACAATCACCAGGCAAGAGTGTTCTCTTCCTGTTGGGGAACACTTCAGCGGTCACAGGCATTCGGTCTCTGATCTTCGGGTAAGCGTTCTTCATGACACACGACAGCACAGAGTCGCTGAGCAGAGACTGATAGCCAAGTTCCGCACACGAGGACCGACTCAACCGGGATCTTGGGTTCATGTCACACTATCTGTAACCCCCATAACTTGCCTGGGCTTGCAAAATCTCACTAACTGTCTTTCTGGAGACAATATACATCTCTTTAACCTGTGCTTAATGCTCTCTCCACTCACATTGTCCGTACCTTTAAGACTTGATTACCTGTAAAGACTCGCATTCCAATCATGATTTTGCAAATTAAGTTTGTGTCTTTATGTGCCCTGTTTGTGAATAGAACCTCCACTCACCTGACGAAGGAGCAGCGCTCTGAAAGCGAGTGGATTTTGCTACCAAATAGCCTGGTGTTGTGAGACTTCTTACAATGCTAGGTTGCCCTATGGTGCAATTTGTAGGCCTATTGCTTCATCTCTCACCTCCACCATTGATGCCCTCATATTCAGTCCCATCTCCATTTCCCTCATTCCCAATTATAACGTTCCCTGGCAACATTGCTAGAAATATTTAAGCTGATTAAAGGATAAAAATTGGCCACTGACGTCTCCTGAAAGGAATCCTCCCCAACTCTCTTTCTTCATTCCATTATCACAAGCCCATTCTAATATCAGGTACAAAATATTACTGAGGTTAAATCTCCCAATGTCAATGTAAATTAAATTGCCCATGCAACTCGACGGAGTCCCTCCTTACTCAATAAAAATTATCATTTAAGCTGGTAATTATTCAGCCGTAGTCTGGTCATAAACAGTGAAACACAGTACATTAACCAGATGAGATTCAAACACAATAAAAATCTTCCCCATCTTACTGAACGATCAGACGGCTCACGGTTGGTGTCATCAGTTTGTGATCTTTACTTTCAATTGATTATTACTGCATTTAGCTAAACACCTACATATCCTGGGAGAGAAAACTAATCTTACTGTGCTAAGTAGAGTTACTGCCTTTCCCTTCATTAAGGAAGTCTGGGAGAACAATGGACTCAGTTAAAACTCGGATGAACAATAGTTACATTTCGGCGGCACAGTGGTTAGCATTGCTGCCTCACAGCGCCAGGGACCCAGGTTCGATTCCCGGCTTGGGTCACTGTCCGTGTGGAGTTTGCACGTTCTCCCTGTGTCTGCGTGGGCTTCCTCTAGGTGCTCCGGTTTCCTCCCGCAGTCCAAAGATGTGCGGGTTAGGTTGATTGGCTATACTCAATTGCCCCTTAGTGTGAGGGGACTAGCTAGGGTAAATGCATGGAGTTATGGGGATAGGGCCTGGGTGGGATTGTGGTCGGTGCAGACTCGATGGGCTGAATTACCTCCTTCTGCACTGTAGGATTCTATGGATTTCAGGAATATCGGGGTATTCAAGATTGGGGTGGATATAGCACTTAGGATGAATGGGATCAAAGGTTATGGGGAGAAAGCAGGATTAGGCTGAGTGGGATGATTAGCCATGATCAGAATGAATGGCGGAGCAGGCTTGAAAGGCCAAATGGCCTCCTCCTGCTCCTATCCTCTATGTTTCTATCACCAAAACAACATTCTAATATTAATTAATCATTCCTTCGGAGGTTGGCAAAGCTTAACATGCTTCGAGGTGGCACAGTGATTAGCACTGCTGCCTCACAGCACAGGGACGTGGGTTCAATTTCGGCCTTAGGTCACTGTCTGTGAGGAGTTTGCACGTTCTCCCCGTATCTGCGTGGGTTTCCTCCAGGTTCTCTGCTTTCCTCCCACAGTCCAAAGATGTGTGGGTTAGGTGGATTGGCCATGCAAAATTGCCCCTTAATGTCCCAAGATGTATAGGTTAGATTGATTAGCTGTAGTAAATGTGTGGGGTTACAGGGATAGGGTGGGGGACGGGGCCTGGGTAGGATATTTTGTCAGAGAGCTGGTGCAGACTTGATGGGCCAAATGGCCTCCTTCTGCACTGTATGGGCTCTATGCTGATTATTGATTGGTCATGATGCATGGAGTTTAAATGATCCTTCTTAAAATATTGAAAAATTGAACATTTACCTTACACCTGCACACTCCATTCCGAAAAACAAATGTACGGCGTTAAATCATATGGCATTTTAGAAATGTGACTTTTTTTATTTGGCTTTATGGACCAGTTGTTAAAATAATTAAGCATAGAAAATATCACAGCAATGGTTTATTTTCAGAAGGACGAGAGGCTGGTCCCATAATAGAATGACCTAATATAACAATAGAAATAGTACTTCAATTGGTACCACTTTTTATTGATCAACTTGATAAATAAGTTTATTTTCAATTTTCACATAGTTTATATAATGGTTACTCAGTATGAGATAATGTCAACAGTGTGAGACAGATGATTGACAAATGATTAGATTTGCTTGAAAACCATCTATTTTTATAAAAGATATAATAGCCCTGCATGAGTGGGGCATCTCATGCTATATGGTACTAATTGCACCTTTTCCTGCAACCTTCAGTTCAAAAGCTTTTTTGCCTTTTCAGTTGCTGCAAGTATGAACTGTTAACAGCAGAGCGAGGGTAATAAGGCATCTGGGATCTTAATGATTTTCTTTTTGTTCTTTCACAGGATGTGGGCGTCGCTGGCTAGGCCAACATTTATTGCCCATCCCTAATTCCACCCGAGGGGGCAGTGGTGAGCTGCCTTCTTCAGTTGTTGCAGTCCATGTGGTGTAGGTACGCCCACAGTGCTGTAATGGAGGGAGTTCCAGGATCTTGACCCAGTGGCAATGAAGGAATACCGAAATACTTCCAAGTCAAGATGGGTGAGCGGTTTGGAGTGGGAACCTCTGGATGGTGATGTTCCAATCCATCTGCTGCCATAGTCCTTCCAGATAGGAATGGTTATGGATTTGGAAGGTGCTGTCGAAGGAGCCTTGATGAGTTCCTGCAGTGCATCTTGTAGATAGTACACATGGCTGCCAATATTCATTAGTGGTGGACGGAATGAATGTTTTTGGATGGATTGCCAATCAAGTTGGCTACATCTCTTGGATGCTGTCAAGCTTCTTGAGTGTTGTTGGACTTAACTTGCACATCTTTGGACTATGGGAGGAAATCGGAACACCCGGAGGAAACCCACGCAGACAAGTGGGAGAACGTGCAAACTCCACACAGTCACCCAGGCCGGAATCAAACCCAGGTCTCTAGAACTGTGAGGCAGCAGTGCTAACCATTGTGCCATTGTGCCACTCAGTCAAATGCCTTTACGTTAAGTGAGTCACTCTGACCTCACCCCTTGATTTCGACTTTCATCCATGTTTGAGCCAAGGCTTTAATGAGGTCAGGAGCCGAGTGACTGGCGGAACCCAAACTGAGCATCAGTGAGCAAGTCCTTGCTAAGCAAGTGCTGCTTGATTGTGCTGTTGATGTCCCCGTCCATCACTTTACTGATGATCAAGAGTAGACTAATAGGTTGGTAATTGCCTGTGTAAACATGTGTCCTGCTTTTCATGTATGGGACATACCTGGGTAGATGCCAGTTTAGTAGCTGCACTGGAACAGCTTGGCTAGGGGCACGGCAATTTCTCGAGCACAAGCCTTCAGTACTATTGCCTGAATATTATTAGGGTACATAGCCATATTAGTATTCTGGACCTTCAATCATTTCTTGATATTACATAAGTTGGCTGAAGACCGGCATCTGTGATGCTGGGGAACTCCATAGGAGGCTGAGATGGATCATCCACTTGGTACTTTTGGCTATTGATTGGTGCAAATGCTTAAGCCTTATCTTTTGTACTAATGTGCTGGCCTCTTCCATCATTGAGAATATTTGGGAGCCTTCTCCTCCAGCGAGTTGCTTAATTGTCCACCACCATTCACAACTGTATGTGGCAAGACTGTAGAAGTTAGATCACCATTGGTTATAGAAATATAGAAACATAGAAACCAGAAGTAGGAGTAGGCCATTCGGCCCATTGAGCATGCTCCACCATTCATTTTGAACATGGCTGATCACAAATTCAATATCTTGATTCCCCCTTCTGCCCATATCACTTGATCCCTTTAGCCCCAAGAGCTATATCTAATTTCTTCTTGAAATCACTCAACGTTTTGGCCTCAACTACATTCTGTGGTAGTGAATTCTACACATTCACCGCCCTCTGGGAGAAGAAATTTCTCCTCACCTCAGTTCTAAAAGGTTTACTCCTATCCTCAAACTATGAGCACCTAGTTCTGGACTCCTCCACCATTGGGAACATTCTTTCTGAATCTACCCTGTCTAACCCTGTTAGAATTTTATAAGTTATCAGATCCCCTCTCACTCTTCTAAACTCCAGTGAATATAATCCTAACGGCTTAGTCTCTCCTCATATGACAGACCTGCCATCCCAGGAATCAGCCTGGTAAACCTTCACTGTACTCTCTCGATAGCAAGGACATCCTTCCTCAGATAAGGACATCAAAACTGCACACAATACTCCAGATGTGGCCTCACCAACGGCAACAAAACATCCCTATACTCCAATCCTCTTACTATGAAGGCCAACATACCATTTGTCTTTTTTACTGCTTGCTGTACCTGCGTGTTTACTTTCAGCAACTGCTGCACGAAGATTCCAAGGTCTTGTTATGTATCCACCTCTCTCAATTTGTACCTATTCAAGTAATAATCTGTCTTCCTGTTATTGCTACCAAAGGGGATAACCTCACATTTATTCACATTATACTACCATGCAGATGCCCACACACTCAGCCCTTCCAAATGACGCTGAAGCATCTCTGCATCCTCCTCACAGCTCATCCTCCCACCCAACTTTGTATCATCTGAAAATTTGGAGATAATACAGTCAGCTCCCTCTTCCAAATCATTAATATATAATGTGAACCGTTGGGATCCTAGCACAGATCCCTGCGGAACTTCACTAGTCACTGACTGCCAATCAGAAAAAGATTCATTTATGCCAACTCTTTGCTTTCTATCTGCTAACAGCTTTCTATCCATCTCAAGACATTACCTGCAATCCCATGTTAATTTTACATAGTAGTCTGTTATGAGAGACCTTGTCGAAAGCCTTCTAAAAGTCTGAATAAACCACATCCACTGGTTCTCCTCAGTCAACTGTACTAGTTACATCCTCAAAAACTTCCAATAGATTTGCCAAGCATGATTTCCCTTTTGTAAATCCATGCTGATTTTGTCTGATTATAGCACTGCCTTCCAAATGCCGAGTTATGAACTCCTTGATAATAGACTCGAGCAACTTCCCCAGTACTGGTGTTTGGCTCACTGGTCTATAGTCCCCTGTTTTCTCTCTAGCTCCCTTTTTGAATTGCGGGCTTACGTTAGCTACCCTCCAATCTGTAGGAACTATTCCAGAGTCCAAAGAATTTTGGAAAATAACCACCGATGGATCTATTATTTCCAGGGCCACTTCCTTAAGTACTCTGGGATGAAGATTATCAAGACCTGGGGATTTATCCAACTTCCATCCCATCAATTTCCACAAAACCATTTCTCCATTGATGCTGATTTCCTTCAGCTCCTCAGTAAAACATGTTTCTCTCAGCACTTCTGGTACATTGCTTCAGTCTTCACAAAGGAAAACATGAATAAAGTACAAATTTAATTCCTCAGCCATTTCTTTATTCTCCATTATGAATTCTCCCATTTCTGACTGCAAAGGGGCCTATATTCGTTTTTGTCAATCTTTTTCTCTTTACATATCTATAGAAACTTTTACAGTCAGTTTCTATGTTCCCCTAGCTTACTTTCATACTCTATTTTTCCCTTCTTAATCAATCCCTTGATCATCCATTGTTGAATTTTAAACTGTTCCCAATCCTCAGGCCTATTGCTTTTTCTTGCCAATTTGTTTGCTTCTTCCTTGAATCTGATTCTATCTCTACTTTCCCTTGTAAGCCACGGTTTGGCCACAATTCCCTGACCACTCTTGTGCCAAACAGGAATAAACAACTTCTGGGGTTCACCTATTCATTCTTTAAATGCCTGCCATTGCCTGTCCACTGCCTTTCCTTTCAGTAATGTTTCCCAATCCACCATGGCCAATTCATGCCTCATACCATCATAGTTACCTTTATTGAGATTCAGGGCCCTGGTCTCAGAATCAAGTAAGAAGTCTCACAACACCAGGTTAAAGTCCAACAGGTTTATTTGGTAGCAAATATCATAAGCTTTCGGAGCACTGCTCCTTCACCCCAGTCCAACGCCGGCATCTCCACACTCAGAATCGACTACATCATTATCCACCTTGACAAAGAATTCTACCATATTATGGTCACTTGTCCTCACGGGTTCTCTCACAACTAGATTGCCAACTACTCCTTTCTCATTGCACAACACCCAGTCCAAGATGACCTGCTCCCTTGTTGGTTCCTCAACATATTGCTCCAGAAAACCATTCCATATGCACTCTAGAAATTCTTCCTCTATTGTGCTGTGACTAATTTGACTCTCCCAATCTATATGCAGGTTAAAGTCGCCCATAATCACAGATGTTCCTTTAACACATGCATCTCTGATTTCCCAACATTACCACTACAGTTTGGTGATCTGTATACCACCATCACCAGTGCTTTTTGCCCCTTGTTGTTTCTTAACTCAAGTTAACTTAAATTATGGGAACGCTTAGCTTAGCTCTGTCTATCACTTGTTGCTTTCGTTGCTTGGCCCGCAAGTAGGCCCGTGTTGTAGCTCAGCCAGGTTGACACCTCAATCTTAGGTATGCCTGGTGCTGCTCCTGGCTTGCCCTCCTGAACCAGGGTTGATCCCTTGGCATGATGGTAAATAGCAAAGTGGGGGATATCCTGAACCATGAGATTACAGATTGCATTGAGTAAAATTCTGCTGTTACTGATGGCATACAGCCCCTCATGGATGCCCAGTCTTGAGTTGCCAGATCTGTTTGAGATATATCCCATTTAGCATGGTGGTAGTGCCACACAACATGATGGAGAATGTCCTCAATGTGAAGACCGGACTTTGTCTCCACAGGGTGGTTGTGAAAGATGCTACATAAATGAAAGCCTTTCTTTCATGTTACTGACAAACTTTAAGTTCACGTCACAACTAGTTTAGCATTAATCTGTAAAACTTTATAATATTCAGCCAACGCATGTTTTTTTTTAAGCAGATTTAGTAAATGTCTGTAAAAAGGGAGCTGCTGGGTTGAAGCGTCAATGTGGGAGATGCAAATGTTGATTGCAACATGAAATGCCTCTATTTTGGATCGACTTAATAGATGTTAACTACAAAAGCTTAAATGATGACAAAGGCTCATTTATCATCTGAGTACTGGAAAAACAAAAAGAAAATATCCTCATTAGCTGAGGCACAATTTCAGTGAAGTTGAATCTACAGTTTAGTCTAACTACAGCTGCTTACATTAACATTCGAATAATCACTGCTCTTTATGCAAGGTTAGTCCTTTGTTCTTGCTTAACTTTGTTTAAACCCAACAATACTGGATACAATCAAAAAATTATCAAAAATCTATCAAATGTAAATGTCAGCCAAATATTCTAACATTGCATTTACATCTGAGATTTCCTTTGCTACAACTCTTTCAGCCCTCATCCAGTGTTGTTGGAAATGTTTTAGCGTAGAATGTAACTTTTACCTTTAGGATTTGAAGTGTTAAATATAAGATAAATGGCACTTGCTTAAGGAGCTGGTGTGCACCAAATGCATATGCAACTTAAATAAGCTGAATTAATTACATTCAACAGGTAACTTGTGTTTATCTTAAAAGGTCAGATGTAGAAGTGTAAAACTTATACAATGATCCCTTATAGGAGTCAGAAAATCTCTCCTTGCCTCAATAAAATATTTAAATAATTGTTGTCAGTTCAAGATGGAAAGTAGGTGGGGCAGTTTATAAGCATGGGAGTTCCTTAATAGGACCCAGCAAATCTGGAGAGAAGGCAATCACACCCATTAGAGATATAAATTACTCATATGGGTCACAGAATCAAAGAGTTGTTTTGAAGGTAAAATATAATTCATTCACATTTCTGTTTGGAACATCCCAGGTATGCCATGTTGTCATGGAGATGGGCTATAGGGTTAGAATGCTGGAGCAGATGCAAGCCTTCCACCTGTACCCAGCATCGGTTGTTTTATCTTCTTTGCTTCAATTCTCTTTGTACTTGCACTGTTTCCTCACGCCATCTTCATTTAACCTCAATTTTAAAACTGATAATAGCTTTTGATTGTAAAGAAGGACACTTGGAAAAAAAATCATTTCAAAATGTTGTGGAAATTTCTCCCCACTTGTTAAAGAAATAGCATTGATTTAAGTGATCTTCAGCTGAAATGTGTAACAGTTACCAATCATGATGCATCCATTTGGTGTTTTGAAAAATATACATATCCCCAAGAGCCACGACTATAATACAGAATGGCAAGGTTTTAGAATATACACAACAGTTCCATTCAAGCTTCAAAAGAAGACAAATATTAAATTATCAGATCACAAAAGTGCCTAGATCAAATGAATTTCAGACATTTCTATCTTTTTTGCTGATTTGTGCTAGCTATGTATTATTATGGGGAAACAACTGGGAAATTATTCTTCTCAGAGAAAGTTCAGGAATACAGGAGTCAATCATTGGGAGCCCACGTCTGGTGGTGTGTTTTTCAGAGCAGAAGTGGCTCGCCATTAGCCAGAATATCTGGTCCTGCTGATGCATGCCTCAGCCGTCCTGCCGCCAGAGAAACCATCGCGCAGGGGGGGGTCGCCTTCAGTGGAACTGGAAAATCCTGCTGGTGGGAAAGGGTGGGAAAATCCCGCCCATAGTCATCAACTTTGCTTCTAATTTTCATTCTTCCCTCAGCTTCACATGTTCTATCTTCGATTCTTCCCTTTCTCCGTCCAGGGATAATCTAGCAACCAATATTCCCTAAAAGGCCACTGACTCTCTCAGCTGCCAAAACTGCACACCGTCACACCCAGCTTCCTGTAAGGACTCTATTCCATTCTCCTGGATATGGAAGTCTGCAAACTGATCTGCATGTTAGGGTAACTCTGTTTCCATCTCCAGACCTACTGCGTATTGCTAGCATTTTCCCTTTTTTTACACCATTCAGCAGGTAAGTTCTAATTACATTTACTCATTGACACCTCGCTACTTATTAGGGTGGCACAATGGTTAGCACTGCTGCCTCACAGCTCCAGGGGACCCGGGTTCGATTCCCGGCTTGGGTCACTGTCTGTGCGGAGTCTTCACGTTCTCCCCATGACTGCGTGGGTTTCCTCCGGGTGCTCCAGTGTCCTCCCACAGTCCGAAAGACATGCTGGTTAGGTGCATTGGCCATGTTAAATTCTCCCTCAGTGTGCCCAAACAGGTGCAGGAGTGTGGTGACTGGGGGATTTTCACAGGAACTTCATTGCAGTGCTAATGTAAGCCTACTTGTGACGCTAATAAATACATTTAAACAATAAAACTGAAACTGGGTGGTCTGGTGTGCAATCACCTCAGAGACACCATCAGTGGTACCTATTAGTCTAACCACCACCTGATTAGCTTAAGCAATATGAAAACTGAACACTCGAAAATTATTTCCCTCCTTGCTGTAGATTCACCGTCCACAAGTGAGCAGATTCAACATTTTTAAAACCCAAGTGTGATCACTGGTCAACTTTAGGATTCAAAGTTGAGTCTCCCAGACTGAATAAATGTTGTGTAGCTGTAATTACGTGCATACCTTCCAGCTGCTTGGATATTTAAAATTGATTAAAAAGATTTAGGTATCTTCTGGAGTCTGGTAAGGGAATGCCTTTGTCAACGCTTCACATTAAAGGAGAGAAGCTTCATTTATGTAGCACCTTATTACATCTCACAGGAAATAGTGCTATACATAGTGATTTGTTGTTGTCCTGTAGTGAATGCAGTAGACTCTTTTTGCTCAACAGAAAACCATACACAGCTTTGGACTGAATAATATAAAAAAAATGATGAACTGGTCAAACGATTATTGACACTTAAAAGGATGAAGAAATGGTAAAGTTATGGCAATAATGCAACAGTGAAACAATATGCAGGATGTTACGGAGTGCTGTGGTTCCTGTTCTTCTCCTCCCTCCCCCTTCCACCAGCCCCAGCGAAGCCAGCATTTATTGCCCATCCTTAACTGCCCTTGAACCATGAGGCTTGCTGAACCATGTCAGGGGGCATTTAAGAGTCAAACACTTTGGCATAAATGCATATGAGTGAAGAGGGTGCTTGGCAGCCCACATGCATCTCCCACATTGTGCTAAATCCATATTATCACAATTGTGCAGCTCTTGGTGTTGTGTTAACACACAGCTGAAAAAGGAAGTCTGCTTACTAAGGGCTTCCGTCAGACTGAGGAAGTATCAGACCACATCCAACAACTTGCTCTGAAAACTCTGCTCATATTTTGACAGCTCTAACAAATTCCAGCACAGAACAAAAAACAAAGAACAGTACAGTGCAGGAACAGGCCCTTCAGCTCTCCAAGCCTGCGTCGATCATGATGTGGGCCTAAACTAAAACCGTTTGTACTAGTGGAGTCCGTATCCTTCCATTCCCATCCTATTCATGTATTCGTCTAGATGCCCCTTAAATGCCGCTATTGTACCTGCTCCCACCACCTCCCCAGGCAGCATATTCCAGGCATTCATCACACTCTGTGCAAAAAAAAACTTGCCTCGTACATCTCCTCTAAACTTTTCCCCATGCACTTTAAACCCATGTCCCCTCGTACTTGACTTTTCTACCCTAGGAAAGAGCATCTGACTATCCACTTTGCTCATGCCACTTATAATTGTGTAAACCTCTATCAGGTCGCCCTTCAACCTCCGTCATCCCAGCGACAACAAACAAAGTTTATCCAACCTCTCCTCATAGCCAATACCCTCCAGACTAGGCAACATCCTGGTAAACCTCTTCTGTACTCTCTCCAAAGCATCCACTGGTAGTGTGGCGACCAGAATTGTACACAATATTCCAAATGAGGCCTAACCAAGGTTCTGTACAGCTGCAGCATGACCTGCCAATTTTTATACTCAATGCCCTGATCAATGAAGGCAAGCATGCCGTATGTCTTCTTGATTACCTTATCCACATGCGTTACCACTTTGTAATCAGTGCACATGCACGCCCAGATCTCTCTGCTCGTCAATACTCCTAAGGATTCTATCATTTACTGTATAATTCCTACATGCATTGGATCTTCCAAAATGCAATACCTCGCACTTGTCCAGATTAAACTCCATCTTCCATTTCTCTGCCCAAGTCTCCAACTGGTCTATATCTTGCCGTATCCTCTGACAATCCTCTTCACTATCCGCAACTCCACCAATTTTTGTGTTGTCTGTGAACTTACCAATCAGACCAGCTACATTTTCCTCCAAATCATTTATATATACTACGAACAACAAAGGTCCCTGAAATGATCCCTGAGGAACACCGCTTGTCACAGCAGCGGAGACAATCCACAACATTCTAAAGCATTCAATATAATTCTAAATCAACTCACAACATGCTAGAAAAAGTCATTTTGCCTTATCGTCCAAAATTAATGTATCATTTGTAAAATTCCAGGATCCAGATCTGCATCTGCACCCAAAATAAACCAGTTCTTCCTTCGGTCACTCTCTACTTGTGTACCGAGGTTTGTTGAAATTCGTCCGCTCATTTGTGAGATATAGGCCGGAGCTCCACCACCATGAGCGAGGGTCCAACAACTGAAATCTCTGTTGACTTCGGGCGGGAATGTCCGGTCTCGCCCAAGCAAAGCCCTAAAGTGCTGCTCATATCGCTTACAGACAGACTCACAAACAAGGGTGAAAGCATAATTTAAAGTCAAATTCAATCTTAAAGTTTTAGAAGTTAGTTAACATAATAAATTTATTGGCCTTTCAAAAGTATATTGCTCAAACAAATTTGACATACTAGAATAAATCTTCAAAGTATAACAGCTCATAAAACTCACAGCTTGGCATTCAAATCCTAAAGGGGAACAGATTATTAACTCATATTTTAAAATATAAATGCACTGTGTTGAAGTGCCTGATATTCAATATCTTATGTAATTTCAGTTTCCATCATTTAGACCACTTTGCTTCAAAAACAAAGTTTGATTAACCTCGAACCACATTCTAAAGTGATAACTTTTCTAGGTGGATGGAACCAGTGAGGTAATAAAAAATTCAAAGTCAATGGAATTGATAAATTGGAACAGTTAATTGCTAGGAATACTGGAGCGAGTAACTCACCTCCTGACTCCCCAAAGCCTATCCACCATCTACAAGGCACAAGTCAGGAGTGTGATGGAATACTCCCCACTTGCCTGGATGGGTGCAGCTCCAGCAACATTCAAGAGGCTTGACACCATCCAGGACAAAGCAGCCCACTTGAATGGCACCACATCCACAAGCATGCTCTCACTCCACCACCGACACTCAGTAGCAGCAATGTGTACTATCTACAAGGTAAGAAGCCTCACAACAACAGGTTTATTTGGAATCACGAGCTTTCGGAGTGCTACTCCTTCATCAGGTGAGTTGACCACTCCACTCCGAAAAGACTAATCACAGCGCTCCGAAAGCTTGTGATTCCAAATAAACCTGTTGGACTTTAACCTGGTGTTGAGAGACTTCTTACCGTGCCCACCCGAGTCCAACCATGGCACCTCCACATCATTACTATCTACAAGATGCACTGCAGAAATTCACCAAAGATCTTTAGACATCACCTTCCAACCCCATGACCACTTCCACCTAGAAGGAGAAGGGCAACAGACACATGGGAACATCACAACCTGCAAGTTCCCCTCCAAGCCCCTTGCCATCCTGACTTGGAAATATACCGTCGTTCCTTCACAGTCGCTGGGTCAAAATCCTGGAATTCCCTCCCTAACGGCATTGTGGGACAACCCACAGCACATGGACTGCTGCGTTTCAAGAAGGCAGCTCACCATCACCTTCTCAAGGGCAACTAGGGATGGGCAATAAATGGTGGCCAGCCAGCAACGCCCATGTCCCACGAATGAAAAAGAAAAAACAATTGTGATTGGTTCCATCATTCCCACGGATAATTTTCATGAGATTTTAACCGATCCAATGTTGTTTAGGCCTTGTTTACTTCTTCCTTTCTCGTTTTTATTAAACTGTGACTAGGAGGAGGCAATAAATGGGGAATTATGTCTGACCTGCCTCTCATGAAGAAAGTAATTTGCAATTACATCTGATGGGAGTAGAATTTAAACCATTTCAAGAAAGATTCAGCCTCTTGTAAGGTCACTTTAATTTCTCCATGTTATTTGTGGTTTCAAAGAAGCAGACATTCGTTTTCTTCTGATTGTCTACATTTGCATCACGTTGCTATGACATTACTATAATTCTATCATCAATGAACCAGAGCTAGGCAGTTAAAGAAGAAATGAAAAATAAGAATTGATATGTTCACATTCTTTGAAGAATAGGGCCACAACCCTTGGGACTGAAGATATTTTGAGCAGAGATAAATGGGGCAAGAATATAGTTTGTGGCAAATCCCTGAAGCGACTTGATTATCCAGTGTGGGGAGAATCAAAGCTCTGAGAAATAGTGTAATTTCATAATGTATGCAATCACCTTTGAATATCCAAAACTTGTGAATAAATAAGCCTCTATGTTAGTTACCTTTTTTATGTTATGAATAAGTTACACATTGCTTTCACGTTATGATCAGTGAGACGAACTTCAATCATAACGATATTAACTTTGACATTTTGATGACTAGCAGTGGTTTTCAACATTGAATATTGGATTTAAACAGCCTTTCTTTGAAATTTCATTTACAGGAAACAGCCTTTGTTGCCACATACAGGATTGGATTTTTAGATTCTGACAAGAGTGAGTTGTGCAGGTAAGCAGGCACACAAATTTGCACTGTTGACCAGCGTGCTGGTTTCCTGGCTCCATTCTGCCCAGGTCCATTTTCATGGAGGTGGGATGGGTCGGGTGGGGTGGGGTGGAATCAGTGCTACCCATCTACAAGTGCCGGGTAGTCAATTAAACCTCTTTGCAGCCTGGTAAGATTTACTGTCAGGGGTTCATAGAAACATAGAATCAGAAGAAGGAGGCCATTCAGCCCATTGAGACTGCTCCGACAACAATCCCACTCAGGCCCTATCCCTGTAACCTCCACGTATTTACCCTGCTAATCCCCCTGATTCTAAGGGGCAATTGAGCATGGCCAATCAACCTAACCCACACATGTGGGAGGAAACCGGAGCACCCGGAGGAAATCGGTACGGTAGCACAGTGGTTAGCACTGCTGCGTCACAGCGCCAGGGACCCGGGTTTGATTCTCGGCTTGGGTCACTGTCTGAGCAGGTCTGCACATTCTCCCCGTGTCTGCGTGGGTTTCCTTCCTCCCACATTCTGAAAGGCGTGCTGGTTAGGCGCATTGATCTGAACAGACGCCGGACTGTGGCGACTCGGGGAATTTCACAGTAACTTCATTGCAGTGTTAATGTTAACCTTACTTGTGACTAATAAATAAAACTTTTTACTTTAAATACACGCAGACACAGGGAGAACTTCAAACTCCACACAGTCACCCAAGACTGGAATCGAAATTGGGAGGCAGCACTGTGCCACCGTGCCCGCGACTCCCATCCCTCCCACCCTCCCTATGGCCTGTGTCCCTGAGTGATCCCAGGCCTCGTCCTGCCATACTGGCAGCAGCCATAACTCCCAGTGGTGTTGCCTGGAATGGAGGGCTGCCTGCCACCCGATTGGGCAGCAGCTCTTGATGGGCAGAATGTTTGCTCCCAGGGACCCTGAAACCGGGAGGGGGGGGGGGGGGGGCAAGGCTGGCGAATTAAGTGCTCAGCAAGCAATTAAACTAGTGGGGCCTCCCTCTCAGAAGCGACGTGCGTTTCCCACCGGTTCTCCAACTGGTGGGCTGAACCCGTGTAAAATTACATTAAATTACACCCTCTCTGTTGACAAACCTGAAACCATGGAACCAATACCATCATATTCAAGCTTTCTGAAATACCTTAGGTAGCTTCCTATCTCAGTCCGTACTATAGCTGCTAACACTTATAATGAAGAGGACACCTAACTGGGAAGAAGGATGCCCCTCACGCCCCTCAAGTGGGCATGTGATGAGCTTGGCATTGTTCAGCTAAGAATTTGCCATTGGGCGGCACGGTAGCACAGTGGTTAGCACTGCTGCTTCACAGCTCCAGGGACCTGGGTTCGATTCCCGGCTTGGGTCACTGTCTGTGTGGAGTTTGCACATTCTCCTCGTGTCTGCGTGGGTTTCCTCCGGGTG
The DNA here is from genome assembly GCF_964213995.1 of Mustelus asterias. Classification (NCBI taxonomy): domain Eukaryota; kingdom Metazoa; phylum Chordata; class Chondrichthyes; order Carcharhiniformes; family Triakidae; genus Mustelus; species Mustelus asterias. Next base: position 15,841,259 of record NC_135809.1, read on the forward strand.
CTCCGGTTTCCTCCCACAGTCCAAAGATGTGTGGGTTAGGTTGATTGGCCAGGTTAAAAATTGCCCCTTAGAGTCCTGAGATGCGTAGGTTAGAGGGATTACCGGGTAAATATGTGGGGGTAGGGCCTGGGTGGGATTGTGGTCGGTGCAGACTCGATGGGCCGAATGGCCTCCTTCTGCACTGTAGGGTTTCTATGATTTCTATGATTTCTATGTTGCTGCATGAAACTTTCTGTACGAGTGACATTAGGGCAGAAGATTGCCATCGAAAATAACAATGTTTGTGGGGTTGAAATGTTGTTGAAGACAGACTGAATTCTCTGATCAGGTTTACAGCAGAGTTCAACAGTGGAAGAGATTGTCACAATGAAAAATCTGGAACTAAAAATAGAGTTGATATTTCTTTGAAAAGCAGATGTTGACACTTAGCAGTCCCGAGGACATGAGCAGATATGTCTCAATAATGTCTGTAGATTCACTGGAAGAACAATTGTTGAGTGCTCCAGGTGGTGTGGCCGAAACGTCCTTCATTTTAAGAATTGTTTGTATTCTATGGTCGTCCTTCAGGGCCACCTTCTCTACTTTGTGAATGTTTTGGAGGACGTGGAGATTACTCCTTTCAATCCAAAATGGCTTCTTGAAGAAACTCAGAGGTTTAAAGAAGAAAAAAAAACCCTCTCCAATAACTTTTCACCAAAAAGCAGTTCTGATATCCTGTCTTTCGTTCAGCAATTTGTATAATTTCATAAGGCTAGGTAATGACACGAGTGCGGTAGACAGACACAAAAAAAAATGCTGTTATCAGAACGAGACAACATTATTATCGGGAAGCTATACTGAGCAAACTGAGGGAGCTGCAGGCTGACAAGTCCTGTTGGATTCCATCCTAAGGTCTTAAAAAAGGTGGTGAATGAAGTAGTAGATGCACTGATGTTAAATTTTCCAAAATTCATTAGATTTTGGAAAGGTTCCATCAGACTGGAAAGGAGCAAATGTAACCTTTCTATTCAAGATGAGAGGGAGACCAAAAAAAAAAACAGGAAACTGTAGGCCAGTTAGCTGGACATCTGTCATGGGGAAGGTGTTAAACTTGATCATTGAATAGGTTTTAGCTGGAAACTTAGACAAACTCAAGGTAATTGGGAAAGTCAGCATGGTTTTATGAAAGGGAAATCATGTTTAACCAATTTATTAGAGTTACCATGGATAAAGGGGAACCTGTAGATATACTGCACTTGGATTTCCAGAAAGCATTTGATAAGGTGCCACACCAAAGGTTACTGCATAAAATAAATGCTCGTGGTATGAGGAGGTAACGTACTAGCCTGGATCGAAGATTGGCTGGCTAGGCCTTTGTCTGATTGGCAGGATGTGCCGAGTGGATCTCACAAGGGTCTGTGCTGAGACCTCAACCTTTTACAATTTATATCAATTACTTAGATGAGGGGAGCGAAGGCATGGTAACTAACTTATAGATAACACAAAGATAGGTAGGAAAGTATGTCATGAAGAAGACATACAGAGTTTGCAGATGGAGATAGACAGGTTGAGTGAGTGGGCAAATATCTGGCAAATGGAGTAAAATGTGGGAAAATGCAAAGTTATTCACTTTGGCAGGGAAAATGAAAAAAGCAGAGTATTAATTAAATGGAGAACAACTGCAGAATGCCAAAGTGCAGAGGGATCTAGGTGTTCTAGTGCACGAGTCCCAAGAAATTAATAAGTAGGTACAGCATGTAATTAAGACTAATAATGAAATGCTATCCCTTATTACAAGAGGAATTGAATGTTATCCTTCAATTATCCAGGGCATTGGTGAGACCCTGGCCAGGATTCTCCAATCTCGTTCACCCCGCCGCCAGCAAGAATGGAGAATTTGGCATTCAGCCAAACCTCCAGTCACTACAGCGGGACTGGAGAATTTCAGCTGCAGGCGAGGTCGGAGAATTCCAGCCTATATTTCAATTACTGCATGTAGTTTTACTCTCCTTATTTAAGGAAAGATATAAATACATTGAAGACAGGTTTACTCAACTGATAACTGGAGTGAACGGGTTGTCTTGTGAGGAAAGGCTGGCCAGGCTGGATTGGTTTCCACTGGAGTCGAGAAGAGGGAGGGGTGACTTGACTGAACTATACAAGATCCTGAACGGTATTGAGAAGATGGAGGAATGGATGTTTCCTCTTGTCAGTGAGTCCAGAACTAAGGGGCACTGTTTTTAAAATGAGTAAGCTCTTTTTAAGTGAGTATGTTGGGCAAGAGATTCAAAGGTATTGGAGGTAGTTGGGGAATGTAGAACTTAACACAAACAGATCGACCATGGCCTTAATGAATGGCAGAGCAGGCTAGAGTGGCCAAATGGACTCCTTGTGCTCCTATTTCATACGTTTGTTCATATTGTTTCATGGGTGGCATGGTGGTACAATGGTTAGCACTGCTCCCTCACAATGCCAGGGACCAGGGCTCAATTCCAGCCTCGGGTCACCGTCCGTGTGGAGTTTGCACATTCTCTCCAGGTTTCCTCTGGGCGCTCTGGTTTCCTCTCACAGTCCAATGATGTGTGGGTTACATTAATTGGCCATGATAAATTGCCCCTTAATGTCAGGAGAATTAGCGGGATGAATGCGTGGGCTTACGGTGATGGGGCCTGGGTGGGATTGCTGTTGGTGCAAGCTCAATGGGCCAAATGGCCTCCTTCTGCACTGTAGGGATTCTATGTGTTGTGGGCATCGCTGGCAAGGCCAGCATTTGTTGCCCAAACCTAACTGCCCTTGAATGAATGGCCTTACTTGGCCATTTCAAAGGACATTTAAGAGTCAACCACATTGCTGTGGGTCAGGAGTTACATGTAGGCCGGACCAGGTAAGGACAGCAGATTTCCTTCCCGAAAGGATATTAGAGAACCAGATGGGTCTTACCTTTGATTGAAGGTCAACATTTTTAAGTTTTAAGTTGTTTTGCTATAGATTCCTAAAGATAGTTTCTATAGTGGAAATATGCTTTCAAAAGAAATGATTTTGAGAGTGGGGGAGGGGGGCGAATTCTAGTCTTTCCCTAAACAGATAGAAAAGAGATGGGGAGCAGGATCTGGTCCATTTCCAATGATCTGAGTTTAACTGGTGGGCGTGACTCCCTCTGGATTGCAAGATTGAGCTCATTAATAAATGCAAATTGCCACCCCAAGACATGCATGGATCTCTGTAGTTGAATGGGGTCCACTGGAGTCACCCATCCAGATGAACCTACTGGGAAGCCTTGGTGTCGCATTTTTTCTGGGCCTTGAAAGTGTTGGAGCGGAGATTTTAGGTCCCAATCGCGGTGGACACAGAAACGGACAGGTGTGAAATTTCGGCGCGCTGGTTTCCCCAGCTCCATCCCGCCCTGTAGTGACTTCAGTCAGGCCATTGAGGTTGGCCTATTGGAATATGAACTCCCTGATTAAGGAGTCAATTTATGGACCAATCAGGAAGTCTTTTCCTTCTATTTAACCGGGAGTGTCAGTTCCTCTGGTACTCCTGAAGGTATCTTTTAATTTTTTTTAAAGTTTTAATTTCTCTTTCTGGGTTGTTTCTTTTGACTGAGGATAAGAATAGGGAGTTGGTTCAAATGAATGCCTGGCTAAAGGACTGGTCCAGGAGGGAGGGCTTTATTTTCATAGACCAATGGGAGGTTTTCAGGAGAGGATGGCACCTGTACAAGAGGGAGGGGTCACAACTAAGTTGGAAGGGCACAAATATCCTGGCTGGGAGCTTTGCTAATGCAGTTCGGGGGGGTTTAAACTAGTATGGCAGGGGGGTGGGGATCAAACTATTAGGTCTATAAGTGTGGTGGCTGGGGATGAGCTTGGGGCTGGGACAAGGCTGGCAAAGAAGAAGAGCACTCTGGGGGAGGACGACCTCACTGAGCCTGGGGGTCTGGAGTGCTTATACTTCAATGCAAGGAGCGTAGCAGGTAAAACAGACGAACTTGGGGCCTTAATGCGCACGAGGAATTTGGATGTGGTTGCGGTGACGGAGACTTGGTTGAAAGAGGGACAGGACTGGCAGCTGAATATTCCAGGGTACAAGTGTTTTAGGCGAGACAGAGGAGGGGCCAAAAGAGGTGGGGGAGTAGCGGTATTGGTTGGAGATCATATTACAGCGGTGCAGAGGGAGGACAATTCGGAGGAGTCGTGTAGCGAGTCACTCTGGGTGGAGCTTAGAAACAGGAAAGGCGCAGTCACTATGTTGGGGGTGTACTACAGGCCCCCCAACAGCCCAAGGGAAGTGGAAGAATGGATATGTCAGGAGATACTGGATAGGTGCAGGAAATATAGGGTTGTTGTAGTGGGAGACTTCAATTTCCCTGGTATAGACTGGAAATCGCTGAGGGCAGGGACTCTGGATGGTGAGGCATTTGTAAAATGTGTACAGGAGGGTTCGTTGGAACAATATGTGGACAGCCCAACTAGAGAGGGGGCTATACTGGACCTGGTGCTGGGGAATGAGCCCGGTCAGGTCTTCAAAGTTTTGGTCGGGGAACATGTGGCAAATAGTGACCACAATTCTGTTAGCTTTAGGATAGTGATGGAAAAGGATGAGTGGTGTCCCAAGGGTAAGGTGTTGGATTGGGGGAAGGCTAACTTTATTGGGATCAGGCAGAAATTGGCAGCTCTTGATTGGGAGAGGCTGTTTGAGGGTAAATCCACATCTGGTATGTGGCAGTCTTTTAAGGAACGGTTGTTAGGGCTACAGGACAAGCATGTGCCTGTAAAAAAGAAGGATAGGAAGGGTAGGATTAGAGAACCGTGGATAACCAGGGAAATTGAGGGACTGGTCAAAAGGAAAAGAGAGGCGTATGTTAGGTCCAAGCAGCTAAAAACGGAGGGAGCTCTGGAGGAGTATAATGAAAGTAGGAAAATACTCAAACGGGGAATTAGAAGAGCAAAAAGGGGTCACGAAATGTTCTTGGCAGACAGGATTAAGGAGAATCCCAAGGCATTTTATTCATACGTTAGGAACAAAAGGGTTGTAAGGGAAAAAATCGGACCTCTCAGGGACAAAAGTGGGGACTTATGCTTGGAGCCCAAAGAGGTAGGGGAGATCCTAAATGAATACTTTGCGTCGGTATTCACTAAGGAGAGGGATGTGTTGACTGGGAGTGTCTCGGAGGGGAGTGTTGAACCGTTGGAGAAAATCTCCATTACAAAGGAGGAAGTGTTAGGTTTGTTAGAGAATATAAAGACTGACAAATCCCCAGGGCCTGATGGAATCTATCCAAGGCTGCTCAGGGAGACGAGAGGTGAAATCGTTGGGCCTCTGACGCAAATCTTTGTCTCGTCACTGGACACAGGTGAGGTCCCAGAGGATTGGAGGATAGCCAATGTGGTCCCGTTATTTAAGAAGGGTAGGAAGGATAACCCGGGTAATTATAGGCCGGTGAGCTTGACGTCCGTGGTGGGGAAGTTGTTGGAGAAGATTCTTAAAGATAGGATGTATGCGCATTTAGAAAGGAATAAACTCATTAACGATAGTCAACATGGTTTTGTGAGGGGGAGGTCATGCCTCACGAACCTGGTGGTGTTTTTTGAAGAAGTGACCAAAATGGTTGACGAAGGAAGGGCCGTGGATGTTGTCTATATGGACTTTAGTAAAGCGTTTGACAAAGTCCCTCATGGTAGGCTAGTGAAAAAGGTTGGATCCCATGGGATAAAGGGGGAGGTGGCTAGATGGGTGGAGAACTGGCTTGGTCATAGAAGACAGAGGGTGGTAGTGGAAGGGTCTTTTTCCGGCTGGAGGCCTGTGACTAGTGGTGTTCCGCAGGGCTCTGTATTGGGACCTCTGCTGTTTGTGATTTATATAAATGATCTGGAAGAAGGAGTAACTGGGGTGATCAGTAAGTTTGCGGACGACACAAAACTGGCAGGACTTGCAGATAGTGAGGAACATTGTCAGAGGCTACAGAAGGATATAGATAGGCTGGAAATTTGGGCAAGGAAATGGCAGATGGAGTTCAATCCTGATAAATGCGAAGTGATGCATTTTGGTGGGAATAATGTAGGGAGGAGCTACACGATAAATGGAAGAACCATAAAGGGTGTAGAGACGCAGAGGGACCTGGGTGTGCAAGTCCACAGATCTTTGAAGGTGACGTCACAGGTGGAGAAGGTGGTGAAGAAGGCATATGGCATGCTTGCCTTTATAGGACGGGGCATAGAGTATAAAAGTTGGGGTCTGATGTTGCAGATGTATAGAACGTTGGTTCGGCCGCATTTGGAATACTGCGTCCAGTTCTGGTCGCCACACTACCAGAAGGACGTGGAGGCTTTGGAGAGAGTACAGAGGAGGTTTACCAGGATGTTGCCTGGTATGGAGGGGCTTGGTTATGAGGAGAGATTGGGGAAACTGGGGTTGTTCTCCTTGGAAAGACGGAGGATGAGGGGAGACTTAATAGAGGTGTATAAAATTATGAAAGGGTGAACGGTGGGAAGCTTTTCCCCGGGTCGGTGGTGACGTTCACGAGGGGTCATAGGTTCAAGGTGAAGGGGGGGAGGTTTAACACAGATATCAGAAGGACATATTTCACACAGAGGGTCGTGGGGGCCTGGAATGTGTTGCCGGGCAAGGTGGTGGAGGCGGACACACTGGGAACGTTTAAGACTTATCTAGACAGCTATATGAACGGAGTGGGAATGGAGGGATACAAAAGAGTGGTCTAGTTTGGACCAGGGAGCGGCGCGGGCTAATTGTTCCTGGTTTCTCGTTTCAAGGCTTCATTCTATGATCATCTTGCTGGTGCCAGTACAGAGTGAGACTGCGGATAGTTGGGAACCTGTCTCGGGGGCAGGGAATTCATATGGTGTTCGTGGAAGTGGAAATGACTAGGGTTGGGAAGCATTTTCCGATCGGGGCCATTGTGATCTCCTGGACTCGTTTCGATCGCCTCAGGGGGTCGGAGAGGAATTTCCCAGATTTTCTTTTCCCCATATTGGCCCTGGGGTTTTTCACTCTGGGTTTTCGCCTCTCCCTGGAGATCACATGGTCTGGAATGGGGGGGTGGGGGTAAGTTAATAGGTTGTAATGAACAAAGCATCGTAGCTGTGAGGGACAGCTCGGTGGATAGGATATTGGTATGTAGATAGGCTGGAAAATTGGGCGGGGATCCTGGATTCAGGATTCAATCCTGGACCGGGGAGCGGCGCGGGCTTGGAGGGCCGAAGGGCCTGTTCCTGTGCTGTATTGTTCTTTGTTCTTGTTCTTTGTAGACTGCTGACCGATAGCGCTCTTTGCACTGCTGTTGGAATTGTAAATAAAGGGATTCTAGTGAAGGGACTTTGGCCTCTGAAGACTTATTACATGTCCCCAGGCCATTTTCAACTAATTAAGGGCCTAATGAACAAAAACAGAAAATGCTGGAAAGTCTCAGCAGGTCTGACAGCATCTGAGGAGAGAGAATAGAGCCAACATTGTGATTCTGGATGACCCTTCATCAGAGCCTAATAAAGGCCTAATGAAGCCCATTGTCGAAGGATGACTGGAATTTTCTGATTGGAATTGGAGGAGCTGGTGACACAGTGGCAATGCCACTGGAGTAGTAATCCAGAGACCCAGAGCAATGCTCTGGGGACATGGGTTCAAATCCCACCATGACAGCTGGTGGAATTTAAATTCATAGAACAGTACAGCACAGAACAGGCCCTTCGGCCCACGATGTTGTGCCGAGCTTTATCTGAAACCAAGATCAAGCTATCCCACTCCCTATCATCCTGGTGTGCTCCATGTGCCTATCCAATAACCGCTTAAATGTTCCTAAAGTGTCTGACTCCACTATCACTGCAGGCAGTCCATTCCACACCCCAACCACTCTCTGCGTAAAGAACCTACCTCTGATATCCTTCCTATATCTCCCACCACGAACCCTATAGTTATGCTCCCTTGTAATAGCTCCATCCACCCGAGGAAATAGTCTTTGAACATTCACTCTATCTATCCCCTTCATCATTTTATAAACCTCTATTAAGTCTCCCCTCAGCCTCCTGCGCTCCAGAGAGAACAGCCCTAGCTCCCTCAACCTTTCCTCATAAGACCTACCCTCCAAACCAGGCAACATCCTGGTAAATCTCCTCTGCACTCTTTCCAGCGCTTCCACATCCTTCTTATAGTGAGGTGACCAGAACTGCACACAATATTCCAAATGTGGTCTCACCAAGGTCCTGTACAGTTGCAGCATAACCCCACGGCTCTTAAACTCCAACCCCCTGTTAATAAAAGCTAACACACTATAGGCCTTCTTCACAGCTCTATCCACTTGACTGGCAACCTTTAGAGATCTGTGGATATGGACCCCAAGATCTCTCTGTTCCTCCACAGTCTTCAGAACCCTACCTTTGACCCTGTAATCCACATTTAAATTAGTCCTACCAAAATGAATCACCTCACATTTATCAGGGTTAAACTCCATTTGCCATTTTTCAGCCCAGCTTTGCATCCTATTAATTTAATTCTATTCGTAATTCAATTAAGAAATCTGGAATTGAAAGCTAGTGTCAGTAATGATGACCATTAAACTATAATTGATTGTGGTAAAGACTCATCTGGTTCACCAATTTCCTTTAGGGAAGGAAATCTGCCATCCTTTCCCCAGTCTGACCTACTCCTGACCCAGTCGTCGACTCTTTACTGCCCCCTGAAAAGGGATGGGCAACAAATACTGGCTTTGCCACCGATGCCCACATACCATGAAAGAATAAAGGTGGTCTCCAGACATAGTGGGGGAACAGGGCAGCTGCTTGAAGGTGACCACTCCACAGCAGACACAGAGGTCAACACGCCAAGCAAGCTGGAGGCCCTACTTGCCTGTGTGGCTTCACCTGTTGCTGCAAGCTCTGCTGTGGAGGAATCCCCTTCACCCCCTCTCCTCGTCCCCCGACAATGGTGGCCAGGCTGCCAATCTATTTTTAAATTTTAAAGTGTTGGAGTGTGTACCTATCCTCCAGCTCTTTCTCACCTGCCAAAGCACCCTGCTAGAACAAAGAACAGTACAGCACAGGAACAAGCCCTTCGGCCCACCAAGTCTGTGCCGACACAGATGCCTCTCGAATCTAATATTTTCTTGCCTCTACGTAGTCCATATCCCTCTATTCCCTGCCTATTCATGTATCTATCCACATAACTTCTTGAATGTTGTTATAGAATCTGCTTCCACCACTTCCTCCTGCAGTGCGTTCCAGGCATTCACCACTCTCTGGCTGGAATTTTACCAGCACACCCACCCTGATTCCGGGGATGGGCGAGACTCGGAGAATGACGTTTTCCATTGGCCTTGGGTGGGATCGTACGAACCTCGGGCGGACATGCCGGTAAAATACTACCCTGTGTGAGAAAAACTTGCCCCTTACATCCCTTTTAATTTTCCCAACCCGTAGTCTTTGTCCTATGTATTTACTCCAGTTTACACTGTTTTCCCCTTCCCCCCCCCTCTCCCCTCCAAAATATCTTAAAAGGGGGACAAAAAAGGCTTACTTTGCTAAATGGGCAGCCTTTGGCTGAATATTCAATTTACCCTGTCTGAAAACATTTGTTGTATTATGCTTCCTGCCATCCGGTGATAGATTAACCACCTCTTCAGCTGGTCAGACTACATTACAAGGGCTGACTTATTGGATGCAGATTGAGAGAAATGCAATTTCAGCTCTTCCAAAGCAATAAATTTTCCCCGCACAACATCACATATCACACACGAGCCAGCAGTTAACAGCATTTTACTGTTTAGAACTGACTCGTGAGAGCAATATTATTTACCCCACCCGCCCCCCCCCCCCTCTTCTTTTGGTGGCTTTTCAAACAGCCACGTTGCTGAAAAAAAAAAGAACAACTTATTCAAAAATTAATTCTCGACAGCTGCAGCAGATGCGAGGAGTCTCTCGCAGGTCTTTAGTTTAAATCCTGGATAAATAACAGCCCAAACATTTGGGCCAGAATTCTCTGGCCGTTCGTGTCGGTGGGATTTTCCGGTCCTGCCGGCAGTGTACCCCTGTCTGCAGGTTTCCCACCGGTGTGGGATCAGGTCGATGGGAATTCCCATTTACAGCAGGGGGACCAGAGAATCCCGCCACTCGCAGGATTCCCACCGGTGGGAAACACACGGCTGGGAGGCTGGGGAATCTCGCCCATGATCAGGATAATAACACACTTATCCTTTTTGTGATAGAGATCACAGAAGGAAAGTTTGGTAAACACGCTGCAGTACTACTTTTCATTGAATCATAGAATCTACAGTGCAGAAGGAGGCCATTTGGCCCATCAAGTCTGCACCGACCGCAATCCCACCCAGGCCCTATCCACATAACCCCACATATTTACCCTCCTAATCCCCCTGACACTAAGGGTCAATTTAGCACGGCCAATCAACATAACCTACAAATATTTGGACTGTGGGAGGAAACTGGAGCAGCCAAAGGAAACCCATGCAGAGACGGGGAGAACGTGCAGACAGACAGTCACCCCAGGCCAGAATTCAACCCAGGTCCCTAGTGCTGAGAGGCAGCAGTGTTTGCAACCGTGCCACCTCAACTGCACCAGTTCTTCTTTTAAACTGGTCTTAAGTTGAACCATGGCCAGAATTCTCCGACCTCGCCTGCAGCTGGGATTCTCCAGTCCCGCTGCTGGGAATGGAGATTTCGCTGAGTGCCAAATTTACCGTTCTCGCTGGCAGCGGCAGAGGGGCGAACGAGATTGGAGAATTCTAGCCCATACGCCAGTTTCTCCTGTTTAGATCCCCATCTTTACCCACCTCCCTGACTTCTACAGTGGCCGAGACTGGCAGAACTGGCTCATGATTTTCAGGTGCAGGTACGTCTTGGTAAGGACCATTATCTCAGCAATCTTTGGAGTCTTAAAATGTCTGCCACTGAAGGGAAGCAATTTTGAATGGCGAGTTAAGGGTGGGATGAGCTTGGGTCCTCAGCCCTGGACATCACTGTTGGAGTTATTGAACTATTGGCGGCACAGTGATTAGCACTGCTGCCTCAGAGCGCCAGGGACCCAGGTTCGATTCCAGCCTTGGGTGACTGTGTGTGTGGCACATTCCCCCAGTGTCTGCGGGGATTTTCTACGGCTTCCTCCCACAACCCAAAGATGTGCGGGTTAGGTGGATTGGCCATGCTAAATTGCCCCTTAGTGTCTCAAAATGTGTAGGTTAGGGGGACTAGTGGGATAATTACATGGGGTTAAGGGAATGGGGCGGGGTTGGGCCTGGGTAAGATGCTCTATTGGAGATTGATGTCAACTCAGTGGGCCAAATGGCCTCTTTCTGCATTATAGGGATTCTACGATTATACTTTACAACGTTCTGAAAAGTATCTATAGATTTCCAACAGTCCATAGGTCCCAGTTTGCAAACCATCGCACCACTACCGCACAGTTATCTGCAAACTCCATGGGCTGAATGAAATAGATTAATCACCAACCTGCATGTAAATTATAATACTCATTTTGAATTTAAATCCACTGCTACAGATTTTCTGAAGTATTCAGTTGAAAAGCACGTGGGGGGAAAAAAAACTTTAATTACCTGCTAAAAACAGGTTCCACTGATACTCTAATAAGGTGGACTGTGAGCAGGAATATTAAAACAGTGGCTGAGATAAACAAATCCAGGACTGTCAGACCAAGAGTGCGGGTGTGAAAACAGAGCTTCGGGGGTGTGTGTTGGCTGGGGGGTGGGGTGAGGAGGTGGGGGGGGGGGGATTTCGTCAATGTCTTTTGTGGATTAGTGTCTGCAAATAACTGCCCACACAACTCATTTGTGGCTCGAGAGACAGAGAGAGGGAGACATGGCAGCGATAGCGGAGGCTGACGTGTAAACTTATGGCTTGTCCTCCTTTACAAGTGCAGGAAGCTCTGGGGAACAAGGAGAGGGGATTTTTTTTTTGCTTGGTTAGATTAGCCTCACACAGAAGCTGTCTGTAAAAAAAAAAGCCGCCCCGGAACATTCTGTCTAATTGTCTCTCCTCCTCACCGCCCAGCACTCACCCTATCTGGTGCCTGTAAGTGATCTTTAATATCAGGCTGCTAGATCCAGTCGCTGCTCACTATTCTGGTTATAGGCTTAGGCTGAAACATCTGTTCGGCCTTTCTGTTTAAAACTCCAAAGCCAAACCCTAAATTTATCAAGATTGCCTGTTCTTTTACCATCATAAAAATCCCTTTTAACCTTCTCTACACGATTAATCCATCCACACGGGTATATGGGAGGACATTTAAAGGATACAGAATGAAAGATTATATGAGGCTTGTTTGCAAACCTTGGCGACATGGTAACGTGCGATTGCCCCGCGCTCAATGGGAAGTGGTGCAGGCAGCCCAGAAATCTTTCGCTGCCTCCTCATCTCCATGATCGTGGTGGGCAATGCAGCATTAAGCGTTCTGTTGACTGACCCACTGCGTGCTTGGCGGGGGACCCAGGTTCATGTGTAGCGAGCACCAATTAAACCCAGCCTGCTGATGGGGAGGCGGTGGCCCAGTGGAATTATCGCTAGACTATTCATCCAGAAATTCAGCTCGTGTTCTGGGGACCCGGGTTCGAATCCCACCATGGCAGATGGTGGAATTTGAATTCAATAAAAATATTTGGAATTAAGAATCTACTGCTGACCATGGAATCATTGTCAATTGTTCACTCACTAATGTCCTTTGGGGAAGGAAGTCTGCCGTCCTTGCCTGGTCTGGCCTACATGTGACTCCAGAGCCACAGCAATGAGGTTGACTCTCAACTGCCTTTGGGCAACAGGGGTGGGCAGTAAGTTGCTGGCCAACCAGCGATGCCCATGTCCCACGAATAAATAATTTTTTAAAAGCTCCTCTTGAAAGGGAGACGTCTTGAAAGGGAGCAGAGGTTGGAAGTGGCTGCAAAATACTCTGTCGGTTTAGCTCAGGTGGCTGAACAGCTGGTTCATGATGCAGAGTGACACCAACAGCGTGGGTTCAATTCCCATACTGCCCGAGATTATTCATGAAGGTCCCACCTTCTCAATCTTGCCCCTCGTCTGATTCTCCGGTTAAATCACCACCACCCCCACTTGAGGGGGGAAAGCAGCCTATGGTTATCTGGGACTACGATGACTTTACCTTTGGGAGGCACAGTGGTTAGCACTGCTGCCGCACCGCACCAGTGACCCGGGTTCAATTCCAACCTTAGATGACTGTGTGGAGTTTGCACATTCTCCCTGTGTCTGTATGGGTTTTCTCCAGATGCTCTGGTTTCCTCCCAGAGTCCAAAAATGTGCAGGTTGGGTGGATTGGCCATGCTAAATTGCCCATGCTAAATTGCCCCTCATTGCCCCAAGAAGTGTATGTTAGGGGGATTAGTGGGGATACAGGGTTAGGGCCTGAGTGGGATGCTCTGTCAGAGAGTCGGTGCAGACTCGAAGGGCCAAATGGCCTCCTTCTGCACTGTAGGGATTCTATGATTCTGTACAGTAAGAAATCAAAGAATAATAGAATCCCTACAGTGCAGAAAGAGGCCATTCGGCCCTTCGAGTCTGCACCGACCACAATCCCATCCAAGCCCTATCCCTGTAACCCACGTATTTACCCTGCTAATCTCCCTGACACTCAGGGCAATTTAGCATGGCCAATCAACCTAACCCTCACATCTTTGGACTCTGAGAAACAGAGCGACACATCAGAGAGGCCTTCCAGGTTTTCCAAAGCAGAACTGGAGACCTTAGCGATGGAGATGGAAAGGACCAGAAAGGTAATCTTTCTGCTGGGGCCAGTGGGCTATATATATAAGCACTATGAGGCAATGGAAGCAGAGATCCCTGGAGGTTAATGCGGGGAGCTGGCTCTAAGGACCTGGAAACTATGCTGGGAAAAGCTCAATGATCTCACATGAGTGACCAAGGTCAGTGAACGCATCTTCAGATACCATTCCCATCAACAGCACCAGCAACCTCACAAGTGATTCATTGCCCCACACTGTCATCACTCACCCCAACAATGTCTGACAATCCAGACTCATGCCACGCATTCATACGTTTTACCTCATTCTCAAACACTTATCACTACTGCAATCTCACACTCACATCTCATTAGCTATTCAACTATGGCAAAGTACATCATACAGGACACGTATTGACACTCTGCCCTCTCTTTCACAGGACCAGATGGAAGAAGGAGCAGCAAAACCAAAAAGTGGAAGGCCTGGCTACATGTCCCACCTCCTCCTCATCCACCTCTGTCAAATCCTCCCACACACTGCTGAGTACTTCCACTAACTCTGCAACAGCAAAAGTCAAAGCCTCCTCTGCCAGAAAGTTCAATGACGGTGCTTTTTATCAATGCTGGTGGAAGGATCCTTCATGCAGCCAAGCAGCTTAGCTGAACATGTTAAGAAGGGCATGAACAGGCCCCGTGAGATAGATCTAAAATGTTAGACTGGGCAGCAAATCAACATTAAGTGATGTCAAGATCAGCTTCTGACATACACATGGAATGGCCTCACTAAGAGACAGAGAATCTGGTGAAATGGTGCGATGACAATAATCTTTCAATGTCAGTAAAACCTTCAGGAACCATAATGATCATAGAAACCCTACAGTGCAGAAAGAGGCCATCTGGCCCATCGAGTCTGCACTGACCCCAATCCCACCCAGGCCCTACCCCCATATCCCTACACATTTACCCGCTAATCCCTCTAACCTTCGCATCTCAGGACACTAAGGGGCAATTTTAGCATGGCCAATCAACCTAACCCACACATCTTTGGACTGTGGGAGGAAACCGGAGCACCCGGAGGAAACCCACGCAGACATGAGGAGAATGTGCAAACTCCACACAGACAGTGACCCAAGCCGGGAATCGAACTCAGGTCCCTGGAGCTGTGAAGCAGCAATGCTAACCACTGTGCTACAGTGCCGCCATGGGACATGGATGACATGTCCCGTCTACATCAATGGTGAAGAAGTTGATTGGTCGAGAGCTTCAAGTTTCTAGGTGTCCAGATCACCAATAACCTGTCCTGGTCCCTCCACGCTGACGCTAAAGTTAAGAAAGCCCACCAACGCCTCTAGTTTCTCAGCAGGCTAAGTAAATTCAGCATGTCCGCTATGATTCTCACCAATTTTTACAGATGCACTATAGGAAGCATCCTTTCCAGGTGTATCACAGCTTGGTATGGCTTCTGACTCTGACCAAGACCGCAAGAAACTACAAAGGGTTGTGAATGTAGCCCAATCCATCACGCAAACCAGTCTCCCATCCATTGACTCGGCCTAGACTTCCCGCTACCTCGGAAAAGCAGCCAGCATAATCAAGGACCCCACGCACCCCAGACATTCTCTCTTCCACCTACTTCCTTTGGGAAAAAGATACAAGAGTCTCAAAACACTGACTCAAGACAGCTTCTTCCCTGCCGTCATCAGACTTTTGAATGGTCCTACCATATATTAAGCTATGATGTGGAGATGCTGGCATTGGACTGAGGTGGGCACAGTAAGAAGCCTCACAACACCAGGTTAAAGTCCAACTGGTTTATTTGGAATCACAAGCTTTCGGAGCCTGTTCCTTCATCAGATGCTCATGATTCCAAATAAATCTGTTGGTGTTGTGAGACTTCTTACTATATATTAAGCTGATCTTTCTCTTCACCCTACTGCAACAGTATATTCTGCACCATCTCTTTTCCTTCTCCCCTATGTACTCTAAGAACAGTGTACTATGTCTGTATAGCACACAAGAAACAATACTTTTCACTGTATCCCAATACATGTGACAATAATAAATCAAATCAAATCACCCTTCCAGGCTTGGCAATCAGCACAGGAAACACCACAAGTTATCAGAAGCCATTTTCTTTTAATCTCCAGCTCCTATTGCTTAAAGTTTATTTATTATTGTCACAAGTAGGCTTACATTAACACTGCAATGAAGTTACTGTGAAAATCGCCTAGTCGCCACACTCTGGTGCCTGTTCGGGCAGACTGAGGGAGAATTTAGCACGGCCAATGCGCCTAACCAGCACGTCTTTCGGGCTGTGGGAGGAAACCGGAGCACCCGGAGGAAACCCCACGCAGACACAGGGAAAACGTGCAGAGCCCGCATGGACAGTGACCCGAGCCGGGTGTCGAACCCGGGTCCCTGGCACTCTGAGGCAGCAATGCTAACCACTGTGCCACTGTACTGCATCGTTTTCAGCAGCACTACAAAGCCAGTTTTGGGGACCATGGACTTTCTACTTAGCCATCCCGACAGGGCACATTTATTGTCCCAACAACCTTTAAAAGAAAAGATTGTCATAACGTTTAGGACTGATTTTCACTGAAGTCCTTGTCGAAAATGAGCTTGCCAGGAACCACAAGGAGTCCCAGACCATTGATCTGTTATCTCAGTTACTCTGGACACTTTTACTGCATTTTCAATAAAGTGGAGAACCAATTTCTTCAGATCAGACATTTCTAACTCTGCAAATCTGATTTCCATCTATTGCTTTGTCAGCTGCTGGTCAGTTTTATATCAAATTAATGTTTGTGTTATATGGCTGTCAAAAGCTGTAAACTGGCTGCTGAGCATGTTGGTAAAGGTGACTGTGTGATTGCATCCTCAGGATATACAGCCGATGTTATACATGGTCAGCCTTGGAGAAATGTACACCTCATTTCAGCATCAAAACCCCAGCGTACAAAATGACTTTTACTTCTTTCCATACCAAAGACTCGATTTTAACTAACTCAAAACCCATTTAATCAACACAGGGTTAAAATCAGGCCCTGAATCTTACTTTATCACATGATGTTTATGGAATCCCTACAGTGCAGAAAGAGGCCATTCGGCCCATCGAGTCTGCACCGACTACAATCCCACCCAGGCTCTATCCCCGTAACCCCACGTAGTTAACCTAATACACATGACATCAATTTGCCATGGCCAATCCACCTAACCTGCCCATCTTTGGACTGCGGGAGGAAACCGGAGCACCCGGAGGAAACCCACGCAGACACGGGGAGAATGTGCAGACTCCACACAGACAGTGACCTGAGCTGGGAATCGAACCCGGGTCCCTGGCCCTGTGCGGCAGCAGTGCTAATCACTGTGCCACCCTAATATTGGAGTTAAAATACCCCAGGTCTTAAAGCCTGAGAATGCGTTTTCTACTCAGCCCAACCCAGAGTTTCTCCGAGGCCTGTTTGTTGTTAAATTGAACATTCTGTCATTCTGAACCATTTCATCAGGGCTCCACTTCACCAGATAGCCACATGCTCAAACAGTGCTGATAAGGAATCTGTAAATAGAAGATTTTCATTTCTTCTTCCACTGCTGGGCTTGGAGTTCTCAACTTTGCCCGTTCTCAACAAATACAACCCTCATTAAAGGCTGATAATCCTTTAATAAACTCTTTGAAAAGTCAGTCAATTGGATGTGAACTTTGGACACCCTGCTGGGATAACTGCACGTCCCAGAAAGCAGCGAAGTATTATGAATGATGTAATAACTCCTCTGGTAATGTCAACAAACAGCTATTGTAACTGCTGGAACAAAATGCATTCAACTCTCAATGGCTGTTTATTTAAAGTTTTTGAAGGGTGGTGGATTTAAAAAACTTCACATCTTGACAGTTCTGCATCTATTGTTTGTCTTTCACGAGCCTTTACATCTCTTCGATAAATTCATAACTGTGAGTAATGATTGAAAAGAGCTTGAAAACGATATAAAGAAGGAATTGCTAGTTACACTGGGATATAGTTGCCAGTTCCTTTACAAAGTAGACAGTGAGGGTAATTTTGTTAATGTTATGCACTTACAAATGCAACTGGCTGGGAGAATCACCCCCCCCCCCTCCTTTATGTTTGATAATGGGATGAATTTTATCGTCCCACCTGCCAAGGGAATCGGAACGGATGAGGGGCCTATCATGGAAATGTCCGATGACCTCGGGCAGGATTTTCCGGTTTCGGGGCGAGCGAGGCCGGAAACTCCCACCCAATATGTAACTGAGTTTCGGGGGGGCAAGGGGGGGGGGGGGGGGGGGCGAGGAGCTCAAAAGGAAAAAGCACTTCTCAAAATGGACACAATCTCAAACAGTGAATTCCAGGTCCTAATCTGGTTCTTGATTAGTAAGGGAATCAAAGGTTACAGGGAAAAGGCAGGAGAATGGAGTTGAGAAACTTATCAGCCATGATTGAATGGCAGAGCAGACTCAATGGGCCCAATGGCCTAATTCTGCTCCTATATCTTATGGTTTAACCATGCGCTGTATTAAAATGGTTTTCCTTGCCTCGATACGACAACGAATGAATGAACACCGTTCAACAATCACCAGGCAGGAGTGATCCCTTCCAATCGGGGAACACTTCAGCAGTCACGGGCATTCAGCCTCTGATCTTCGGGTAAACATTCTCCAAGGCGGCCTTCACGACACACGACAGCGCAGAATCGCTGAGCAGAAACTGATAGCCAAGTTCCACACACATGAGGATGCCTCAACCGGGATCTTGGGTTCATGTTACACTATCTGTAACCCCCATGACTTGCCTGGGCTTGCAAAATCTCACTAACTGTCCTGGCTGGAGACAATACACATCTCTTTAACCTGTGCTTAACCCTCTCTTCACTCACATTGTCTGTACCTTTAAGACTTGATTGCCTGTAAAGACTCGCATTCCACCCATTATTTTGTAAATTGAGCTTGTGTCTTTATATGCCCTGTTTGTGAACACGAGTCCTCACTCACCTGAAGAAGGGGCTTGGGGCTCTGAAAGCTAGAGCTGCCA
Organism: Mustelus asterias; assembly: GCF_964213995.1. NCBI lineage: Eukaryota > Metazoa > Chordata > Chondrichthyes > Carcharhiniformes > Triakidae > Mustelus > Mustelus asterias. The sequence continues at coordinate 15,860,008 of NC_135809.1, forward strand.
AATAAACCTGTTAGACTTTAAGCTGGTGTTGTGAGACTTCTTACTTTCCTTGCCTCGCCAGTTTTGCCAATCACCTTAAATTGGTATCTTATGGTTCTCAACTCTTCCACCAATGGGACCAGCTTCTCCCCCTCTACTCTGTCCAATCCTCTTGTGGTTTAGACCACCTCTGTCAAATCCTGTCTGAAAATTCTCTCCACCAAGCAGAACAACTCCAGCCCCTCCAACCATTCTCATGAATCTTTTCTGCACGCTCTCTAAATCCTTGTTAAAGAGTGGTTCTTAGAACTGGGTGTAATTATCCAGTTGAGACCAAAGCAGATTTTTTCAAATTATACTCGAAGGAATTTGCACCTAGATCATCAATTGTGCCAAAAGCGAAAGCTCCACCCCAAAATGCTTCAACAGCATGAACAAGAAAATCCTAGCTTCCTAACTGGATAAACTAGGCAGCACGGTGGCACAGTGGTTAGCACTGCTGCCTCACAGCACCGGCAACCTGGGTTCGATTCCTGGCTTGGGTCACCGTTTGTGCGCAGTCTGCACCTTCTTCCCGTGTCTGCATGGGTTTCCTCCGGGTGCTCCGGTTCCCTCCCACAGCCTGGAAGACTTGCTAATTAGGTGCATTGGCCATGCTAAATCCTCCCTCGGTGTACTTGAACAGGCGCCAGAGTGTGGCGACAAGGGGATTTTCACAGAAACTTCATTGCAGTGTTAATGTAAGCTTACTTGTGACACTCATTAAAATAAAACGTCAGAATTTATTTAAGATGAAAGCAAAATACTGCAGATGCTGGAATCTGAAACAAAAGTGGAAAATGCTCGAAAATCTCAGCAGGTCTGACAGCATCTGTGGGGAGAGAATAGAGCCAACGTTTTGAGTCTGGATGACCCTTTGTCAGAGCTCAGGAAGGATCATCCAGACTATTCCCTCCCCGACGTTCAAAATTTATTTTGTAGTTTAAGAAGAACCTTCGGGATCTATCAGCCCTGAGTGCTTTACAAACTGACTTTTCAACATGATGCAGGATCCTTAATATAGCACCAAACCTTTGGGTTTACTATTAGCAGGGATTCTCACAGCACTTCTCTTATTTATTGTCACATGCATTGGTATAGAGTGAAAAGTATTGTTTCATGCCTGCGCTATACAGATAAAGCATACCATTCATAGAGTACATAGGGGACACGGAAAGAGAAGGTTGCAGAATGTAGTGTTACAGTCATAGCTAGGGTGTAGAGAAAGGTCAACTTAATATAAGGTAGGTCCATTTAAAAGTCTGGTCGCAACAGGGAAGAAGCTGGTAAGTGACCTCAGACTTTTGTATCTTTTTCCCAATGGAAGAAGGTGAAAGAGTATGTCCAGGGTGCGTGGGGTCCTTAATTATGCTGGCTGCTTTGCCAAGGCAGCAGGAAGTGTAGACGGAGTCAACGGATGGGAAACCTATTCCTGTGATAGATTGGGCTACGTTCACAACAGTTTGTAGCTTTTTGCGCTCTTAGTCAGAGCTGGAGCCATACCAAGCTGTGATATATCCAGAAAGGATGCTTTCTATGGTGCATTTGTAAAAATTGGTTAGAATCGTAGCAGACATGGCAAATTTCCTTAGCTTCCTGAGAAAGTAAAGGCGCAAGTCAAGTCAGGATATGGATTTACACTAATTAGTGTTTGTGCAACATGTTGCTGCCACACCAATGCTGTATTGCAATGTAAAAGCGTCCCTACAGATGTAAGGGGAATTAACTGTGAACTAAGAGGAGGCATAAGTGGATGACAGAACAGCATATGGAGAGGATGGAATATAGTAATGGTCAACAATTATTAATACTTTGCTGTAGGGTTGAATTACTGGCTGATGCCTGGAAATATATCTCAGCTCCTATATCGCACTGTAACAGAGTGCAGTGCAGGGAGACCAATATTTCATCATCGCCTCCTGCCTTTAAAAAATATTACATTTCAAGTCCTGATTGAAGCAAAATGGTCCAAATTTAGATAAATTGCCTCCTTGGGAACATGAGCACTGGCATACAATAATGTACTTATTCAGAAACAGTAGTTTGCATTTTTCCGATGTTAAACGTAGCACAACCCACAACAATGCCGGTCTGACCACCCATGATATGCCAGTGATGGGCTGAACAGCCTCCTTCTACACTGGAAGGATTCAGAGAACAGCAAGTTCCACCTCATCTCTTACACCAGAGGCAAGAGGTTGTCCAATTGGAAAAGTATTTTTAATAAGGATCGTGGTTTCTAGAATTGATATAGAGACTTACATGCATTTAATTACATTTGATCTTTAGCAGATCTTAGTCCGGAATCCAGCACTAAATTGAAATGAAACAAACAGAATGCTGGGAATGGACGGTGGGGGATGGGAAGATGGCGGTAATGTCAGAGTGTTAGTAATTCAGAGCCCAGGCTAATGCTCTGAGGACATGGGTTCAAATCTCACCATGGCAGCTGGTGGAGTTTGAATTCAAATGAATAAATCTGGAATATAAAGCTACTCTCAGTAATGGTGATCATGACAATATCATGAATTGTTGTAAAAACCCATCTGGTTCACTAATGTCCTTTGGGGAAGGAAATCTGCCGTCCTTACATGGTCTGGCCTACAGGTGACCCCAGACCTACAATAATAGCTGGAATTTTCTGACGCCGGGGGTGCATAGAACAGGAAACTCCATTCACAGCAGGGGAATTAGAAGATCCTGCCACCAGCCAATGGCAGGCCACCTCTGCCACGGGGAGGAGGGGGCATGGAAATTCCCACCCAATGCGGTTGATTCTTAACTGCCCTCTGGAAATTGTTTTTTATTTTTATTTATTAATGTCACAAGTAGGCTTGCAACGCAATGAAGTTATTGTGAAAATCCCCCATTCGCCACACTCCGGCCCCTGTTCGGGTTCACGGAGGGAAAATTTAGCATGACCAATGCACCTAACCAGCATGTATTCCGGACTGTAGGAGGAAACTGGAGCACCTGGAGGAAACCCACACAGACACGTGGAGAACGTGCAGAATCCGCACAGACATTGATCCAAGCCGGGAATCGAATCCGGCTCCCTGGCGCTCTGAGGCAGCAGTGCTAACCACTGTGTCACCGTGTTGCCCTAGCAATCGTCTTGCAGGCTGCACAGTTCAAGGACAATTAGGGACATCTTTTAGTGTCCAACCAAATAAACGAAATCAAATTAACTTAGGGCAACAAATTCTGACATTGCCAGCGATGCGCACATCTCATGAAAGAATAGATTTAAAAATTACCCATCTGCCTCAGCCTGTCTGTGAAATATAAGAGAATTTTGCCATTCCTTTCAGTACCCAATTTAAGTTGCTAAAATCTACAAGATTGTTAAAATCTACAAAAGTCAAATGCATCCTTGCCTCCCTATTTCGAACACTGGGAAGTCTACGGCAGGAAGACAAGGCGCTGCTGATCTGATTCCTGTCAGACCACTTATTGAAATATTTATCATGTCAACATACTGGAAATGAAAAGGTCTCTACTTATTAAAGCTCATTTTAAATTGACACAATAATGAGGGTAATTTTACAGGTCTGTGCCGTTGACGTGGGGCAGTGCATTTGATCGAAAAATCACGACTTGTACGAATTTCTGAAACGCAGTGCCACATTACCCCTATCTAATTACTTCTAATTTCTTTCTCCCTCTCTTTCTGCTCCTTTTGTTGCACTGTCCATTTTATGAAATGGCACTCACACGTTTAATGAAATTTCAATCACAAGCATGTTTAGATGGATGCTGGTGACATTCATGAAACTCAATTAGCTGGAAAGCTACCAATGGCAATCAGTTTAAAAGACCAAATTACTGAGGAGCACAGTTTGGTATTATTCCTCAGCTTTGACAGCAGGGAAAAGGGCACTTGTGCTTTTCTCTACTGCAGTTTACAAGCTATTAGAAGCTAACATTCAGGAAACATTTCTTTTGCCAATTTATATTTTACTGTCACCCTACAGGGGCCTGGTTTCCTGTACCAAACACTGAACAAATAGGAGATTAACTCACAAGTAAACCTCTGTTAATGATATGCTTTTGAAATTCATTGAATTGCTGCAGTGCGGAAGGAGGCCATTTGGCCCATCGGGTTTACACTGACTCAGCATCTTACCCAAGCCCACCCCCGCCCCCCCCACCCCCGCACTACCGATCCCCCTAACCCATCTTACCTACACAACTTGGGACACTAAGGGGCAATTTAGCAAGGCCAATCCACCTAACCTACATATCTTCGGTCGATAGAAAGAAATGTAGTGGATTGAATAGTAGTTCCTCCCCAAGTTATTTTTGATCTAAATTTTATTTTGTTTTAATGAGGTTTTTATTCATTCACAGGATGTGGACATCGCTGGCTAGGCCAGCATTTATTGCCCTTGAGAAGGTGGTGACGAGCTGCCTTCTTGAACCGCTGCAGTCCATGTGAGCCACAGTGTACCCACAGTGCTGTTAGAGAGGAAGTTCCAGGAAGTTAATCCTGCAACAATGAAGGAACTGCGATATATTTCCAAGTCAGGATGGTCTGTGGCTTGGAGACGAACTTCCAGGTCACGGTGTTCCCATGAATCTGCTGCACTTGTCCTTCTTGGCATGAGAGGTCACAGAATTGGACGGTGCTGTTAGAGGAGGCTTGGTGAGTTGTTGCAATGCATCTATCACACACTGCTGCCACTGTGTGTTGGGTGGTGCAGGGAGCAAATGTTTAAGGTGGTGGATGAGATGCCAGTCAAACCGGTTGCTTTGTCCTGGACAGTGTTAAGCTTCTGTTGTTGGAGCTGCATTCATCCAGAGAAGTGGAAAGTCTTCAATCACACTTCTGACTTGTGCCTTATAGATTATGGACAGGCTTCGGCGAAGGTGAGTTACTTGCTGCAGACTTCCCAGTCTCTGGCCTGTTCTTTTAGTATTTATTTGGTGAGTCCAGTTCTGTTCAATGATAACTCCCAGGGTGCTGATAATGGGGGATTCAGTGATAGTAATGCCATTGAATATCATGGGGAGATGGTTAGATTTTCTCTTGTCTGAGATGGTCATTGCCTGGCACTTGTGTGGCACGAATGTTACTTACCACTTATCAGCCCAAACCTGAACCTTGTCCAGGTAAGCAATCTGTAAAATGAATAAAAGATATAAATGGTCACAATTGTTGTTGGAGGCCAATCATCTCAGCCCCAGAACATCACTGCAGAAGTTCCTTAGGATCGTATCCTAAACCCAACCATCTTCAGCTGCTTCATCGATGACCTTCCCTCCATCAAAGATTCAGAGGTGGAGATGTTCGCACAATGTTCAATACCGTTCGGGGTTCCTCAGATACTGAAGCAATCTGTGCCAGCATGCAGCAAGACCTGGACAACATTCAGGGTTTGATAGGGTGGATGAGAACTGGGGTCCACAAATATAAGATGGTCACGAATAAATCCAATGAGGAATTCGCAAGAAAATTCTTTACACAGGGAGTGGTTAGCATGTGGAACGTCCTTCCAAAGAGCGTGGGGGGTGGGGTGAACAACACTGATGCAGTCAAGGGAAGCGAGGTAAGCATACGAGGCAGAAAGGGGTCAGCTGAAGAGGATTTGAAGGAGACACATATGGATTAGAAACACCAGCATTGACTTGTTGGACTGAATGGCCTGCTTCTGCTCTGTAAATAATTTGCAACTTTGTGATGCAAAAAATGATGAATAAACGTACACTGTGTTCTGCATGTGAACCTGCGTCACCCCCTCCTTAATGCAGCTTGCTAGAGTTAGAGGTGACTTTGGCTCTAATGAGATTGTTGCTATATGTTCATTATCTTAATATCATGTCTCAAAAGACAGAGTTGTCTTTTCAACCCTTTACCATGCGCAGTTTCTTCTTGCAAGGACAATTCACCTACCGATACAGTCTTGTAATGCTGCAGTAACTCGATCCATCTGTCTAACCAACTAGGAAAGGGTGCACACAGTGCAAGATAATGCATTGGGAAACAGAAGATCGTACTCCCAGATAATATGCAAACCTATTATAACCCAAACAAACCAAAATGCAGAAAGACGGATGGAAGAAAGTCTAATGCTGGAGCATCAATGCTCACCGCTTTTCAATAGCAGCATTTTCTGTAGCTTCAAAAGAGGGAGAACCATTCAAATAACTGAAGGTTGAATTACTAGGCCACCCTGATGAGAAGGAAGCCTTGCCTGTGAACTCTGACACACACATACACTTCCATTACAATAAGAGGATTCGGAGGAGGAAGGGTGGGGGGGAGGGAGATTTATTTTGTTTGGTATTTTGCTATCGAATCGTAAAGATTAGTTTAAAAGTTAACTGTTAATCTAATGCTGCAAGGTTAGGGACAGAGCAACAGCTGAAGGATATGAAACCGGCGCTCCAGTAAGATTTCTGATTATCTGGTTAACAATGCAGTAATACATTTATTCTTATAATAACCTCTCCCTGAAGCATGCAGCCCTGCATTATAAGGAAAGATTATCAGCACCTGTGTAGATAATAGAAACACAGAAACATAGAAAATGGGAGCAGGAGTAGGCTATTCGGCCCTTCAAGCCCGCTCTGCCATTTGGGAAAAAGATACAAGAGTCTGAGGTCACGTACCAACCGACTCAAGAACAGCTTCTTCCCTGCTGCTGTCAGACTTTTGAGTGGACTTAGCTTGTATTAAGTTGATCTTTCTCTACACCCTAGCTATGACTGTAACACTACATTCTGCACTCTCTCCTTTCTTTCTCTATGAACGGTATGTTTTGTCTATATAGTGTGCAAGAAACAATACTTTTCACTATGTTAATACATGTAACAATAATAGATCAAATCAAATCAAAAATCATTATGATCGTGGCTGATCGTTCAACTCAGTAACCTGTTCCGACTCCCCCCATATCGCTTGATGCCTTTATCCCCAAGAGTCATATCTAACTCCTTCTTGAAAACATACAATGTTTTGGCCTCAACTGCTTTCTGTGGTAGAGAATTCCACAGGCTCACCATTCTCTGGGTAAAGAAATTTCTCCTAATCTCAGACCTAAATGATTTACCCCATATCCTCAGACTGTAGTCAGTCCTGCCATCCCAGGAATCAGCCTGGTAAACCTTCACTGCACTCGCTCCATAGCGAGAACATCCTTCCTCAGTTCAGGAGATCAAAATGGCACACAATATTCCAGGTGTGGTCTCACCAAAGAGGCCATTGGACCCATCAAGTCTGCACCAACTCTCCAAAAGAGCATCCCACCCAGGCCCTCCACCCCTCTACCCTATCCCTGTAATCTTGTGCATTTACCATGGCTAACTCACTCTCTTTTCCCCTTTTTAATCAATTCCTTTGTCCTCCTTTGCTGAATTCTAACCTGCTCCCAATCATCAAGTCTGCGTTTTTTTCTAGCCAATTTGTATGCCTCTGCCTTGGATCGAATATTATCTCTAATTTCTCTTGTAAGCCATGGGTTTGGCCACCTTTCCGGTTTTGTTTTTGACCCAGACAGGAACAAAACAATCGCTGCAGTTCACCCATGCGCTCTTTGAAAGTTTGCCATTGCCGTTCCACTGTCATCACTCTTAAGTAACATTCCCCAATCCATCATAACTAACTCGCGCCTCATCTGATTGTAGCTTCCTTTTTTAGATTCAGGACCCTGGTCTCAGAATCAACTATGTCACTCTCTATCTTGAATCAATAAGCCAAGCTAAATGGCAAGGGGCTACTTGATAGCAGAGATGAAACACTGTCTGTTCCCAGGTTAGTTCTTCCTGTCCATGATGTTTGCTGCTGAGATGTTTAAAACCTATAAATTGCGATTGCCAAACAATGTTGTGTCAGAAACAGAAGTGAGAGTTTTACAGGAAAAATCAGTGGACATAATAAGAAAGAACTTGCATTGGCAAAATAAGGATGATTCAAAGTTAATTCTGTGGTGGACTTCAGTTGTGCCTTTGTCCTGCCTGGACCACCGTTGTGTGTTTGTCATGCCTGGACACATCCCCTGCCTGCTCCTCCCCTTGTCACCTAGTATAAAGGTGGCTGTTCCCTCCACTTGCTCAGTTCGGGTCGGTTATCTGTTGGGATGTGCTCCTGGTTCTGTAATGAATAAAAGTCTACAGTTGTATTGGCACACAAGTAGTCTTTTGCCTAATTGATAGCACATCAAATTCATAGGCCAGAAATTTACTGGCACGCCCTCTCCAATTCCGGGGATGGGCGAGGCTCGGAGAATGGCATTCTCCGTTGGCCTTGGGCGGGATCGTACGAATCTCAGGCGGACATGTCAGTAAAATTCCACCCATAGTTAATTCACAGCCAACTAATTATTTCTCAAGTGTAGCCATTGTTATTGTAAGCAAATGTGGCAGTCAACTCATAAACATCAAGATGCCACAAACAAATGGAGACATGTGACCAGTTTATTAGAAAACAGAAAATGCTGGAAAATCTCAGCAAGTCTGACAGCATCTGTGGAGAGAGAATAGAGCCAACGTTTTGAGTCTGGATGACCCTTCATCAGAGTGTTGGCTCTATTCTCTCCCCACAGATGCTGTCAGACCTGTAGAGATATTCCAGCATTTTCTATTTGTGTTTCAGATTCCAGCATCTGCAGTATTTTGCTTTTGTCAGTTTTTGTGGTGTTGGTGCAGCACCAGGAAACTCCATGCTCTTCCTCAAAATAGTGACAATCCGTGACATCAGTGATGGGCAACCTAGGCTAGTGAGTGGGTCTCCTTCATCTCAGTAGGCCGCACGATTGAAATCAAGCTATAAGCCCCACTCACGGGTGGCACAGTGGTTAGCACTGCTGCCTCACAGTGCCAGGGGCCTGGGTTCAATTCCAGGGTTGGGTCACTGTCTGTATGGAGTTTGCACGTTCTCCCCACGTCCACATGGGTTTCCTCCGGGTGCTCCGGTTTCCTTCCACAATCTGAAAGACGTGCTGGTTAGGGGCATTGACCCAAACAGGTGCCAGAATGTGGCGACTAGGGGAATTTCACAGTAACTTCATTGCAATATTAATGTAAGCCTTACTTGTGACTAATAACTAAACTTTACCTTTCACCGGAGTAAGGAGTAGTGCTTTGAAAGCTCGTGATTCCAAATAAACCTGCTGGACTTGAACCTGGGGTTGTGAGACTTCTTACTGTGCCCACCCCAGTCCAACGCCGGTATCTCCACATCATGGAAATCAGACTTGTTCACTAACCATGTGCCCATGAATAAGATTAATTACATTTAATACATGCTGAATATTTCATAATGAGTTATAAAAAATGCTTAATCATTCATAAATTAATGGAACTATCAACTTCAAATGGTAAAAACTAAAGAAATATTGTTTCTATAAAGAAACATATAAAACATATAAAGAAATACACTTTAGACGCTGAGGGAGCGTACGTCGCTCATAATCAATGTTGTGTGTAATCAGCACATTCATTTCACCAGGAAGGCGATGGCCTAACAGTATTATCGCTAGACTAGTGTGGTGAACCATAGATGGTTACCACTATGGGTACTGAACCATAGATGGTTATCACTATGGGTACTTGTACATATGTTACCCTTGTTACTGTTGGGGTTAGGGTTGGGGTGTTCCACCTGTTGGTATTGTTCTGTGGTACACTCCGGTTGGCTCCGTCTTCCTATAGGAGTATAAAGGTCACTGCACTTCCTAGTGACCCTTTAGTCTGGGTTTGTATTGTTAGTAAGAAGTCTCACAACACCAGGTTAAAGTCCAACAGGTTTATTTGGTAGCAAATACCATAAGCTTTCGGAGCAATGCTCCTTCGTCAGATGGAGTGGTCTCTGTGTTTTTGTATTGTTAAGCAGTATGCTCTATTCTTGTTGCTAATAAAAGCCTTTATTTCCCGGGTACGATCCAGCCTCCCAAGTGAATTAATCGCGCATCAACTAGTAATCCAGAAACTCAGCTTAAGTTCTGGGGACCCGGGTTCGAATCCCACCATGGCAGACTGTGGAATTTGAATTCAATAGAAAATATCTGGAATTGAGAAACTACAGATGACCATGAAACCATTGTCGATTGTCGGAAAATCCCATCTGGTTCATTGGGGTCCTTTAGGGAAGGAAATCGGCCGTCTTTACCTGGTCTGGCCTACATGTGACTCCAGCGCCACAGCAATGTGATTGACTCTCAACTGCCTTCAGAAATGGCCTACCAAGGCACTCAGTTGTACCAATCGCTCAAGAAGGCAGCTCATCACCACATTCTCAAGGACAAATAGGGATGGGCAATAAATGCTGGCCAGCCAGTGACGCTCCTGCCATGTGAATGGATTTTTAAAAAACTTGCCCTTACTTTACGTGCGAATCACTTCAATCATACCAGTAGGAAAAAATGACAGATGGAAATCAGTGGAATGTGGCAACGTTGTGCCTGGACAACGGGCAACAAAATGTCTCGTAGGCCACACTCAGAACCCAGATGGGCCGCATGTGGCCCCGAGGTTGCAGGTTGCCCACCACTCCGTTATAAATTGTACTCAGAAATGGTGTTGTTTAGTTGACGGATTAATTCAGACAAGTGCTGGTGTCGAGAGTGAGGCAATCGTTTGTTCACCAGATTTCAACGTGCATCACAATACGAACCTGCCTTTTTAATCGAACCTTTGACACAGTAAATTATCCTAAGACACTTTACGATAGGGCAATCCGACTAAAATTAATGCCGCATCAAAGACGATGATGTTAGGATAGATGACTAAAGGTTTAGTCAAAAGAGGTAGAGTTTAAGGAGCATTATAAAAGAGAACGATGTTATCCAACTTCAGGAAGGACTACACCCCTCACGGTGCTTAGCAACAGAGTTTTAAATAGTACAACACTTTTTAGTTTCTGAAGAGTTAACAAGTCAAGCGCCTATACCTGCATGACGATAAGGAGGTCAAAAACCAGGATGAAAGAGGCCAGGAAGGCTCTGGAGACCTCGTCACTTGGCAGAAAGCCTCGGTTCAGCTTGTCCCAACTGATCCAGTCAGTGGTGATGACGACAACGACAACACTTGTCAGGGTGATCAACACAGACCTGTGAGCAGAAGAGAATAAATAATACATGTTCACTGGGAGGGAAACAAACAAGGGATGTGGTACAAAAGCTATGTGGTGATTCTCAAAGGAAAAGATTCCATTGTTACTTTTCACAAATGCAAGTAATTATTTATAGAAACAGAGATCTACTTTTTTCTTCAAGTAGATAGGCATTTTAACCTCGTCTTTACATTTCTGGGTATCCTTTGGGTGATCGGCCACCATCAACTCATCTATAATATTTGATGAGAGATTTTCTGTTAACCTGTTGTTGGCTGAAGTAAACAAAACATCCATTTTCTTCTGAATGGACATCCTATTATGTGCTTAAAAATCCCCCAAGCCCAGGAGAAATGAGACAGTGTGTAATGTATGCATCTTGACCACTATGCTGTTTATTAATTCTCACAGGTACCAATGCCACAATCAGAGTCAGAAATGTGAACCCTATTTGCTTTTTGTTCTCCTCACTCATCCTTGGAATGCCTGCCCCCTGCCCCCTGCCCCCCCCCCCCCCGCCCCCGTTGTCACATCTGTGATTAGCCACACAAGTTGAGGGTTGAACTTGAGACCTCAAAATCTCCAGGGTCAAGCCCAATGCCTCTAATTTCTCAGGAGGCGAAGGAAATTCGGCATGTCCGTTCTGACTCTCATCAATTTTACAGATGTACCATAGAAAGCATCCTTTCTGGATGTATCACAGCTTGGTATAGCTCCTGCTCTGTCCAAGAGCATAAGAAACGACGAAGAGTTGAGAACATAGCCCAGACCATCACGCAAACCAGCCTCCCATCCACTGCCTCAGAAAAGCAGCCAGCACAATCAAGGACCCCATGCACCCTGGACATATTCTTTGCCACCTTCTTCCATCGGGAAAAAGATACAAGAGTCTGAAAACAGGTACCAACCAACTAAAGAACAGCTTCTTCCCCGTTGCCATCAGACTTTTGACTGGACTTATCTTACATTAAGTTGATCTTTCTCTACACCCTAGCCATGACTACATTCTGCACCCTCTCCTTTCCTTCTCCCCTATGTACTCAATGCTTTGTCTATATAGCGCAGAAGAAACAATACTTTTCACTGAATCCCAATACATGTGACAATAATAAATCAAATCAAAATGGCAAAGCAAAGTACTGTCTCCACATGTTGAGGAATAGCAGTACTTTCCTCTTCCAGTTTGTCCTTCATTAACCTTCCTTTCCCGAAGGTTGCAATTCGTAGAAAAGGAGAACAAGTACTTCACTGGCATCTCACCCAAGCTGCGTCCTCCCAGAGTGAGAACTTTCAGGAAGAACCTCAGCAGAGGGAGCAGTCACTGACTCTGCCCTCAGCTGCTATCAGCCAGTGTCATGTCTGAGTGGGGGATCCTTTCTGTTCGTGTCACTCGTTGTGTGAGGGAGCAGGTACGGCCACATGGTCCTTCCACCCCGTACAAAATAAATGTACTACCCACTTGTGGTACTGGGAATTAATGGGTTAGAGTTGAATTTGCTTCTTCCAGCAAGCAAGTTATCTGTGATGTATTTAATAAATTTGCAGATTATGTCATTATGTTGCTAGTGGCAACCTGGAAGGATCACCAAGTTCAAGTCATTTAAATCAATTTTGCAGTGCAATGCCTGTTGAAGTGTTTGCAATTTATCTTAGGAGGAGGAGAATAAGGTTGTTAATGACCCTACACGCATGCAGTACAAATTGTTACTGTCTTTGATATTTAGCATTAGAACATAGAACAGTACAGCACAGAACAGGCCCTTCAGCCCACGATGTTGTGCCGAGCTTTATCTGAAACCAAGATCAAGCTATCCCACTCCCTATCATCCTGGTGTGCTCCATTCTTGTATCTGTCCTAAAGGGTGCAAAACAGAAAGCTTCAACGGCACGTCTCTTTTTCCTCTCCTAGGAAAAGAATCCCACTTATTAAGGACCCTCTGGAAGAAAAAATAATCTTTCTCTCCATTTTAAATGGAAGACCCCTTATTTTTCTTCATCAACAAGGTGGGGGGAGGGGTGAAAGATTATCGAGGGGATAGGCTGGAAGCTACAATCAGATCAGCCGTGATCTTATTGAATGGTGGAGCAGGCTCGAGGGGCCAAGTGGCCTACTCCTGCTCCTAATCCATGTGTAAACTGTGTCCCCTAGTTCCATATGTTCCTTTCCTGGACTAGAATGCTTAACATTAGATGTGATACCACAATTGGATAGCACAGGCTTCTCTTGAGTGTGCTAAGAATTACAAGAACAGCCAATTTAAGATTATCAGTCGGCCTCATAATGTGGTTTACTTATGCTTGCTAAAGGCTACATATACTCATAGGCAGTGACCTGTCCTCTTCAGTCTAAAGGACATGTCCAGACATTGCACCTTTTATAAATTAAACAAAAGCATGGTGCCATGGTGCTCTGGTGCCATGGCAACACCTCGACCAAAGTTGACTTGTGAACCAATCAGTAGCCTTTTCGCATGCAGTATAAATTGTTGCTCTCTTTGAAATTTGGCATTCTTGCGTCGGTCCTGATGGATGCAAAACAAGAAGCTCTTTTTGCAGCAATACTGAAATAATGAATTGTTCTCATTCTTGGTGTTCATCTTTTTTCTCCTCAATATATCAATACTTGTTATCACATCTGTGTGTCAACATTTTCCCTGGGTAATTTTCTATAACCTCTGTATATCAGAAACTGCCTATGTAAAATGATCGCACTTTAATTATATCCTCCGATCTGCTTTGTGGTCACCCAGTTATGTCTTCTGTTTCCCAAATCACTGTGCCATTCCACTTAATGAGGGTCGGACCGTATGACTTTAAAATGGAGGCTGAATTCAGTTTGCAAGTGTTCATATAATGCCGTTAGCATAGCAAACTGCCCAATGTGCCTCACAAAAGTAAAGCAAAATACTGCAGATGCTGGAATCTGAAACAAAAACAGAAAATGCTGGAAAAACTCAGCAGGTCTATCAGCATCTGTGGAGAGAGAGAGAGAATAGAGCCAATGTTTTAGTCAGAATGACCCTTTGTCAGAGCTGAAGATAGAGAAATATAGAAACTAGAAGCACGAGTAGGCCATTCAGCCCTTCAAGCCTGCTCTGCCATTCATTTTAATCATGGCTGATCATTGAATTCAATATCCTGATCTCCCCTTCCCCCCATATCCCTTGGTCACTTTAGCCCCATGAGCTGTATCTAATTTCTTCTTGAAATCAGACAACATTTTGACCTCAACTACATTCTGTGTTAGTGAATTCCATACATTCACCACCCTCTGGATGAAGAAATTTCTCCTCACCTCAGTTCTAAAAGGTTCACCCCTTATCCTCAAACTACGACCCCTAGTTCTGCACTCAAAATGTTGGCTCCATTCTCTCTCCACAGATGCTGTCAGACCTGTTGAGATTTTCCAACATTTTTTGTTTTTGATTCAGATTCCAGCATCCGCAGTATTTTACTCTTGTGGGGCACCTTGGGACAGCTTAACTGAATGTTAAAGGCATTATATAAACACCTGCCCACAGAATTCAGCCTCCATTTTAAAGTCATATGAGTGTTGCCAGTAAAAAGACTCCTGAACCACAAAAGGAAGTTGACCAAAAACCTGGCTTTAAGATGCATCTTAAAGGAGAGAGAAGTAGGGAGGAAGAGGGATTTAGGGAGGGGCTGCCAGATATTAGAGGCAAGGCAGATGAAAGTATAATCGCCAATGGTGCAGTGATTAAAATTTGAGATGCACAGGATGCCAGAAGTGGAGGAGCACCGAGATCTCGGATGCTCATAGGGTGGCACGGTGGCACAGTGGTTAGCATTGCTGCCTCACAGCGCCAGGGACATGGGTTCGATTCTGACCTTGGGTGACCGTCTGTGTGGAGTTTGCACATTCTCACCATGTCTGGTTTCCTCTGGGTGCTCCGGTTTCCTCCCACAGTCCAAATATCTGTGGTTTAGGTTGAGTAAAGGACAACTTAGCACAGCCAGTGTCCCAAAATTCGTAGATTAGCAGGGTAAGTACCTGGGGTTACGGGGATAGGACCTGGGTAGGCTACTCTGATGGAGAGTTGGTGCAGACCCAATGGGCCAAATGGCTTCCTTCTGCCACTGTAGGGATTCTCTGATTCATAAGCTGGAGGAAGTGATAAAGATAGAGAAAAGTGAGGACGCGAGGTGGGTGACTAGTTGAGTTTGAAAACAAGGAGGAGAATTTTAAAACTGAGACATTGCCAGAGGAGCCAGGTAGGTGAGCGAGTGCGGGGATAATGGAAGATTAGGACTAGGTGCGCATTAAGATACAAGTTGCAGAATTTTGGATAAGAACAAATTTATGCAGATGGATGATGGGAAGCCAGCCAAAAGAACACTAGAATCGTAAATCTAGTCCAATAATCCTGGGCTCTTGAACCTCAATTTCCCCTGAAGACTACACTTGGTATTGACTGTTCCCTTACAACAAGGTGGGATGAAAGTAATTAGAAAACACTTTGAAATTGTAAAGTAAACTATCTGAAGGAGAAACCACCTTTTATCATCAAGTTAGTGATGGAAGATATAATTCAATGGGCAAGTCAATGTGTGGGAAGAGAATGTCTTCGAATCAACAACCCTATCTTGTTTACAATTTACTAAAAAACATCATAATCCAGGGAGAAAGAAAGCAGCAGTTTTTGCACGCAAATAAATCGCAAATTCAACAAAAGGCTGAAAAAGGTCCTCCCTCAGCTAACCAGTTTGTCACAACAGTATCAGTAAAAGAAAATTGAAGTGCTAATGTCCAATGTCACTGCACATAGAATTGTACCTCTCTGCCTCAGGTAACTCCGCTTTCAAAAGTTTAGATTTATTTATTAGTGTCACAAGTGGCTTACATTAACACTCAATAATAAATCAAATTGAATCAAATTACCTTTCCAAGCATGGCAATCAGTGCAGGAAACACTACAAGTTGTCAGAAAGTAATCTTCTTTTCATCTGCCGGATCCTATTGTTTAAAGTTTGTTTATTAGTGTCACAAGTAGGCTTACATTAAGACTGCAATGAAGTTGCTGTGAAAATCCCCCAGTCGCCATACTCCGGCGCCTGTTCGGGTACACTGAGGGAGAATTTAGCATGGCCAATGCACCTAACCAGCATGTCTTTCAGACTGTGGGAGGAAACTGGAGCACCCGGAAGAAACCCGCACAGACATGGGGAGAACGTGCAGACTCTGCACAGACAATGACCCAAGCCGGGAATCAAAGCTGGGTCCCTGGCGCTGTGAGGCAGCAGTGTTAACCACTGTGCCACCCACAAAGATGTCAAAAGGAAATTCTAAAGAAAGTCAATTTTTCCTGATTAGAGTTTTCAGGTCAAGTTTCCAGCCCATCTCGATTGATTTGCATGCATACATTAGAGATACAGGTGGCTGTGAATTCTCAAATGGTTAAAAAAGATAAAAGTGACACCCATAGTTGAAAAAAAAACTTCCAACCAGAAATTCTTATGCTTGCTGCAAAACAGAGAGCTTCTTCAACACCATCAGAGCTCCCCAAATCCAACTTCCTGACTCTCACTCTTCATCCAGCCTCAAGGTCTTTACTTCATACATATAGATCCATACAGATTAGATCTTGTTCTGAGTATCTCATAGTTTTACTTTCGAAATAGTGGTGTGGCTTAACGTTTAAAAAGGCTCCGTTCCCAATTCTTGCACATTTTGTTTACATGGCCTCAAGTCCAAGAAACGGTGAAAACCAGTTTGTAAAACCGCTAGTTCATCATTGGTCTAAGCATTCGGTTGATATAAGGCTTCATTAGCACGTGCCTCTGCAATATTATAAGGATGTTGCCTGGACCTCAAATAATGACAAAGTACAAAGAACAGTACAGCACAGGAACAGGCCCTTCGGCCCACCAAGTCTGTGCTGACACAAACTAAAGACCTTTTGTCTCTCTGTGATCCATATCCCACTATTCCCTGCCTATTCATGGATTTGTCAAGATGCCTCTTAAACGTTGCTATTGTATCTGCTTCTACCACCTCCTCTGGCAGCACATTCCAGGCACCTACCACCCTCTGTGTAAAAAAACTTGCCTCTCATATCTCTTTTAAACTTTCCCCCTTTTACCTTAAACCTATGTCCCTGAGTAATTGATTAGTAACTAAGGTGGAGTCTTGTTCCATATTAAAATAATCGAGAGACAGGTGCCTCTAATAACAGGTGCCTGCCCTCCACTTGCTAACGACGCACCTGCCAGAATGATCTCCTGGGAGGCGGCCACTTCATTGCCCACCTCCAGGTCCACTATACAATTAAGGATGGCCAACAGGTTCCTGAGACTATTAGTCCAATCAAGTGGCCTGCCTGCAGCCCTGAAAAGATCGGCTACTGCACTGGCAAAGCTAGGCGCCGCAGGATGGGGGCAACGAGGGCATCGCCATCTTGAGGTGTCACCTGAAGAGGTTAGAATTCTTAAGAAATAAACTTTAACCATATCTCCAAGCCCCTCCACAGGATGGTTTCTAGCTGCAGCTAATCAATACAGCTCTAGTGCAGAGGGGAGTAAGGGGTGGGTGGTGGAGGAGTAAGGATAGGAGACCTTGCCAGGTTTGGTACTTAGACAGCCTGTCCTCCACAGAGTCGCCAATGAGTCCACTAACGTGTCCAAAGATGTGCAGGTTAGGTTGATTGACCATGCTAACTTGACCCTAGTGTCAAGGGATTAGCACGGTAAATATGTGGGGTTATGGGGATAGGGCCTGGGTGGGATTGTGGCTGGTTGCAAACTCGATGGGCTGAATGGCCTCCTTCTGGACTGTAGGGATTCTATGATTCTAATGGACAGTTCATTATTCAAATGGATTGCCCTCTGCTGATGGGCAGATAGCCTCTGTCAGTGATGACCTACCTTCAGGAAGATGGCATAAGCCAGAAGGACATCAAATTGTTGACCCAATGCCAGGAAAGCTGAACTTCCTCCTGATCCCAGCTTTGAGGCTGGTTCCATGGAACCAGAAGATTTCACCCTTTAACTCGGATAATATTACGTTCAAGTCAATTTTAAGTTTACCATTAAGTAAACAATTGCACCTTGCTGAATTGTCTGTTACTCTTCGAGTTCTCAAAATATATTGTCGACTGAAGTTTATAGACATTCACAGGCCTGATCAGCCTTTTCCAGAGAAAATTGCAGGAGGTCATTGGATGGAATAGAAAGAACATCACAAAAAGAAATCCGTTAAAAATATTTTTTTCTGTAAGTCATTTGGGGCATGACATTTGCTGACTGGCAATAAAATAATTTTCACTCATGGTTCAAATAATAAGTCTTCTTTCATCATTATGATCACACCATTTTATTTTAATGCACAAAAGTTCAAAACCCTCCAGATAAAAAGCTTATTTTTCAAGCGGCAAACACAACAAAAATTCTACTTGCATAAAATATAAAATGCAATCTGCGTTCATCAACGTTCAGTGGTGGCACAGTGGTTAGCACTGCTGCCTCACAGCGCCAGGGACCTGGGTTCAATTCCAGCCTTGGGTGAATGTGTTGAGTTTGCATGTTCTCCCCGTGTCTGCATGGGTTTCCTCCAGGTGCTCTAGTTTCCTCCCACAGTCCAAAAATGTGCGGATTAGGTTGGTTGGCCATGTTAAATTGCCCCGTAGTGTCAGGGGGATTAGCAGAGTAAATGCGTGGGGTTATGGGGATAAGACCTGGGTGGGATTGTGGTCATTGCTGTACAATAAAGATGTCTAAGTTTATTCATTAGTGTCACAAGTAGGCTTACATTAACACTGCAGTGAAGTTACTGTGAAAATCCCCTAGTCGCCACACTCCGGCGCCTGTTCGGGTACACTGAGGGAGAATTTAGCATGGCCAATGCACCTAACCAGCACGTCTTTTGGACTGTGGGAGGAAACCGGAGCACCCGGAGGAAACCCATGCAGACGCGGGGAGAACGTGCAGCCTCTGCACAGAAAGTGACCCAAGCCAGGAATCGAACTTTTGGATAGTCAGAAGTTTTTTCCCCCCCCAGAGTGGAAGAGTCAATTACTAGGGGGCATAGGTTTAAGGTGCGAGGGGTAAGGTTTAAAGGAGATGTACGAGGCAAGTATTTTTACACAGAGGGTGGTGGGTGCCTGGAACTCGCTGCCAGGGGAGGTAGTGGAAGCAGGTACAAAAGTGACTTTTAAGGAGCATCTTGACAAATACATGAATGGGATGGGAATAGAGGGATATAGTCCCCGGGAGGGTCGGGGGTTTTAGTTCAGAAGGGCAGCATGGTCGGTGCAGGCTTAGAGGGCCAAAGGGCCTGTTCCTGTTCTGTAATTTTCTTTGTTCTTTGGTGCTGTGAGGCAGCAGTGCTAACCACTGTGCCACCCAGTGTTGCGAATCCACAAACGAGGAGAGTGATATCAAATTGAATTATCATGGATTCTAGGTGGAAGTTCTAGTTACTAGACAAGTTTCCTGGTGAAGATTGCTCAAAAATTAATTCACATTGCGCATCAAAAGGTTGCAATGGAGTCCAGCTGTGTGCATTTTATTCAAATAACAAGTTAGGAAATTGAAATGGTTTCAATTTAATCATCTTCAACATTTAAAAACATATTTATAATTTTGTTCTCAAGTTTAACATAGTAAAAGGTAGCCAAGTATCAATTATATTACTGTTTAATATTTATTAGAAAGAAATATTGGCATTTTGCACTGTTCACATTACACATTATTATTCCAGCAAAGTGAGAGAAAGAGGCAATTAATCCTCAGCGGTTCCAAGAGACATTGTGACATTTACACAAATTCTGGAGCTGGATTTTATGCTCCCCTGCTGACATGTTTGATGGCAAGGGGAGCTTTTAAAATGCAGCACGTGGCTTGCTCGCTGCCTTCCCTTCCGTCCCCGATCTGTCTCCCATTTTACGGGGAGTGGGGAAGAGGGGAAGGTAGAGATGTCTGCTCTTGAACATACTGAGACCTTTAAGTAGGCAATTAATGGCCACGTAAGTGCCTTAATCTGCCCTGCTGTGGCAGGGGGAGGCCCACGCCAAGCAAGCAACCTGGCATTATTAGCTATGTGGTCTGGTATGGGGTAAAGGGGAGAGAGAGCTTCCACTGATGGTCTCCTGTGCTCATTGGAGACACTCCCTGGCTCTACCTCCCTTTAACTTTACCCCTTGGCCTCTCAAACCCAGCACATTGGCTCCCTCAACCCCCTTGCTGTGTCCTGTCAGGCAGGACCATCCAGTATACCGGGACCTGCCTTCAGTAAGGCCACCATAACTGCCTCTCCTCAGGGATTGGCCGTAGTTCCAGCAATGACCACCACTTGAACCTGGCACTGCTGGGACTTCAGAACTGAACTCACCTCCCCAGGTAGGGGTGGAAGTCTCTCCCTGAGCCAATTAATACCCCAGCAAGGCAGCAGCTTTTTCATGGGCAGTGCTTTAGTTGTGGGGTAGGGAACATAGCACCCTGTGAAAACCATCCCCAGGCGTGGACAAAAATCGATAAGGCTTTGCTAATGTTTCCATCAGGGTAAATTTATAATAACGTGGGCTAAGTTGAACTTACTTTAACATTCAATTCTTGCTCACATTTCACTGTCATCAAATATCATGAAGTGCTTTTTAAAACTGAAAAATAGAAGGAAATGGTGTGCTAGTGAAAGGGAGCTGGAGTCAGCCACAGTATAATAACCGAAACAGGGCCCCTTCCGATCTTGTGTGTGGCTCAGCTATTGAATAGAATGTATCACGGGGCACAATGCCTTTCATTCTGTTTGGGTGCACACAAATATACAGTATCTTAAAGACAATAACTACTGTGTGGCCTCGAATGCAGTATCCTCTGCTTGGCCACACACGCAAGGAGCTTAGAGGAAACTTTGGTAGTGACCACATATATGAGAACATATGAAACAGGAGCAGAAGTAGGCCATTCGGCCCCTCGAGTCTGCTCCACCATTCATTAAGATCATGGCTGGTCTGCTTGTGTTTCAAGTTCCACATTCTCATCTATGCCCAATAACCCCCAATTCCCTCGCCCATCTACCTCTGCCTTAAAAATATCCAATGACCCTATTTCCACCGCCCTTGGAGGTCAGGAGTCGCACAATCCTCAGAGAAAAGATTTCTCTTCATCTCTGTCTTATCATTTTAAAACAGTCCCTCCTCAATGTGAGCTCATCCACAAGAGGAAACATCCTTGCAATCCCCACCTTGCCAATAACATTCAGGGTCTTATAGACTTCAGTCAAGTAACCCCTCGCTCTTCTAAACTCCAGTGGAAACAAGCCCAGCTTAAGCTCAGAAGACAACCCACTCAATTCAGGCATCGACAGGCCATTCGCCTGCTTCAATTGGTCAGGAACTCTCGAGGTAGCATACTAACACTATGATGGAGTTAAAGAGTGATGGCAAAATCCACTCCACACTCTCTCCAGTTTTGGACCAGCCACTGCCCTCTCCTGCAGGTCCAAATTTTAACATTCTGTCCAAAGGGTCAACTGCATTTCTGTAAAAGCCCAGGATCAGCCCATGATAGCACAGTGGAATCGTAGGGTGGGGTTTTATGGCCTCGCTCATCCCGAAACCCTAGCTATGACTCTAACACTACATTCTGCACTCTCCTTCCCTATGAACGGTATGCTGTCTGTATAGCGCGCAAGAAACAATACTTTTCACTGTATACTAATACATGTGACAATAATAAATCATATCAAATCAGTAAGATCCCGCCCAAGGTCAACAGATCTTCCCATAGTCCGCCCCTCGCCCGCTCCGATTCCCATGGCAGGCGGGACGGTAAAATCCCGGCCATAACGCCAAGACCCAGTGATGCACGGGGGCTTTGCTTTGCTACCGGAACCAAAGTCTGAGCTTTGCTGTGTGACATATGAGCAAGAATGTAGGTTCAGGTTTTGAGTTATTGGCTGATATATTTATTGCTGAATCTGACTATTTGCACTCTGCATACACTTCTGGGATTTTAAATATTAGTCCCGTTACATTTTTTTCCCCTGACAAATACAATTAGGTTTTAAAGTCTTTGGAGGAAGTCTGTGTATTACCAAGCGTCATTTTGTCCCCATCAGTCACGCAAAATTTCACACAAACCCACGTACCACAAGGTAACGCTGTGTCAGGAACAAAGAGATAAATAAAACAGAAAATACAAGCTGTAGGAACCGCTGCATGAATTTCACCGCAAACACTCATCATAAATATTTAATCCCTCCCTCGAGACAGTGCACGATTTTGGAGACATTCCAAGCATTAATTCCATTCCATTAGACAGCATGCAGGATATGCATTCGGTAACTTAAAATGATTGAATCCATAAATGTCTTCATACTTAAGTGAGCTGAGCATTAATCAAGGATGTGGTTCAATTAAAACAAGCTTCATGTTTGCAAAAAAAAAGCACGCAACCCATCTCAGCTCATTTAGCGCTAAAGGTTTTATTATGTTGCCATTGCTGTTCCTGATCCTAGGAAGATGTATTTGCAACTAGATTTCCCAAGAGGCACCCAAATATATACAAGCCAAAGTAAGTCAATGGACAGAAGAGCAGGCTTATGATATCCATAAAATCCAGGGATAATAATGCAGAACTTCCCTTGAAAAACACAAGTCTCATTTAACCTTTACAAACGCAATGTAAGCGCTCTCGGGAGTAACTAAAGAACCATTTCAGACCGTACCTTATGGTGCTATATTTGTGTGATGGATGAGTTTTTAGGAAGTGGTGACTGTTTATTATTAACAGTAATTAATTGAATGATAAACTATATTAACAAAGAATACTGGAAGTAGCAGCAAGCCAATGTTGAAACTCTAATGTTTCTCGACAGGAGTGCTTAATAACCGGGTACATCCCCGAACCATTGTGCGGGAGTGAGTGAGAGGCTGTGAGTGAGTGAGAGACTGAGTGAGAGAGAGAGTGCAAAGGAGATTTACCAGGATGCTGCCTGGTTTGGAGGGTAGGTCTTATGAGGAAAGGTTGAGGGAGCTAGGGCTTTTCTCTTTAGAGCGGAGGAGGATGAGAGGCGACTTAATAGAGGTTTATAAGATGATAAGGGGGATAGATAGAGTGGACGTTCAGAGACTATTTCCTCGGGTGGATGTAGCTGTTACTAGGGGGCATAACTATAAGGTTCATGGAGGGAGATATAGGAGGGATGTCCGAGGTAGGTTCTTTACTCAGAGTGGTTGGGGTGTGGAATGGACTGCCTGCTGTGATGGTGGAGTCAGACACTTTAGGAACTTTCAAGCGGTTATTGGATAGGCACATGGATCACACCAGGATGATAGGGAGTGGGATAGCATGATCTTGGTTTCAGACAAAGCTCGGCACAACATCGAGGGCCGAAGGGCCTGTACTGTGCTGTACTGTTCTATGTTCTATCCCTTAATCCCTAACTGTAGAATAGTCCAGGACTAGACACGCTGCTTAAACTCTCAGTCAGGGAAGAAGCATTCAATGAGGAGACTTTGTGAAAGGAAAGGATGCGGCCAATTCGCGGCACACAACCGTCACACGTGGACACTCAGAATGGAGACTCAGACTGAGCATTGCTCCAGTCTTTCTTCATGGTGGCGAGGGAAAATTGAGCCGCATCCAAAGGAGTCTGTGCATTTTGTACCGCACAGCTTCAGAGAAACGTTGGATTGTTCGGAGTCTGTTACAAATTTCAGATCACCATTAGATATTCTCTTGGGTTAACATTACTGGTGATGATCAAAATCATGAAGGGGACTGGGCAGAATAGATAGGGAGAAACTCATCCCACTTGCAAACTGTACTCAATAGCAGCTTCTTCCCTGCTGCCATCAGATTTTTCAATGGACCTACCTCGCATTAAACTGATCTTTCTCTTCACCCTACCTGCAACACTATATTCTGCACCAATCCTTTTCCTCCCTCTGCTGCCCCCGCCCCCCTCCCCAATGTACTTAATGAATGGTATGCTTTGTCTATCTAGTGCACAAGAAACAATACTTTTCACTATATCCCAATACATATGATAGGTCAAATTTCTAAATAAATCAAAACAAATCAAACAAGAGGGCACAGATTTAAAGTGATTTCCAAAAGAAGCAAACGTGATGTGAGAAAAAACATTTGGTGGGATTTTATGGCTTCGCTCAAGCGAGACTGGAAATTCCTGCCCGAGGTCAACGGATATTTCCACAGTCCGCCCCTTGCCCACTCCAATTCCGTGGCAGTAAACTTCTGCCAATTGTCACACAGCGAGTGGATTGGTCTGGGATGCACTGCCTGGTAGTGTGGCGGACCAATCGAGGCATTGTACAAGAAGGCATTAGATGATTACTTGAGTAGAAACAATGTGCAGGGGTACAGGAAAAAGGCAGGGGAGCGGCACTGAGTCATGATGCTCATTTGGAGAGCCAATGAAGACACGATGGGCCAAATGGTCTCCTGCACTGTAACAATTCTGTGATCCTGGTCTCTACTGCGAGTGGATCTACATCTCTCAACATCAGGAGTGTATTTCTACATCCCAATATCGAGGCATACAATAACATAAACCAAGAAGCCAATCATGGGTTAGCTTCCTGTGAGTAAGTGGCCATATAGAGCAATGGTTATAACAAATCCAACACAACTACACCTCATTCCCTCCACAGAATTAAGGAAAATAGGAAAAAAATATAGATAATTTGGAGATGCTAGGAAAAAAATGTGCGGCTGGGGAATAGGGTTAATTGGATAGTTCTTTCTAAGAATCTGCACAGGCATGATGGGCTGAATAGACTCCTTCAATGTGAATGATTCTATATGTATTTTAGCATGGTAAATTCATTTTCCCTTCTTTCTGAAACATAAAGCGTCAGCCTTTTCTCATTCAACTGTCTTTGAGGGTACTTGTCATCACACAAACCAGCCTCCCATCCATTGACTCTGTCTACACTCCCGCTGCCTTGGAAAAGCAGCCAGCATAATTAAGGGCCCCACACGCCCAGTATATTCTCTCTTCCACCTTCTTCCATCGAGAAAAAGATACAAAAGTCATACCAACTGACTCAAGAACAGCTTCTTCCCTGCTGCTATCAGACATTTGAATGGACCTACCTCACACTAAGTTGATCTTTCTCTACACCCTAGCTATGACTCTAACACTGCATTCTACACTCTCTCCTTCTCTATGAGCACGCAAGAAACAATACTTTTCACTGTATACTAATACATGTGACAATAATAAATCAAATCAAAGGTCTGGCATATCTATGATTAATGCAGGATTGAGTACAGTACTACCCACACAGTGATGTACAAGGGCACATGAGCCACATATCAAAGTCAGTATTATGTTGGACAGAGTTGTGCGTAGAAGCATGGAGACAACTCCTGGTTTGCACTCTTTCCTGTATATTTCTAAATCATTCTAACAATCAAGAATGAATTACAGTTACCCTACCTAGGAGTACAAAGACTTTTGATTTGATTTATTAGTGTCACACGTATTAGCATACAGTGAAAAATATTGTTTCTTGCGCACTATACAAAGCATACCATTCACAGAGAAGGAAGCGAGAGAGTGCAGAATGTAGTGTTACAGTCAGAGCTAGGATGTAGAAAAAGATCAACTTAATGCAAGGTAAGTCCATTCAAAAGTCTGACAGCAACAGGGAAGGAGCTGTCCTTGAGTCGGTTGGTACGTGACCTCAAATTTTGGATCTTTTTCCCGATGGAAGAAGGTGGAAGAGAGAATGTCCAAGATGCGTGGGGTCCCTAATTATGCTGGCTGCTTTGCCGAGGCAGCGGGAAGTGTAGACAGAGTCAATGGATGGGAGGCTGGTTTGCGTGATGGATTGGGCTGCATTCACAACCTTTTGTAGTCCCTTGCAGTCTTGGGCAGAGCAGGAGCCATACCAAGTTGTGATACAACCAGAAGGAATGCTTTCCATGGTGCATCTGTAAAAGTTGGTGAGAGTCATAGCGGACAGGCCAAATTTCCTCAGGCCGAATGAATTGTAACCAACACCCTACATGGTAGAAGTTTGTGGGGGAGAAAAATCTCACTGAAGTTCAGGAACAAACAAAAATGCAAGACGACTGAGGAAAAATTCAAAGAAGCATTCTGACCTGAAAGAAACGCTACCAGCAGGAGGAAAATTGCCAGGAAAAGGCTCCAAAGAAAGGCTTGGAAACTGAAGGTTGAAATTTATAATTCCGGACACAAACAAAAGACTCCATTGAAGCTCCTTTGGAAGTCCAGCTTCAGATTGCAGAATGGGCAGAACTTGCAAGAGTGAGCTAAATCTTTAAAAATTCTGGGTTGCAGCAAGTCCTGAGAAATCCTTAAAGTAATTCAGAGTCAGAAGTGCAGTTTGAGAGAAACCCTTCGGCAAAACCGAATCCTCAAGTCCGGACTCCGTCACAAAGGAAGAAACGAGAAAGGATTAATCAAGTATTAAGCAGACAGGATCGACAGGCATTTAGAAATGCAAGGACTGATTAGGGACAGTCAGCATGGCTTTGAGAGTGGAAAATCATATCTCACAAATTTGAGTGAGTTTTTTGAAGGGGTAACCAAGAAGGTAGATGAGGGCAGTGCAGTTGATGTTGTCTTCATGGACTTTAGCAAGTCCTTTGACAAGGTACCGCATAGTAGGTTGTTGCATAAGGTTAAATCTCTCAGGATCCAGGGTGAGGTATCTAAATGGATACAAAATTGACTTCTTGACCTCTTGAAGAGGGTGGTTGCAGAGGGTTGTTTTTCAAACTGGAGATCTGTGACCAGCGGTGTGCCTCAGGGATCAGTGCTGGGTCCACTGTTATTTGTCATTTATATTAATGATTTGGATGAGAATATAGGAGGCATGGTTAGTAAGTTTGCAGATGATACTAAGATTGGTGGCATAGTGGATAGTGAAGAAAGTTATCTCCAATTGCAATGGGACCTTGATCAATTGGGCCAGTGGGCTGACGAATGGCAGATGGAGTTTAATTTAGAGAAATGCAAGGTGATGCATTTTGGTAGATTGAACCAGGGCAGGGCTTACTCAGTTAATGGTAGGGCACTGGGGAGAGTTATAGAACAAAGATCTAGGGGTACATGTTCATAGCTCTTTGAAAGTGGAGTCACAGGTGGACAGAGTGGTGAAGGCAGTATTCGGCACGCTTGGTTTCATCAGTCAGAACACTGAATACAGGAGTTGGAATGTCTTGTTGAAGTTGTACAAGACATTGGTAAGGCCACACTTGGAATACTGTGTGCAATTCTGGTCACCCTGTTCTAGAAAGGATATTATTAAACTAGAAAGAGTGCAGAAAAGATTTACTAGGATGCTACTGGGACTTGATGGATTGAGTTATAAGGAGAGGCTGGATAGACTGGGACTTTTTTCTCTGGAGCGTAGGAGACTGAGAGGTGACCTTATAGAGGTCTATAAAATAATGAGGGGCATCGATCAGCTAGATAATCAATATCTTTTCCCAAAAAGGCAGGGGAGTCTAAAACTAGAGGTCATAGATTTAAGGTGAGAGGGGAGAGATACAAAAAAGTGTCCAGAGGGGCAATTTTTTCACACAGAGGGTGGTGAGTGTCTGGAACGAGCTGCCAGAGGTAGTAGTAGAGGCGGGTACAATTTTGTCTTTTAAAAAGCATTTAGTAGATAGTTACATGGGTAAAATGGGTATAGAGGGATATGGGCCAAATGCGGGCAATTGGGATTAGCTTAAGGGTTTCAAAAAAAAGGGCGGCATGGACAAGTTGGGCCGAAGGGCCTGTTTCCATGCTGTAAACCTCTATGACTCTGTCAGTGGCAAAGTGGTATCAGCGCTAAACTAGTACTCCGGAGACCCAGAGCAAGATCTGGGGACCCGGGTTTGAATCCCACCACAGCAGATGGTAAAATTTGAACTCAAAATCCGAAATTAAAAGTCTACTGATGACCATGAAATCATCGTCGATTGTCGGAAAAGCCTATCTGGTTCACAAGTGTCCTTTCGGGAAGGAAATGTGCCATCCGTACCTGGTCTGGCCTACATGTGACTCCAGACCCACAGCAATGTGGTGGACTCTCAAATGCTCCAAAATGGAGGGCAGTTAGGGATGGGCAATAAATGCTGGTCCAACCAACGGCATCCATATCCCATGAATGAATTTTTAAAAATTCAGGAACATCACGACTATTTGACTTGTTAAAAGGCAAGCAGAAGCTAGAGGCCAACTGTATCTCAAATCAAAAAGAGAAAACACTGAACAAGAGAAAATATTTTTCCAAGCTGAGTGTTATTGCCGTTGTTGTGGAGCCTGCCAAAACCAGCAAATGTGGTAAACCCCTTAGTACCTGAATGGACAGTGACGCCATTTTGAAATGCGGACAGCTCTTAAAGCAAAACATACACTTAACAATTTTGAACATGGATCAAAATTCCACACTTCCAAATCAATTCAGACT
Organism: Mustelus asterias; assembly: GCF_964213995.1. Classification (NCBI taxonomy): domain Eukaryota; kingdom Metazoa; phylum Chordata; class Chondrichthyes; order Carcharhiniformes; family Triakidae; genus Mustelus; species Mustelus asterias. The sequence continues at coordinate 15,888,487 of NC_135809.1, forward strand.
AATCCAAGACCCAGATCGATTACGAAACTGTGAACTTTGGAGAAAGTTCACAGTTGCTTCAGGTTTAAATAAAAATCCAAAAGAAAAGCTGGTGAACACGTTGCTTCACTCAGTAGACCCAATTGTGGATGACATTATTGCAAGACAGGGAATGAATGAATCTTCTGCAAAACTTGAAGAGGTACCAAAATCATTTGACATTTATTTTAATCTAAGAAACAATACATTACTCAAAAGAGCTAAATTCAATAAGAGAGTCCAATAGCTAGGAGAACCCGTTGATCAATTTATCAATGATTTGTACAGGATGGCAGAAGATTACGAGAACCGAGGTTTAAAATCAGAACTCGGGGATAAAATGGTGATAGGAGTGGTGGACAATGCACTCATTGTCCACATGCAAGAAAAGGGAAATCTAACCCTGGAAAAGGCAAACCAGATAGATATGCTACCAACGCTCCATGAGCAGTACAGAGCCAATTTAAGGAGAGAACATAAACTGTGATGCAGAGATAAACCCATAGTTCAGGTATTTCAACAACACGCACAGGGATACCCTAGGCCAAGGAAAACAATATCCAAAATATCGCTTGCAGAGCAATCACGCCAGTGCTGTGGAGCAAAACAAGGTGAGATAAATCTCCTGCAATTTTAGCTCAATTCTTTCTACAGCAAAACTGAGCAGAGCAAAAACTCAAAAATGCTCAGAAAACCTTTTTGAATGGACCTACCTCGCATTAAGTTGACCTTTCTCCGCACCTGAGCTATGACTGTAACACTACATTCTGCACCCTCTCCTTCTCTATGTACGGTTTGCTTTGTATAGCATGCAAGAAACAATACTTTTCACTGTATACCAATACATGTGACAACAATAAATCAAATCAAAAGACTGTCCATGAGGTCAAGGCCACAAGCCCAGAAGACACACAGCCACACTCTTGTGCGGTCAAAGATCTTGATTTCTCATGTGGACATTTCAGTCAATGGCCATTTAACAAATTTTAAATTAGACACAAGAGCCATCACAACAGTCCTGATGCACAAAGAACCGTGGCTAAAAGACCTCTGACTTCGAACGAGAGAGATACTGCATGGGCCAGGAGGAATCCAACTACCAGTCATATGTTTAGATTCTGGAACAACTAAGGTATGGCGGCAAACAAATCTTTGCACCAACGTCATCCATCATGGGCGGCACATTGGTTAGCACTGCTGCCTCACAGCACTAGGGACCCAGGTCCGATTCCTGACTTGGGTCACTGTCTGTGCGGAATTTGCACGTGCTCCCCGTGTCTACATGGGTTTCCTCCGGGTGCTCTGGTTTCATAGAAACATAGAAGATAGGAGCAGGAGGAGGCCATTCGGCCCTTCGAGCCTGCTCCGTCATTCATTACGATCATGGCTGATCATCCAACTCAATAGCCTAATCCTGCTTTTTCCCCATAACCTTCGATCCCATTCGTTGCAAGTGCTATATCCGGCCGCCTCTTGAATACATTCAATATTTTGCCATCAACTACTTCCTGTGGTAATGAATTCCACAGGCTCACCACTCTTTGGGTAAAGAAAACTCTCCTCACCTCCGTCCCAAGTGGTCTACCCTGTATCCTCAGACTGTGACCCCTGGTTCTGAACTCCTCCCCCCCCCCTCACTAAAACTTAACCCTATTCCCTCTCAGATACCCAAGAGGTATAACCTGACCAGGTAATGGAAGAAGACTAAGATCAGAGCGATGCCACCATTCAACTCCTAACCATTTGGTGATATACTGGCATTGCCTCTATTTTAGAGGGCAGCATAGAGATGGGATCTGCGTGTGGCGAGTCTTTGGTGCTGAATCGTTGCTATCCACAAGTGTCAATGCAGTTGGCACCCAGCTGTGCCAAGCATAGCCTGGATGCTAGCTCACCATAGAGCAGGATCGCACATGAATTCTGCTGCAAAGGACCCAGATGTGTTCAATGTCAGGAAACATGAAGGAGGCCAGCACCAACTGGACACAAAGGGCGGAATTCTCCAGTGGTGGGGGTGGGAGTGTTTCCCGCTGTGGAGACCGGCGGGGAAACATGCCAAATCTCCCGGCCCCGACCTCACTGTAGGGATCCGATAGATTCTATAATGAATGGACAGTTCTCATTAATCACTTGGTTTCCTTAAAATTAGCACTGAGAAGGCTGGAGGTCCTTCATATGCTCACATAACTAATATTTGTGTCCCCTCCAAATCATCGGAATCTAAAGCTTTCGTCATTAAAAAAAAAACAGGTAGCACGGTGGCACAGTGGTTAGCACTGCTGCCTCACAATGCCAGGGTCCCAGGTTCAATTCCGGCCTCGGGTCAGTCTGTGTGGAGTTTGCACGTTCTCCCCGTGTCTGTGTGGGTTTCCTCCGGGTGCTCCGGTTTCCTCCCACAGTCCAAAGATGTGCAGGTTAGGTGGATTGGACATGGTAAATTGACCTGAGCGTCTGGGGGATTAGCAGGGTAAATGCGTGGGGTTACGGGAATAGGGCCTGGGTGGGAATGTGGTTGGTACAGACTTGATGGGCTAAATGGCCTCCTTCTTCACTGTAGGGATTCTATGGATTCACTAATTATACACCCGGGTGTCTCACGCCCATGCAGGGGTGGGGCAAGGGTGGATGGCATGTAGTTTGCCATCATGCCCGGGTGCCAACATCATTGACCCACTCATGAAGAAAGAAGATGGACCTTTGAGAACGAAGGTGGATCTCCGGGATCACATGGAAACCGAAAGATAGAAAAACATGTTTCATGCTGACGTGTTTGCCCACTGGCATTGTGGACAATATGGCATGCGGGGGGAGGGGGGTGGGGCAGAGCGGAGAGAGGGTCAGGCAATCCTCATTCCATTAATGGGAATAAAATGAGGTTTGCGCTGGCGGGTTTCCAGACCCACCATGGCGGGCACTAGCAGAAGATTCTGCTGCAAATTCACACCGGCGTAAAGCCAATTTCCGGCCCTTAAAATTTGCCCCACCATTACCTGTAGACTTTTGAAACAACAGTGAAACACACCATAGGAGAGTAGACTTGCAGCAACAAGCAGGAGAAATAAATTGGCAACGAACGGGTAAACAGTTGACGATGATCCCTAGCAGTGGTGTTGCACAGTGCGTTTTAAGCATTGTGTTCAGCTGTGCGAGGTTAACAAAGCGAAGCAGCTGGAGAGGAAAGCTCCAAATTAGGGGCACTGCCATCAAATTGGCTTTGCACGCCGATTGACATGATGCCCGCTCTGCATGCACCTGTTGCATGTTAAGTGCATTGACATTAACCCCTTTATTGATCTGGTGTCCAGCAAACTTGGCGTCAGAATTGTACACGCATGCCCGGGCGCCATTTTGAAATCGTTATGGAATTCAAAGTGGCCAGAAACAAGCTGGTTCCAAGTCCAAGCACCCCCCACCGGATCGCCAGTGTTTTTATTTGTGGCCAGTTGTATCATTTTCACAACTATATGTAAAAATATGGTTGGGTGCATTGGCCATGCTAAATTCGCCTTCAGTTACCTGAACAGGCACCAGAGTGTGGCAACTAGGGAATTTTCACAGTAACTTCATTGCAGTGTTAATGTAAGGCTACTTGTGACTAATAAATAAACTTTACTTTAAATATATTATTGTACATAATTATACATGTCTCTGTTGTGACATTATGTGATACCTAAATGCATGATGCCCGCTCTGCATGCACCTGTTGCATGTTAAGTGCATTGACATTAACCCCTTTATTGATCTGGTGTCCAGCAAACTTGGCGTCAGAATTGTACACATGTCAAGGGCGGCATGGTAGCACAGTGGTTAGCACTGCTGCTTCACAGCTCCAGGGTCCCGGGTTCGATTCCCGGCTCGGGTCACTGTCTGTGTGGAGTTTGCACATTCTCCTCGTGTCTGCGTGGGTTTCCTCCGGGTGCTCCGGTTTCCTCCCACAGTCCAAAGATGTGCAGGTTAGGTTGATTGGCCAGGTTAAAAAATTGCCCCTTAGAGTCCTGGGATATGTAGGTTAGAGGGATTAGCGGGTAAAAGTATGTGGGGGTAGGGCCTGGGTGGGATTGTGGTCGGTGCAGACTCGATGGGCCGAATGGCCTCCTTCTGCACTGTAGGGTTTCTATGATAACACTCTATGATTATGTATGCAAGTTATATTTTAAATATTTAATAAATTGTGTAACATACGTAATTTATATGTTACGTAACATACAAATTTCTAACAGGATAACTGTATTGAAACCATAAATCGTTCTATTTTGCATAGTAAAATATCCCTCTGCCGCAAGATAAGTCAGTTCATCAGCTCTATTTAAGTGTCTGTGAGGCCTGTCTGTTTCAATCTTAAGTGAAAGTGATCATCTGAAGAGTATGCCTGATCTGGAATAATCCCAAAAAAGGGCACAGATTAAATTCCAATTCACTCAGTCTGTCTTTCACCCTCTCTAAAATGTGTTCTAAGTTAAAATAGATGATAAAGTTTATTGAACACAAAACAATAACTGTGACAGACATCTTCTGCTCTGACATCAACTACATCTTCAGAAAAAAACACTCATTTCCAGAGTTAAGATTTGTGCGTTTAGTTACTGGGGAAAAAAAAGAGCTGAAGAGAAATATCCCATCGACTCAGTTGACTGAAGATTAGGAGAGCACCTTGGGAAATTATATATGCTGCACTCAGTCAGACATCCAAATTCAGTGCGGAGTTACAGCTCTGGGCAAAAGACATTGGGCAATTCCACCCAGAGTGCCGGCTGGAGGAGAGAAAACCGACATGTCCCTCGCCAGCTGGCTTCTCTTGCCACATTTTGCAGCACTCTATCCAGAAGAAACCTCCCAGCATGGCCCACACTGTCATAGTGGTGGGGTGCGGCAATGCTGGCTCTACAGAAAACAGAGCAACCTTTAAAAGGGCGCCCCAATCTGCAATAAAAAAAATACATCCCCCCCCCTCCCATTACAATACCCATCCAATGGAGCTCCCCAGAGGGCCCCCAGCACAGTGCCATAGGACAGTGCCAAGGCATGTCATAGAAAGATAGAAGCAGGAGGAGGCCATTTGGCCCTTCGAGCCTGCTCCACCGTTCGTCACGATCATGGCTGATCGTCCAACTCAATAGCCTAATCCTGCTTTCTCCCCATAACCTTTGATCCCATTTGCCCAGAGTGCTATATCCAGCCGCCTCTTGAATACATTCAATGTTTTTGATGCACCTCAATGAGCACCCGGAAACAAGGCTTTAGAACTGAAGGCTTTAATACATTAACAATGAAACTACTAACACAAATTCACCCGTTCAGACTGAAGGGGTCCTGCCGGAGCAGGGGGTCTTATACCCTGCCACCGGAGGCGGGACCCCACTGGAGTGTGCCATGATAACACTTAGGACAGGTAAACACCCTAACCCAACAACATAGTACAACCCCCATAACAACAACACCCTAGCCCAACAGTAACACAATAACAACCCCAGTGGTGAACCAACGATGGTTCACCACATTCACCCCTCCTTTAGGAACCAAAGGTGGCGGGGTGGATGAAAACAGACAATGACAAAAAAAATAACAGGATTCACAAGTCCAGACGGTCTGGAGGACCACACCGACGCTGCGATCTTCTCAACACCGGTTGCGAAACCAGAGCAGGTGCTTGCGGTGGCTCTCTCAAAACAACATCTGGCTGTCCCCTCAAAGACTCCCGGGCCGGCCGGCCCTGATGAGGCGATGGTGTAGGGGATCCTGGAACGTTTGGTGGTGGTGGTGGTGGTGATGATGGTGGCGCCGATCTCCGAGTCTCAGGCAAGCTGTACATGGGAGTAAAAGTGTTATGCACTGGTCCCGGTGCTGACCGCGCCACGTCTGGGGAAGTAATGAGGAGTAGTGGATCTGTGACTGGGGGAATAGGAGCGACAGGAGTTGCTACGTCCCCTGCGGGCGCCAGGTCTCTAATGGAGACAGTGTCCTCTCGCCCGTCAGGATATGCCACATAGGCATACTGAGGGTTGGCGTGGAGGAGTTGGACCGGTTCGACCAAGGGGTCGGACTTGCGAGCCCTCACATGGCGCCGCAGAAGGACGGGTCCTGGGTACGTCAACCAGGCTGGCAATGAGGTCCCCGAGGACGACTTCCGAGGGAATGAGAACATCCTCTCGTGGGGAGTAGCATTGGTTGCCGTACACAGGAGGGAGCGGATAGAATGGAGCGCAGTTGGAAGGACCTCCTGCCACCGGGAGACTGGAAGGCCCTTGGATTTCAGTGCCAGTAGGACAGCCTTCCAGACTGTAGCATTCTCCCTTTCCACCTGTCCGTTACCCCTAGGGTTGTAGCTCGTGGTTCTACTAGAGGCAATCCCGAATGAGAGCAGGAATTGCCTCAAGTCGTTGCTCATGAACGACGAGCCCCTGTCGCTATGAATATAGCAGGGGTACCCGAACAGGGTAAAAAGCTCACTGAATGCCTTGATGACGGTGGCAGTCGACGTGTCCGCACAGGGGAAAACAAACGGAAACCGGGAAAATTCGTCTATTATGTTAAGAAAATAGACATTCCGATCCGTTGAGGGAAGGGGGCCCTTAAAATCTACACTCAGCCTCTCAAAAGGGCGAGTGGCCTTGACCAAATGTGCCCGGTCTGGTCGATAAAAGTGTGGTTTGCATTCTGCGCAAATCCGACAACTTCTAGTAACTGACCTGACCTCCTCCACCGAGTAGGGTAGGTTGCGGGCTTTTATGAAGTGGTAGAGTCTGATGACTCCAGGATGACACAGATCATTGTGGAGAGCCTTCAAGCGGTCCTCCTGCATGATGGCGCATGTTCCGCGCGAGAGGGCATCCGAGGGCTCATTGAGCTTCCCTGGACGATACATAATATCGTAATTATAGGTGGAGAGCTCAATTCTCCACCGCAAGATCTTATCGTTCTTGATCTTGCCCCTCTGCGTGTTACTGAACATAAACGCCACGGATCGTTGATCCGTGATCAGGGTGAACCGCTTACCTGCCAGGTAATGGCGCCAGTGTCTGACTGCCTCCACAATGGCCTGAGCCTCCTTTTCCACCGCTGAGTGCCGAATCTCTGGGCCTTGAAGGGTGCGGGAAAAAAACGCGACGGGCCTGCCTGCCTGGTTTAGTGTGGCGGCTAGGGCGAAGTCCGATGCATCACTCTCCACCTGGAAAGGGATGGATTCATCCACCGCGTGCATCGTGGCTTTCGAGATGTCGCTTTTCAAAACCTTGAAGGCCAATTGGGCCTCCGGCGTAAGTGGGAAGGTCGTGGACTTAATGAGCGGACGAGCTTTGTCCGCGTAGTTGGGGACCCACTGTGCATAATACGAAAAGAACCCGAGGCATCTCCTCAGTGCTTTCGTGCTAGCGGGCAAGGGAAGTTCAGTGAGTGGGCGCATACGGTCTGGATCAGGGCCAATGACCCCGTTTTCCACCACGTATCCGAGGATGGCTAACCTATGCGTACGGAATACGCACTTCTCCCTGTTATAGGTCAGATTCAGGCGAGATGCAGTGCGTAGAAAGTGTTGGAGATTCGTGTCGTGGTCCTGCTGGTCATGGCCGCAGATGGTGACGTTATCCAGGTACGGGAAGGTAGCCCGCAACCCGTTCTGGTCCACCATTCGGTCCATAGCACGCTGGAAGACCGAGACCCCATTGGTGACACCAAATGGAACCCTGAGGAATTGGTATAGACGACCATCCGCCTCAAAAGCCGTATATTGTCGGTCCTCTGGGCGGATGGGGAGTTGATGGTAGGCGGACTTAAGGTCTATGGTAGAAAACACTCGGTACTGCGCAATCTGATTGACCATATCAGAAATGCGCGGGAGAGGATACGCATCCAGCTGCGTGTATCTATTAATGGTCTGACTATAGTCGATGACCATCCGAGGTTTGTTCCCGCTTTTGACTACCACGACCTGCGCTCTCCACGGACTAGCACTGGCCTGTATGATCCCTTCCTTGAGGAGCCGCTGAACCTCAGATCTAATAAAGATCCGGTCCTCAGCGCTGTAACGCCTACTTTTAGTAGCGATGGGCTTGCAGCCAGGTACCAGATTTTTAAAAAGGGATGGTGTCGTGATCTTCAGGGTGGATAGATTGCACGCGGGGCGCTTTGGGCAATTTGGAGGCTGCGGCTGGTTCCCTACTGCCAGTGAAGGGAGTGGCCCACCGTACTGTAGGATCACACTCCTCATGTGGGCCATAAAGTTTAGTCCGAGGAGAATTGGCGCGCAAAGGTGAGGTAGCACAAGGAGCCTGTATTGCTCGTAAACTGTGCCCTGTACCTCAAGAGTTACCATACATTGTCCTTGGATCGGTACAGACCGGGACTGTGATGCCATGGAAATTGTCTGTTTGGCAGGGAGAACCCGGAGTCCACACCTTTTAGCAGTTTCAGGGTGTATGAAACTTTCGGTGCTCCCACTGTCAAACAGACAATTCACAGTTCTGCCACTAACCTTTACCTCCATCATAGAATGTTCCAGTCTGTAATGCCTGGTCTGATCCAGAGAGATCGACGCCACCGTTGGCCCCTGGGCGTCACTGCATGCTGCCGATGTGGATGCTGAGGACCCCTGCTGGTCGCTGCTGCATGCTGCCGATGTGGATGCTGAGGACCCCTGCTGGTCGCTCCTAGTCGTCGTGGACCATGATGGCCGCCCCCATGAATCGCATGTGGCCGAGGGCTCCAAGCGCAGCGACTCCTGGTGGTCTTCCTCCTCCTCTGTCTGCCACGATGGCGCCGTCCTGAGATCGCACGTGGTCGGACCTCGTGGGTACTGCAGCGCCGAAAGAGATGGTCTCCGTTCTGGAGGGTTACAAGCTGCACTGCCGTTTTTAGGTTTGGACCTGCAGACTTTGCCGTAGTGGCCTTTTTTACCGCACTGGCTGCAGATTGCCGTTCTTGCCGGACACTGTTGCCGTGGATGCTTGGCCCCACCGCAAAAATAGCATCGCTGGCCACCTGGAGCTGCCGCCGTCGTCGAATCGATCTGGGAGCGCGGGTTCGCGGGGCGAGGAGGGAGCAGAGCTTGCTCCAACCACGTTGACTGCACGTGGTCCTCGGGGTACAGCGCCAAGCTCTTCGACGCTGCCTCCAACCTCACGGCCATCCCCATTGCCTGGGTCAAGTTGAGTTTCCCCTTTTCTAATAATTTAAGTCTGATGTACGAGGACCCTACCCCTGCTACGAACGCGTCTCGGGCGAGGTCTTGCATGTACTGCTCGGCGGAGACATCCTTACAGTCACAACCCCTGGCAAGCTGCAGGAGTTCATTGGCGTAGTCTTCTATGGTCTCGCCCGACTGCCGACGTCGTGTAGCGAGGAGATAACGAGCGTGAATCTCGTTGGGTGGCGTAATGTACCTATTCTTTAGGAGCTCGACGGCACCCTGGTAAGTGGAAGCTGCACGAATGGCTAGGTAAATCGTGTCGCTTACCCTTGCGTGGAGGACCTGGAGTCTATCACTGTCTGTAGTGATAGCTACCGAGGCTGCCAGGTAGTCCTCGAAGCACTTCCACCAATGTTCGAACGTGTTAGCTGCACCGACCGCACGTGGGTCCAGTGTCAGACGATCCGGTTTTAGGATCTGTTCCATATTCTCAGTTAATGTATTAAATTGATGCACCTCAATGAGCACCCGGAAATAAGGCTTTAGAACTGAAGGCTTTAATACATTAACAATGAAACTACTAACACAAATTCACCCGTTCAGACTGAAGGGGTCCTGCCGGAGCAGGGGGTCTTATACCCTGCCACCGGAGGCGGGACCCCACTGGAGTGTGCCATGATAACACTTAGGACAGGTAAACACCCTAACCCAACAACATAGTACAACCCCCATAACAACAACACCCTAGCCCAACAGTAACACAATAACAACCCCAGTGGTGAACCAACGATGGTTCACCACAGTTTTGGCATCAACTACTTCCTGTGGTAATGAATTCCACAGGCTCACCACCCTTTGGGTGAAGAAATATCTCCTTATCTCCGTCCTAAAATGGTCTACCCCGAATCCTCAGACTGTGACCCCTGGTTCTGGACTCTCCCACCATCGAGAACATCCTCCCTATATCTAACTGGTCTCGTCCTGTTAGAATTTTATAAGTCTCTATGAGATTCCCCCCCTCTTTTGCCCCTCTCCCCAAGGGGGAGCTGTGCACCCCCAGCAGGTTCCCTTTGCCTGGTTCACATTTTGCAAAGCCAGTTGTAAACCGCGCCAACGTGACATCACGCTGGCAAGAGGGGAGTTCCAAATGTTGGGGGGAGAGGGTGCGATATGACAGGAAAACCATTTAATTACATTATAATTGATTGAAATTAGGTTCCCAACCTTCCTGGGAACCTGGTTATGTCACCACCATGGGGAAATTGGAAAACCAGGTCTCGCCAACGGGTTTCCGTTTTTCTGAGTCTCGTGAGATTCTGTGTCTATGTCGCTGTTTGCGCTCAAGGTGAACACGGGCACAAAATGGTGGCAATCAAATCCAAGCCCAGCTTTAGGGAAAGGCTGAGGCCTCCAAATAAAAATCTTAAATGAATGCATTAAAAGACACAAATGACAACCCACTGTATAAACCTAGTGAAATTATTGCAAAATATATGGGGGCTGGGGTGATTCTCCCAGCCCGCTGCCCTGCTTTTGTATCACAGCAGGCCAGGAGAATCAAGCGGAGGCCGTTTTGCAGGCTCCCCACTGGGCGCCATGGCCTCAGGTGAGTCTCCGGCAGCCGGATTTCCGGTGTCGTCAGCTCCACGCCAGAAATCAGCGCAGAACTGCAGAATTTATTTAAATTTTATTTTAATACATTTTAAATATCACCAGGGGGCCCGGGACTGAAATCTCTAGCATCTCTCCGCACCAGGAACGGTTCACTCCAGCAGGGTTTACAATAACTCCGCACTTGCGGGGAGCTAGCAGCTTGACCCCGCTGGAGTGAAGGGTAGGTCATCGAGGCCCCCTGTGGGTTGGGCAAGGGGGGGGGGGGAGGGTGCATTGTCCCCTTGGCAGTGCCAGCCCGAGCCCTTTGACACTGCCCAGAGGGCAAATTGCCAATGCCTGTGGGCACTTTGACACTGCCCACCAGGCATCGGGCAGGGCCAAGGAGACGGCGCCTAACGGGGGCAGGACCTCTGAGAGGAAATCAGTGGGGGTGGGGGGTCCTGAGTGACAGGGGAGACCAGCGATTGAGGTGGGCTGGGGCGGTGGTGGTGGTTGGGTGGGGGAGGGGGGGGCCTCGACATTGGCCTGGACATGTTCAGAGGGTCAGCGATTGGGCCGTGGAGAAATCATGAGCCAGGGATGAGCAGTTATGGGACTGGCCAACCATTGTGCTGGCCAACGATTGGGAGGCCAGCAGTGCAGGATCTCAGTACTGACAGATCGGCGCATGCGCAAAGGCTCGCTCAGCGTTATACTGCCAGCCTCTCCAGCGGGAATAGGCCCCGCCCACTGAATTACAGCATGATTCACGCTAGTGCACTCTGCACTGCACAGAGTGTGGGAGATTCATTTTGAAAATCCTGCCGCAAAAAACCAATGGGACTTACTCCAGTTCTTATGCAAATTTGACACTTTGAATTTATTTGGGAGAAATGCTCCCATAATGTTTTCGATTTTTAAAGTTTTGCCCAAAGTTTTATTTTGAATATTAGAAAGGACAGTTACTGAGGGAAGAAATGACAGCTGAAAAGAAACATCAAAAAGCATTTTGGAGAAATTTATGAGAAGCCAATCAACTGGGCCCACCATTTCAAGACAATGTACCATAATACAAAATAACACCTTTAACATTGAAAATGCCTAACACAGCAGCACCTGTCAGAGTAACTGGTTTTGTAGGTATTTATACTGAGATTTCAAAATGCACACTAGACCAACTAAATTTAATATGTCATAGATATTGTACAGGATATAATTTTATTGAAATGGAAGCTGTAATATGCATAATCATGGATGAAACAAAGATACAAAGGAATATCCAGTCAGTGATGTCACAAGTGGAAATGTCAGCCGTAGAAAAAATTAAACTGACAAACATCAAGTATTCATTCCAGTCAAATATTGGAAAAGAGGGACACGTACTCTACACCAGAAAGTTACAATAGACTCGAAATTAAAACTAGAACATGCACAATACAGGTTTTCAGTTAAACATGAGAAAGGTAGATCGTGAACTCATTGACTGTGAAATCAGTCTGTAAGTAGCACTGGAGGTGTCTACAAACAGAGATGGATTCTGTAGTGACTGAGTGAAAGTGAGCATGCATGGCTAAAAATGTTTTTTGAAAAAAAAGCAGCAGTGAATAGGAGACGCTGGAAGCAATTAATAAGATTTAGCACAATTCAAGCTGTTTCAATGCCTTTGGTCAGGATATGCCAGACTGTTACCATCCCAACTAATATTACTACTGAACAAGTCAGATTCCAGGGTTGAACCTGGCTTAGTAGCTCCTAATTTAGATACATGGGGGGGTAGCTGCTGAACAGAGTCACAGGAGTCACCCGCTGAACTTTTAACAAAGGAATAAAACATTTATTAAACGTTATGAATCTGTACATATCTTTACAGATGCATAAGGTTAACACAAGTTACAAAATCCAGCTTAGACTCTAATGTTCTTAGCCAGTATGCAGTACATGTCAACTGCTAGGTAATTTGTACTCAGACACCTCACACTTTGAAACCAAGTGGTAGATGTCACCCGAAACAACTTCTATAGAATCTCAATTCTCCCCAGACACTTGTCACATTGGAAGCCAACTGGTCTCACTGAAACTCTGGGCGGAATTCTCCCGTACGCTCGCCACGAGAATTGTACTGGATCATGGGTGGACCATGCAAAGGTCCATTGACCTTGGGCGGGAATTTCTGGCCTTCGGGTGAGCGTGGCTGGAAAATCTCACCCTCTGTCTTTCACAGAAGGGCTTCCAATCTCTGCTCTTGAAGAATATGCCTTGGAATCTTCTCCCTAACAAGGCTCTCTCTTGGATGTCTTCAACAAAGTTCCCTCTATTGGGTTTCAACCTCTCCATCCAGTATTCTTCTGCTCTGGAGCACCACATGCATTCAGACATCACCTTCCACACACTCTCTCAGATACCCTGCTGTGCCAACTGAACACCACTGTTTCACAGGTCTGTAGGAAGGAGTCACCAACTTTGGGTCATCTTAGATCTCTGGCTTCTCACAAGTCTGTTATCTCAGGTCTGCATCTTGCAGCCCTATCTTTTAACTTGGAGCCTCACTCTCTGCTCCTCACTGTTAAATTTACTTAACAAGACCTTTTCCCAGAATCCTGACCTTTCCCTTTGAATAGAGGTCTTCTTGGAACTTCCTTCTGTTTCCCTCCCTGGTTTTGGGGCCTTTCAGTACTTTAGTTTGGGGCCTGTTCTCTGCAGTCTCCCTTCGTGTCTGTTCCAGCAGGTTCTGTGGAAAAACTCCTTACTTCTGAGTTACATTCTTTCAACTGAACTCAAACTGCTTTCTGTTCCCCTGTGGCTTCTCTATTGCTAGGCAACAGCCCAGTTTTTTACACCATGTGTTTGTCTTAGAGTTGTGAACCTTACTAAAATGCCGACAACTAAACAAATCCACAGATTCACAGACCAACTTCTCAAAAATAAAACCAAAACCCAAGTTCTTCCCATTGCTTGAAGCTTACCCAAAGAACAGCGTCAATAAACTCCTAGATTCTATGCCTGCAGGCTTGTAATTTAAACTATTGAGACCAGTTATCCACAAGTTAATTGAAAGGCCACCATTCATCTCCTTTTGTGTAATGATGGCTTTGAAGTTCCAACTCATTCTGATCGGACAATTTCAAATATTAGTCATCTGATCAAAACTGGCTTCTGAGACGAGTCTTATCTACAGACAGAGGGACCAGGGCAGATTGCAGAAGGACACCAATGAGACAATGGTTGCAGAGAAATGTGGCGCTATCTTTGACTTTTAAGAACCATCCATTGTCAGCCAGTTTGAGAATCAGACTCCGAAACAAACTGCAAGAGATCAAGCAGCCATAGTAGCTAACCTGGTCCAATTTCAACATTCACCTGAGTACCAACCTCCTAGATATTGGAGTATAAGAAACTGTAGATACTTGGATTTCCAGAAAGCATTTGATAAGGTGCCACATCAAAGGTTATTGCAAAAAATAAAAGTTCATGGGGGTAATATATTAGCATAGATAGAAGATTGGGTGGCTAGCAGAAAACAGAGAGTTTGCATAAATGGGTCTTTTTCTGAAATGACAGGGTGTGCCAAGTGGAATCGCACAGGGGTCTGTGCTGGGAACTGAACATTTTACCATTTATATCAATAACTTAGATGAGGGGAGCAAAGGATTGGTAGCTAAATTTGCAGATGACATAAAGACAGGTAGGAAAGAATGCCATGAAGAAGACATATGGAGTTTGCAGATGGATATAGACAGGTTGAGTGAATGAGCAAAAATTTGATAGAGTACAATGTGGGAAAATGTGAAGTTTTTCACTTTGGCAGGAAGAATAAAGAAGCAGGATATTACTTAACTGGAGAACTGCTGCATAATTCCGATGTGCAGAGGGATCTAGGTGTTCATGTACATGAGTCACAAAAAGTTAGTATACAGGTGCAGCATGCAATCAAGGAGGCTAATGGGATGTTCCACTAATTACAAGAGAAACTGAACATAAAAGTGGAGGACCTTATGTTTCTGTTACACAGGGCATTGGTGAGGCCGCATCTCAAATACTGTGTGCAGTTTTGGTCCTCCTTATTTAAAGAAGGATGTAAATGCGGTGGAGGTGATTCAGAGGAAGTTTAGTAGATTGAAACCTGGAATGAGCAGGGTGCGGAGAATAAGTTGGAATGGCTGGGCTTGTTTCCACTGGAGTTTAGAAGAGTGAGGGGTGACTTGATTTATAAGATCCTGAAAAGTATTGACAAGGTGGACGTGGATAGGATGTTTCCTCTTGTGGGCGAGTCCAGAATGAGGGGAGGCCCTAATTTAAAATTAGGGGTTGCCCCTGTAGGGTAGAGATGAAGAGAATTTGTTGTACAACTTTGGAACTTTCTGCCTCAGGAGTCAGCGGAAGCAGGGTCAATTAATATTTTTAAGGTAGAGGTAAGACCATAAGACCATAAGACATAGGAGCGGAAGTAAGGCCATTCGGCCCATCGAGTCCACTCCACCATTCAATCATGGTTGATTTCAACTCCATTTACCCGCTCTCTCCCCATAGCCCTTAATTCCTCGAGAAATCAAGAATTTATCAATTTCTGTCTTGAAGACGCTCAACGTCTCGGCCTCCACAGCCCTCTGTGGCAATGAATTCCACAGACCCACCACTCTCTGGCTGAAGAAATTTCTCCTCATCTCTGTTCTAAAGTGACTCCCTTTTATTCTAAGGCTGTGCCCCCGCGTCCTAGTCTCCCCTGTTAATGGAAACAACTTCCCTACGTCCATCCTATCTAAGCCGTTCATTATCTTGTAAGTTTCTATCAGATCTCCCCTCAACCTCCTAAACTCCAATGAATATAATCCCACGATCCTCAGACGTTCATCGTATGTCAGGCCTACCATTCCTGGGATCATCCGTGTGAATCTCCGCTGGACCCGCTCCAGTGCCAGTATGTCCTTCCTGAGGTGTGGGGCCCAAAATTGCTCACAGTACTCCAAATGGGGCCTAACCAGTGCTTTATAAAGCCTCAGAAGTACATCCCTGCTTTTGTATTCCAAGCCTCTTGAGATAAATGACAACATTACATTTGCTTTCTTAATTACGGACTCAACCTGCAAGTTTACCTTTAGAGAATCCTGGACTAGGACTCCCAAGTCCCTTTGCACTTTAGCATTATGAATTTTGTCACCGTTTAGAAAATAGTCCATGCCTCTATTCTTTTTTCCAAAGTGTACGACCTCGCACTTGCCCACGTTGAATTTCATCAGCCACTTCTTGGACCACTCTCCTAAACTGTCTAAATAGAGAATTCCCTTGCCTAACAAGAATCTAAGGTTATTGGGAGTCAAGGAGGAATGTGGAACTCAATGCAAACAGATCAGCCCATAGTCTTATTGAACGGTGGAGCAGGCTCGAGGGGCCGAATGGCCTACTTCTGCTTCTATTTGGTATGGAAAAATATTTCCAATAATGACAAAAAATTTGCATTTGTGGCTGGAATCAGCGAAATGGTACCCTTGACAATATACTCAGTGCAATTTAAGATCAAAGGTTGCTTTAGTGACATTGTCCTATGGTAACAAAATCATGACATGTTCCTCCACAACCAAGGAATTTTCTTTTAAGCTGTTCATGTCAGGCAGTCTTATTTTTGACTTTGGTCACCCCAATTATATTCAACTGGCACATTTTCCAGTTCAAAGAATCATTACAGCAACTGGAACCGCTTAATTGAAGGGAGGGGGTTGGAATTAAGTAGGGATTGGGTGGTTAAGGGGCCTAGAAGTAAGAGAAGCACCACGGCCTATGATTTCTCTCCCTGGCCCTGCTTTCAGGCTAATGTAAAGGATCTCCTGACACAAAGTCAAACAAGAGACGAGGAGTTATTCATAGATTCCTGGTCAATATTTATCCTTCAACCAACATAACAAAAATAGGGCATTATCACTTTGTGGGCTTGCTATGCACCAATTGCCTTCCATGTTTCTTATATTACAGCAGTCACTACACTTCAAAAGTAGTTCATTGGCTATAAAGCACATCCAATGGTAGAGAAAGGTACTATATAAATGAAGGCGTTTTCTTTAATTTTCATGGACAAAGTGGTACTTTGAAATCCAGTTATTTTATGCACAGCAAGATCCCAGAGAGGTTAGGTAAACAACCAGTGAATCTGTGTTAAATCATAGAATCCCTATAGTGCAGAAGGAGGCCATTTGACCCATCGAGTCTGCACTGACACCAATCCCACCCAGTCCTAACTCCGCTTAGCTACCCTGCTAATCCCTTTAACCTATCACATCCCAGGACACTATGGGTTAATTTAGCATGTCCAATCAACCTAACCCGCACATCTTTGGACTGTGGGAGGAAATCGGAGCACCCGGAGGAAACCCACGCAAACACAGGGAGAATGTGCAAACTCCACACAGGCAGTGACCTGAGCCGGGAATCAAACTCTGGTCCCTGGAGCTGTGAGGCAGCGGTGCTAACCACTGTGCCACCTGTGTTGATGGTGTTGGCTGAGGGAGGAAGATTAGCTGGAACACTGGGAGAATTCGCTACCCTTCTATAATCCAGCGTGATTGGATTCTTAATGTTTACTTGCACATCCTGTCAGAGCTACAGTTTAGCAGTGCAGCTGAAGGATAACACTCTCTAATGTTCGCCTGCAGTCAATAATGGCTGAACAAGGTGAAACAGCTCGATTGTACAGTCTTTGACCATGGGGAAGGTCAGTGCTTTCACCTTCCCCGACATTCCCCACGCTCTTATATACAAAGATGTCAGGATGGTCTCCTCTAAAGGACACAGGAGCTTGGCACTTCCGAATCCCCTTCCAGCTCCGTTCTGATCCCTTACATTATGTACCAACTTACCATGCAAGCAAAGAAACATTTTGCAATCATACAGTGCAGAAGTGGCCCTTCAGAGACGTAAGAAGGTGAAAGGAGTAGGGACACTGCGTCAGACCTGCCCCATGTTCAATCGGGCCTAAAGATTCCGCTATAATGATTTATGCAGAAATTCTCTTTACTGTGATTACTGTGTCAAGGTTTTTGATTGTAATTCACAGCTTGTCTGTTTGCCCTGTTAGAGTATGGGAACCATTGCAATCCTGTAAGGAACTTAAGGGCCAGCAGTAATTCCAAACACACCAATTATCATAGAATCTCTACAGTGCAGTAGAAGGCCATTTGGCCCATCGAGCCTGCACCAACAACAACCTCAAGCAGGCCTTATCCCCGTAATCCACCTATTTACCCTGCTAATGCTCCCCCCTCCCCAACACTCAGGGGCAATTTACCATGGCCAATCCACCTAACCTGCGTGTCTTTGGACTGTGGGAGGAAGCCAGAGCACCTGGAGGAAACTCACACAGACACAGGGAGAACGTGCAAGCTCCACACAGAGAATCACCCAAGGCCGGAATTGGACCCGGGTCCCTGGCTCCGAGGCATCAATGCTAACCACTGTGCCACCATGCCACTCCCTAGGAGCAGCAGTAGGCCATTCAGCCCCTCACGCCTGCTCCACATTCAGTAAAACCATGGGTCATCTGATTGTGGCTTCAACACCATATTGAAAGAAAATTCGTCTCACCTCTGTCTTAAATGGGAGCTGTCTTATTTTTAAACTGTGTCACCATATAGAATCATAGAATCCTACAATACAGAAGGTCATTCGGCCCATCAAGTCTACACCGACCACAATCCCACCCAGGCTCTATCGCCTTAACCCTATGCATTTACTGTAACTAGTCCCCCTAACATTAAGGGGCATTTTTTTTTCAGCATGGCCAATCCACCGAACCTGCACATCTATGAACATAAGAGATTCTTTATGGGCAACACTTTGTATATTTGGGCTATCCAACAATTCTGTTTGTGATTTTCAACTGGATGTGTTCCTGAAATTGTGCCATGTTCTTCGGCAGGCTCTGCTGTTAGTGTAAATGGCCTTTGCAACTCTCTCCTCTGGATGGTTGCCAAGGAGGTCAAACCTCCTCACACCCACACATCCAGTATCACCTCCAGCTCTGCAGTCATCAAACTGGGGACTTAGATGCTGTCCTTCTGCGTGACCTGCACATGGATACTGGTTCCCGTCTCCTCATTTGCTTTGCCTTCCTTTCATTGTTACTTTAAAATAAGGTACACGACCTGACTTTTCCTCACCCCCACACCCACCGCTTTGTCAACCTCCTGCCTGCAAACGAGGAACTTACCGGAATACTCAAGAACAGCTTCTTCCCTGCTGCCATCAGACTTTTGAATGGACCTACCATATGTTAAGCTGATCTTTCTCTACACCCTAGCTATGACTGTAACACCCTCTCCTTTCCTTCTCCCCTAGGTACTCTATAAACAGTATGTTTTGTCTGTCTAGAGTTCAAAAAACAATACTTTTCACTGTATACTAACACGTGACAAAAATAAATAAAGGCAAACCCCAGAAAACCTGGCAGATTGAAACTTAACATTTCAATTCCTTACACAGAATAAACCCTTAAATAAAACTTAAAATTTGAACTTAAGTTTTATTATTAGTGTCACAAGTAGGCTTACATTAACACTGCATTGAAGTTATTGTGAAAATCCCCTAGTTGTCACATTCCAGTGTGTGTTCGGGTACACTGAGGGGGGATTTAGCACGGCCAATGCACCTAAGCAGTGCATCTTTTGGACTGAGAGAGGAAACCAGAGCACCCGGAGGAAACCCCCACAGTCACGGGGAGAACGTGCAGACTCCGCATGGAAAGTGACCCAAGTTGGGAATCGAACCTGGGTCCCTGGCACTGTGAGGCAGCAGTGCTAACCACTTACCGTTCCTATTTGAATATAAAGCAATGAGAATCCCATCAGGTACTTACAGTGGACGACCTCACCTGGTGCCTTATTGGTAGTTGTTTCAGTTTAACTAAGCAATTGATTCTGTTTTCCAAGAAATAGAATTTGGATGGACCTTGGCATGGCAGACGATGCTTGATGTATCTTCATTTGCAGGTTCTGATCGCTTTCAAACCTACCTCATTTTCTCGTCTTTCTCCTCGAGCCTTGAAGATTTTCATGTTTTTGTGTTTGTTTCGAGTTTCACTTCACTGAGCACGCCTTTTACATCATTTAACAATTTCCTGCTTTCCTTGTAAGCAAGTTGCAGTTCATTAAACATGTTCACCGTCTCTCTGTAAGTGACCTGTTTTTCTGCATTCCTCCCCATGTTCAGATTCAAAGGTTCAGTTTATTGTACTGAAGAAGAATTCGACCCAAGATTTAACTTTTCTTTCCTCTTCACAGTTTCTGATTTGATTTGATTTTTTATTGTCACATGTATTGGGATACAGTGAAAAGTATTGTTTCTTGCGCGCTATACAGATAAAGCATACCGTTCATAGAAAAGGAAAGGAGAGAGTGCAGAATGTAGTGTTACAGTCATAGTTAGAGTGTAGAGAAAGATCAATTTAATGCGAGGTAGATCAATTCAAAAGTCTGACAGCAGCAGGGAAGAAACTGTTCTCGAGTCGGTTAGTATGTGACCTCAGACACATACTATCTTTTTCCTGACGGAAGAAGGTGGAAGAGTGTATGTCCGGGGTACGTGGCGTCCTTGATTATGCTGGCTGCTTTTTCGAGGCAGCAGGAAGTGTAGACAGTGTCAATGGATGGGAGGCTGGTTTGAGTGATGGACTGGGCTTCGTTCACAACCCTTTGAAGCTTCTTGCATGTGATGTGACAGACTCTGCCTTAAAAATCAACCAAATGGAAATCAGGCAGGTCTATAAAGAGCAGGCTGTCATCCGAGCATATTATCTCGTAATAGGTATAGATAAAATATACCTCTATGTTTCAAATAAAAGTTTCTAGTTTTGTGAGAATCTTTGCTACAGACATGTCACTACCTAGATAGCCATGATATCGCAAAATAAAACTGAACAAATCACAGCAAAATGTATTTAGAGCTCAATGGTGATAGTTGAATATTAAAATAAACATTATAGTTGTTTGTTAAAACATATTTTATTTGCTGAAACAAGACATTTAATGCTTGGTAGTTAACTGTCAGTCACTACTAACTAGTGCATTCTCCATGGCAATGCCTCCACCAGAGTCCACTTGCCAACTAATCAGTGCTTTCTCCTTATTAAATATAAAGTTGTTCCTTCCCCTGACATTGGTATTCTTGTGATTGGCCTGATGAGTGCAAGATGAAAAACTTCAACAAGATGTTTTTTTTCAGCAATACTGATATAGTGCATGGAAATTTCCAGCCATTCACATTGGTGGGATTTTCTGGTTCCGCTGAGCGCCAAATTCACCGTCCTAGCTTGCAGCAGCAGTGGGGCGTGAACGGTCGGAAAAGTTCGGCCATTATGTGCTGTGGCTATCCAGTAAAATCAGTTCATTCTCTCGACAGTCGGTATCATGATGTCATGTGATGGAGGATCACCATACTGAGATATTAATCCAGTATGAAAACAAAGCTCGTACACAGGTCTCCCAAAGGGCACAATGACTGTGTAAATTAAATCTTCTGCAACGTTTCCTATCACTTTAGGTAAAACAGAAATTTCTCTAAAAATAAAATAAAAGTGTCAACCTTGGCTCAATGATCATTAAATCATAAGATCGCACTCACACCTCTCAGTCAGAAGTTGGTTTGAGTTTAATTTCCGCAACAGCAAATAATCTAAGGTGACACTCCAATGTAATAGGGCAGCAGAGTGATTAGCACTGCTGCCTCACAGCGCCAGGGACCCAGGTTCGATTCCCGGCTTGGGTCACTATCTGTGCGGAGTCTGCACATTCGCCCCGTGTCTGCGTGGGTTTCCTCCGGATGCTCCGGTTTCCTCCCACAGTCTGAAAGACGTGCTGGTTAGGTGCATTGGCCATGCTAAATTCTCCCTCAGTGTACCCAAACAGGTGTTGGAGTGTAGCGACTAAGGGATTTTCACAGTAAATTCATTGCTGTGATAATGTAAGCCTACTTGTGACACTAATAAATAAATTTTAAAACTTTAAAGTTTAGTAGTCAGGGAATGCTGCACTGTCAGAAGCACCATCATTCAGAGGAGGGCCCAAATGTTAACAGGATCCAAGCCAGTCGGTGAAGCAGAAACCGAGACACAGAGCTTTTCTTTATTGGGAGAAATTACTGATTTTGTTTAGTCTCACAGCTCTCTCCCCACACACAGCGTCCCATCAGTCCCCTATTATTGTGTATGCTCAAATGTCTTTCACTCACACATCCTACTTAATATACTATTAACAGATTCCTCTCCTCTTTCTTTCTTTAAACAAAAACCTTATAACACTCAAAAGATTTCAGAACAGACCAAAGAGAAAAAAATATTTCCACATGTCCACAAAACCCATCATAATGCAAGATGCTCTCTTCCAGAACCACAGAGGGCAGTTGAGGGTCAACCACATTGCTGTGGGTCTGGAGTCACATGTAGGCCAGACCAGGTAAGGACGGCGGATTTCCTTCTCTAAAGGACATTAGTGAACCAGATGTATTTTTCCAACAATTGACAATGGTTTCATGGTAATCAGTAGACTTCTAATTCTAGATTTTTATTGAAATCACATTTCACCATCTGCCATGGTGGGATTCGATCCCAGGTCCCCAGAGCATTGCTCTGGTTCTCTGGATTACTAATGCCCAGTGATAATTTAAGAATTCTACTGCGTGTTAAGTTAGATTTAACTTTAAGCAGAAATCACATCTCTTCTGACAAGTGTGCAAGGGTTGTGTGGTGGAGTTGACATAGATATATATGCTTTCAAAACAGCACAGGGGAAGGTCTGGCCTACATCATCTGTCCTAGATTGTGAGTACTGCATCCCACAGGGTGAGCATTTAGGGAAAGGGAAAAAAAAAGTGCCAAACACTGAACTATAATTTAAATGGTAAAAAATTGCAGCATGCTGCTGTGCAGAGGGACCTGGGTGTCCTTGTGCATGAATCACAAAAAATTGGTTTGCAAGTGCAGCAGGTAATTGAGAAGACAAATGGAATTTTGTCCTTCATTGCTAGAGGGATGGAATTTAAAAACAGGGAGGTTATATTGCAGCTGTACAAGGTGCTGGTGAAGCCACACCTGGAGTACTGTGTACAGTTTTGGTCTCCTTACTTGAGAAAGGATATACTGGCACTGGAGAGGGTGCAGAGGAGATTCACTAGGTTGATTCCGGAGTTGAGAGGGTTGGCTTATGAGGAGAGACTGAGTAGACTGGGGCTATACTCATTGGAATTCAGAAGAATGAGGGGGGAATATTATAGTAACATACGATTATGAAGGGAATAGATAAGATATAAGCAGGGAGGTTGTTTCCACTGATGGGTGAAACTAGAACTAGGAGGCAAAGCCTCAAAGTAAAGGGGAGCAGGTTTAGGACTAGTTGAGGAGGAACTTCTTCAACCAAAGGGTTGTGAATCTGTGGAATTCCCTGCCCAGTGAAGCAGTTGAGGCTACCTTGCTGAATGTTTTTAAGGCAAGGATAGATAAATTTTTGAACAGTAAAGGAATTAAGAGTTATGGTGAGCGGGCGGGTAAGTGGAGCTGAGTCCACAAAAAGATCAGCCATGATCTTATTGAATGGCGGAGCAGGCTCGAGGGGCCAAATGGCCTATTCCTGCTCATCATACTTAAATTTGTAAAATATTTTGACAGATACTAACAAATTGTTCTAGATATTTTTCTATTACTGGAACCTATGCATTTTTCTGAATATTTGGTTCATTTACCAATATCTGCTAGAAATCTATTTTAATAATTTGTTTAGCTGCTTCACAATGGCCAATCTTATGCTTTTTAACTAAATTGCCAGCACAAACTAGGAACAGCTTGCACTTATGTGGTGCATTTTATGTAGAAAAATGTCCCAAAGTTCTTTAAAGAGTTACAAATGAGCAGAAATGGATGCTAGACCAAAGAAGGAGACATTGAGAGTGGTGACCAAAGGTTTAGTGGAAGAGTTGTGTATTGAGGATCATAAAACAGCAGGGCGAGGCGGCAAGGCTTTGGGACGGATTTGACATTGTGAGGCCATATGTCTGCCTGATCAACTACCAATGAACTATTATTTAAGAGGTGGGGCGGGCGGGGGGGGGGGGGGGGGCGGGGGGGTTGGTTTAGCTCAGCTAGCTGGATAGCTGGTTAGTGATGCAGAACGACGCCAACAACAAAGGTTCAAATCCCATACCGGCTGAGGTTATTCAGCCCCGCCTTCTCAACCTTGCCCCTCGCCTGAGGTGTGGTGATCCTCAGGTTAAATCACCACCAGTCAGCTCTTCCCCCTCAAAAGGGGAGAGCAGCTTATGGTCATCTGGGATTGTGGCGACTTTGCCTTTGCTCTTAATGTCATGTTGCGGTGATTATGAAGTTACATTGTTCCTGGTACACTCTGCAAAACAGTCACTTTTCTGTCTTCAATGTCATAAGGGCGAAATTATTAAACATTTATGATAGCAAAGTCCAAAAGTAAACACAGCAGATATGATATAATTTGATATAATGTGATATAAAAATAGAAAATGCTCAGTGGCTCTGTCAACATCTGTGGAGGAATAAGCAGAGTTGATGTTTCAGGTCATCAAATGAAAGTTCAGAGACTTGGGCTGTTGGTTCTGTTTCTCTCTCTCTCTCTCTACAGGGGCTTACTGAGCATTTCCAGAATTTTCTGTTTTATTAGTATAGTCCAATCGAGCTTGGATCCTTTTTCAAAATTGAAGCAATCAATTACTATAAAATCAGCAATATTATATCTAGAGATTTCAAAAGTAACATTTATACACACTTCATGTCAACTTTTGCAATATTAATTCCGATGTCCAAAATTATATTGAGAAGTGCTGATGTTCTTGCCAGTGGAGGCACCACAGCAGCACCACTGGTCGGAGGGTATAGTTGCAGCAGGGTATGTTTGCACAAACAATTTTCATTATAAGCATGAATATAATGCACAACTTTAAAATGGTGCCTTCAGTTAGGTCTGCGTGCCCTGGTTTAATCATCTCCTTGCTCCACCTGAAGACCACACTTGGACCTGACTTCTAGCGTTAACACGAGGGGAGATATTCCACAACTGAGTGGTTTTGCATCTTTCTTAATAACAAGGCTGGGACCAGGTAAGGTAGTATCAAACAACACTCCATATTAACATTAAACCTCAATTACTGTTCCCCTTGGAGAAGAGAAAATTAAGAAGTGTCCATAATCATCTGGGGTGGGGACAGAGTAGATCGGGAAAAACTGTTCCCACTGTGACACTGGTTAGCATTGCTGCCTCACAGCGCCAGCGGCCCACGTTCGATTCCCGGCTTGGGTCACTGTCTGTGCAGAGTCTGAACGTTCTCTCCTGTATCTGCGTGGGTTTCCTCCGGGTGCTCCGGTTTCCTCCCACAGTTCGAAAGATGTGCTGGTTTGGTGCATTGACCCGAAAAGCCACCGGAGTGTGGAGACTAGGGGATTTTCACAGTAACTTCATTGCAGTGTTAATGTAAGCCTACTTGTGACACTAATAAATAAACTTTAACTTTAAACTTAAACATTGGTGGAAGGATCAAGGAGGAGGTGATGCTGATATAAGGTGATTGGCAAAAGAAGCAATGGCAACATAAGCGAAAATCTTTTTATGCAGTGAGCAGTCAGGATCGGAAATCAACTGACTGACATTGTGGAGGACATATTCAATCAAGGACCTCAAAAAAGAATTGGATCATTATGGCACAGTGGGGCGGTATGGTGGCTCAGTGGTTAGCACTGTTGTCTCACAGCGCCAGGGACCCAGGTTTGATTCCTGGCTTGGGTCACTGTCTGTGTGGAGTCTGCATGTTCTCCCCGTGTCTGCGTGGGTTCCCTCTGGGTGCTCCGGTTTCCTCCCACAGTCCGAAAGACGTGCTGGTTAGGTGCATTGGCCATGCTGAATTCTCCCTCAGTGTACCAGAGTGTGGCGACTAGGGGAATTTCACAGTAACTTCATTGCAGCGTTAATGTAAGCCTTACTTGTGACACTAATAAATAAACTTTAATCTTTGAAGAGGAAACATTTACAGGGCTAGAAAGGATGAGATGGGACTGGATGAGTTGCTCTCAGAGCTGGCACAGGTGTGACGGGCTGAATGGCCTCCTTCTGTGCTGTAACCATTCTATCATTTGGCAAATGACCTAATACTGCACACAGGAGCCCTGACAACTGGATATTGCTCATTTCAAAATATGAGCAACATTTGGCAATACCACTCACCTGATGAAGGAAGAGCACTTCCAAATAAATCTGTTAGACTTTAACCTGTTGTTCACAGAATACTAGAGTGTAAAAGCGGCCCTTCAGCCCATCAAGTCTGCACTGACACATGAAATGCCCTGACCTGTCCACCTAATCCCACTTGCCAGCACTTGGCCCATAGCCCTGAATGTTATGACGTGCCAAGTACTCATCCAGGTACTTTTTAAAGGATGTGAGGCATCCCGCCTCCACCACCCTCTGGGCAAAAAGATTTTTCTCAAATCCCCCCTAAACCTCCCATCCCTCACTTTTAACTTGTATCCCCTCGTAACTGACCCTTCAACTAAGGGGAACAGCTGCTCCCTATCCACCCTGTCCATGCCCGTCATAATCTTGAACACCTCAATCAGACCGCCCCTCAGTCTTCTCTGCTCCAGAAAAAACAACCCAAACCTATCCAACCTCTCTTTATATCTTAAATGTTCCATGCCAGGCAGCATCCTCGCAAATCCCCTCTGCACCCCCTCCAGTTCATTCACGTCCTTCCTATAATGTGCCAACTAGAACTGCACACAGTACTCCAGCTGTGGCCTCACCAAAGTTCTATCCAACTTCATCATGACCTCTCTGCCTTTGTAATCTATACCCCGATTGATAAAGGCAAGTGTGCCATATGCCTTTTCCACCACCCTATTCACCTGTCTTTGTGTCTTCAAAGATCTATGGACAAACAGAACAAAGCGACCTTTGTTCTTCGGAACTTTCCAGTGTCAGACCTTTCATAGTATACTTCCTTGTCAAATTACTCCTTCCAAAAGTGCATCACCTCACACTTTTCAGGGTTAAATTCTATCTGCCACTCATCCACCCATTTGACCATCTCGTCTATATCTTTCTGTAATCCAAGGCACTCAACCTCACTGTTAACCACCTGACCAATCTTTGTGTCATCGGCAAACTTACTGATCCTACCCCCCACAGTCATCTATGTCATTTATATAAATGACGAACAAAAGGAGGCCCAGCACAGATCCCTGTGGTACGCCACTGGTCACTGGCCTCCAGTCACTAAAACAGCCGTCTGTCACCATCCTCTGTCAATTACGAATCCAGCTTGTCAGATCACCCTGTATCCCACGTGCATTAACCTTCTTAATAAGTCTCCCATGTGCGACTTTGTCAAAGGCTTTGCTGAAATGCATGTAAACTACATCAACCGCGCTACCCTCATCCACAAACTTGGTTACATGCTCAAAAAATTCAATCAAATTTGTTAGACGTGACCTCCCTCTGACAAAACCACGCTGACTATCCCTGATCAAACCTTGCCTCTCCAAATGGAGATAGATTCTCTCCTTCAGTAGTTTCCCAATCACAGATGTGAGGCTCACTGGTCTGTAGTTCCCTGGCTTGTCTCTGCAACCATTCTTGAGTAGTGGGACCACATTAGGTGTTCTCCAGTCCTCTGGCACCTCCCCGGTGGCCAGGGAGGAATTAAAAATTTGGGTCAGAGCCCCTGCAATTTCCTTCCTTGCCTCCCATAACAGCCTGGGACACAATTCATCCGGACCTGGAGTTTTGTCCACTTTTAAGCCCATCAATACCTTATCACTCCCTATGATAATTTTCTCTAGTGTCTCACAATCTCGTCTCCCAAGTTCCGTAACTACCTCCTCATTCTCATGGGTGAAGACAGATGTGAAATATTTGTTTAACACCCTACCAATGTCCTCTGCCCCCACCCACAGATTTCCCCCTTGGGCCCTACTCTTTCCCTGGGTTATCCTCTTCCCATTGATATACTTACAGAATATCTTAGGATTTTCCCTACTTTTACCAGCCAGAGCTTTCTCATATCCCCTCTTTCCTCTTCTAATTGATTTCTTAAGCTCCATCCTGAACTTTCTGTACTCCACTAATGCCTCCACAGACTTACTCCCCTTATACTTGTTAAAAGCCTCTCTTTTCCTTCTCATTGTATCCTGAATGTCTCTGGTCCTCCATGGTTCTCTGGGTTTGTTACACCATCCTATTACCCTAGGGGGGAACATGTTGGGCCTGTACCCTCCCCATTTCAACTTTGAACCACGCACCCCCCCTCCCTGCCCCCAAACTGCTTTTTTGTAGATTTCCCCACAAGTAACTCATTCCAGTCTACCTTGGCCAGATCTTATCTAATTTTGTTAAAATCTACTCTCCCCCAATCCAAAACCTTTTTCTGCAACTTGTCAATTTCTTTGTCCATGTTGTGATCGCTATCACCAAAATACTCCCCCACCGACACATCAACCACCTGTCTGACTTCATTCCCCAGAATTAGGTCCAGCACAGCTCTCTCCCCTGTTGGATCCTCTACATATTGACCGACATTTTCCTGTATACATTTTAAGAACTCTACTCCATCCAAGTCCTTTACATGATGGCTATCCCAATTAATGTTGGGAAAACTGAAATCACCCAATATAATTACCCTCTTATTATTTTTACACCCCTCTGTGAATTGTGCACATATTTGCTCTTCAATTTCCTGCCAACTATCTGGAGGTCTATAATAAATACCTAGCAACGCAGCTGTCCCTTTTTTATTCCAAAGCTCTACCCACAAAGCTTCATTTGATGCCCCCTCCAAGATATTATCTCTCCTTAGTGCAGCAGCTGCTTCCTTAACTAATAATGCAATGCCTCCGCCTCTTTTACCCCCTCTTCTGTCTCACCTGAAGATTCTATATTCCAGGACGTTGAGTTGCCAATCCTGCCCCTCACTCAACCACATCTCTGTGATGGCTATTATATCATAATTACACATGTCAATCCTCGCCCCTAACTTTTTACCTTTATTACTCCTGGCATTAAAGTAGAGGCCCTCCAGCCTGGTCTTACTCTCTTGAAACTTACTACCGCTGTATTCCTTCTGACCTAATTGGTGTTGTGAGACTTACTGCTGCATTTCCAAATAAGCAACTGAGGATGTTCAGACATGGGAATTCACAGCTAAATATTGGTTTCCCTCCCAACTCTCCATTTTTAACTTTCCACCCAGAACAGTTGCAACATAGACCAACATCTCCAGCTGAAGGACATAAGAACATATGAGCAGGAATAGGCCATCTGGCCCCTCGAGCCTGCTCCGCCATTCAATAAGATCATGGCTGATCTTTTCGTGGACTCAGCTCCACTTACCCGCCCGCTCACCATAACCCTTAATTCCTTTACTGTTCAAAAATGTATCTATCCTTGCCTTAAAATCATTCAATGAGGTAGCCTCGTCTGCTTCAATGGGCAGGGAATTCCACAGATTCACAACCCTTTGGGTGAAGAAGTTCCTCCTCAACTCAGTCCTAAACGTGCTGCCCCTTATTTTGAGGCCATGCCCCCTAGTTCTATTTTCACCTGCCAGTGGAAACAACTTCCCTGCTTCTATCTTATCTATTCCCTTCATGATCTTATATGTTTCGATAAGATCTCCCCTCATTCTTCTGAATTCCAATGAGTATAGCCCCAGTCTATTCAGTCTCTCCTCATAAGCCAACCCTCTCAACTCCGGAATCAACCTAGTGAATCTCCTCTGTACCCCATCCAGTGCCAGTGTTTCCTTTCTCAAGTAAGGAGACCAAAACTGTACACAGAACTCCAGGTGTGGTCTCACCAGCACCTTATACAGCTGCAACATAACCTCGCTGTTTTTAAACTCCATCCCTCTAGCGATAAAGGACAAAATTCCATTTGCCTTCGTAATTACCTGCTGCACCTGCAAACCAACTTTTTGTGTTTCATGCACAAGGACAGCCAGGTCCCTCTGCACAGCTGCAATTTTTTGCCATTTAAATAATATAGTCCATTTTGCTGTTATTCCTACCAAAATGACTGACCTCACATTTACCAATATTGTACTCCATCTGCCGGACCCTTGCCCACTCACAAACTACTTATATCTCTTTGCAGACGTTCAGCGTCCTCTGCACATTTTGCTCTGCCACTCATCTTAGTGTCATCTGCGAATTTTGACACACTGCACTTGGTCCCCAACTGCAAATTATCTATATAAATCGTAAACAATTGTGGTCCCAACACTGATCCCTGAGGCACACCACTAGTCACTGATCGCCAACCAGAAAAACACCCATTTACTCCCACTCTTTGCTTTCCTGTTAGTTATCCAATCCTCCATCCATGCTAATACATTACCCGTAACACTGTGCACCTTTATCTTATGCAGCAGCCTTTGGTGCGGCACCTTGTCAAATGCTTTCTGGAAATCCAGATACACCACATCCACAGGTTCCCCATTGAGAACATTACATGTGCAGTGGACAAAGAATTCCACCAAATTCGTCAAACATGGCCTGCCCTTCATGAACCCGTGCTGCGTCTTCCCAGTGGGACAACTGATATCCAGATGTCTCGCTATTTCTTCCTTGATGATAGATTCAAACATTTTCCCTACTACAGAAGTTAAGCTAACCGGCCCATAGTTACCTGCTTTTTGTCTACCTCCTTTTTTAAACTGTGATGTCACATTTACTGTTTTCTAATCTGCGGGAACCACCCCAGAGTCCAGCAAATTTTGGTAAATTATCACTAGTGCATTTGCTATTTCCCCTGCCATCTCTTTTAGTACCCTGGGATGCATTCCATCAGGGTCAGGAGAATTGTCTACCTTTAGCCCCATTAGCTTGCCCAACACTACCTCCTTCGTGATAATGATAGTTTCTAGGTCCTCACCTGCCATAGCCTTCCTGTCATCAATTTTTGTCATGTTATTTGTGTCTTCCACTGTGAAGACCGACACAAAATACCTGTTCAATGCCTCAGCCATTTCCTCATTTCCAGTTATTACATCCCCCTTCTCATCCTCTAAAGAACCAATGTTTAATTTAGCCACTCCTTTTCATTTTATGTATTTGTAGAAACTTTTCCTATCTGTTTTTATATTCTAGGCTAGTTTACTCTCATAATCCACTTTACATCTCTTTATAGCTTATTTCGTGGCTTTCTGTTGACCTTTAAAGATTTCCCAATCCTCTAGTTTCCACACTAATCTTTGCCACTTTGTATGTTTCTAACTAATGATTAATTTCTCACATCAACTTTGGCTTTTATTGCTCGTCTTTTGAAGTTAAAAGATCAAATATTCCGAATAGCCAAACTTACCGAATTTTCTGCAATGTAAATCTGTGTGGTTGAGATCAATTCAACAAGATCAAATAGAATCAAATTTAATTTGAGTCCATAGTTAAGATCAAATTCTTTTTCCTGGACTACAATATGAATCAGCAAATCAATGTGTCAAGCTTAGTTTCCATGACTGTAAATCCTCTGTATAAACAAATAATGTTGTGGTATAAAGAGTGTGAGGAATCTATCTCTGCATAATCATTTAGGACTTGTAATATTGAGACAACAAATTATTCCATGAAACAAATTAATGTAATTTCTATTTGTAATTATAATCGCACTGATGTTGGAACATCAACAGAGCAATAAATGTTAAGAAAGAACAACACTAAAAACCCTCAATTTGGATCATCAGACCATCTTCATGTTAGGAACATAGGAGTAGGCCATTCAGCCCCCTGAGCCTGCTCCACCATTCAATATGGTCATGGCTGATTGGACGTTTCAATGCCTTTTCCACCCACTATCCCCATAACCCTTTATGTTCATCAGAAATCTATCACTTTCCATCTTAAACATACTCAATGACTGAGTTTCCACTGCCCTCTGGGGCAGAGAATTCCAAAGATTCACAACCCTCTGTGTAAAGAAATTTCTCCTCATCTCGGTCCTAAGTGGCATCCCTCTTATTTTGAAATTGTGTCCCCTGGTGCTCGACTTCCCAATTGCAGGAAAAGTCATATCTAAATCTTACCCTGTCTACTCCTTTTAGCATTTTGTAGATTTCAATGATATCACTAGAGCTAGGAGGGGACATGAGAAGTCCTTGGCGGGTTGGATCAAGGAAAACCCCAAGGCTTTTTATTCTTATGTGAGGAATAAAAGAATGACCAGGGTGAGGTTAGGGCCGGTCAAGGACAGTAGTGGGAACTTGTGTGTGGAGTCAGTAGAGATAGGCGAGGTGATGAATGAATACTTTTCTTCAGTGTTCACCAAGGAGAGGGGCCATGTTTTTGAGGAAGAGAAGGTGTTACAGGCTTATAGGCTGGAGGAAATAGATGTTCGGAGGGAGGATGTCCTGGCAGTTTTGAATAAACTGAAGGTCGATAAGTCCCCTGGGCCTGATGAAATGTATCCTAGGATTCTTTGGGAGGCAAGGGATGAGATTGCAGAGTCTTTGGCTTTGATCTTTGGGTCCTCGCTGTCCATGGGGATAGTGCCAGAGGACTGGAGAATGGCGAATGTGGTTCCTCTGTTTGAGAAAGGGAATAGAAATGACCCTGGTAATTATAGACTGGTTAGTCTTACTTCGGTGGTTGGTAAATTGATGGAAAAGGTCCTTAGGGATGAGATTTACGACCATTTAGAAAGATGCGGATTAATCCGGGATAGTCAGCACGGATTCGTGAAGGGCAAGTCGTGCCTCACAAATTTGATAGAATTTTTTGAGGAGGTAACTAAGTGTGTTGATGAGGGCAGGGCAGTTGATGTCATATACATGGATTTTAGTAAGGCGTTTGATAAGGTCCCCCATGGTCGGCTTATGATGAAAGTAAGGAGGTGTGGGATAGAGGGAAAGTTGGCCGATTGGATAGGTAACTGGCTCTCAGATCGAAGACAGAGGGTGGTGGTGGATGGAAAATTTTCGGATTGGAGGCAGGTTGCTAGCGGAGTGGCACAGGGATCAGTGCTTGGTCCTCTGCTCTTTGTGATTTTTATTAATGACTTAGAGGAGGGGGCTGAAGGGTGGATCAGTAAATTTGCTGATGACACCAAGATTGGTGGAGTAGTGGATGAGGTGGAGGGCTGTTGTAGGCTGCAAAGAGACATAGATAGGATGCAAAGCTGGGCTGAAAAATGGCAAATGGAGTTTAACCCTGATAAATGTGAGGTGATTCATTTTGGTAGGACTAATTTAAATGTGGATTACAGGGTCAAAGGTAGGGTTCTGAAGACTGTGGAGGAACAGAGAGATCTTGGGGTCCATATCCACAGATCTCTAAAGGTTGCCACTCAAGTGGACAGAGCTGTGAAGAAGGCCCATAGTGTGTTAGCTTTTATTAATAGGGGGTTGGAGTTTAAGAGCCGTGGGGTTATGCTGCAACTGTACAGGACCTTGGTGAGACCACATTTGGAATATTGTGTGCAGTTCTGGTCACCTCACTATAAGAAGGATGTGGAAGCGCTGGAAAGAGTGCAGAGGAGATTTACCAGGATGCTGCCTGGTTTGGAGGGTAGGTCTTATAAGGAAAGGTTGAGGGAGCTAGGGCTGTTCTCTCTGGAGCGCAGGAGGCTGAGGGGAGACTTAATAGAGGTTTATAAAATGATGAAGGGGATAGATAGAGTGAACATTCAAAGACTATTTCCTCGGGTGGATGGAGCTATTACAAGGGGGCATAACTATAGGGTTCGTGGTGGGAGATATAGGAAGGATATCAGAGGTAGGTTCTTTACACAGAGAGTGGTTGGGGTGTGGAATGGACTGCCTGCAGTGATAGTGGAGTCAGACACTTTAGGAACATTTAAGCGGTTATTGGATAGGCACATGGAGCACACCAGGATGATAGGGAGTAGGATAGCTTGACCTTGGTTTCAGATAAAGTTCGGCACAACATCGTGGGCCGAAGGGCCTGTTCTGTGCTGTACTGTTCTATGTTCTATGACCTCTCAAAGCTCCAGAGGCCCAGTTTGCCCAATCTCTCTTTAGAAGATAGTCCCAACATCCCCGGAACAAGTCTGGTGAACCTTTGTTGCATTCCCTCTATGGCAGTAATATCCTTTCTGAGGTAAGGGAGCCAAAACTGCACACGGTACTCCAGGTGCAGTCTATCCAACCTCCTATACAATTGAAGCAAGACCTCACTACTCCTGTACCCAAATCCTCTTGCAATAAAAGCGAACATTCCATTAGCCTTCGTATTAGCTTGCATGTTAGCCTTCAGTGACTTATGGACAAGGACCCTTTGTACATCCACACTTTCTAATTTCTTACCATTAAGGAAATTCCCTGCACATTTGTTCCTTCCAACAAACTAGATTACCTCACATTTTTTCACATTGTATTCTATCTGCCATGTTCATGCCCACTCACAGAGCCTGTCAAAATCCTCCTGTAGCCGCTTTGCATCTTCCTCACAACACACATTCCTGCCTAGCTTTGCATCGTCCGCAAACTTGGAAATATTACATTTGGTCCCCACATCCAAATCATTGATACATATGGTGAACAGCTGGAGCCCAGGTACTGTTTCTTGCAGTACCCCACTTGTCACAGCCTGCCAATGTGAGAATGATCCATTTATTCCGACTCTGTTTTCTGCTTGTTGGCCAATCCTCAATCCATGACAATATGTTGCCTCCTGTCCCATGTTCATTTATTTTGCTAATCAGCCTCCAATGGAGGACTTTATTAAAAGCCTTCTGGAAATCCATTTGTGCTATGTCCATCGACTCTCCTTTGTCATTGTTGTTGGTAAGATCCTCAAAAAACTCCAACAAGTTCATCAAACATGATTTCCCATTCATAAATCCATGCTCACTATGCCCAATCAGATTATGATTATCCAACTGTCCATTTATCACATCCTATATAACAGAATCCAGCATTTTCCCTACTACTGATGTAAGGCTAACAGGTCTGTAGTTCCCTGTTTTCTCTCTCTCTCTCCCCCTTCTTAAACAATGGGGTGACGTTTGCTACCTTCAAAACTACAGAAGCCATTCCAGAATCTATAAAATTTTGGAAGATGATCACCCCGGTGGGCGGCGCAGTGGTTAGCACTGCTGCCTCACAGCGCCAGGAACCCGGGTTCGATTCCCGGCTTGGGTCACTTTCCATGCGAGTCTGCATGTTCCCCCCATGTCTGTGTGGGTTTCCTCCGGGTGCTCCGGTTTCCTCCCACAGTCTGAAAGACGTGCTGGTTAGGGTGCATTGGCCATGCACATTCTCCCTCAGTGTACCCAAATAGGTGCTGGAGCGTGGTGACTAGGGGATTTTCACAGTAACTTCATTGCTGTGATAATGTAAGCCTACTTGTGACACTAATAAATGAATAAAATTAAACAATACATCCACTACCTCTATCACAACGTCTTTCAACACCCTGGGATACATAATATCAGGTCAGGTCACGGGGGCTTATCAACTGAACAAGCGCCGGAGTGTGGCGACTAGGGGATTTTCACAGTAACTTCATTGCAGTGTTAATGAAAGCTTACTTGTGACTGTGGTGAACCATCGTTGGTTCCCACTGGATAGTACTGAGCCAGGATCTGGCCAGTACTACAAGGATGTACATATGTTACTGTTGGGTTGTGCTACTTGTTGCTGTTGGGGTTAGGGTGGGGTTGTTACACCTTTGTACTGTAATGTTGTGGTACATCCCAGTCGGGCTCCGCCTCCTGGGAGAGGTATAAAAGTCCCTGCTCTGGCTGGGACCCCTCAGTCTGGGATCGTGTATATAATTATTGGCTGCTTCATTACAGGAAATAAAAGCCTTTATTTCCCGAGCATCTAGCCTCGTGTTTGATAACGCGCATCAGTGACACAATAAATAAACTTTAACTTTGTCTGTGTGGAGTCTGCATGTTCTCCCCGTGACGGCGTGGGTTTCCTCCGGGTGCTCTGGTTTCCTCCCAAAGTCCAAACATATGCAGGTTAGGTGCATTCGCCGTGCTAAATTCTCCCTCAGTGTACCCCAACAGGCACCAGAGTGTGGCGACTAGAGGATTTTCACAGTAACTTCATTGCAGTGTTAATGTAAGCCTACTTGTGACAATAATAAATAAACTTTGACTCCCTGGTGAAACAGAGATATAGCGATTGTAAATAAACAGATTGGATAAACATGCAGGTTCAGTCTTACCAGAACAAAACAACCCTGTTATATCCTTTTCTCCAGAAAGCTCGAGCAGTCCTTCCCCAATCAGGATACAAATTATCTTGAAGCATCATATCTGTAACCTTCATTGAAATAAAATGGAAGCAAGTGTTACATCATTGCTCAGAGGATTATTTGTTCCATTTTTTTTTCCTTTTTTTGTCCTGTGTGCATTTTTCCACTTAGTCAAGAAATGTTATTAACAGTGTTAAAAGCTTTGGCATTTCAATATGTGGCCTTCATGAAGCAAGTAGACAGCTCATTCTGTGGGAAACGTGGTGTGCAAGAGCACCTGAGACTATGATAAAAATGCATAATAAAATGTTAAACCATACTGTGATCTTTTGCAGTGTTACAGCATTCCTAATCGTTTTCACTTTCTTTGTGAGCTGAAAGTTCCCCATTCTTATGAATAGGCCAATATTTAAATACCAATTAAAATTTAAGACATCATATAGGGTATAGAAACACAGAAAGGAGGAGCATGAGTCGGCCATTCGAGTCTGCTCCGCCATTCAATATGATCATGGTTGATCTTTCTATCTCAACGCCATTTCCTGCTTTCTTCCCATACCCCTTGCTGCCATTAAAATCTAAGAGATTATCTACCTCTTTCTTGAATACACCCAGTGACTTGACCTTCACAGCCTTCTGTGGCAGAGAATTCCACAGGTTCACTACCCTTTGAGTGAAGAAATCTTTCCTCATCTCAGTCCTAAATGATCTAACTCATATCCTGAGACTGTGTCCCCCGCTTCTAGATTCCCCAGCCAGAGAAAACATCCTTCCTGCATCTAGTTTGTCCAACCCTGTTAGAATTTTAACATGTTTCAATCAGGTATCCTCGAATCCCTCTAAATTCGAGTGGTAAAAGAATATGCTCCAGAGCACAGGGCAACTTACAACTTTTTAACAAGTACTTTCACAGGATGTCAGTGTTGCTGGCTTGGCCAGAATTTATTCCCCACCACTAATTGCCCTTAGGCTGGTGGTGTTGAGCCACCTTCCTGACCAACTGCAGTTCATGTCTTGTAGGTGCAGCCACAGTGCTGTTAGGAAAAGGGGTCACAGGATTTTGACCCAGAGACAGTGAAGGAACGGCGACATAGTTTCAAGTCAGGTTGGTAGGTGGCTTGGAGGGGGACTTGCAGATGGTGATGTCCCCATGAATCTGCTGCCCTTGTCCTTGAGATGATAGAGATCCAGTTTTAAAAGGTACTGTCAAAGTCTTGGTGAGTTGCTGCAGTGCATCTTGTAGATGGTACATATGGCTACTACTGCGTGTCGGTGGTGGAGGGAGTGAATGTTGAAGGTAGGGGATGGGATGCCAATCAAGCGGCACAGTGGTTAGCACTGCTACCTCAGTGCCAGGGACCCGGGTTCAATTCCCCGCTTGGGTGGAGTTTGCAAATTCTCCACATGTCTGCGTGGGTTTCCTCCGGGTGCTCCGGTTTCCTCCCACAGTCCAAAGATGTGCGGGTTAGGTTGGTTGGCCATGCTAAATTGTCCCTTAATGTCAGAGGGAACTAGCTAGGGTAAATGAATGGGGTTATGGGGATAGGGCCTGGATGGGACTGTGGTCGGTGCAGACTCGATGGGCTGAATGGCCTCCTTCTGCACTGTAGGGATTTTATGATTTTATGAAGCGGGCTACTTTGGATGGAGTCAAGCTCCTTGAGTGTTTTTGGAGCTGTACCCATCCAGGCAAGTGGAGAGCATTTCATCACAATACCCACTTGTACCTTGTAGATGGTGGAGAGGCTTTGGAGAGTCAGGAGGTGAGTTACTCACTGCAGAATTTGCAGCCTCTGAACTATTCTCACAGCCACTGCATTGATATACAGAAAGCCAGCATAATACATGATCTCTGAAAAAAGCTCCAACAATGTACCAAACAAATAAAAAGTAGTTTTTTTACCCCTGACACCCACGTATGTATTTTGTGAAATATATCGTGCTATTTATCTGATGACCGTAAAAAGAATTAGTTTGCTTAGAACAATGACCTTACCCTGTCAGGTAAACCAATGCACGTAGCATCAGCAATGCTGGTTTACACTGTCAAACGGGGTCATTTTGACAACAGCAGCAGTAACAACAACACTTCCTTCACAGCAAATTAAAACATGTATTACAAAACCCATTTAATTCAGTGCTGCTGAAATCGTTACTTCCGCTGCATTTTCTAATAGCATGTTCCACAAATAGACGAGTAAAAATTGCTTGTTGCAAGAAGAAAACAGGGACAATTTTCAAATTCCGGAGCTGGAGGTTTATGCAATGTCACCCCACGACAAACCTTTAATGAGAACTTGCAATATTGGACTGACATTCAGAAGCAGCAACCTCTCTGATGAGATGGCAGTTGCCAGCTAGGAACAGGCTCCTGGGTGTCAGGCAGCTGGTTGTTGTGTCCCCAGACTGCTCGGAGCTTTTACTTGTCGACAGCACTGTCAGATCAGTGTCAGGTAGGTTACAGCCACGCAGAACGCCTCAGAGAGGGACAACTACTTCAGGCGGAATTCTGTAACTGGAAAGGATAATTACCTTTTATTTAAAAATAAAACCAACTGCTCCACATCTCTGGGGCTTCTTGGGAAAATTAGAGAAGTTGGAACCAGCAATAAACCCGCAGAACTGCTCCAGATCACAGTTACATCAGATACAAGATTAATACTATAAAACCATTTAATAGTTAACCATTTAATAGAACGCAACGATCCACCGTGGTTAGCACTGTTGCCTCACAGCACCAGGGACCCCGAGTTCAATTCCCAACTTGGGTGACTGTGCGGAGTTTGTATGTTCTCCCCGTGTCTGCGTGGCTTTCCTCCGGGTGTTCCGGATTCCTCCCACACTCCAAAGGTGTGCGGGTTAGGTTGATTGGTCATGTTAAATTGACCCTAGTGTCCAGGGGGATTGGCGGGGTAAATATGTGGGGTTACGGGGATAGGGCCTGGGTGGGATTGTTATCGGTGCAGGCTCGATGGGCCGAATGGCCTCCTTCTGGGAGTAGGGAATCTATGATTCTATGTGAAATCGGAGAAACTGGGGTTTAATCGTGTTTAAATCTGAATTGTTTGAAATGTCCAATTCTATTTAGAATTTAATATTTAACAATTAATACCTAACCAGGATTATTAGTCTGACAATACTCACAAGATATTATTTACATCAGGCATTTATGCGGGAAAATCATTAGCCTTCACTTGAGGATAGGGGGTAACTGAGGTCAACATTTGTTCTCATCAGATTTTCACTGAACATGGCATGACATTATGGTTAAGGCTCGATAGTCAGAGAAGATTATTTATCCCAGCGAGGGAATGGTGTAATCATTAGAAGCACACAGAATCCCCAAGGGGCAGAGATTTAGATGGAATGAAGAAAATTCAAAAGAAAAAAATTAGTTCAGAAGAATAAAATTATTCTCTTGAAATTGAGGGAGCTGCGTTGTGTACGTATAGTTAGTGCTGCAATCTAACCCCAAACAGGGAAGCCATTGGTGGTACTTACTGTACTGCTTTGCAATTCCATAAATCTCAAAACAGACCCATCGGTGTACTTTAAGGCAGGAGAGAGAGAGAGAAGAGAGAAAGAGGGAGGAAGAGGCTCAGGCCCATGGCGGCACGGTGGCACAGTGGTTAGCACTGCTGCCTCTCAGCGCCAGCAACCCTGGTTCAATTCCCGGCTCGGGTCACTGTCTGTGCAAAGTCTGCACGTTCGCCCCGTGTCTGCGTGGGTTTCCTCCGGGTGCTCCGGTTTCCTCCCACAGTCCAAAAGTCATGCTGGTTAGGTGCATTGACCATGCTAAATTCTCCCACAGTGTACCCAAACAGTGTGGCAACTAGGGGATTTTCACAGTAACTTCATTGCAGTGTTAATGTAAGCCTACTTGTGACACTAATAAATAAACTTTAAACCTTAAAAGTATGATGAGGAAGAGTTTCAGGCAACTGTTTCAGGCAAATTGCAGATATATGCATTCAAGCTTCCACGTCCCACAAGTAGTAATATATTACAGCCCAGTGCCCACCCATTCTTGCTATTCCACCCACTGACTCACCTCCTCCCCACCCTCAACTGGTCTGCCCTGCTGGTCAGCTATTGCGTCTCATCAACAAATAGTCCATTTTGTAAATGCAGCCCATTGAGTAAACATTAACATTGCCCAGAGCAGAAAGCGACTTGGAGGCTCCTGGCCAATGCATTGGGCGGTCGCTGATTTCTGCACCGACCTGAAAGCTTTCTCCATTTTTATAACTCTGTGAAATGCTTAGCACCACCACTGCCTGTCCCTCTCACGTTAACACGCACACAAACCCACCATGTAATAACTCCCCATGTGCAACAGAAAGAAATAGAAAATGCTGGAAACACTCAGAAGGTCAGACAGCATCCCATAGAAGAATAGAATTCAGAATCCCTACAGTGCAGAAGGAGGCCATTCGACCCATCGAGTCTGCACTGATCACAATCTCACTCAGGCCCATACATTTACCCTAGCTAGTCCCCCTGACACTAACGGGCAATTTAGCATGGCCAATCCACCTAACCCGCACATCTTTGGAGTGTGGAAGGAAACAGGAGCATCCGGAGGAAACCCACGCAGTCATGGGGAAAACATGCAAACTCCACACAGACAGTGACCCAAGCCGGGAATCGAACCCAGTCCCTGGCGCTGTGAGGCAGCAGTGCTAACCACTGCACCACTATATGTACACAACGTAGCTCCCTCAATTTCAAGGGAATAGTTTTATTCTTCTGAACTAATTTTTTTCTTCTGATGAAAGTCATGACCCGAAACATTCACTCTG
Source organism: Mustelus asterias (assembly GCF_964213995.1). Classification (NCBI taxonomy): domain Eukaryota; kingdom Metazoa; phylum Chordata; class Chondrichthyes; order Carcharhiniformes; family Triakidae; genus Mustelus; species Mustelus asterias. The sequence goes on from NC_135809.1 coordinate 15,929,228, forward strand.
CTTCTCTCCATCGATGCTGCCTTGGCTGAATATTTCCAGCGGTTTCTGCTTCTTATTTCAGATTTCCAGCATCCACGGTATTTTGCTTTTGGCAGTGCCAGGGGGCAGGGCCAGAGAACTGCCCAGGCCTGTCCTTCTCCATCCAGGAGCTCTTCTTACCTGCACACACCCGGCGGGTTCTCTGCGCCTGGTTCATGTTGCTCCAGAGCTGTCGCAAATCTCATCGACATGAGTGAAATCCAAATGTGGGGGGATAATATCGCCAAGAAGCCTGCTGATGATCTGGAAATGTATTTAAATACGGCTCTCGACCTTCCTGGGCGTGAACCGAGTTACGCCAATGGTGGGGGGGCTCGAACAATCACGCCGGGAGATTCCGCCAGCAAGAATCTCGCTTTTGGCTTCTCGGGAGATTTTGCGACCACATCGCTATTTGCACCCGCAGCAAATGTGGTGCAAGGTCTCGGCCAGAGTAGCTGGTCCCATTGGCCTTACATCAAACATTGGCACCTCTTTAACAGGTGTTTTATTTTTAAAACAGAGGGTTTCAGGAGCTGAGCCCAAATGTAAACTGTTACATTCAGAAACATTGTCACATCATTTGTTGTTCAATTTGTGGCAATGGACCATATTTATCTGCGATCTCCGCTTGACGCCGGACTAAACTTGTGTTTGTGAGAATGTGCCCCAGAATCCCCCAGGGATAGGACTGTCTGCTGCTTTTCAAGATGACAGTAACTCATCTTCATCAAAATTCAGTCAGGATTGAAGGAAATAATTTTTAGGGACATTTAGTTCCAAGTCTCACCCAGGTATGTGCATATGAATCTCTGCACGACACTGTGGCATACAAATGAGCCTCTACAAAATAACTAATATGGTAATGCACACTACAGGCTGTGTCAGGAACACAATTTATTAACTCTACAGAGGCCAGCAGCCCCCTGCTGCCTTTGGAGCAGCCCACCAGCTGCCCCTACATTGAATCATAAAATCCCTGCAGTGCAAGAGGCCATTCGGCCCATCAAATCTGCACCGACTCACTGACAGAGCATCTCACCCAGGCCCGCCCCACCCCCCCCGCCCTATTCCCAGAAACTAAATTTTCTGAGTAAATTTGCTGATGACACCAAGATTGGTGGAGTAGTGGATGAGGTGGAGGGCTGTTGTAGGCTGCAAAGAGACATAGATAGGATGCAAAGCTGGGCTGAAAAATGGCAAATGGAGTTTAACCCTGATAAATGTGAGGTGATTCATTTTGGTAGGACAAATTTAAATGTGGATTACAGGGTCAAAGGTAGGGTTCTGAAGACTGTGGAGGAACAGAAAGATCTTGGGGTCCATATCCACAGATCTCTAAAGGTTGCCACTCAAGTGGATAGAGCTGTGAAGAAGGCCTATAGTGTGTTAGCTTTTATTAACAGGGGGTTGGAGTTTAAGAGCCGTGGGGTTATGCTGCAACTGTACAGGACCTTGGTGAGACCACATTTGGAATATTGCGTGCAGTTCTGGTCACCTCACTATAAGAAGGATGTGGAAGCGCTGGAAAGAGTGCAGAGGAGATTTACCAGGATGCTGCCTGGTTTGGAGTGTCGGTCTTATGAGGAAAGGTTGAGGGAGCTGGGGCTGTTCTCTCTGGAGCGGAGGAGATTGAGGGGAGACTTAATAGAGGTTTATAAAATGATGAAGGGGATAGATCGAGTGAACGTTCAAAGACTGTTTCCTCGGGTGGATGGAGCTATTACAAGGGGGCATAACTATAGGGTTCATGGTGGGAGATATAGGAAGGATATCAGAGGTAGGTTCTTCACGCAGAGAGTGGTTGGGGTGTGGAATGGACTGCCTGCAGTGATAGTGGAGTCAGACACTTTAGGATCATTTAAGCGGTTATTGGATAGGCACATGGAGCACACCAGGATGGTAGGGAGTGGGATAGCTTGATCTTGGTTTCAGATGAAGGTCGGCACAACATCGTGGGCCGAAGGGCCTGTTCTGTGCTGTACTGTTCTATGTTCTATGTTCTAAACCCCGACTAATCCCCCGAACCTACACATCTTTGTACACTAAGGGGCAATTTAGCATGGCCAATCCACCAAACTTGCACATCTTCGAACTGGAAGAGCAAACTGGAGCACCCGGAGGAAACCCATGTAGACACGGGGAGACCGTGCCAACTCCACACAGACAGTCAATCACCCAAGGCCAGAATCGAACCCGGGTCCCGGGCACTGTGAGGCAGCAATGCTAACCACTGTGCAGCCGTGCCACATGTCTACTACATGCCTCTTCGATGTCTTCTGCTGGCGAGAGGACTCAACCACCTGGGGTGATTACCTACTCTCTGCCCCAATTGGTCCCTCAAGCCATAGAAAATTACAGCTCAGAAACAGGCCTTTTGGCCCTTCTTGTCTGTGCCGAACCATTTTATGCCTAGTCCCACTGACCTGCACTTGGACCATATCCCTCCACACCCCTCTCATCCATGAATCCATCCAAGTTTTTCTTAAATGTTAAAAGTGACCCCGCATTTACCACTTTATCCGGCAGCTCATTCCACACTCCCACCACTCTCTGCGTGAAGAAGCCCCCCCTAATATTCCCTTTAAACTTTTCTCCTTTCACCCTTAATCCATGCCCTCTGGTTTTTTTCTCCCCTAGCCTCAGCGGAAAAAGCCTGCTTGCATTCACTCTATCTATACCCATCAAAATCTTATACACCTCTATCAAATCTCCCCTCAATCTTCTACGCTCCAGGGAATAAAGTCCCAACCTATTCAATCTGTCTCTGTAACTCAGCTTCTCAAGTCCCGGCAACATCCTTGTGAACCTTCTCTGCACTCTTTCAACCTTATTTGCATCCTTCCTATAACTAGGTGACCAAAACTGTACACAATACTCCAAATTCGGCCTCACCAATGCCTTATATAACCTTACCATAACACTCCAACTTTTATACTCGATACTCCGATTTATAAAGGCCAATGTACCAAAGGCACTCTTTACGACCCTATCCACCTGTGACGTCACTTTTGGGGAATTCTGTACCTGTATTCCCAGATCCCTCTGTTCAACTGCACTCTTCAGAGTCCTACCATTTACCCTGTACGTTCTACTTTGGTTTGTCCTTCCAAAGTGCAATATCTCACACTTGTCTGCGTTAAATTCCATTTGCCATTTTTCAGCCCATTTTTCTAGTTGGTCCAAATCCCTCTGCAAGCTTTGAAAACCTTCCTCACTGTCCACTACACCTCCAACCTTTGTATCATCAGCAAACTTGCTGATCCAATTTACCACATTATCATCCAGATCATTGATATAGATGACAAACAACAATGGACCCAATACCGATCCCTGCGGCACACCATTAGTCACAGGCCTCCACTCAGAGAAGCAATCCTCCACAACCACTCTCTGGCTTCTTCCATTGAGCCAGTGTCTAATCCAATTTACTACCTCCCCATGTATACCTAGCGACTGAACCTTCCTAACTAACCTCCCATGAGGGACCTTGTCAAAGGCCTTGCTGAAATCCAGGTAGACAACATCCACCGCCTTCTTTTCATCCACTTTCCTGGTAACCTCCTCGAAAAACTCTAATAGATTGGTCAAACATGACCTACCACGCACAAAGCCATGTTGACTCTCCCTAATAAGTCCCTGTCTACCCAAATATTTGTAGATCCTATCCCTTATCACACCTTCCAATAACTTGCCCACCACCGATGTCAAACTTACTGGCCTATAATTTCCCGGATTTCTTTTGGAACCTTTTTTAAACAACGGAACAACATGAGCCACCCTCCAATCATCCGGCACCGCCCCCGTGAATACTGACATTTTAAATATGTCTGCCAGGGCCCCTGCAAGTTCAACACTAGCTTCCCTCAAGGTCCGTGGGAATACCCTGTCCGATCCTGGGGATTTATCCACTCTGATTTGCCTCAAGACAGCGAGCACCTCCTCCCCTTTAATCTGTAAAGGTTCCATGACCTCCCTACCTGTTTGCCCTATTTCCATAGACTCCATGCCCGTTTCCTCAGTAAATACGGATGCAAAAAAAACATTTAGTATCTCCCCCATCTCTTTTGGTTCCATACACGGTCTACCACTCTGGTCTTCAAGAGGACCAATTTTATCCCTCACTATCCTTTTGCTCCTAACATACCTATAGAAGCTCTTTGGATTTTCCTTCACTCTGTCTGCCAAAGCAACCTCATGTCTTCTTTTAGCCCTCCTGATTTCCCTCTTAAGTAGCTTCTTGCACTTTTTATACTCCTCGAGCATCTGATCTGTTCCTTGCTGCCTGTACATTTCATACAACTCTTTCTTCCTCTTAATCAGTGTTACAATCTCCCTCGAGAACTTAGAAAGAAACTTAGAAACCCTACAGCACAGAAAGAGGCCATTCGGCCCATTGAGTCTGCACCGACCACAATCCCACCCAGGCCCTACCCCCATATCCCTACATATTTACCCAGAATGTGCAAACTCCACACAGACAGTGACCCAAGCCGGGAATCGAACCCAGGTCCCTGGAGCTGTGAAGCAGCAGTGCTAACCACTGTGCTACCGTGCCGCCCTACCAAGGTTCCTTATTCCGATTTACTTTGCCTTTAATCCTGACAGGAACATACCAACTCTGCACTCTCAAAATTTCTCCTTTGAAGGCCTCCCACTTTCCATTTACATCCTTACCAGAGAACAGCCTGTGCCAATCCACACTTCCCAGATCCCTTCTCATTTCATCAAATTTGGCCTTTTTCCAGTTCAGAACTTCAACCCGAGGACCAGATCTATCCTTATCCATGATCAGGTTGAAACTAATGGCATTATGATCACTGGATCCAAAGTGTTCCCTCACACTCACATCCATCACCTGCCCTAACTCATTTCCCAATAGGAGATCCAATATCGCATCCTCTCTAGTTGGCACCTCTATATACGGATGTAGAAAATTCTCCTGAACACATTTTACAAACTCTACCCCGTCTAAACCTTTAACAGTATGCGAGTCCCAATCTACATGTGGAAAATTAAAATCCCCTACTATCACAACTTTGTGTTTCTTGCAGTCGTCAGCTATCTCTCTGCTGATTTGCTCCTCCAATTCTCGCTGACTATTGGGTGGTCTATAATACAACCCCATTAATGTGGTCATACCTTTCCTGTTTCTCAGCTCCACCCATCGGGCCTCTGTAGACAAGCTCCCTAATCTATCCTGCCTGAGTACCGCTGTAACATTTTCCCTGACCAACAATGCCACCCCCCCCCCACCTTTTATCCCTCTGCCACTATCCCGCCTGAAACATTGGAACCCTGGAACATTGAGCTGCCAGTCCTGCCCCTCCTGTAGCCAAGTTTCACTAATGGCTATAATGTCATATTTCCATAAGTCTATCCACACCTTCAGCTCATCTGCCTTCCCCACAATACTCCTGGCATTGAAATAGACACACCTCAAAAGATTATTTCCACCACACTCAACCCTTCCATTTGTGATTTTGCCTGAACTAACCTGTCTTTTTACCCCTGCTCCACTATCTGCTCTCTTTTGCTGTGTCTCTCTTAAAGGGACAATTACCATATCCCTCCCCTTTTAATTCCTTATGCAATCTTTAATAACTTAGTTACCCACGCCCAAATCTAACTAAACAACTTGGACGATTGTAAATTGAGTCTTTGGAAGAGTTTTTCGGTTTCTCACAGAGGTGTGATTCTGTAGTCTGAGACGGTGCCATAGGTCCGACATCAGCAGGAACTGCAATAACGAATACCGCTTTGGGCACAGTTTTATTTTCAGCATGGAAACAGGCCCTTCGGCCCAACTTGTCCATGCTGCCCTTTTTTTTTAAAAAAACCCTAAGCTAGTCCCAATTGCCCACGATTGGCCCATATCCCTCTATACCCATCTTACCCATGTTAGTGTCTAAATATTTTTTAAAAGACAAAATTGTACCCGTTTCTACTACTACCTCTGGCAGCTTGTTCCAGAGACTCACCATCCTCCGAGTGAAAAAATTGCCCCTCCAGATCCTTTTGTATCTCTCCCCTCTCACCTTAAACCTATGCCTCTAGTTTTAGACTCCCCTACCTTTGGGAAAAGATATTGACTATCTAGCTGATCTATGCCCCTCATTATTTTATAGGCCTCTATTAGATCATCCCCCCAGTTCATTGCTACTCGCTTCCATGGAGACATCAGTTATGTCTATAACAGGTTGATCAGGTACTTCAGTGCTCACAGCACTGAGATCTTGAGGTTTGTGTGTCCAAATATGAACACTTTTACTGGCAGACTTTAACTCTGTACGGTTCCAAATATAGCCTTGCATGGAGCTGTTCCAGGCAGGCTTGCTGCTTTTCCATTTGCGGGACCATTTCAGCAACCTTGTTCTGGCACATAGGGTGGGATTTTACGGCCTCTCTCGGGTGGGACCAGAAATTCCCGACCGAGGTCAACGGAGATTTCTGTCGTCCAACCCTCGCCGATTCTGAGCGGGCGAGGAGGTAGAGTTCCGGCCATAATCTCAGTTTCTTTATTTGTCTGAATTGCTGATTTTGCTGTCAATTTTATCTCTTCAGTTAATTTCTCATTGCCAAGCGTCTTTTTTTGTAAGCTCTCCTGATTCAATTCTTCACTAGACTTGTTCTCATTTCCTAGTTGCTTTTCATGAGTTCAGCTTACTGTTTCATTAATTTCTCCATCTACTTCGCTTCATTTTATGAATTTTTTCCCCAAGTTTGCAGTCAGTCATTTCATCTTGTTGTTTTAGTGTCTTCTCCGGAGCTTGAATTCATTTTACTGATTCCTCTCCATGTTCAATAGACACTGGTTTCTTTTGGAGTCTTCAATTTCTTTGTTTCTTTGGAGGGAAATCCACCATGCTCTTACTGGACAAATATATTTCACAAATGGATTCTTCATCTCCACTTAACTTCAGCCAAACCCTTTTTGGTTTCACTGTTGGTCGGGTCTGTCTCCGGCTAAGTGCTGACTTGTTTCCATTCTGCAATCCTTTCGCTGTCCTTCATTTTGTCAAGTGTCTTTCATGCCTTCTTTCTGGGCTCCCACACCGTCACCCTCCTTTTGGGCTCCCACACTGTCGCCCTTCTACTGGGGTCTTTCAGTGTCCTCCTTCTGGGGTCTTCCATTGCCTCTTCCCTGAAGTCATTCTTTCCGCCTCTGGGGTCTTGCATTACCTCTTCCTCGAGGTCTTTGCTGCTTTTGAACCTTTTTTGAGAGTTGCCCTCTGTCTGGGATCTTCTCCAATTTTCCTGTCCATTGCCCTCTGTTTCTTCTCGTGGTTGCTGCTTTAAATTGCCACGTTAAATATATTATCACTTTAAATGCATTACCAGTTTAAGACTGTCAACTTTTTTTTCTTAACTGTCAGCAGCAGCTGCTTCTCCCCGTGTACTTTTCCTGCACTTTTGAAGTTTTGGTGTGAATCTGGCAGGTCCTCCTTTGAACTTTTCTTAAACTTTTAACCTATCCTTTTACTGACAGAAGGCTCTCTCCATGATCTTTGCAGCTTTTTTTTGGCCATTTGGAGAGTCCAGTCTTCTCTTCTTTTGATGTACCGGTTTTGTTTTAGTCAATGTCACTGCAAGATCCAGCGCTCTCGAGGTCCAAGGAGCTGCTTTCAAAAATTTTCAACTCATCTTCTCAACAGGTTGTGGATTTCTCTCCACAACTTCAGAACAACGCCCCCCCCCCCCCCCCCTCCAGTGCCGTAGACTCTGATTGGATCTGGAACTCCCCCCACCTCTTCACTCTCCCGCACTCTGGAAACGGAGCTACAACTCCTTGGGGCATTTTATTTTTAAGTTTTCACTCAAAACACTGCTCCGTGTTCTTGAAAACTGGCAGCAACTCTGTCCTTTTTTTTAAAACCGAAGTTCCACTTTTCCTAAAACACACGATCACAGCTCTTGCTTCAGAGGGTTATTTTTTCTTCATTCTTTTTTCTATATGTTTCTAAATGTCTGACTGTACCAGCCAGTTCAGGTTTGATCTATGTCTGTCTCTCAGGGTCTGACAACATCACACCATCTCACTAGTCACCCGACTCAGGCAACAGGCAGTGTCTTCATAATCCATCCCATCCTTGTCGCCAGTGTAATGATGCATGCTACAGACTTCATCAGGAACACAAAGGACATTTATTAATGAGGAAAAACTGTAGAGAGGCTGGCAGCCCCCCAGCTGCCCTGGAGCAGCCCACCACTTGCCCCAGTCCCTACATGCCTTCTAGATGTTTTCTGCCTAAGTGGAGCACTCCATCCCTGGGGTGATTACCCACTCAGTCCCAATTGGTCCCTCAACCTAGAAGACCCCCTTCTGTTGCGCTGCCCTTAAAAGGGACAAATCACCACGGCTAAGTAAATGAATTAGGATTGCCCTCACTTTTACTGAAAGGTTCTGTGAGCTGTTGTGGTTATGAATTATGCAAGAGGCAACATCTAATTTGTTATACTTCCAGAAAGTGATGTCAGTAAGCAGTTAAAAGCACTGACGTCCATTTGCCAATGAATTCATCAATTGCAGAGGTGACGGTGTGGGTTTTACTGACAAACAGAGGTCGCTGGGATCAAAATTGGAAAATAAACATTGCAGGGTATTTAATGCAGGCCTTTTTGTTGTGTTGGCTTCAAGTGTTGTGATGGTTTCTACAGGTCCAGTAAGATAGTCACTCAAATAATGACTCATTTGTAAAATTTTTTTAGCTTTAAAGCATCGGTGGAAAGTATAACATACAAGGTGCGCTGTTTTACTTTGAAGACTTTGACATTGATTGATGCAGGCCATGTTCAGCTGTACACACTGCCACAGCCTTTCAAATAGCATAATGCAGAAATGTCAAGGTCCCAGTGAAATTGACCCTGAACAAGAGTTTACCGAATCTCCTGTCTGGATTGTGCAAGTAATGAGTGATGCAAAACTATTTCAGCACAATTGACACAGTGACCTTCCTCAATTGCTATCAGAGCAGAAAGAAGCATTCTGCAGGGCCTTCATGCAGTGCTTTCCTGTTTCTTCACCGTTGACACAGAGAGCAGTTTGCCTCACAAAGTGTCTTGGCATTTCTCAAAAGAAAAACAGCCTGATAGACACCTGACAATGTTTTCCATTAGAAAATCAACCAGCTACAAAAGGTAATGATTCTTTTATTATAGAATCTCAATAGAATACCTACAGTGCACAAGGAGGCCTTTTGGCCCATCGCGCCCGCACCATCAACAAGCCTACCCAAGCCCTATCCCCATTATCCCACATATTTACCCAGCTAATCCCCCTGACACTAAGGGGCAATTTAGCATGGCCAATCCATCTAACCCGCACATTTTTGGATTTTGGACTGTGGGAAGAAACCGGAGTACCCAGGGAAAATCCACGCAGACACGGGGGAAGACATGCAAGCTCCACATAGACAGTGACCCAAGGCCAGAATCGAACCTGGGTCTCTGGTGCTGCGAAGTGGCAGTGCTAACCACTGGCAGGTGTGGGATGGTTCCAACTTTGAGCATATTCAATATGAGAGGGAAACTGAAGTTTGAATCCTGGTAAAATGGGCTTTGGGTTCCTGACAGGTCGCATGCAAAATGTGAGGTTCAATGCAATGAAATGTGTTGACTTAATGAGACAATGTCCAGCAAATGTCTGCATTACAAACTTGCCTTCGGCACGGACATATTTCTATGTACTATTACACACTCAATAAGCACGGTGGCACAGTGGTTAGCACTGCTGCCTCACTGTGCCAGGGACCTGGGTTCAATAACGGCCTCGGATGACTGTGTGAAGTTTGCACATTGTCCCAGTGTCTGCGTGAGTTTCCTCCGGGTGCTCCAGTTTCCTCCCACACTCCAAGATGTGCGGGTTAGTTGGATTGGCCATGCTAAATTGACCCTTCGTGTCAGGGGGGCGTGCAGCATAAATACGTGGGGTTACGGGGATAGGGCTTGAGTAGGATGGTTGCCGGTGCAGGCTCGATGGGCTGAATGGCCTCCTTCTGCAATGTAGGGATTCTATGATAAAAGATAATACACCAGTGCATGACTTACAGTTTTATAGCCATTATCATGTAAGTTTCACAAAAACACTCAGACCCCATCTAGTGGTTGGCAGTGGACTAATTTCATCCTCCTGCGTTACTGAATCTCACATAAAACAGCAAATAGACAGTCGAAAGTGGTTTTAAATGCAGTCAGAGCTTGCGAGTGTAACCGTCGAGATGCCGGCCCACTTGCCTTGCCCTAGGTAGCTGGAGCTCACCTGCTATATTGTATCACTGAGGAAATTCAGGCTCCCAGTATAAAGCTTGAAACACGGTTTTAAACAAAAGATATAAATGTGAGCCGCACTTAGGGACAGGTATCATCGAAAATGGTCCACAAGTCACACTGACACACAAAGCAGTGCTCTATTTTCGATCGCTTTCCGTTTAAACCAAAACACCACAGTCAATATCAGCAGATACAGACAGAGAGTCCATTTCGAAATGCCAGCCTCAATTTCAGGAAGACTAAATCACACGTCAGCAAAATAATTGGGAAAGGATCAGAAAAGATGTGGAGTTTTTCGTCGATACAGCAAGTCGTTTTGATCTGGAATGCACTGTCTGGAAGAATGGTGGAAGCAGTTTCTACAGTCACTTCAAAAATGGAATGGTTTACATGCATGAAAAGGAGAATTATGCAAGGTTATGGGATAAAAGCAAATTTAATCATTTTAATAAGAGGGAGGGAGTGTGGCTAATAGTTCTGACAAGGAGCTAAAACAGGTACAAAGGGCTGAATGGCCTCTTTTAGTAATTCTAATGATTGTTTTGCTGTCAGATTGCATGTGAGCGTTGCTGGCTAGGCCAACATTTATTGCCCATCTCTAATTGCCCTTGTTCAGAGGACATTTTTAAGAGTCACATGGAAACTAGAAGCAGGAGTAGGCCATTCGGCCCTTCGTGCCTGTCCCACCATTCATCTTGATCATGGCTGATCATCAAATTCAATATCATGATTCCCCCCTTCCTCCCATATCCCTTGATCCCTCTGTCAACCACATTGCTGTGGATCTGGAGTCACATGTAGGCCAGACTCCATGGCCTACATGTGCCAGTGTAGATTTCCTTTCCCAAAGGACATCAGTGAATCAGATGGGTTTTTACGACAATGGTTTCATGGTTATTAGACTTTTAATTCCAGATTCATTGAATTCGAATTTCACCATCTGCTATGATGGGATTGGAAATTGGGTCCCCCCCGAGAGCATTACCCCGTCTCTGGATTGCTAGTCCAGTGACAGTACCACTGTGCCACGGCCACAGTATCTTTAAAAATGGAATTGTTTACATAGATGGAAGGAGAATTGTGCAAGATCACGGGGTAAGAGGAAGGGAGTGCAGCTAATTGGATAGTTGTGTCAAGGAGCTAGGACAGGCACAATGGGCTGAATGGCCTCTTTTTGTAATTCTAATGCTTCGAAAATCAGCAAAGCAAATAATGTCTGCTTAATTAAAATGATGCCAGCATATGGCTATTTGCAAGTGACAGATTGGAATTAATATTGGTGAAATATAATGGAGCGTTTATCCAGATATTTCTACCCATCAAATATTTTGCTCCTGGAGCCATTTGTCTGATCACAATTTCTCATTTGCTCTTTGCACTCTTTCTCAAACAATAATCTGATCCGCTTTATTTCAAAGTAATTGATCAACTCTGCTTTGATAACAGTTGGTGACAGCCCAGTCCAAATTCTAACCAACCTCGGCCTACAAAGATTGGTTTCCTAATAGCCCCCCTAATTCTTTGTGATCTTTTATTTGCATCCTCCCAGTACTGACTCAACGATGAATGGAAGCAACAAAACGCAACTTGCACGTTCGGAACACTTTAGGCTTCATTAAAGTCACCCCTTTAATGTCTCGGCTCTTCAGAAGTTAAGGATTTTGTCACAAGTGCGAACAAGTCCCAACTCCACTCCCTCAACTCCCTGCTAACCCCCTGGTCAAACTAAGCTGCAGCTTTTTTCATTCTTTAAATTCATTTTACAGGACACAATGCTGGCTGGACAAGTGTTTATTGCCCTCCCTTGCTGCCCTCCATTTCAGAGGGCATTTTGAGAGTCAACCACATTTCTTAGAGTCTGGAGTCACATGTAAACCCGACCGGGCTAAGGACAGCAGTTCCTCGCTCCTTAGCTGCTCACCTATAATAAGTCTGCAGAGGCAGAAGTCCCTTCACCAAAATCCCGTTATTTACAAACTCTAACAGTACACAGAGTGCCAGCAGTTAGCAGTCTACCTCCGGGGGTGTCAGAGGAACTGGCATGCCCGGTTAAGTACAAGACAAAGATTCCCTGATTGGCCCATCAATTGGATCCTTAATCAAGGAGCTCTTACTCCAATAAGCCAACTTCAATGGCCTGCTTGAAATCATTACATACCCCAAAACTGTAGCTATAAAAATAAAATAAAAACACACAAGTTCATGAGAGGACTAGGACAAAGGAACAAAGATGTAATTGCATTAGCTATAGTGCAATCATTTTTGCTCCCTACATTTTCCAAAGAAAAATGAGTTGCAAGGACCTGCTTAGCCTTGGGAGTGAATAGTTCCAGGAATGAATTGGTGATCATTCTGTTTAGACTTCTCTCCAAATCTTTAAAAGCAAATCTAATATTTCAATTCATGCAACTAACCCAATCAACACTTGATAATCAGTTAGTAGGTGTTCAGCACTTTCAATAATCCCACTCCTTGCAGAATTCAGAAATACATACATACATAATTAAAGGCCCTAATTATGATGTTAATGAAACAGAGTATCTCCCCTTCCCCCCCCCCCCCAAGCTTTTCAAACACATGCAACCATTCAATGAATTGGAAAGGACTTATTGATTTTTTGCTTTCATCATTTGGAAAATGGAGGGTTGAACCTCACACATTTTTTGTTGAACGTTGCACTCGATAAGGCGACATTAGTGCCAGAGAATGGAATATGCTTCTTATTTCAAGCTTGCGGTGTCAGCAGCGATCATTCATAGGCTGACAGAATTCAGTCGCAGATGTTGAGAATGTTCTGCTCTGTGGTTTGATTTCACTTCAAATGCGCTGCCTGATGATTCTTTTCATTTTTAATCAAAGTAGCACTCAGTGCCTGCTGGTCCAGAACCACAAGAAGTCTTTGTTCTTAGAGCATGTCGGGTCTCAGACTAAAGTGACAATGGTGACAACTGTACATTTTGCTTGTTTTTCCTATTTGGGATGGGTGACACAGTGGTTAACACTGCTCTCTCACAGCGCCAGGGACCCAGATTCAATTCCCAGCTTGGGTCACTGTCTGTGTGGAGTTTGCACATTCTCCCTGTGTCTGCGCGAGTTTCCTCCGGTTTCCTCCCACAGTCCAAAAGACGTGCTGGTTAGGTGCATTGGCCATGTTAAATTGCCCCTTAGTAGGGATGCGCAGATTAGAGGGATTAGCGGGGTAAATATGTGGGGTTACAAGGATAAGGCCTGTGTGGTTGGTGCAGACTTGATGGGCCGAATGTCCTCCTTTGGCACTGTAGGGATTCTATGGTTTCTATGAACTGCAAAAAGAGGTTTTAACCATTTTTACGAGCATTGATCCAAGTGTAGCCAACCAGCTACAGTTTGATACAAAAGTCTCCCTCAGTGTACCCGAACTGGCGCCGGTAACTTGATTGCAGTGTTAATGTAAGCCTACTTGTGAGTAATAAATAAACTTTAACTTTACTGAAGTTTTGCAAGATTGAGGAGGGATATTACATACGCATGGAACACTTTGATGAAATATATTAGGTTCCTTCACAACTCCACAAAGTAACAGCCATTCTACAAATTAAGGAGTTCTTTTTAGGTGAAGCGTACATCCCCTAAAAACAGCCAAGTTAATGTTCCTTGGTTCATTTGCCAGTATTTTGTAAAAACTGGTTCTATTGTCATTCAGGTTGCTGAACAGAAAAAGAGTGCATGACAAGTGTTCCTTGTAGACTGATTGAATCACATGGATTGCTGTTGGAATAACAATTGCGTACATCCTCTTTAAACTATGGAATAAACAGATTAAAAAATTGCTGCCATTTATAGTCTGCATAGCAAACAGGAGGAATAGACTTTGGACTGCAAGGCTCGAGTTACACACATCATGATGCATCAATAATCGACAAAAAGGGGAGGAAAGAGGAGGAATTTGAAAACTCACAAGATGCTGATACTTTGAGGATGTTTACCCTTAATTGCCTATTTCTTGGTACTTAAACATTTTGGGTGGGATTTTCCGGCCATGCTCTCCCCGGAACCGGAACATCCCACCCGAGGTCAATGGACCTTTCCATGGTCCACCCCACGCCCGCTACGATTCCCATGGCGGGCGGAATGGGAAAATACACCCCTTTGTTTACAATTTGCCAGATCCATTTAGTTTTTACTTTATCCAGATAACTGCGCTTGTAACTGCGGGGTGGCATGGTGGCACAATGGTTAGCACTGCTGCCTCACAGCTCCAGGGACCAGAGTTCAATTCCCGGCTTGGGTCACAGCCTGTGTGGAGTTTGCATGTCCTCCCCATGTCTGCGTGGGTTTCCTCCGGGTGCTCCAGTTTCCTCCCCACAGTCCAAAGATGTGCGGGTTAGGTGCATTGGCCATGCTAAATTACCCCTTAGTAGTGATCCGTAGGTTAGAGGGACTGGCGGAGTAAATATGTAGGGTTACGGGGATAAGGCCTGGGTGGGATTGTGGTTGGTGCAGACTTGATGGGCCGAATGGCCTCCTTCGGCACTGTAGGGATTCTATGGTTGCTATGATCTGCAAAAAGAGGTTTTAGCCATTTTTACAAACATTGATCCAAGTGTAGCCAACCAGTTATAGTTTGATACAAAACAGTCAAGCAAAGAAAATACACTATGGCCTGATGGGAAACATGATTAACTTCAGAACTAATCATAGAATCCACATGCAGAAGGTGGCCATTTGGCCCATCGGGCCTGCACTGACAACAACCCCACCCAGGTCCTGTCCTATCCCCCGTAACCCCATATATTTACCCTTCTAGTCCCCTGACATTAAGGGGCAATTTAGCATGGCCAATCAACCTAACCTGCACATCTTTGGACTGTGGAAGGAAACCGGAGCACCCGGAGGAAACCCACATAGACGCAGGGAGATCATGCAAACTATGCACAGACAGTGACCCAAGCTGGGAATCGAACCCGGGTCCCTGGCGCTGTGAGGCAGCAGTGCTAACCACTGCGCCGCCCTCTAAGAGGGTTTAACTCCAAGCTGTGAGTATGTGACCTACAACAAGAAGTGATTTATGTTTACTTGCAACAAAGGTCTTTGATTTTGCGATGCGCAATATAAAGCCAGCAGAATACTGGACAAAAATCTTCAAGGGAGAGACTGACCGTGATAAATTAGCAGAATGGAAAACAACGTCCATCCCTGATAATAAATTCATCCCAATCCCTAATCATCCACATCGACAGGAGCCAGAAAGTTTGAGTGACGACTAGTCCCAAGATCAGGCAGCCTGCAATAAACTAATTTGAACCATATACCCGTGGTCAGTGCCTGTGGGTGGAAAATGCATGTTTTTCAGCTAGGCTCAAGAAATAAATATTGATGCCTGGAAAGTAGAATTGGAAGGAGGAGCACAGAAGCAAGAAGAATAAAACCTCAGGCTCTAAGCTTGATGAAGTCTGATCCTTCTCCATGCCAGTCCAGCACAAGTGGGTCGAGATGTCCCTACAAGTCCAGTAGATAAGTATTAGTAGTTGAAAATCTATGCTTGGAAAATTATATAGATTTACAGGGGAATAGGAGCATTTACTTGTGATCAGTCTTGTAGCCGTCATAAGTATTTAAGGTTTCTTTTACATTTCCTAATAATTTGATTTAAAGATAAAGCTATTGTGTCTATCAATTGACTGAAGCAAGGGTGTCAGTTAACACAAGTTTGGTGCTTTATTAATTAGGAGAGTCATGTGTTTAATCCCCAGAATCAGAGGAATGAGGAAAAACAAGAGAAACGTGGGCTTTTCAGCCTGGAAAGGAGACAGCTGTCAACAAGTGTACAGACACAAATATGATTGTTAATGGAGTCGCAAAACCACTACTTGGAAGTTCCCCTCCGAGCCTCTCACCATCCTGACTTGGAAACATATCGCTGCTCCTTCACTTGTCACTGGGTCAAAATCCTGGAACTCCCACCCTAACAGCACTGTGGGTGTACCTACACCAGGTGGACTGCAGTGGTTCAAGGCGGCAGCTCGATGGACCTTCTCAATGGACAGCTAGCCAGCGATGCTCACATCCCATAAAATTAGTTTTTTAAAAAATTAATTGTAATAGCACTTCAAATTAAATCGAGGGATAGAACTAGGTCCAAACTAGAGAAGGGAATCTATAAAGAAAGGCTACCCATAAAGGGAACATGACACATAATCAGAGCTTATGCACGAAACAAATGACCACATATAGGGTGGGAATCTCCAGCCACGCTCGTCCCAAAACCGGAGAATCTCGCCCAAAGTCAATGTACCTTTGCGTGGTCTGCCTTCCTGCATGCAACGATTCCCATGGTAGGCAGAACGGGAGAACTCCCCCTATAATAGGGTGGATCAATAACACAGAGGTTAGCACTGCTGCCTCACAACGCCAGGGACCCAGGTTCAATGCTGGCCTCGGTCACTGTCTGTGTGGAGTTTGTACATTCTCCCTGTGCCTGCGTGGGTTTCCTCTGAATGCTCCGGCTTCCTTCCACAGTCCAAAGGTGTGCAGGGTTAGGTTGCTTGGCCATGTTAAATTGACCCTAGTGTAAGGTTACGGAAATAGGGCCTGGCCGGGATTGTGGTCGGTACAGACTCGATGGGCCGAATGGTCTCCTCTATACTGTAAGGATTAGACGATAATGTCTTCATATACTTAAAAATATTTTTTACTCTTTACTCACTTAAAATATGCATCAAAATCTCACCTGTCTAAATCAGGCGGTGACAACCTGTCACATCCCAAAATAAACGCCAAAATCATGCTGCCCTTTATGGGATCTTATGGTCCCTTTGATGGTGCAACCTTCCCATAAGGTTTCCCGGCAGCAAGGGGTGCATCCTGGAAACCAGGTTAACAACAGTGGGACCAGCAGATCCTATTGCCTCCCGCCACTGCAAAACACACAAGGGAAAGGATGAAAAATCCCACCCAAGGTCCCAGTGTTACCAGTTGGATGTTAGGGGATCGGATGGTGAATCTCCCAATCGTGGCAAGGCTGGTCAGAGAGAGAGGTGCCTGCAAAAGATCAGGCACTTCAAAAGTACGTTGTTGGCTGTAAAATGCTTTGAAATGTCTGGTGGTTGTGAAGGGTGCTATATAAACGCGAGCCACCTTTATGTCAGAGTACAAACCAGTGGAAGATTGAGGCTGACGTACCGTTGTGAACCTAGTCATGAATATTTGCAGGTGGATCTCAGTTAAAGAGTATGTGTAGAATATGGGAGCTGCATTGTTCAGGTTAATGAGTCCAACGTAGAAGAAACCAAAAATGAACATCGTCACAATCGCATATCATTAGAGTTTAGTTTTGACATCTTACTCGCTGGTTTGTTGCTCTTTTAAGCTGTTAGGAGCAGACAGGCTCGGCACTGCTGATGGCAGTCAGTTATTTGCAAAGATAGTGCTGGAGTTGATTAGAGCAAGTGAAACAAATTATGTGCCCCATGGGAAAGGTATACTAATGGAGCCTTTAAAAAAAATGCGTTATTCAGGCACTTAGGATATTCACTAAAAGCTGCCTCATAATGCTTGCTGCATGATCACTCAACAAGGCCAGATCAATAAGAGTTTAAGGAGAATTGTACCATCATTTGTTGAAGTCTAAAACAACTAAAAGACAAATTTCCTTTGTGCTCGGAGCTAAAGTGCCTTGTAAAAATATTGATGATGCCTCTTAATTTTAGCACCTACTGAATGCATATATCTTTTTTTTACAAAATACAACTGGACAAATGCTGCTGCCATCCTGCAAGAAGTAACATTTAAAATTTAGTAGGCCACACATCTGATATTGATGTTTAGGATGTGTGATGGAAACCAAGAAAGCAAAACTGGAAACTTATGGTGCTCAACAAAAGGCTTTGCTTTACACACTGATGGTAACCTAATCCCATTCATTTCACTCAGTGTGCTGACTCTCAACTGCCCTCTGAAATGGCCTAGCAAACCACTCAGTTCAAGGACAACTAGGGATGAACAATAAATGCCAGCCAGCCAGTGACACCCATATCCCACGAATGAATAAGAAAATAAACAACCTCACATTATTCATAAAAAAGCAAAATAAAAAAATTGCGGATTCTGGAAAATCAAAACCAAAAAATTACAGGAAATACAAAGGGCGCGATCTTACTGGCCGTTCATGCCACGCTCCCGCTGCAGCGAGGTTGGAGAATTTGGCGCCCAGCCAAATCTCCGTTCACTGCAGCGGAATGCAAAAATCCTGCTGGTGAAAACGGTGGTAAGATACTGGCCAAAGAAAGTCAGTCGGCACCCTGTGATAGGGTGGACAAGTTGGCATTTCCGTTGCGGATCCTGATCAGAACCAGGATAAGGGCAGATGAGGTTCGGATAACATACGCATGTAAGAAAAAGGAACGGAAGCGGGTCATTCAACCCTACACTTCATCAGTCAATACTATCATGGATGACCTGATGTGGCTTTAACTCCATTTTACTGCCTATCCCCCAATAGCCCTCGATTCCCTGAAAAGACCCATTTGAATTCAGTCTTGAATATATTCAGTGGCCCAGTCTCCGCTGCTTGCTGGGAGAGAGAATTCCGAACACTAAGAACCCTTTGAGATAAGAAATTCCTCCTCTTTTCCATCTTAGATCCAAGATGGCGCCAGAGCAAGGTGACTTCTTGCAAGCTGTGCCCAGCACACCTTCTAATTTTATCCTTTACCCTCGTTCTATGCTCCTAAAACTTCATTCTAACTCTTTTAACTACACCCTAACTCTAACTGTAATAGTACATTCTGCACACTCATTTCCTTCTCTATGAATGGTATGCTTTGTCTGTATAGCAATACTTTTCACTGTATGCTAATACACGTGACAATAATAAAATAAAATCTTAAACGGGAGAACCTTAATTTTGAAAGTATGCCCTCGTTTTAGATTTCCCCGATTAACTGAATTTCAGAGAGGGTGGAAAATGGAAGGTCAGCTAGAAGCAATGCAAACAACAAAGGCACGATGAAGGATTTATCAATAAATTGGCTGAGATAGAGCTGGAATTTGAGGTTGCAGTTAGTGACCTTTGTAACGGAGAGGATATGGAGTCAGAAGATAAAATTCTCCCAATTTGAGACTAAACCCAACGACGGAGGTGGGAATGTAGAGTCTTTCCCACTGCAGAGGCTGGCGAGACAGCACGCCAAATCTTTCAACCCTGATCTCACCAATTGTGTACCCAAGTGCTTTACGCCCTATTCAGTGATGCGCCAGGCCTGGATGGCGCATTTTCCGCCATTGTGTTTGGGCACCAGATGGAAAAGGCGCCCAACATCATTGACCCATTATTGAAGATGTATGAGGCCGGAAGATGTATCTCCTGAGAAAGAAGCTGGATCTCCAGGAACATTCTGGGACTGGACAATGGACCTCCTCCAGCACGCCGAATCTGGAAGGTCCTCCTGTAGATGCACCCCCCTATCTCTCACCCCTCCCCTCAGCCCGTTATGGTGTTCCAATTTCTAGGGTTGCTGGTGACCTCACCAGACATCGTTCAGGTGAGTCCAGACATCTGCATGCCATATTGTTCCAAACGAGAATCACAGTGGCATGATTTCCTGCCAGCATCATGGAAAATCAGGCATGGTGTGGGCGGGGGGGGGGCGGGGGGGGCACGCAGGGGTCAGGGCTCGAGCCGTCATCTGCATCCCATTGATGGAATGTAAATGAGATCCATGCCCGCCTCACCATGAGGGACACCAGAAGATACTGCAGCAAATTCACGCCAAAGCAAAACCAATACCAATTTCTGAGCCTCCCACCATATTCCTCTCCCCCATACCCTAACACTCCCTCCCCCAATGGCCCCCAGCGAACCCAATGATGGGAGCTTGGGAGAATCCTACCCAGAGGTTATGTTTGGGGTTGAATACATCTTTATTCACAACCAAGGTTGTGAACAGTCTGGTTCAGCCATGCCCGAGAGTGTGCCAAGCTAATTTACACAACTGTCTGTTTGGAGTCTGCACATTCTCCTCACGTCTGCGTGGTTTTCCTCCGGGTGCTCCGGTTTCCTTCCACAGTCCGAAAGGGGTGCTGGTTAGGTGGATTGACCATGCTAAATTCTCCCTCAGTTACGGGAACAGGGGATTTTCACACTAACTTCATTGCAGTGTTAATGTAAGCCTATTTGTGACACCAATAAACAAACTTAAATAACACGATATCAACTTACGGATTTGCACAAATTGAATTTATTTAGTACTTTAGATATAGGTTGATGAACGCTGGACTAAACAACAGCAGAAAATTAAAATCCTAATTCGAACGACGGGGGTTTTTTTTCCCCCTCTTCTAAACCACAACGAGAACTACTTCTCTTCAGTTTAACACAAAGCTTCAGATTTGTCTGATTCACAAAGATGGTGACTTCAAAACTGTACTCAGTGCCACGAAACAGCTTTTATTTAAACATATGTTTTATCCAAACAACAACCAGCCGGCGTGGCCTGCAGGCTCTCTGAATGAGGGGTAATTATGTCAGTGCAGATGGTGATTGTATTTTCTAGGAGAAAAAGCAACTGACGTGCGCGCATAATTTAAAATATGAAGCTTTTGTACAACTTCAGATTTGCTAACCAGTAGCCCAGATTTGCATTATTGTTTCAAAACCAGCTGTGAAAATATGTACAATTTAATAGCGAAAATACTATATTTCCAAATTTAAAAGAAGGCTTTAGACCATTTTATGTCGGAGAGCCAGGAGAGATTTGTATTTTTTAATCGAATTGAGTGCGTTGTGTGCAATGATTTTCCAGACTGTTTTATCCTTCAAAGGTGTGGGACTGAGGTACTAACATTCCTTACAAAGGAGTTATGGATCCTGTGAGTTTAATATCTCAACATAAATTCCCATGGGGAAATTTAAACTACAATTAAACTCCAAGTTTCCATAAATTTACCAAGACAAAATTAGATCCCTAATCTTGTTTCTGTGTAACTATATATGCACCACCCTGAGCTTTCCAATGCTGGGCCATATTTTCAAAGCTCATGAACTAAAATATTATAGCTAACCATCACCCCTAGTTGGAAGGTTACAATACAATCCCTAAAGTGCAGAAGGAGGCGATTTGGCCCAGAGCCTGCACCGACAACATTCCCATCCAGGCCATAACCCCACGTATTTATCCCTGACACTAAGGGGCAATTTAGCATGGCCAGTCAACCAAACCCTCACATCTTTAGATTGTAGGAGGAAACCGTGGCACCTGGAGGAAACCCATGCAGACACGGGGAGTACGTACAAACTCCATGCAGACAGTGACCCGAGGCAGGAATTGGACACAGGTCCCTGGCGCTGTGAGGCAGCAGTGCTAACCACTGTGCCACCGTGCACTTGGCTATGTTACTGGTCTAGTAACGCAGGGACTGAAACTTCAAATGCCATTACACCAGTTTTGGAAAGTGAAATTTTAAAAAAAATTAAAAGGTTGCCATCAACAAAAGTGTTCATGAAGCTGTGGTTCTGTCGTAACAGTCAATTGGTGAATTAATGGAGGCAAGATAACTTGCTGTCCTTATCCAGTTTGGTCTATATGCGATCCCAAACCCATACGGTCATAGAACCATCAAATCCCTACAGTGAAGGAGGAGTCCATTCAGCCCATCGAGTCTGCACCAACTTTCCAAAAGAGCATCTTACCCAGACCCACACCCCACCCGATCTGCCGGAACCCTGCATATTTACCGTGGCTAATCCACCTAACCTATACATTTTAGGACACTGAGGGAGAATTTATCATGGCCAATCCATCTAACCTGCACATCTCTGGACTGTGGGAGGAATGATGTGGAGTTGAAGAAGGGGCTTGCAGCTCCGAAAGCTTGTGTGGCTTTTGCTACCAAATAAACCTGTTGGACTTTAACCTGGTGTTGTTAAACTTCTTACTCTGTGGGAGGAAACAAGAGCACCTGGAGGAAACCCACGCAGATACGGGGAGAACGTGCAAACTCCACACAGTTCTTACCTGCCTTCTGAAATGGCCCAACAGGGCACTCTGTTTTATCGCCAATCAGCGATGTGTCATAAATGCAATTTATGTCAGCGATGCTCACATTCCCAAAGTAATTTTTTAAAACATGCATTCCAGGCCGCAACATTTCATCTCAACTGACACTCCAATGCAGCAAGGAACAGCTGCATTGCCAGAGGTGCCATTCTTTGACAGAGACAAAAAACAGAGACTCCAACCTGCTAAACATTAAATTATTTTGGGGCACTAAATTGTGCCCACATATGTGCCTACTTGGTGCCCAAAAGAGGGATGTTTAAAATTGAATTTAAAGGATATTGGAGAGGAGGTGAGAGGATTCAGTTGATTTGGTCCATGTTGGGACCAGCAGACAGGGAAGCAGAACAGGAGCTGGGACTGAAGTTAAAGAGCAGGATCAGAAGGGTTATAATCTCTGGACTACCACCTGAACCACATATAAATTCGTGGAGGGAGGAGCAAATCAGAGAGATGAAACGTGTGGCAAGGAGGAATTCCATTTGCTGGAACTCTGACACCAATACTGGGACAGTTGGTGATTTGCTCCAACAGAACTGGGCTTGAACCTGATTCCCAGCTGAAAGGACAAATAGGATAAACTAGTATGTGAGCGAGTGGAGAGCAGGGTGTGGGCAGGGGGATTATAGTCAGGTAAAAATGTATTATGGAATAACATTTCTAAAACCAACCAAAGGGAAGCGAGTAAAGGAATAGTCATGAATTGTGCTTTGGGCACTACAAGGAAAGGGTTAACTAAAAGATGCAAATCAGTAATGTGTGAGTAAAATATAAGGAACTGAAGGAGTGGTTAGAGTATAAGGCCAAATAGGTGTTCTTTATACAAATGCGTAGAGTACAAGGAACAAACGGAATGAATTGCAGGTACAAATTCAACATGGAGGGTATTGCGTGCTAGTCCTTACTGTGGTGTCCATGGACTTCCAAAAGATCAGAGTCACAGAATCATTACAATGAAGGAGGAGGCCATGTGGCCCACCGAATTGGCACCGTCTCTGAAAGAGCATTCTACCTAATCCCACCTACCTAATGGGGGTGGCACGGTGGCACTGTGGTTAGGACTGCTGCCTCACAGCGCCAGGGACCCGGGTTCGATTCTCGGCTTGGGTCACTGTCTGTGAGGAGTTTGCACATTCTCCCCGTGTCTGCGTGGGTTTCCTCCGGGTGCTCCGGTTTCCTCCCATAGTCCAAAAATGTGCAGGTTAGGTTGGTTTGTCGTGCTAAATTGCCTCTTAGTGGCAGGGGGATTAGTAGGGCAAATACGTGGGGTTACGGGACTAGGGCCTTGGTGAGATTGTTGTCAGTGAAGACTTGATGGGTCAAGTGGCCTCCTTCTGCACTGTAGGAATTCTATGATTCACTCCCCTGCCTTATCACCATAACTTTGCACATTCTTTCTTTTCCGATAGTGATCGGATTCCCTTTTGAATACCTCAATCGAACCTCCCTCCACCACCCACTTAGGAAGTTTGATCCAGACTCCAACCACCCTCTGGGTGAAATGTTTTTCCTCTTATCACATAGTATCCACACTGGATAAATGTGAGGTTATCCACTTTGGTAGCAATAATAGGAAGACAGATTATTACTTGAATGGGTGTAAATTGAGAGAGACGTGGATACTCAGCGAGACCTTGTTGTCTTCGTGCATCAGTCGCTGAAAGTAACTGCGTAGGTATAGTAGGCAGTAAAGAAGGCAAATGGCATGTTGGCCTTCATAGCGAGAGGATAGGGATAGGGATGTTTTGCTGCAGTTTGTATAGGGTGTTGGTGAGGCCACACCTCGAGTATTGTGTACAGTTTTGGTGTCCATATCTGAGGAAGGATGTCCTTGCCATAGAGGGAGTACAACGAAGGTTTACCAGGCTGATTCCTGGAATGGCAGGTCTGATATAAGAAGGGAGACTAAATTGGTTCGGACTGTATTCACTGGAGTTTAGAAGAGTGAGAGGGGATCTCATAGAAACTTATAAAATTCTAACAGGGTTAGACAGGGTAGATTTAGAAAGAATGTTCTCCATGGTGGGGAGTCCATAGTTTGAGGATAAGGGATAAACCTTTTAGAACTGAGGTGAGGAGAAATTTCTTCACCCAGAGAGTGGTGAATGCATGGAATTCACTACCACAGAAAGTAATTGAAGCTAAAAACGTTGTCTGATCTTAAGAAGAACTTAGATATAGCTCTAGGGGCTGGAGGAATATGTGGAGAAGGGGCGGGGGGGGGGGGGGGGGCGGTGGGGGTCAGAATATTGACTGTGATGATCAGCCAGAATCAAAATGAATGGCGGAGCAGGCTGAAGGGCCGAATGGCCCACTCCTGCTTGTAGTTTCTATGTGTCTATGTTACTCCTTTTGCCAATTATTTTGAATGTGTGCCCTCTGGCTCTTGAAGATGTTTGATGAGGTGCCACATAATTGACTTTCAGCAAAGCTGAAGCTTTTGGAATCAAAGAGATTTTGGATTTTGATCCAGCGACTGTGAAGGAATGGCAATTTCCAAGTCAGGATGGTGCATGAATTTTCTAGAGAATCATAAAGCTGTTCTCAAGAGGGCAGAGATTTAAAGTAATTAGTAAAAGAAGCAAAAAGTGAAATGAGGAGAAACTTTTTCACGAGTGGCTGGGGTTTGGACTGCCTGAGTGTGGTGGAGGCAGATTAAATTGAAGCATTCAAAAGGGAATTAAGCTATAATCTGAAAATGAAGAAAATGCAGATTCTCAAACCTAACCATGTAAGCTAAAACCCCAATCATAGAAACGTAGAAACTAGAAGCAAGAGGAGGCCATTCAGCCCTTCGATCCTGCTCCGCCATTCATTTTGATCATGGCTGATTATCAAATTCAATATCCTGATCCCGCCTTCTCCCATATCCCTTTAATCCCAAGAGCTATATCTAATTTCTTCTTGAAATCACACAATGTTTTGGCCTCAACTACTTTCTGTGGTAGTGAACTCCACACATTCACCACCCTCTGGATGAAGAAATTTCTCCTCACCTCAGCTCTAAAAAGTTTACCCCTTATCCTCAAACTATGACCCCTAGTTCTGGACTCCGCCCACCATTGGGAACATTCTTTCTGAATATACCCCGTTAGGATTTTATAAATTTCTAGGAGATCCCCTCTCACTTTTCTAAACGCCAATGAATACAATCCTAACCAACTTAGCCTCTTCTCACATGACAAACCTGCCATCCCAGGAATCGAATTTTTCAAGGAAGTGACGAAGATGATAGATGAGGATAGGGCAATGGATGTTGCCTACATGGACTTCAGTAAGGCCTTTGACAAGGTCCCTCATGGCAGACTGGTGCAGAAGGTGAAGTCGCGTGGGATCAGAGATGAGCTGGCAAGATGGATACAAAACTGGCTCGGTCAAGGAAGACAGAGGGTAGCAGTGGAAGGGTGCGTTTCTGAATGGAGGGCTGTGACAAGTGGCTGTGACAACGCCGGCATCTCCACATCATGACAAGTGGCATTCCTCAGGGATCAGTGCTGGGACCTTTGCTGTTTATATATATATATGATTTGGAGGAAAATGTAAATGGATTGATTAGTAACTTTGCGGACGACACAAACGTTGGTGGATTTGCAGATCGCGATGAGGACCATCAGAGGGTACAGCAGGATATAGATCAGTTGGAGACTTGGGCTGAGAGGTGGCAAATGGAGTTGAATCTGGACAATTGTGAGGTAATGCATTTTGGAAGTCTAATACAAATAGGAAATATACAGTAAATGGCAGAACCCTAAGCAAAGGGACCTGGGTGTACAGGTACACAGGTCACTGAAAGTGGCAATGCAGGTGGAGAAGGTAGTCAAGAAGGCATACGGCATGCTTGCCTTCATCGGCTGGGGCATTGAGTTTAAAAATTGGCAAGTCATGTTGCAGCTTTATAGAACCTTAGTTCGGCCGCACTTGGAATATAGTGTTCAATTCTGGTCGCCACACTACATGGATGTGGAGGCTTTGGAGAGGGCACAGAAAATATTTACCAGGATGTTACCTGGTATGAAAGGCATCATCTATGAGGAGAGATTGGAGAAACTTGGTTTGTTCTCACTGGAACAATGGAGGTTGAGGGGCGACCTGATAGAAGTCTACAAGATTATGAGAGGCATGAACAGAGTGGATAGTTAGGAGCTTTTTCCCAGGGTGGAAGAGTCAATTACTAGGGGGCACAGATTTAAGGTGTGAGGGGCAAGGAGATGTACGAGGCAGATTATTTTTACACAGAGGGTGGTGGGTGCCTGGAACTCATTGCTGGGGGAGGTAGTGAAAGCGGATACGATAGTGACTTTTAAGGGGCGTCTTGATAAATACATGAATAGGATGGGAATAGAGGGATATGGTCCCCGGAAGGGTAGGGGGCTTTAGTTAAGTCGGGTAGCATGGTCGGTGCAGGCTTGGAGGGCCGAAGGGCCTGTTCCTGCGTTCCAATTTTCTTTGTTCTTTGAATCAGCCTGGTAAACCTCCGTTGTACTCCCTCTATAGCAAGGACATCCTTCCTCGGGTAAGGACACCAAAACTGCACACAATACTTGGAAACATTCTGGTAAATCTCCTCTGCACCCTCTCAAGGACCCTCACATCCTTTCTAAAATGTGATCAGAATTGGATGCCATTATCAAGCTGTGGCCTATCTAGAGGTAAAGGTTCAATATATCTGCTCAGCTTTGGCACTCAATGGTCAGAATTCTCCAGCTGTTCATGCTGGCAGGATTCTCCGGTCCCCCTAGCACACTGTCTAGAACTGTTTCATTAAGACTGTATTGCCTTTACCTCTTCTGCTAAAATGCATCAACTCACATTTCTAGGTGTTAAATTCCACTCACGTGCCCGTTTTGCTAACCTGCAAATGTCCTGTTGCAGTCAATTCGTATCATTTTCACCATTTGCCACAACTCCAAATTTAGTTATGAGAAGCAAACTTTGAAATATTGCTCTGCATTCTAATTTTTAAAAAATTATTTCGTGGGACATGGGCGTCGCTGGCTGGCCAGCATTTATTGCCCATTCCTAGTTGCCCTTGAGAAGGTGGTGGTGAGTTGCCTTCTGGAATCGCTGCAGTCCATGTACTGTGGGTTGTCCCACAATGCCATTAGGGAGGGGGTTCCAGGATTTTGACCCAGCGACTGCGAAGGAATGGCCGATGTATTTCCAAGTCAGGATGGTGAGTGGCTTGGAGGGGAACTTACAGGTGGTGGTGTTCCCATGCATCTGCTGCCCTTGTCCTTCTAGATGGAAGTGGTCGTGGGTTTGGAAGATGCTGTCTAAGGATCTTTAGTGAATTGGAGTCGTTTGTCTTAATCAAGAAAGCAGTGGTTCTAACACTGCAGCTTGCAAAAACCCAATGATTTGCCATCCTAAAGTCTTAAAAACTACCATTACTTGACTCTCTAATTTTCTGTCCTTAAGCTAATTCTTTTATCCAAGCTGACACTGACCCGCCCTCTTCCATGAGCCTTATGTGGTACTCTGTCAAATACCTTTTTAAAATCCACACGGACAATATCCATTGCAATCCCTTCAGCAGCCTTCTCTGTTGCTTTATCAAAGAATTTTAATGTGATTAGTCAGGCACGATCTACATTTCAAAATCTGCACTAGCTCTCCTTAATTAATTCAAACATCGCCAAGTCCCTGTTGGTGTTTCTCCCTAATTACTGCTTCCAAAGTCTTTACCGCTACTGATGTTAAAGTGACCAGCCTGTGCTATGAAGGGAACTTCTAGGTGGTGGTGTTAAGGTGCCTGCTGCCCTCATTCTTCTGGTCAACAGCAACTGACTAGGTGAATTGTGTGTTTTAAATCTGAGATTAATAGATTTTTGTGAACCAGGATTATTCCGGGGTGTGTGAGGTTGACAGATCAGTTAGGATCAAATTGAATGGAAGAGATGGTTGAAAAGGCTGAAATGATCTACTCCGGTCCCAATTTTCACCGAGCAACATTTTCTCTCAATAGACACCGCACAAAAAAACACAAATGTATTGATCTTTCATCTAATTGCTATTCAGTGGACATTACCATGGACAACATTGCCTAATGTATTCACCAATTAATTGTTTTGGGAAGCTTTGAGATGTACAATGAAGTCTTTTATGACTTTGTGGTCACAAATCTTCTACGCTTCCATTTTGAGAAGAAGGATTGTTATTTATAAGCGTTGCAAAAATACAGATATTGGTATCAGTAAACTGCAACGCACAGATCACTGACTCAAGAGGGCATAGTTGTAGGCAAAATTTAAAAGGGATCCGAGGGGCAATTTTTTCACACAGAGGGTTTTGATTTGATTTGTCACATGTATTAGTATACAGTGAAAAGCATTGTTTCTTGCACGCTATACAGACAAAGCATACCGTTCATGCCGAAAGAAAGGAGAGGGTGCAGAATGTAGTGTTACAGTCATATCTAGGGTGTAGAGAAAGATCAACTTAATACGAGGTAGGTCCATTCAAAAGTCTGATGGCAGCAGGGAAGAGGCTGGTTCATGTATGGAATGAATTACCAGAGGAGGTGGTAGAGACGGGTACAATTACAACATTTGAAAGACACTTGGACAGGTACATGGCTCGGAAAGGTTTGGCGGGATATGGGCCAAATGCAGGTAAATGGAACTAGTTCAGTTTAGGAAATCTGGTCGGCATGGACGGGTTGGGCCTGTTTCCATGCTGTATATCTCTATGACTCTATGTCACTCAACTGACTGCAAGTTCAAATGACAAGAGAGGGCTGTTGGTATGTGCTCACAGATACATTTGGGATCTTTCCTCTCTGGGTGTCTAATTTTAACACAAATGCAAGGTCATAAGCAGCTATTATCTGACAGCATTAAAAAGAAAACTTCATTACAATGCTATAAAATTCCTAATTTTAGGTGTGGTTTTGTATCAGATTGGAGTTCAGCCACGAGTAGACAGGAGATATCTGATTTGATTTATGGTCATATGTATTGGGTTACAGTGAAAAGTATTGTTTCTTGCCTGCTATACAGACAAAGCATACTGTTCATAGGGTACATAGGGAAGTGCATTTAGAACGCAACAATCTCATTAGTGACAGACAGCATGGTTTTGTAAGAGGGAGGTCGTGCCTTACAAATTTGGTGGAGTTTTTTGAGGAAGTGACAAAAACGGTTGATGAAGGAAGGGCCGTGGATGTCGTCTATATGGATTTCAGTAAGGCATTTGACAAAGTCCCACATGGCAGGTTGGTTAAGAAGGTTAAGGCTCATGGGATACAAGGAGAAGTGGCTCGATGGGTGGAGAACTGGCTTGGCCATAGGAGACAGAGGGTAGTGGTCGAAGGGTCTTTTTCCGGCTGGAGGTCTGTGACCAGTGGTGTTCCGCAGGGCTCTGTACTAGGACCTCTGCTATTTGTGATATATATAAATGATTTGGAAGAAGGTGTAACTGGTGTAATCAGCAAGTTTGCGGATGACACGAAGATGGCTGGAATTGCGGATAGCGAAGAGCATTGTCGGGCAATACAGCAGGATATAGATAGGCTGGAAAATTGGGCGGAGAGGTGGCAGATGGAATTTAATCCGGATAAATGCGAAGTGATGCATTTTGGAAGAAATAATGTAGGGAGGAGTTATACAATAAATGGCAGAGTCATCAGGAGTATAGAAACACAGAGGGACCTAGGTGTGCAAGTCCACAAAACCTTGAAGGTGGCAACACAGGTGGAGAAGGTGGTGAAGAAGGCATATGGTATGCTTGCCTTTATAGGACGGGGTATAGAGTATAAAAGCTGGAGTCTGATGATGCAGCTGTATAGAACGCTGGTTAGGCCACATTTGGAGTACTGCGTCCAGTTCTGGTCGCCGCACTACCAGAAGGACGTGGAGGCATTGGAGAGAGTGCAGAGAAGGTTTACCAGGATGTTGCCTGGTATGGAGGGTCTTAGCTATGAGGAGAGATTGGGTAGACTGGGGTTGTTCTCCTTGGAAAGACGGAGAATGAGGGGAGATCTAATAGAGGTATACAAGATTATGAAGTGTATAGATAGGGTGAACAGTGGGAAGCTTTTTCCCAGGTCGGAGGTGATGATCACGAGGGGTCACGGGCTCAAGGTGAGAGGGGCGAAGTATAACTCAGACATCAGAGGGACGTTTTTTACACAGAGGGTGGTGGGGGCCTGGAATGCGCTGCCAAGTAGGGTGGTGGAGGCAGGCACGCTGACATCGTTTAAGACTTACCTGGATAGTCACATGAGCAGCCTGGGAATGGAGGGATACAAACGATTGGTCTAGTTGGACCAAGGAGCGGCACAGGCTTGGAGGGCCGAAGGGCCTGTTTCCTGTGCTGTACTGTTCTTTGTTCTTTGGAAAGGAAAGGAGACGGTGCAGAATGTAGTGTTACAGTCACAGCTAGGGTGAAGAGAAAGATCAACTTAATATAAGGTATTAATTCAAAAGTCTGATGGCAGCAGCAAAGAAGCTGTTCTTGAGTCGGTTGGTACATGATCTCAGACTTTTGTATCTTTTTCCCGAAGGAAGAAGTTAGAAGAGAGTAAGTCTGGGGTGCGTGGAGTCCTTGATTATGCTGGCTGCTTTTCCAAGACAGTGGGAAGTGTAGACAGTGTCAATGGATGGGAGGCTGGTTTGCGTGATAGATTGGGCTACATTTACAGCCCTTTGTAGTTTGTGATCATGGACAGAGCAGGAGCCACACCAAGCTGTGATACAACCAGAAAGAATGCTTTCTATGGTGCATCTGTAAAAGTTGGCCACTGTGTCTTTACACTGTTCATTTCTGTTTATAATTTGTGTACATGGACAACTTCTATCAGTATCTGACAGCTTCTTATCTAAACCTCGTCATTAATTCATAAGCTTTTACTGCAAATTTTAAAACCTGTGTGAAATGGCGTGCTTTCATGGTGCAGTGCACAGGAACTTTAATAAAGGTGTCACAAAGTAATAGGATGCAGGTTCATGCCAGCAATTCCCTCACACTGAGCACAGTCATCGTGAGGGAAGTTGCAAGTGGTGGTGTAGTGCCAAGGTAGTTGTTTAAAAAGAGGGGAGGGGCAGTATAAATCGTGAATTGAGAATGTAATCTTAATGGGGAGACCAGGCATACCTAGAAATGAGGTGCTAATCGAGTGGAGCCACCTCACAGGACTGCATCCATGCTAAATATTAACAGAAGGCTGTAGGTAGAGTTAAGCGATCCCAGAACCAAAGGATCGGATTAAAACTCTGCACTCCCGTCACATCCAGTTGTGAATGATAGTACACAACTGAACAAATAGTCAGAGAAGGAGGCTCCACAAACATCCCCACCCTCAACGATGGAAGAACTCAGCATGACATTGCAAAATCAAGGGGCCAGACGTGCCGAGTGGATGATCCATCTTGGCCTCCTCCAGAGGACCCCAGCATCAAGGTGTTTGACTAAGTGTAGCATCAAGAAGCCCTAGCAAAATTGAAGTCAATGGGTTGAGGGGTAAACTTGCCCCTCATTGGAGTCTTACATTAGAATCCCTACAGTACAGAGGTGGCCATTCAACCCAGAGTACGCAGCAACTCTTCGAAGAGCTCTCCACCTAGGCCCCCTCCTCCACCCTATCTCAGCAACTCCCATGCATCAATCATGGCCTATCCACCCAACCTGAACATCCTTGGACACTAAGGGGCAATTGAGCATGGCATAGCTAATCCAACTAAGCTACACATCTTTGGACTGTGGGAGGAAACCGGAGCACCCGGAGGAAACCCAAGCAGAGACAGGGAGAATGTGCAAACTCCACACAGTCACCCAAAGCCAGAATCGAACCCAGGTCCCTGGCGCTGTGAGGCAGCAGTGCTAACTACTGTTCCACCTGCCACAAAGGAAGATGGTTGTGCTTGTTGGGGGTCAATTATCTCAGCTACAGGACATCACTGTAGGAGTTGTCCAGGGCAATGCCATTGGCCCGAGCATCTTCAGCTACTTCATCAATGACCTTCCCTCCATCATAAGGTCAGAAAGGGGAATGTTTGCTGATGACTGGTCAATGTTCAGCTCCATTTGTAACTGTTCAGGAACTGAAGCAGTCCGTGCCTGTATATAGCAAAGCCTGGACAATATTCCGGCTTGGATGGTAGGTGGCGAATTACATTAATGCCACACAAATGCCAGGCAATGACCATCTCTAGCAAGAGAGAATTTAACCACCTTTTCTTGTGATCCAGCGGCATAACTATTGCTGAATCCTGACCATCGATATTCTGGGGGTTGGCATTGACCATAAATGTAACTCAGTCAGTCACATAAGTACTGTAGCTACAAGACCAGACTCGAGAAGCTTGGCATCGTCCGGGACAACGCAGCTTGCTTGATTGACATCCCATCCACCACCTTAAATATTCACTCCCTCCACCACACAGGGAAATTGCAAGTGGTGGTGGTCCCATGTGTTTTCTCTGCTTGTCCGTCTTGGTTGTGAAGATCATTGTTTGGAAGGTGCCAACCTCCTTTGACAGCATCTTCCAAACAATGATCTTCACAGCCAAGACGGACAAGGGCAGAAAACAAATGGGAACACCACCACTTGTAATTTCCCCTCCACTCACCATCCTGACATGGAAACATATTGCTGTTCCTATACTGTCACTGGATCAAAAATACGAAATTCCCTCCCTAACAGCACTGTAGGTGTACCTATGCCACATGGACTGCAGTGGCTCAAGAGGACGGCTCACCACCACCTACTCAAGAGCAATTTGGGATGGGCAACAGATTCTAGCCTTGCCAGCAATGCCCACATCTCAGGAATGAGTATAGAAATTTTGCCCAGTCTTTCAAAGGATCTCCAAGTGTGTCCTATAGAGCATGACGAGCTGAGGGCTATAAATTGCAGAAGCTGAACAGTGAGCAAAACTTCATGAAGGTAAGAGATGAGGATATAACAAAATAATTGGGGACTCAGAAATTTGTGCTGGCGGTATAGCCAGTATTATTTGTTGTCATGTTCCATTTTAATGAAACTGAATAAAGTAATGTGTTGACTATTTAGTCTCTATCAGATCAATAAGGTCTATTCATTAACCTATTCAGATTAAACTAAACCAAAGCATACCTATTTAACATCTGTACTGTGGTTTTACCATCCGCTGCGCAGTTACTATGGATACCAATACCATGTAGTACGCATACCATGTACTCGTCATGCACACCAAGCACAATCACGTTAAATCATTTGGTATGTTGGTGCCTTACTTGGAATTTAAAGGTATGATTAATTTTCCATAATATCAACAGCATGGAAATAGGCCGATTTGTAAAACATAGCTGGGGGAGATACTAACTGCATCGATTGCCTGAACAGTTAAATTAACAGTTCAGTCTTCCTGCCTGCCAGACATTAAGTCTGTGTAGAAATACCACTTTTTCTTTGATATATTAGACGGTAAATACTTTTAAATCTAAATTGAACCAGTCCATCAATTTTCATTGTCATACCGGCTATGCAAGCATCCCTGAAAAAGTTTCTGTTTCGTAAACCGTTAGAGATGTTCCCATGTTCTGCCTCATATTACAAGTAACCTTGGGCTTTAAGATATTTCATCTGAATGCTTTCCAGGGAGAACTGCTCGCATTTTATCCACTGTGCTTCACCAGAGGTGTGAAATGCAAAGGTAACCCACAGCAAGCAAGTGCAAAACTCAAAATTGAACAACATTTGAAGAATCTGCCTTTAAAGTTTCAGACAATGCGCACAACAAAACACTTAGGCCGGAATCTTACCTCCGTTCCTGTGGTGGGATTTTTTAGTCCGGCTGCAGTGAACAGAAATTTGGCTGGACACCAAATTCTCTGGCAGCGTGGCGTGAATGGCCGGTAACATCTTAGTTATTGCCCATCGAGCAAGAACTGCAAACTTCCTCTTTCCATTTAATTCAGCCAGCAACAAAAAAAAATCGTATTTTATATTATTGGAAAAAAACCCACAGCTGTGTCAAAAGCCTGGAACTCCCTCCCTAACAGCACTGTTGGTGTATCTACACCACATGGACCTTTTTCTTTTCATTCATGGCAAGGTCAGCAGTTGTTGCTTATCTCAATCTTTAAATATCCACTGAGTGGCTTATTCAGCCATTTCAGAGGGTAGTTAAGTATCAACCACATTGCTGTGGATCTGAAGTCACATCTAGGCCAGACAGGGCAAGGACTGCAGATTTCCTTCCCTCAAGGGAGTTTGTCAACCAGAATCGATGATAGTTGTCAGGTTAACCATTACTGAGACTAGTTTTCAATTCTAGACTTTCATTAATTTGAATTGAAATTCTACCAGCTGCCATGGCGGGATTTGAACCAGTGTCCCCAGAACATTAGCCTGGGCCTCTGGGATACCAGTCCAGTGACAATACCACTGCGCCACTATCTCCCTCTAGGAAGACAGCTCACCACCACCTCCTTGAGACTAATTACAAAAGGACAATAAATGCTGACCTAGCAAACGATGCTGACGTCCCATGAAGGAATAAAAAAATTATAACAGCCAAAACGGAAATAAGTCTAAGCCTGTCCCCATCGGTAAAAATTATGATCAGAGACTCATTTTAAAAAGAAAATCATAGAATAGAATCATAAATCATAGAATCCCTACAGTCCAGAAGGAGGCCATTTGGCCCATCATGGGTGCATCGACAACAATCCCATCCACATCCTATCCCCGTAACCCTACATATTTACCCTATTAGGCCCCCTGACACGAAGGGCAATTTATCATGGCTAATCCACCTAATCCGCACATCTTTGGATTGTGGGAGGAAACCGGAGCACCCGGAGGAAACCCACACAGACACAGGAAGAATGTGCAAACTCCACACAGACAGCGACCCGAGGCCGGAATTGAACCCGGGTCCCTGGCGCTGTGAGGCCGTAGTGCTAACCACTGTGCCGCCCGTGGGGTGACAAAGTGATTTCCAATACCTCATAAAAATTATTCTAGGTGGCCACTTTCATTCTGAAACCATTCAGAACTTTAATAGTGATTGTAATTATTCCGCAACATTTTTCTAAAGCATTATTGTCAACAGTTGTTTGAAGCACTGGTTCTTTGAGAGTTTATTTACACAGTTACTCCCGAGTAGTTCAATTACCAAAGATGGCTGTAGGCTGTAGATTGATCCATCTTGTTTTCTAAATGTACTGTCTTAAAGATGTTTCTGTTCACTTGGAAATGTGACATGTCTTATTCAAACATCATAAGGCATAAATACCAACAAAAAAAATTCAGTCAGAAAACGGCGCAGAATTACTGCTCACTGCCAATGGTATTATTAAACTGGCTGCTCGAAAAGTGATGCATCATCAATTAATGGGCTTTATCAAATGGCTTTCCATGTCAGAAATTCCTTTCACTGCAGACATGAAAGGCAATAAAGATATTGCTGAGAGAGGATATCTTAATTAAATTGGCCCAGAGAAAGCTATCCTACATCTATGCTTTCATGGATGAACTCCACCTGCACTCTCATATTATTTACATACAAGATCCCTTAGCACTTGCCAGAGAACAGTAGGGTGACATCCCACTGCCTCAGCAAAGGAGCCAGCATAATTAAGGACCCCACGCACCACGGACATTCTCTTTGCCACTTTCTTCCGTCGGGAAAAGGGTACAAAGGTCACGTACCACCAACCGACTCAAGAACAGCTTCTTCCCAGCTGCCATCAGACTTTTGAATGGACCTACCTCGCATTAAGTTGATTTTTCTCTACACCCTAGCTATGAGTGTAATACTACATTCTGCACTCTCTCCTTTCCTTCTCTATGGACGGTATGTTTTGTCTGTATAGCGCGCAAGAAACAATACTTTTCACTGTATACCAATACATGTGACAATAATAAATCAACTTTTAAAAAGCCAATATTTCTCTTTTTTTTAAATGGGATGTGGGTGCCGCTGGCTGGGCCATCATTAAATGCCCATTCCTGAGGGCAGTCGAGAGTCAACCACATTGCTGTGGCTCTGTATCACATGTAGGCCAGACCAGGTAAGAACAACAGATTTCCTTCCCTAAAGGACATTTTTGAACCAGATGGGTTTTCATGACAATTGACAATGGTTTCATGGTCATCATTAGACTTTTAATTCCAGATTTATTTTCGAATTGGTGGGATTCAAGCCCAGGACCCCAGAGCATTACCCTGTGTCTCTCGATTACTAGCCAAACAATAATACCATTACACCACTGCCTCCCCTTAACCAACATCACTAGAAATAAACTGGTTATCTGGTTATGCATCTCACTGCTGCTTGTGGAAGCTTGCTGTGCACAACTTGACCGCTGCATTTCCCTAGATTGCAACAGTGATTGACTCTTCAAAAGTACTTCTTCATTTGTTAAATCTTGGGTCATTCCCAGGCCATGAAATGCATGCGTGTGAGTGCAAGTCTCTCTTCCTTCTTACACATCACTCAGATCCTGACTTTTGCATTGGCTCCCTCAACAGTGAAGCTTCAGTGGCCAAAACGTGTCTCAGTTTGTGACTATGACCTACCTTTCAACCCACACT
Source organism: Mustelus asterias (assembly GCF_964213995.1). Classification (NCBI taxonomy): domain Eukaryota; kingdom Metazoa; phylum Chordata; class Chondrichthyes; order Carcharhiniformes; family Triakidae; genus Mustelus; species Mustelus asterias. Next base: position 15,966,071 of record NC_135809.1, read on the forward strand.
TAATTTCCTTATAGCAATGCCCAAGAAATTTCTCATATTTGCCTGAAGCGTGTAAGCCAAACGAGTATGCCAGTGCTGGATTGACTGCATTGTTGGAAGTGCTGTCTTTTGGATAGATTGTAAAACCCAGGCTCTGCCTACCCTCAAAGAGGCTGTAAAAGATCCCATGACACTATTCAAAAAAGAGCAAGGGAGTTTTTTTCACACACAAACAGAAAATGCTGGAGAAACTCAGCAGGTCTGACAGCATCTGTGGAGAGAGAATAGAGCCAACCTTTTGAGTCTGGATGATCATTCGTCAGAGCCAAGCTCTCTCTTCTTTGCAGTTTTTGCAACCAACTTGAGTTTTTTGAAGAGGTGACAAAGATAATTGATGAGGAAAGAGCTTTGGACGTAGTTTATATGGACTTTAGTATGATGTTTGACAAGGTCCCATATGGCAGACTGGTACAAAAACTGAAATCACATGGGATTCAGGTGGGCTGGCTAGATGGATACAGAACTGGCTTGGTTACAGAAGACAGAGGGTAGTGGTGGAAGAGTGTTTTTCAATGGGAATCTGTAGCTAGTGGTGTTCTGCAGGGATCAGTGCTGGGACCTCTGTTGTTTGTAGTACATATAAATGATCTGGAGGAAAATGTGGGTGGTCTGATTAGCAAGTTTGCGGATGACACGAAGATTGGTGGAGTCGCTGATAGTGTCGGGGATTGTCAAAGGATACAACAGGATATGGATAGAGTGGAGACTAGGGCCCAGAAAAGGCAGATGGAGTTTAATCCAGACACATAAGGTGTGATGCATTTTGGAGGATCAAATTTAGGTATGAATTATACTGTAAATGGCAGAACCCTTAGGAATATTAACATTGAGGGGGCTGGGTGTACAGGTCCACAGTTCCCTAAAAGTGGCAACACAGGTGGCCAAGCTGATTAAGAAGGCATATGGCATGCTTGTCTTCATCAGCTGGGGCATTGAGTACAGCAATTGGGAAATTATGTTGCAGCTATATAAAACCTTGGTTAGGCCACATTTAAAGTATTGCATGCAGTTCTGGTCACCACATTATCAGAAGGACGTGGAAGCTTTGGAGAGAGTGCAAAGAAAGTTCATAAGGATGTTGCCTGGTCTCGAGGGTGTCGGCAATGAGGAGAAGTTGAATAAACTAGGATTGTTTTCATTGGAAAGACGGAGGCTGGGGGGAGACCTGATAGAGGTCTACAAAATTATGAAAGGCACAGACAGGGTGGATAGTCAGAGGCTTTTTCCCAGGGTGGAAGTGTCAATTACAAGGGTGCGCAGGTTCAAGGTGAGAAGGAGGAAGTTTTTCACGCAGAGTGGGGGTGCCTGGAACGCGCTGCCAGAGGTGGTGGTGGAAGCAGGCACATTGGCAACTTTTAAGAGGCATTTTGATGGGTACATGAATAGGGAAGGAATAGAGCGATACAAGTAAGGGCAGAAGGTTTTTTTTTTAAGTTTAGTTAGGGCATCATGATTGGCACAGGCTTGGAGGGCCAAAGGGCCTGTTCCTGTGCTGTACTTTTCTTTGTTCTAGGTTCACCACCTGAAAGACCAGCCAGCCTCAGCAAGCAGGCAAGGTTGTAAACAGCAGCGGCACGGGGCAGCAGGAGTGTGGTGCCTGGATCAGAATCCAAAGTCCAAGTAGGTTTGATGATCCCATGAGGTCCAACAAGAAGAGGCAATTAACCCAAAAACTCAGCTAAAGCTCTGGGGACCCGGGTTCGAATCCCACCACAGTAGATGGTGGAATTTGAAATCAATAAAAAATATCTGGAATCACTGATGACCATGAAACCATTGTCGAAAAACTCATCTGGTTCACTAATGTCCTTTAGGGAAGGAAATCTGCCGTCCTTACCTGGTCTGGCCTACACGTGACTCCAAAGCCACAGCAATGTGGTTGACTCAACTGCCCTCCAAGGACAACTAGGGATAGGCAATAAATGCTGGCCAACCAGCAACACCCACATGAATTTTTTAAAAAGGTAAATATTCTCCAACCCTCAGGTGACAGTCAATGCTTTCCCACTTCTCAGGCACTCTCCTGCCCAGAACCCTGTACATGACTGTCACAACTTGCTGTCCTGTCACATACTTTCCTTTCTCTCCAGTCTCCTCCTCAAACATCCATCTCAACACTCAACCTTACCCTATTGCCCTTTCACCCATTCCGCACAGTCACCCTCCCCACTTGTTTGCTGTCTATACTCACTCAGTTTACTCCTCACATTCTCATAACTCTCTGCTTTTCCACCCCAGAAACCACACTCAAATCCATCTCCCCTTACTTTGGGAGAGTCCACCCAATCTATGTACATACTTCAGTAATTTAAGGGTTGCTGCAGGCACTGCGGCTTATTGCCACGGAATACAGATGGAATCAGGTTCAAATGTTGTTCTTTTACTGTCTGAGCCTCATTGAACAGGGAGGCACCAATGGAAGTTAAGGCATCTTCTAGCCGCGAGGAGAGAATCATTTCTATATTGTGCTGACACCCTAGATACAAGGGTCATTGGCAACAGCCTGGGAGCAGGCCATCTGCTCTTTCAACTCCAGAGTTGTCAAACTCAGCTGACAAGGAAAGGATAACATTTTGGACAGTTCTGAAAAGGAAAATCACAGAATGAGCACAAGGGATTTAGTCTGTGCAGTATACGCCAGAGTACAATGTTCAGCATGTGGCAAAAATACTGTCTCATCACCAGCTACCTTAGAAAATGGTACATTGATATTGAAGGTCTGGTTAAAGGCAATTACCGTTCACCTACATTGACTTTATTAGATGTGGGTACCAAGTGGTTGTTAACAGCAAAACCAATTTGTAACCATCAGCTTGAGAACCACGATTTACACCATGATATCAAAGGCTAGCAGGGTGAGCCACAAGGAGCGCGCCATTGATTGCTATGATATCTAAAAATGCTTAGCTTGTAGTATACTATACTATAAATGGATTACTGAGAGCAACCAAGCGTTATGTCTCACTCATAAAACCTTAAAAAGAAAGGGCATGGAGTATGTGGATTTCGCTTCTTTGGAAACTGCCTCCCTTGTGGAATTAATCATAGAAGTATACAATGCAGAAGCAGCCCTTTGGTCCATCAAGTCTGCACCAACACGTGAGAATCATTACTCTTTATCCCCTAGAAAGTTCTAAATTTACACTATTTTTGGGGCGAGACAGAGAGACAGAGAGTGAGTGTGTGTGAGAGTGTGAGAGTGTGAGAGTGTGAGAGTGTGAGAGTGTGAGAGTGAGTGAGTGAGTGAGTGAGTGAGTGAGTGAGTGAGTGAGTTGCTGGTTAGCTCAGTTTGCTAGACAGCTGGTTTGTGATGTAGAGCGACTTCAACAGTGTAGGTTCAATTCCCGTACCAGCTGAGGTTATTCATGAAGCCTTCTCAACCTTACCCCTCGCCTGAGGTGTGAAGACCCTCAGAGTAAATCACCACCAGTCAGTTCTGCCCCCTCACAGAGGAAAGTAGCCTTTAATCATCTGGGATTATGGCAACTTTACCGTGATTTAAAATTGAGAATCATTGTCGCAGTGTGGGAAAATATAAAATTAGGCACCAAGATTAGGGCAGAGAAAGTCACAAGTATTCACAATCTTGTGTGAGATTCCCTATGAAGCAACGGGAAATAAAACTGACATGATCAAAAATTACTTCAAATATAATTTTATCTTGGCCCAAAATTTGGTCTGGCTCAATGTCATTGAAGAGCAAAACTGTGGATAATAATGTTGTAAATGTGACTAGAATTATTTCCATTATTAGATCAGTACAGAAGGATGTGCATGTCTCTGGCTCAAGAAGCTACAGCGCAGTGTCACTGAGCTGGAGGCCGAGCTGCAGACACAGCAATGCTTCATGGAGGCGGTGTTATCACCTGGGCACTCATTTTCCAGGAGGTGGTCACACCTCTTGAGGATGGGGTCTTCTCATTTGGTCAGTGGTCATGGAAAGGAGGGTGAGGCTGCGAGCGAGGCAAGTCAGAAGATTGAGAAGCGGGGGAGCCTCAATCCTTGCAATTGTCCAACTGGTTTGAGGTGCTCACAATCTGTATGGTCAAAAATAGGGCCTGCAGGGTGGATGAGAAAAGTGACCATGGCACCGGAAGCCATTCAAGTTGAGAAAATATTAGAAATATAGAGATAATAGGGAACAGTATGATGTTAGGAATAGACACAGTTCTTTGCAACGAAGAGTGCAAATCCAGACAGCAATGCTCCCTGCACAGTGGACAATAATGTTGCATATATGACTAGAATTATTTCCATAATGCATTGTGTAATTCAGGGTTCAGGCCATTTGCTCAAGGATGCAGAGGAACTCGTAGCAGGAGGAGGAGGACCCAGTGGTCCTGATCCACATTGGTACCAAAAACATAGGTAGGACTAGGAAACAGGCCCTGCTTAATAAATACGAGGATTCCAATCCCAATTCTCTTCCCCCAACCTGTGGTGCACTAAAGCAGAGATTTGTCTTTTCCATAGCTAGTAATTCCCGGAACTATAAGCCCTGTTGCCAGGGGCTTATAGTGTTACAAACCCTATTGATGTAATATGCATGAGTGTCCCAACTTAAAACACTGGTTCACAGTGGTATGTATTTGTTTGGATGAATGTGAGGAGCTAAATACAACACAGCGAGAAAATAGTCTGGTCTTTATATAAACCATTAAAAAAATAGTATTTATTGTCGAAAAGAAAAATACACAAGAAAGATAACACTATGACACTTGAGGTTACGAATGATTAAACACACATCATTTCTCTCAGATTACCTCACATTCCCAAACTATACCCATATTCCCTGAACTCATCGAGACATCCCTGTTCCCAAATAACCTCAACCTTTGTAATTCAATAAGGCAAATCCAGTTCATCGTTACCACACAACACAGTTTAGGTGACCAGGTCTGGGGAACCATCTCTTGTTGGTTCAGTAAAGGTATAAACTTGTGTCTTTGAGAGGAATTTCTCAATATGTCTTGGCTCTGAATCTTGGATGAGAAATTGACCTTTCTCTAGCCTCTCTGACTGTTGGATGTTATCAGCCTGTTGGACCGTAGATGTAAAATTAGCCTGGTTCCCTCTGAGGGTGTTGGCTATTATACCCATTAACCTCAATTTTTTATTCCGTGGGTTTGGCTGTATGCATCCCTCAAATTCCTCGACTTTAGAAATTAGCATCTGTATAGTGTCCACCAATCTCTCAGTCATCTAAGTAAGCTGTTTCTACTGATAGGGCAATTTAAACCCGATCTTGTCTAGATGTCTGCTAATTTTGTTACCAAGCAAATCACATCTCATCGGACCTTTAGAACTGTGGCTACTGTTGTCACTAGGCAGATTTCTACCTGTTGCTGGGCAAAAAGCATGTCTTTTTAAATTCTTATTTGTGCTGTTGCTAGGCAGATTCCTGACAGGAATTTGGAGGCCGCCACACCACATCAAGCGTGGTTGACCAGGAGTCCCTCCATCTCTTACCATCAACCATTGGCATGTTGGGATGACTTGTAGGTTGATACTCAACCTGTTTGTCCGCGTTATGAACGCAAGCTCCTTGGCCATCAATCCCTGGGGTGGGACTCGAACCCAGAGCTTCTGGCTCAGAAGCAGGGATGCTAACCACTACATCACAAAACCTCCATGGAATGCAAGGAGCCAGGGGCTAATTTAGAAAGCAGAACATCAAAGGTAATAATCTTTGGATTATTTTGAGCCACAAGCAAATTGGCTCAGGGAAAATACAATTGGAGAGATAAAATGAGTGGCTCAAAGTTTGGAGTGGGAGAGATGGGTTTTGATTCATGGGGCACTGGCACCTGTACTGGGAAATCTAAGAGTTGTTCTGTTGGGATGATCACCACCTAGCCAGGGTTCCAGGTTCAATTCCAGTCTTGGATGACTTTCTCCCAGTGTCTGTGTGGGGTTTTGCCAGGTGTTCCGGTTACCTCCCACTGTCCAAAGGTGTGTGGTTTAGATTGAATGACCATGTTAAATTGCCCCTTAGTGTCCCAAGATGTGTAGGTTAAGGGATTAGCAGGGTTAATACATAGCGTATTAGGTCTGGGTGGGGTGCTATCTTAGAGTCGGTGCTGACTCGATGGGTCGAATAGCCTTCTTCTGCACTGTAGGGATTCTATGAATCATGCTGGGATGAGTTTTCTGGCAAGTCTCACGCAGTGCAGTAGAGGACTTCAAACTACACGGAGCGGGGGATCACATTTTGGAAGATGTGATAAATTAAAGATGGAAGAGGTGAGAGTAAGATAGCAATAAGGTAAATGATAATCAGAGCGTGGCAGGAAGGGACCGAGCATACAAATTTAAGAGTGAGCCAGCAGATAAAGCGAGACATTGTAAACATGGTGAAAAATAAACCGAGCTAAAAGCTCTGCAACTAAGTGCACATGGTATCTGGAACAGAATGGATGGATCGATAGCTCAAAAGAGAAATAAATATGTAGACAGTGCTCCAGATGTGGTCTTGTTACTGCTCTGAAGCCAAGAGGGTGTTTTAAACACTCGAAAATCTCAGCAGGTCTGGCAGCATCTGTGAAGAGAGAAAAGAGTTGACGTTTCGACCCTTTGTCAAAGCTTTGACAAAGGGTCAGCTCCTTTTTCTCTCTTCACAGATGCTGCCAGACCTGCTGAGATTTTCCAGCATTTTCTCTTTCGGTTTCAAATTCCAGCATCCATGATATCCAGAGTGTGTCCATGGTGTGTGGGGTCCTTAATTATGCTGGCTGCTTCGCCAAGGCAGCGGGAAGTGTAGACAGAGTCAATGGATGGGCGGCTGGTTTGCGTGATAGATTGGGCTACATTCACAACCTTTTGTAGTTCCTTGCAGTCTTGGGCAGAGCAGGAGCCATACCAAGCTGTGATGCAACCAGAAAGAATGCTTTCTATGGTGCATCTGTAAAAATTGGAGAAAGTCGTAGCTAACATGCCAAATTTCCTTAGTTTTCTGAGAAAGTAGAGGCATTGGTGGGCTTTCTTAACTATAGTGTTGGCACAGAGGGACCAGGACAGGTTGTTGGTGAGGACAACTATAGCTTAAGAATAAGAGGTCTCCCTTTTAAGGCAGGAATGAGCAGAATTTGTTTTCTCTCAGAGAGTCATTAGAGTGTGGGATTCACTTCCCCAGAAGATAATGGAAGCTGGCTCTTTAAACTTATTCAAGGGGTAGGAAGGAAAGTGTCACGGAGGCCACAATCAGATCAGTTTTATCTTATTGGATGGCGGAGCAGGCTCAAGGGGCCAAATGGCCTACTCCTGCTCCAAATTTGTATGTTGGTATCTGCGATTTTGGGTCATGGAAATGATTGACTCGTACCAGTTTGGAAAGTAGACACAAAAAAAAATTACATATGCAAAAACATTGCTCCAAAGAACTCATCAAAGTGAAGTCAGTTAAAACGCTACTTCAGACGTATTCCCCATATATAGTGCTGAGCATACCAAAATGCCTTCTCCACAAACCTGTCAAACAGCTTGCCAAGTGGTGTCAGAATGTCTTCTGCTCACAAAGTGTCCAAATTCCCGCAAGACTAAATTTCCCCTTCATTTTGACAAACAACAAGACCAGAACAACAGGGGGCTAAACCTCTGTCAAGCAACACAATTCTCTGAAAGACAATCTTCCCGTTTCATCCCTTCTTCTATGACCTACAGATTAAGGTTGGCTCATAGCTGGGCCTTCATTAGTTCCAATAAATTTTCCCTTGTTTATTTTGGTAACGCTGTGTTCTGCGTTTTGCACCGCAGCATTACAAATACGTCGGAATCATCCTGCTCAAAAAAAGCACAACACACTCATTTCTGGTTTTGGCACCCATCCAATGTGTAATTTATTCATCAACAAATGTGTTTAGAAGTAGTGGCATAAACAACCCTTGAAAGAGTTTTCACCCTGTGATTCACGTTACTGATAGATAATGCAGTCATACAGCACAAACCTTGCTTTGCTATTCTGTTAATTGATACTTGTATGCATGTTTGCCTAAATGCTGAATTAAGGGGAGGTGATGGACTAGTGGTATTATTGCTGGACTATTAATCAGCTGCGTCATGGGTTCAAATCCCGCCAAGACAGATGGTGGAATTTGAATTCAAGAAAATATATCTGGAATAAAAGAATCTACTGGTGACCATTGTCTGAAAAACCCATCTGGTTCACTAACATCCTTTAGTTTAAAAAAAAGCTTAAAGTTTATTTATTAGTGTCACAAGTAGGCTTACATTAACATTGCAATGAAGTTACTGTGAAAATCCCCCAGTCGTCACACTCTGGCGCCTGTTTGGGTACACTGCGGGAAAATTTAGAAAAGCCTAACCCTGCTTTAGGACATGCTTCTGCCATCCTTACCTGGTCCGGCCTACATGTGACTTCAGAGCCAGAGTAATATGGTACACTCTCAACTTCCCTCGGGCAACGAGGTAGGGCAATAAATGTTGGCCTGTGATGCCCATGTCCCACGAATGAATTTAAAAAAGTATTAAAAGAGAGCAGCATAGTGTAATTTAGTTCATGGATTTGAGGTTAGTGGCAAACAAACATTACTTTGTATTCCACTTGCCTACAAACTTTTGCTGGACTTTAGCATCCAAACTTGCATTGATTCGCAATCCATTTTGTGTACAGCATCCTGGACAAATAGACCTGTGTCTACAGGCCAAAGCAACTAGGCACCTCCTTAATCAGGTTAAAGAAGTTGACTGAGCCACACACAGGGCTGGAATATCCTGGCCCATGAAGGTGGGTTGGTGGCCAGATGGAGTGAGGGAGAGCCTATGGGAAAGCTAAATCGAGTCAGCTCCCTGACCCATTCCTACCTCAATATAGACCCAACTCCTGCCAGAGATCCCAACCTACAGGATCGGAACCAGGAAAGATATATTAGAGTATTTAATCCATTCTCAAATCATATACAGAGAGTGAAATAAAGAGAGAGAAAAAGAACAGTATGATCGAGAGATAAAGATACAAGAGACTGAGAAAAAGTTGAAAAAATATTTACTTTCTAAATAAAACCTGAAGGAATGAGACTTGGAAAAGTATATTTTCAACACAAGAAAGGCCGACTGGTAACAATTAAGACTTTATCACACCAATAAAAATGTAATTACAGTGGGATGGATGAACCCCAATTTTTTCTGTGTGTTTAACAAATACCTATCGACCATCCCAGGTACTTTGATTTCAAGAAGAAATTAGATAAAGTTCTTGTGGCTAAAGGGAACAAGGGATATGCGGGGAGAAGGCTGGATCAGGATATTAAATTTGATGATCAGCCATGATCAGAATGATTGGTGGAGCAGGCTCGAAGGGCCGAATGGCCTACTCCTGCTTCTAGTTTCTATGTTTCCATTTCATGCCGTGTGTCTCACTGAGATACCAGTATTGTGAAGATTCTGGAGGGGAAATGTAACCTGGACAGCAACGTTATCGTCGTCATGGCTTCCGTGAGTGAAAACAGGCATGGAGATGTTACAAATTTTAAAGCTATATTTAGAAAGCTGTTCAGGTGGCTGCAACATATGACTTTTGGCATGTGAACTGGAGTCTAGGCTGCAGAGTCTGTGGACAACATCTGATTAACAATGTGCCTGAGTGAAGGACCATCACAGACAAAACCAGACGAATAGGGCAGAATTTTGGCACCTTGCCCGCCCTGGAATCAGAGCAGGCGAGGCTCGCAGAACAGAAATCTCCGTTGGCCTCAGGTGGGATTTTACCATCTCACCCGAGCAAAGTCTTAAAATCCCACCCATTGAGTTCCAAGAAGACAAGAATGGGTTGATAGAATTTAAAAAGAATGAAAGGGACTGAGCTAGAATTCTGGTTAACAGACAACTTTTCACATTTAAATCGGGGAAGAGAAAGTTTCCAAATCAGCAGACAGGTAGTGAAAGAGATGTCTCAACCCAGGATGTTTATCAGCCTAATACACCACCTTATTTGGAAAAGCACTTTGGACTTGCACCACGTCACATGTTTTGTTGTCTACTTTTAAAACAGCGCGAATCAGCTCTGCAGAGATAGAGCAACCAGCATAAAGCCACAGACTCAGCTGCAGTCAACAAAAACACCAAGGTAATAAACAGCAACACATTGAAAGTGGGAGAAGGACTCTGCACAACCTGTTCCAACTTCAAGTTCACCTGAGACCCAATCTCTTGGCGATTAGATGAAAAGAAACCTTGCAGCTTCCTCTGTTTTTCAACACATTCAATCCAGCCAAGCATGAACTAATCTAAGAACACACAAACCTGCTACAAAACGAGAATGAAACAATCCCAAATTGTGACTGTATTTTTTTCCTTCATCTGTATCTAACCTTTACAGATTGATAGCATGTTTGTGATATTGCATTTTCAAACTGATGGGGCAAGTGCGAGGTCATAAGTAACCTTTAGTTTAAAACTCACAAAACAGCTTGCTGATGGGATTACTTACATTGTGAAAACCACACTGACAATAAAAATACACTCACCTTACATACAAAATACTTTGACCGCAGATAATAAGAAAATACACAAATTCTGTCAAATGGCGTTTTTGTTTGATTTGGGCCACGATCTCAACATTTTGCCCTGCCGGCATCCTGCCACTGCCCACCGGGCACACTGGCACTGCCAGCCTGTCACACTAGCAGTGCCCTTGGGGCACTGCACAGTGCCAAGGGGACAGGGCTCGCGGCCGCTCTGACAGCGATCAGCCGATCCGTGCACGGGGGTGGGGGTGTTTCGGCCATGAAGACCCATGATGGTGCGGGTGGGGAGAGAAGGTCAGCCATGAAGGCCAGCTGTAGCTGTGGGACGCAGTCACTGACAAATCTCTGTGCTCACAGAGATCTACACATGCGCAATTGCGCAATTGCGCCCTCTGCTGCTATTTTTGGTGAGTTTAGGCCCGCCTCCTGTTGACAAGAATCAGGTTTAGCTTCATTTTTTTGACAGCTTGAGGTAACATTTGATTTTTATCTCGCCCAAAAAAAAAGCGCGATTCTCTCCCGTTTTTGCGCTCATTTGGCATTTAAAATTTTTTTGGTAAGATCGTCCCCTTAGTCTTTAATGGTGGCAAATGTTGATAGCTTCACTGTTAGTTTTACCCCAAAATCTGAGACCATGATTTATTTTATTCCAATCAAAAGCAAGAAAGCATGTCATGAAACTGACCACAATGGTATGGTAGCAATGAGACAAAGTTAGTATCTTCCTTGCTATCATACAAGTAGCCATTGCTATAAAAACTTCTAAAGACTAGGATAATTATAATTCTTCAGCCTATAAATTTCAAGGTTATAGACTGCAACCTTCATAACCACATTTCATAGCAATTCACTTCCCGGGAAATACTTTGGGACATTAAAGTAAAAAGTATTGTTTAATGAAACTTCTTTCTTTCCTGCTCTATCAATGGCCCAGCAGGGACCTGTAAGGACTTGTGATTTAGAGGAGAATTATAGAGTCAGAGAAATTGGCACCAATTTGGTGAGGGAATTAATGGAGGAAAGCTATGCACTGCTTTCATTGTATTACAGCATTGGCGCACGTGGTGATGGGCGGAACTTTCTGACCAAACGTGTCCCAAGGCCAGAAATTCCCACCCAAGGTCAACAGACCTTTGCATTGTCCACCTAATTTCCTGTCCCACCCGCTACGATTCCCGTGGCGGGCAGGTGGGAAAATTCCGGCCTGATGTGCTTGGAACATCACTGTGTTTGTTTCATAATCATCACCATTGTGATATAAAAATCTACCAATGTGTCCCATGTTGATAATTTGTACCCCTAATGTTTTTATTAATCTTTTCCAGGCTGATGGTATCCATTAGATGAAGAGTTCAAACTCCCAACAGATCCAAAATGCCATTCACTTAAGTCTACGTGGACATTCACCTCAGCTTGCATATCCATTGACATCCATCCCACCCATTGACTATCTACACTTCCCGCTACCTCAGAAAAGCAGCCAGCATAATCAAGGACCCCACTCACCCTAGACATACTCTCTTCCACCTTCTTCCATCAGGAAAAAGATATAAAAGTCTGAGGTCATGTGCCAACCAACTCAAGAACAGCTTCTTCCCTGCTGCCACCAGGCTTTTGACTGGACCTACCTCGCATTAAGTTGATCTTTATCAACTTAACCTTTATCAAGGTTATAGACTGCAACCTTCATAACCACATTTCATAGCAATTCACTTTCCTGGAAATACATCCTGCATCCTCTCCTTCCCTTCTCACCTATGCAGTTTACAAATGGTATACATTGTCTATACCATATCCCAATGCACGTGAGAATAAAAAAAAAATCAAATATCATTTTGGCGATATCAGTAAGAGCACAGCACTTTGCATTTATGTAGTGCTTTTATTGTGGCAAACACAGACATAACAAATAAAAACAACAAGCTGAAGAAAGATATATTAAGAGGAGGCATCTGTAGACTTGTTTAAGGAGACAAGTCACATGCAGACTCTTGAAGAAAGGAACTGGGGATCCAACGTGGTTAAAGGCACAGCCATCACTTGTGGGGCAATGGGAAAACAAGTTAAGAAAGGCAACCAACATCTCTACATTCTCAGAAGACTAAGGAAATTTGGCATGCCTGCTACAACTCTCATTACCTTCTGCAGATGCACCATAGAAAGCCTTCTTTCTGGTTGCATCACAGCTTGGTATGGCTCCTGCTCTGCCCAAAACCGCAAGAAACTACAAAGGGTCATAAATGAAGCCCAGTCCATCACGCAAACCAGCCTCCCACCCATTGACTCTGTCTACACTTCCCGCTGCCGTCAGGAAAAAGATATAAAAGTCTGAGGTCAAGTACCAGCCGACTCAAGAACAGCTTCTTCCCTGCTGCCATCAGACTTTTGAATGGACCTACCTCGCATTAAGTTGATCTTTCTCTACACCCTAGCTATGACTGCAACACTGCATTCTGCACCTTCTCCATTCCTTCCCTATGAACGGTATGCTTTGTCTGTTTTGTGCGCACGAAACAATCTTTCCACTGTATACCAATACATGTGATAATAATAAAATCAAAAAGAAAGATCCTGGTGAGGGGCTAGAATAGGACTGGTAGATGTTACAGAAACACCAAGGGAAAGGCAAATGGACTAAGCGTTTATTTTATTCCTATAATAGTGCACTAAGCACTATTCTGTGGATCAATGACAGTTTTACTTTTGCAGCTTGCAGAATCATTACCTACTTCATATTTGACACTTGACAAACTGCTACCTGACTTGATACAACAACGGCATAATAAAAAGAACATTGCCAGACTTAAAGGTAAAAATTTCATCATGAAGCCCTTTACAACAGATTCAAAATATATCCAAGCATGGTGGCTGAACTGATCGTTAAATAGTGATCAAGCTGAGAGATTAATTTTCTCACATTCTGCTGCTCATTAATTTTGGATTGTTAGCTTGTTATCCAAGCTCAGATATAGGTGGTCTGAGCAGCGAAATGCAGTAAATTACACTCCTGCTTGCTACTGTTTATCATTGGTATTTAAATGAGCAGAACTAGCTGCAGCCCCTAAGAACAGGAGATGACCGTTTGAACTAACAGCGAACGCTTACTGGCTACCGAGCCTGCCCTCTGACCACGAATTCTGAATGTTTAATTGTGCTTTGAAGACTTCCTGCTTGCACATCAATGCTACTCAATTTCCACAGCAAAAGCAACTCCATTTGTTAAGAAAGGTGAAAGAGAGAGAAATCAGGAAATTATGGATCTACCAGTGTAACATCTGTTGTGGGGTAAGTTACAGGAATTTATAATTAAGAGCAAAACTACTGAGTGGCGAGAGAAATCGGAATTGCTTAGAGTCAACGCGGATTTGTAAAGGGTAGGTCATGTCTAATGAATCTAATTAATTTTTTGAGGCAGTAACTAAATTGGTAGCCAGGGGAACGTATATAGTTACAATTTGTACGTGCTTTCAGCAGACACGTGATAAAGTTCTGCACAAGAACTGGTTGGTTAAATGAAAACTCCTGGAATTGATGGCATATTAGTGACCTAGTTAGAAGATTGGTTAGCCCTTAGAAGGGAGAGAGGAGGGATAATGTATACGAAGTATTATTCTGTAATTCTATATAACTCTAAATACTTAAATTGGAAGGAAGTGACTCGTTGTTTCCTACTGGGATATGTGCTGAGCCAGCTACTATTCACTAGATTTATTAATGACTTACATAATCATAATTAGAGGGCCACACAATCATTTTCTGATGATACAAAGGTAGATTTAAGTTTATTTATCATTAGTGTCCCAAGTAGGCTTACATTAACATTGCAATGAAGTTACTGTGAAAATCCCCTAGTCGCCACATTCCGGCGCCTGTCTGGGTACACTGAGGGAGAATTTAGCATGGCCAATGCATCTAACCAACACGCCTTTCGGACTGTGGGAGGAAACCGGAGCACCCAGAGGAAACCTACCCAGACACGGGGAGAACGTGCAGACTCCGCACAGACAGTGACCCAAGCTGGGAATCGAACCCAGGTTCCTAGCGCTGTGAGGCAGCGGTGATAACCACTGTGCCACCATGCATGAGGACACGTATGAAAAAAAAATGGGACAACACAGGGAAAATTAGAAAACAAGTTAAACAATGGCAGGCCAAAAAATGAGAACAACTAATGGACACATTAATATGAATGGACACAGCTTCTAAACAGAACTAACCACAGAATAGAGCTGAACAAAATGAACAATTTCAAAAGTAGGAACACTCGAGAACAAAAACTTTTGAAGAATTTTGTTACCGCAATCAACTGCAGTCTTTAACAATGCTATACTTTATTACAAGTGTTAAACATAATTCTATCCCTGGAATGGTGATTTATTAAATATTCATATTCATGATACATAATGTTTTATTAGATTGTGTGTTGAGTGTCACTTTACTCTTTGACAGCTGGCAGTTCCAAGGAAATGAGTCCCTGCGACCCAGTTGCTTTGTTCTGATTTCAGCTTAAGTACCATGAAATAAACACTTAGCTATTGTAGAACTATTCAAAAACTTTTGCAACCATTACACTAACCCTGAACCACAAAGAGAAAAGTAAACTCTTCCATTTTCTTCATCATATGCTTCCTTTCTTTCCCTTTTATATTCATATTTGGTGCTTATTATTTTCCTTTCATTAGCCTATCTTTTCTGCCCTTTTACTCTGCCAGAACGCTAAGCACTTGACATTTTCCCTTCTTCTCCCTGATTCTTACATACAAACATCCAAATTAGGAGCAGGAGTAGGCCATTCAGCTCCTCAAGCCTGTTCTGCCATTCAATAAAATCACGGCTGATCTGATTGCAACTTTAACCCCACATTCCCACCTACCCCAGTAACATTTCATGCCCTTTGTGAATCAAGAATCTATCTAAACTTTTTTTTAAAGTTTATTTATTAGTCACAAGCAAGGCTTACATTAACACCGCAATGAAGTTACTGTGAAAATCCCTTAGTCGCTTCGGCACCTGTTCGGGTCAATGCACCTAACCAGCTCGTCTTTCAGAATGTGGGAGGAAACCAGAGCACCCGGAGGGAACCCACGCAGACACGGGGAGGACATGCAAACTCCGCACAGACAGTGACCCAAGCCGGGAATTGAACCCGGGTTCCTGTCGCTGTCAAGCAGCGGTGCTAACCACTGTGCCACTGTGATGAGATCTTGCTCTGCCTGAAAAAAAATTCAAAGACCCTGTTCCTCAAAAGGCAGTGGAAGCAGAGTTCCAGAGACTCTCAACCCTCAGAAAAAAATTCCTCCTCATCTTTGTCTTAATCGAGTGATCTCTTATTTTGAAAAAGTGTTGCCTCGTTCTAGATTCACCAACAAGAGGAAACATTCTCTCCACATCCATCCTATCAATACGCCTCAGGATCTTAAAGGCTTCAATCAAGTTGTCTCTTTTAAATTCTAGTGGATACAGACCCAACCTCTCCTCATAAAACTACCCACCCATTCCTGGTATTTGTCTAGTAAACCTTCTCTGAACTGCCTCTAATGCATCTACATCTTTCCTTAAATAGGGAGGCCAATACTGTACACAATGTTCCCGATGTTGTCTCACCAATGCACTGTGCAACTGAAGCATAATATCCTTAACATGCCATCTCTACACCCTAGCTATGACTGTAACACTACATTCTGCACCCTCTCCTTTCCTTCTTCCCTATGTATTCTATGAACAGTATGCTTAGTCTGTATAGCACGCAAGAAACAATGCTTTTCACTATATACCAATACATGTGACATTAAAAAATAATCAAATCTTAATCAATTCCCGTCACAATAATTCCTAACACCAACCTTTTAGTATTTGATGCACTAGGACACTCTGACCCCTCTGCACATCGGAGCTCTACAACCTTGCACCATTTAGACAATGCACTCATTTTTTATTCTTCTTGCCAAAACGGACAATTTCACATTTTCCCACATTATACTCCATTATGCCCACTCACTTAACCTATGTTCTTTTGTAACCTCCTTACATCCTCTCCACAATTTACTTTCCTACCTATCTTGCATCATCAGCAAATTTAGCAATCATACCTTCAATCCCTTCATCCAAGTCATTTACATAAATTGTAAAAATTGAGGCCCCAACGCTAATCCCTGTGTCACACCACTCATCACAACCTCCCAACTAGAAAAAACCCATTTATGCCAACTCTGGCTAGCTGACAGGAAACAATCTTCAATCTATACCAATGTGTTACCCACTACATGAGCTTTTCATAGAATCCCTACAGTACGGGAGGCAGCCATTCGGCCCATTGAGCCTGCACCGACAACAATCCCACCCCAGACCCTATCCCACATATTTACCATTAGTCCTTCTGGCACTAAAGGCAATTTAGCATGGCCAATCAACCTAACCCGCACATCCTTGCATTGTGGGAGGAAACCAGAGCACCTGGAGGAAACCCACACACACACGGGGAGAATGTGCAAACTCCATACAGCGAGTTACCCAGGGCTGGAATTGAACCAGGGTCCCTGGTGCTGTGAGACAGAAGTGCTAACCACTGTGCCACCATGCCACCCTTTCATTTCATTTTAATTGATACAATAACCTTTGATATGGCACTTTATCAAATGCCTTCTGGAAATTGAAGTACAGTACATCCACTGGTTCCCCTTTAGCCACAGCACCTGTGACTCCTTCAAAGAACGCCAATAAATGGTTAAACATGATGTCAATTTCACAAAACCATGTTGACTCTGCCCGATTGTTTTGAATTTTTCCAAATAACCTGCTATAACATCTTTAGTAATGACTTCTAAAACTTTTCCTATGATAAATGTTAGGCTAACTGACCAGTGCTTTCCTGCTTTCTGTCTCCCTCCCTTTTTGAACTAGGAGTTACATTTGCTATCTTCCAATCTAATGGAACCTTTCACAAGTCTATGGAATTTTGGAAAATTAAAACTAATGCATCAGCTATCTCAATATTCACTTCTGAGGTGAAGTCCATCTGGACCTGGGGATTTGCCAGCCCACAGCCCCAACGATTTCTGGCGATTGTGATTTTCCGGCGTTCCTCACTCACTTTCATTTCCCGATTTACATCTGTTTCTGGGATGTGCCCTCTATAGTGAAGACAGGTGCAAAACACCTGTTTAATTCATCCGCCATAACCCTACTTTCCATGACCAATTCCCCAGATGTACTTACTACAGGATCAATGCTCACTTTATTAACTCTTTTCTGATTTAACTATTTATAGAAACTCTTGTCTGTCTTTATATTACTGGCTAGCTTTTTCTCAGACTCTAGTTTCTTCCCCCTTATCAATCCATCATTCTTTGATGTTCCTTATATTCTTTCCAATCTCCTGACCTGCCACTTGTCTTTGAACAAATAAGCTTTCTTTTTAATTTTAAATAGTCTTTTACTTTTTTTAAGTTACAAACTATTTTGATGGAAGGAACATAAATTAATGTATTTTCATTAATAGCTAGATTCAAAAGCTTTTGGAAACCTAGTATAAAATTAGTACAAGTTCCCCTGGTAACAGGCAGTTACCTGCCCAACTGGAATTCATTACTGGAGTCTTTTATAAGACAGGCCTAGGACTGGGCCTGCTGAATCGATGTCCCAGGTAGTGTATTTGTGTGATTTGAGCAGCCTACATGTGTGTAATTAGTCAGGAAGCCTGACCCGGAAAGGAAAGTTTCAAAGTTTTTATTTATTAGTCACAAGTAAGGCTTATATTAACACTGCAATGCATTAACACTGCAATGAAGTTACTGTGAAATTCCCCTAGTCGCCACACTCCAACACCTGTTCGGGTCAATGCACCTAACCAGCACGTCTTTCAGACTGAGAGAGGAAACCAGAGCACCCGGAGGAAACCCACGCAGACACGGGGAGAACGTGCAGGATCCGCACAGACAGTGACCCAAGCCGGGAATCGAACGCAGGTCTCTGGCGCTGTGAGGCAGCAATGCTAACCACTGTGCAGAGCAAAGTGTATTACGGAATGCAAAGTAAAACCACTACTGTGGTGTACAGACATTAGTCCCTACCTGAGATTACAGTTTATCAGGCCCAGTCCTGGGCCTGTCTTATAACAAGCCCAGGCAATGAGCTCTAGCTGGGCAGGTCACTCCCTGTTACCAGGGGAGCTTATTCTCAGCGAGCCCCACAGGGAGATCAATCAGTGATTCCCCATGGACCTCATGGGATTTTTCACAATGTAGTTGCTAAGGAAAAAAAGAGCCTACAAGACAATGGCCCCTAATTGGCAAACACTCTGAGGGCTCTTAAAAAGTTGATCATGTGTTAAATCAGAGTTAATGTTTTCTCTTTCTGTTTTTGTTGAATGCATTTGCAGAACCAGTTAAATGTACTCGGAGGTCACATTCACCCACCCACCTGGTGAGAAACTGATCAGACTTGAATGGATAGTCAAATTAGGGGAGGGGAGGGGGGTGTTGCGGAACAGGTGACCAATTTGATCCAAATGTGTGGGCGAGACTGAATCGACCCTCTCGGTAAGCTTTCCTGCATTTCAACCAAGACTGATTTTGAAGGTTCAGGTCAGAACTCACCTGCTGTAATCCTGTTTAAAGGAAGAAGAAATAAAGAATTTGCACATCCTCAAAGCATCAAAAGTTTTTTTTTTAAACTCTAAGACTGGGAATGTACAAGTTCTATAATGTATTTATTGTTTAACTTAAAAAACTTAGTATAACTACAAATAATCACCAAATAAAGACGCTAAATTAATCAATAAAATTAGATTATTCTAAGATACAGCAGAGAGGAGAGTGACCAAGATTCTCTGACCTTGCCCACTGCTGGGATTTTTCAGTCCCGCTGCAGTGAATGGAGATTTGGCTGAGCGCCAAATTCTCCATTGTTACTGGCAGCAGGGCATGCGAGACTGGAGAATCCTGTCTGCAGAATGTGAATGTTTGTGGATGGCAAAACTGTGCTAAGCAAACAGATGCACCAGCTCAGGGTCATTGAGTTAGAATGCAAGTTCGAGTGATTCCGGCACGTAACGGAGAGAGGTTTCGCTATAGTTTTATCTAGGATATAGTGCTTTGCACTGGCTCAGTAAAGGGCGACTGTGACTAATAGGGAATGGAGAAACATGGAATTAGATGAGGTTGAGAAAGAGGCCCCACAGTCACTGATCCTGTGCAATAAATGTGATGTATTTATTACCTGTGAGGACAAGGAGAAAGGCTGAAGAGCGAACAGCCACAATGCAGACCAAGGTATCATTGTCCAGGATGTAGGAGTGTTGGCAAGAGGCAAATACAGAATAGAAACATAGTGGTAATAGGGGTCCCTGTAATTTGTGGGATAGATATTGTCCTTTGTAGCCAAGATTGAGAATCTCAAAGGGTGTGTTGGCTACCCAGTGTCGAGATAAGGAATATAGAATCATAGAATCTACAGTGCAGAAGGAGGCCATTCGGCCTATCGAATCTGCACCGACCACAATCTCACCTCGGCCCTATTCCTGTAACCCCTCATATTTACCCTGCTAATCCCCCTACACTAGGGTTAATTTAGCATGGCCAATCAACCTGACCCGCACATTTTTGGACTGTGAGGGGAAACCGGAGAACCCGGAGGAAATCCACGCAGATACGGGGAGAATGTACAAACTCCACACAGACACAGTCAGCCGAGACCAGAGTTGAACCACTGTGCCACCATGCTGCCCTGACAGCAGATTATGGAAGAACATGGAATGGGTGGGGTAAATCCAGTTGCCATAGTCCACCTTGGAACTGACAGCAAAAGGCAGGAACAAGGATGTGGTTGTGCAGAAAATGTATCAGGATTTAGGATAATAATAGTGTCTTCTAGATTACTGCCTGAGCCCTGTGTAAATTGGCACAGAAACAGTCAGATCAAGAGAACCAACATGTGACTAAAAGGTTGGTGTACTAAAGAAGGGTTCTTTTTCATGGGACACTGGCACTGGTGATGGCCTAGTGTATTATCACTAGGCTATTAATCCAGAAACTCAGCTAATGGTCTGGGGACCCAGGTTCGAATCCCACCACGGCAGGTGGTGGAATTTGAATTCAATAAAAAATATCTGGAATTAAGAATCCTCTGATGACCATTAAACCATTGTCGATTGTCGGAAAAACCCAGTTGGTTCACTAATGTCCTTTAGGGAAAGAAATTTGCCATCCTGACCTGGTCTGGCCTATATGTGACTCCAGAGCCACAGCAATGTGGTTGACTCTCAACTTCCCTCCAAGGGCAACTAGGGATGGGCAATAAATGCTGGCCAGCCAGCGACGCTCATGTCCCATGAATGAAATAAAAACTAGTTCTGGAACAGGAAGGAGCTGTAACAACAGAACGGGCTTCACCTGATTCAGGATGGAACCCATGTCTTAATGGAAAGGGTAAATAAGGAGGTAGCAAAAGCTTTAAACTAGTACAACCCAGGGAAAGATCAATACGAAATTTAAGCAGCCCGATGGTAGGGAAAAAATAAACTAAGGGAGGATATTGATGGCAAGGGGATAAATAAAGCTATAAAACCGTCTAAAAAGGTGATTGAAAGCAGGAGGAAATCCTATTTAAAATTAGTTCAAATGCCTGCACACAGTGTCTGTAATAAAACAGGGAAGGTGGAGGCAATCACATATTGGGAGGAACCAGTTATAGTAGAGATTATTGAGACATTGCTACAGAAAAGTCAGGACTGGAAATTAATCAGTGCAGGGTAAAAGATATTTAGATAAGATAGAAGGGGGAGGAGTAAGGGCCAGTGGAATAGCTGTATTTATTGGGGATAATAATAATGGCAGCAGGAAAAAGGGATACAACTATCTGCAAGATACAAATAGGGTAGTAATAAAAGATTAGAAAGGACCCATGACACTAACAGGTGTGGTCCACAGACCACCAAATAGTGGCAAGGACGTGGAGGAAGAAATACGCAGAAACATTTGGAAATTGACTAAAAAGAGATAGAATAACAGGAACATGGGACATAAGAACATAAGAAATAGGAGCAGGAGCAGGCCATCCAGCCCCTCGAGCCTGCCCCGCCACCCAACAAGATCATGGCTGATCCGACGTGGATCAGCACCACCCACCCGCCCGATCCCCACAACCCTCAATTCCCTCACCGCTCAGGAATCCATCCATCCGCGCTCCAAACATACTCCGCGAGGTAGCCTCCACCACCCCAGTGGGCAGAGAACTCCAGAGATCCACCACCCTCCGGGAGAAGAAGTTCCCCCCCAACTCCGTCCCAAACCGACCCCCCTCCACTTTGAGGCGGTGCCCTCCAGTCCTAACCTCCCCACCAAGTGGAAAGAATCCCTCCGCCTCCACCCCATCCAGCCCCCGCATCATCCCACAAGTCTCCACAAGATCCCCCCTCATCCTTCCAAACTCCAACGAGCACAAACCCAATCTCCTCAGCCTCTCCCCACAATCCAAACCCCTCATCTCCGGCACCAACCCGGTGAACCCTCTCTGCACTCCCCCCAATGCCAACACATCCCTCCTCACACAAGGGGACCAATACTGCACACAGTATTCCAGCTGCGGCCTCACCAATGCCCTGTACAGGTGCATCAAGACATCCCTGCTTTTATATTCTATCCCCCTCGCAATATAGGCCAACATCCCATTTGCCTTCTTGATCACCTGTTGTACCTGCAGACTGGGCTTTTGCGTCTCATGCACAAGGACCCCCAGGTCCCTTTGCACGGTAGCATGTTTTAATTTGTTTCCATTGAGATAGTAATCCCATTTGTTATTATTTCCTCCAAAGTGTATAACCTCGCATTTCTCAACGTTATACTCCAAGGAGCCGGAATAGATTCTTCAGCGCGCTCCACAATTTGATCATGGCAATCTGACTGTAGTCTCAACACATCCACATATCATGGTCATCACAACTGGTTTTTGTCTTTGAAAACCAGTAATGATTCATGCCGGCAAGGGGTGGGAGGGGTGCTTCAATAGGGCTGGATGCTATGGCGTAAAGCCATTTAATTATGTTTAAATGCATTTAAGTTCATGCAAACCAGGTTCACCATGTTACCAGTGGTTTGGGGGGGTGGGGAGATGATTAAGATCTCAAACCGAGATCTCGCCGATGCAAATCCCGCTATGGCTTTCGCGCGAGATTTAACGGCCAAAACGGGATTTGCACCCATGGCTCACAGTGAGAAACATTTAAATGTGTTCAATAGAGTACAGGAAAAATATATTACGTTAAAAGGAAAGAACAAACTAAACACGAGTGACAGTCATTACAAGATGACGTCAATAAACTTGCAGAATGGTTAACTAATTGGCAAATGAAGTTCAACACAGCTGGATGTGAAGTAATATATTTGGTAAAAACGGGGAGGTCATGTTATATAGTCGGAAGGTGCAAGTCGAGACTGAGTAGAGGAATGAAGGGATCAATAAGAACAAATACAGCAATCATTCAAAGTTGCCCCTCAGATTAGCAAGGCCACATGAAACAGCAAAGGACTAGGCCTTATTTCAAAATGCATAGGATCGCAGACTGGGGAAGTTAAGTTAAACCTGCGTTGCACCTTGATTAGACCACATTACGTACAGTTCCAGTCGCCGTGTCTGGTCTCTTTCCTCTTGTAAAGTGGCCTCACAGAGGAATTTAAAATTATGAAAGGTTTTGATTAAGTGGACATGGAGAAAATGTTTCCTCTTGTGGGGAAGAGCATAATCAGAGGCCATCAACGTAAGATAGTCATCAGGAAATCCAACCGGGAATTTGGAAGAAACTTCTTTACGCAGAAAGCGGAACGTGAAACTTGCTGCCACAGGGAATAATTGAAACAAACAGTACGGATGAACTTAAGGGGAAGTTAGGCAAGCATGAGGGAGAAGACAATCGAGTCACAATGTTGGATTTTAATGAGGAAAGAGGTTCAAGAGAAGCACAAATACATGCATGAACTGATTGGGCTGAATGGCCTGTGTCTGCTGGTATATCCTATGTAAGTTAACAGCTATGATGAAGAAGAACTATTATAGTTTGAATTTGTAGTTATGGGTATGCTTTGTCTGTATAGTGCGCAAGAAACAATACTTTTCACTGTAGACTGATAAATGTGACAATAATAAATCAAATAGTTTCTAAGTTTTAAAACAATGTGGTTTATCAAACCCCTTCAGATTTTACCAATGCTTTTGATCTGAGAAGTCACGCTTATAATGCATTTTATTCTCAATTACTGAAATAATTGCAAACGGTTATGAATCTATCAGTGAATAGGAGATACAGATTGGTAAATGAAATTCAGAAGAACTTCATTAATGTTTGATGAAGGATGTGTCAAAAAGGGACTCTTCTATCCCCTGATAGCGGAGAGTTGGCGTGAATCAGATTCGAGTTCAGATAGCGGTGGCAGTGACAGAGACTCACTCTTCTGTGGCAATGGTATATAATGCACATAACTGACTTGGAAATTAGATCTCTGTGACCAACAAGGGCCAATCCTCATTTCTGGCTTTGCATCACCCCCGCGCCCCTCACCCCGCCTGCATTCTTCATCTTTGATCACCAATCAACCATTTTAACAGTTCTGGGAATCGACAGGGAAGGTCCATCTGACTGCTTTGAGTGACTTTAGAGAACAAACAAATGGGACGGGGATTTCCCAGCCACGCTCGTCCCAAAACCGGAAAATTCCGCCCAAGGTCAATGGACCTATGCGTGGTCGCTAACCCCTTCCCCACCTTCCCCCCAACCCGCTACGATCCCCGTGGTGGGTGGGACGGGAAAATTCCCCCTATGGTGTCCAGAAAAGGTGTGAAGCAGAAGCAACCAGTGGGCTGTGCAGAGCATTAATCATTTTCCCACCCAATGTATAAAATTGTTATTTAACATGACCACCGCCCATTTCCAATGTGGACTTCCTGTCCTTTAGTAACGGAGTATTCCATCATTCCAGATAAAAGGCAGCATGTTCAGTGTTAATATTGCAGGCTGATCACTCTTCATTTAACTCTTTCTCTCTTCGCAGATGCTTCCTGATGTGCTGCGTGTTTCCAGCATTTACTGTTTAGATTTTCAGTGTTAAATGTCAACCCTAATCACTCTGACTGTTTGGTTCAATGCCTGCATTCAGAAACTAATTAAGCAGAGGAATTGCTTGATGGCCTGAGCAATTTATTTGAATGTTAATATATGCAGATTGCCGGACAGTGGAGCTGATGAATCTCATCCCACAATCGCTGGATCATTAAAGGGAAATAAGGTGATTTTGAGCCCACACACTCCGTCTGCAGGATTGGTGGCGGCGCTCAAAAATCTGAAGGGCGCGATTCGTGCCCGTGAGTTTCCGAGTCCCGATCTTACCGGCCCCTCGCCGGTGGAATGCTCTGAAACACGGTGCAGACTGCAGAATGCTCATTTGAATACATTAGCTTGTCGTTAGTGAGTGCTCTCTCCAGATATTGAGCCCAAATAGTATCTTCAGGGAGCACCGTCGTTCGTCACATCAGCGTCATTTACAACCGGTTTACAGAAACGTGAACCTGGCACCTTCACCTCCCAGGGGGTTTTTCAGAAGCGAGCGCTCAGGCACCCAGCACTCTGCAGTGCGCACTGCTCAGAGGGCACCGGAGAGGACTCGGGGGGGGGGGCGCAGATGGGTTCAACTGGGTGGCATGCACAAATTGGGCCAAATGGCCTGTTTCCATGCTGTAAATCTCTATGACTCTAACTCGGGGCCAGGGTGGGGGTCCCAGAATCACCATTTCAGGGAGAGGGGTCACTTACAGGCCTGCGCTACCCTTCATGTCAGGGCGCTCCTTGTTTGTGACGGCTGGGTGGAAGCTGAAGTGTGAGGAGCATAGCAACTACTGGGGGCGGGGGGGCGGGGGGGGGGGGGGGGGGGGGGAGTGGGGGGGCAGTATGGTGATTGTGGGCGGGAAGGGGGAAACCTGGTGCTGGCAAAGGACAAGATGGCTGAGTGAGAGAAAGGGTTAGGGGTATGAGGGGGTCCAGTGGGAGACTGGGAGGTGGGGGGGGCTCATTTACCCTGGCTGAGCGAAGAGGATCATTCACCTTCTCTTGCATGCCCACCAGCGAAACAGCTCAGACTATCCTCGTGCCCCCTGGATCCACCCGACTCCAGCAGCTCGGAGGGGGACTTCTCCAACCCCACCGTGGAAGAGGCGTCACAGCTATCACCGCACCCGGCACGAGCGCAGATACTCACCCCTCGGGGGGATCACTAAGTAGCCAGACTTGACTCATTAGGGAACATCTCATAGCTGGAGATCCACAGCAGGGGAACGAACGCTGTGGGGATGTTTGTATGGAACTCCCCAGTGTTTGCAGTGGTTAAGTCATACGCAGTGGGCAAATCAGAGGGAACACACCACTGGAGAGGCGTGATACTCGTGGGATTTAAAAACAATACAAATGAAACACAAGATACGGACCAAAAACACGCCGGTGCCAGAACCAAGACTGCTATTTTTTCGGAAGATTTCACTCAACTCAAATTATGATACCAGAAATTGCTGGAAATACTCAGCGGGTCTGGCAGCATCTAGGAGAAAGGAAACATAGTTAACAGGCTGGATTCTCACTCCCCAGTGTAGCATGAGTCGGGAGACCTTTAACATGTGACTCCCACACTGGGTTAAGGCCCCTGCCACTGCAATGACGGGGTCTGTTTGAAATCCGCATCAAGTTCAATTGGCCCTGCTGAGTTCAGCTTTCCCTCTGTGTGAATCACACCTCTCTCCTTTATTCCTTCCAGCAAAACTGGGATCAATCGGGAATCATAGAAGAATCATAGAATCTCTACAGTACCGAAGGAGGCCATTCGGCCCATTGAGTCTGTACCGACCACAACCCCACCCAGGCCCTATCCCCACAACCCCATATATTTACCCTAGCTGGTCCCTCTGACACTAAGGGGCAATTTAGCATGGCCAATCAACCTAACCGTAGCACAGTGTTAGCACTGCTGCTTCACAGGGCCAGGCACCCGGGTTCGATTCCCAGTTTGGGTCACTGTCTGTGTGGAGTTTGCACGTTCTCCCAGTGTCTGCGTGGGTTTCCTTCGGGTGCTCCAGTTTCCTCCCACATTCTGAAAGACGTGCTGGTTAGGTGCATTGACCTGAACAGGCGCCGGAGTGTGGCGACCAGGAGAATTTCACACCAACTTCATTGCAATGTTAATGTAAGCCTTACTTGCGACTAATAAATAAACTTTAACTTAACCAGCATATCTTTGGAGTGTGGGAGGAAACCAGAGCTCCCGGAGGAAACCCACGCAGACACGGGGAGAATGTGCAGACTCCACACAGACAGACAGTCACCCAAGCCAGGAATCGAACCTGGGCCCCTGGCGCTGTGAGGCAGCAGTGCTAACCACCGTGCCGCCCCAAGGGAGTGGGACTTACACATCCGGATTTGCTCCACCAGTTTTAAAGAGCTGCATCTGTGATCTTCCATCAGAACTGGGAAAAGTTGGAAATGTAACCGATTTGAATGAAGTGAAAGGGTTGGAAGAAGAACAAAAGGGGAAGGTGTGTGATAGGGGAGAAGAGACAAAAGGTTTCATGGAACAAGGCTAAAGGGAAAGATAACGGATAAGAAGCAAAAGTGTGTTAGCAGAAGCTGTGAATGGCAGGGTCCTGAATAGCTGCCAACTGAAAGCAAAGTCAAGGGAGTAAAAGGGAAACGGAAAGAAAAATGAAACAAAATGGAGGCAGAGATTACGATCTAAAGTTGCTCAACTCAACATTGATTCCAGGAGTCTGTAAATTATGCAGATGAGGTGTTGTTCCTCGGGCTTATGTTCAGCTTCATTGAAACACTGCAGCGTGCCAAGGACAGAAAGGTCAGATCGAGTGGGAGCAAGGTGGAGAATCACAATGACAGGCGACCACAAGCTTTAGGTCGATGCATGCAGGCGGAAAGAACATGTTCCACAAAGCAGTCACGCAATGCATTCCGTCTCCCCAATGTCGGGGGGAGCAACAAAGATAGTATCCGAAACAGAAAGAAACACCAGTAAATTGCTGTTTCAGCCAAGAGGAGCGCGCACGGCCTCGGATAAGGGGAAGGGACAAGGTAACAATGCCGGTGTGTGTTGCATCTCTTGCACCTGCAGGGAAAGGTGTCATAGGAAAGGTGGGGCTTGTTAGGTATAATGTGGAGGGAACTGTCCCTATGGAATGCTGAAAGAGGAAGGGAGTAGAGGATGTGCGTGTAGAGCAGACATCACAACTTGTGAGATCTGTCAAACTCTTTGTTTACATCAAAGAAACAGCTATTACACAAAAAGCATCCAGTGACACAAATCATAGTCGTCAAGCTCTGCTGCAGTTTCGATGGGAGATTCAAATTCCAGTGGTTAGCACTGCTGTATGCATAGCGCCACGGACCCAGGTTCAATTCCAGCCTCGGGTGACTGTCTGTCAGTGTGGAGTTTGCATGTTCTCCCCGTATCTGCGTGGGTTTCCTCTGAGTTCTCCGGTTTCCTCCCACAGTCCAAAGACATGCAGGTTAGGTGGATTGGCCATGCTAAATTGACCTTTAGTGTCAGGGGGATTAGCAGGGTAAATATGTGGAGTTACGGGAATAGGGCCTGGGTGGAATTGTTGTCGGTGCAGATTGATGGGCCAAATGGCCTCTTCTGCACTGTGGGGATTCAATGCTGAACTGGAATTTGCATTCTTCACTCACATCACAAAGATTTACTCAGATAAATTTGACTGCTGCAGAGTATTGATCAGATTCTGAGAACCTGAGAAAGGATATTGGGCAGGATTCTCTGATCTCGTTCACCCTGCCCCCTGCGAGAACAGAAAATTTGGCACTCAGCCAAATCTCCATTCACTGTGGAGGGACTGGAGAATCCCAGCCATGGGCAAGGTCAGAGATTTCCAGCAATATCTATTTTTTTTTTTCCATGCATAGACTTTATTTTATAAACTGTTATGCAACTTTCAATATCTCGCTGTATCTTATTTATTTGTATCACAAGTAGGCTTGCATTAACACTGCAGCAAAGTTACAATGAAAATCCCCTATTTGCCACACTCCAGCGCCTGTTCGGGTACACTGAGGGAGAATTTAGCATGGCCAATGCACCTAACCAGCACGTCTTTTCAGACTGTGGGAGGAAACCGGTGCACCCGGAGGAAACCCACACAAACACAGGGAGAATGTGCAAACCCCACATAGACAGTGTCCCAAGCAGCGAATCAAACCCAGATCCCTGGCGCTGTGAGGCAGCAGTGCTAAAAGTAACAAAATATTTCTGGCACGATGCTAAAGAAAGAAACAGGAAGACTTGCATTTATATAGCACCTTTCGCAACATTCCATTACACTTGACAGCCAATTCTTTCCAAGTGCAGTCACTGCTGTAAAGTAGGAAACTTGGCAGCCAACTGGAACACAGCAAGGTCCCACTAACAGCAATATAATTATAAACATATAATCTGTTTTCATTACATTGATCAAGGGTAAATATTGGCCAGGACACAGGCAATGACCAACTCCATGCCCACCCCCTCCACCCTGCTCTTCCTGAAAGCCCACTAATGCCTCTACTTTCTCAGGAGGCTAAGGAAATTTAGCATGTCCACTACGACTCTCACCAACTTTTACAGATGCACCATAGAAAGCATTCCTTCTGGTTGTATTACAGCTTGGTATGGCTCCTGCTCTGACCAAGACTGCAAAAAATTACAAAGGTTCGTGAACAAAGTCCAGACCATAAGGCAAACCAGCCTCTCATCCATTGACTCTGTCTACACTTTCCACTGCCACGGAAAAGCAGCCAGCATAATCAAGGACCCCACACACCCCGGGCATTCTCTCTTCCACCTTCTTCCGTCAGGAAAAAAATACACAAGTCTGAGGACACGTACCAACTGACTCAAGAATAGCTTCTTCCCTGCTGCTGTCAGACTTCGGAATGGATCTACCTTGTATCAAGTTGATCTTTCTCTACACCCTAGCTATGACTGTAACACTACATTCTGCCCTCTCTCCTTTCTTTCTCTATGTACGGTATGCTTTTTCTGTATCGCACGCAAGAATCAATATTTTTCACTGTATACTAACACGTGACAATAATAAATCAAACCAAATCACAATGCCACCAGATTTTTTACATTTTTGCATCCACCTCTGACATTGCGGCAATGGGAGTGAGTGGGGCAGTGGGAGTGTCAGCTTAAGACTCTGGATTTGAATTCACAATGTTCTGATGTAGAATCCAGACTGCTACCAACCAAGCCAGAGCCGATATGAACGAGCTTGACATGCAGAGAAGATCTCACTTTGTCCGAAGCAGTACTGTCTGTGCCCTTTAGACGGGCGGCACGGTGGCAAGCACTGCTGTCTCACAGCGCCAGGGACCTGGGTTCGATTCCTGGCTCGGGTCACTGTCTGTGTGGAGTCTGCACGTTCTCCCCGTGTCTGCGTGGGTTTCCTCCGGGTGCTCCGGTTTCCTCCCACAGTCCAAAAGACGTGCTGGTTAGGTGCATTGGCCAAGCTAAATTCTCCCTCAGTTTACCTGAACAGGCGCCTGAGTGTGGCGATTAGGGGATTTTCACAGTAACTTCTTTGCAGTGTTATTGTAAGCCTACTTGTGACACTAATAAATAAACTTTTAAAAAAGCTGCCAGCTTAGGGCCCTAGAAGTGGAAGTCCCAAAAGCACACAGATCTACGGAAAAAATCTTACCCCTGCCCGTGTCCCTCCACCTCACGGGAGGTCCTCGACCAATTGTGCGCTGGAGAAACTGGCCTCACCAATTCAGTTGATACTGGATTGCCCTCTGGACTCCCCCAGAAACCAGATAAAGGATGAGGTCAGCCTGCTCCTTCAGACAATCGGCATTCGTGCCAAGGACATTTTAAGACGACCAAGGTTTGAAAAGGAAACTGCTAAATACAACGTCTTCAGCAAGGCCTCCAATTCTTACTCTAGCCTGTGGCACAATACTACAACAGAGCAAGAAAAATTCAACCGGCACAGCCAGGGAAGCTAGAGAGAATATTGATTCTTTCATAAATGATCTGTATCTCTCAGCAGATCACTGGGACTATAAGACAATGTGGGAAGAACTCAGAGAGCGCATTGTAATGGTGGTGGTGAATGAAGCATCGTTAGTCTGCTTCCATGCAGAGAAGATCTCACTTTGTCCAAAGCAGTACTGTTAGCCAGGCCAGTCCCATCAGCAAATATCCAAGAGATAGCTAATACTGACGAACAAGGTGTATTCTTCTTCAGTGAAGTGGCAGAGCCGCAGGAGTCTCCTAGCTATGCAGATGTCATGGTTAATTGCCGGACAGGACGTATCAACTCCTTTCCACCTCTAACTTAATTGCGCGAGGTATTCCTGCCACCAGCAGATGGATGCATGGCCTCCCATGCGATTTAATGGAGCGAGCTACGATGGATTGGATTAAATTCTACCCACCGAATGCACAGGGGTGCAGATTTTTAATCACAGAAGATGTAAAATATTTAGGGATAATATTTTCTCAAGGCAAAAGTGTTGAGGAAATATTTTAATTTTTTAATTTATTCGTGAGGCATGGGCTTCTTTGGCTGGCCAGCATTTATTGCCCAGCCCTAGTTGCCCAAGGGCTGTTGAGAGTCAACCACATTGCTGTGGTTGTTTGCTCATTAATTGATAATAAAAATACTGTGGAGGGTATAACTTTTTTAAAATATTTATTCATGGGACATGGGTGTCGCTGGTTGGCCAGCATTAATACCCATCCCTAATTGCTCAAGGGCAACTCAGAGTCAACTGCATTGCTGTGGCTCTGGAGTCACCTGTAGGCCAGATCAGGTAAGGACGGCAGATTTCCTTCCCTAAAGGACATTAGTGAACCAGATGAGTTTTTTCTGACATTCGACAATGGTTTCATGGTCATTAGTAGATTCTTAATTCCAGCTTTCTTTTTTATTGAATTCAAATTCCACCATCTGCCGTGGCGGGATTCGAACCCGGGTCCCTAGAACATTCGCTGAGTTTCTGGATCAATAGTCTAGCGATAATGCCACTAGGCCATTGCCACCCCAGTTACTCATTTCAGCAATGGCGATAGTACAAGACACAAGTCAGTGTAATGGAATACCCTCCACTTGCCTGGATGAGCACAGCTCCAACAACACTCGAGAAGCTTGACAATATCCACAACAAAGCAGCCCACTTGGTAAAAGCAACTTACTGCAGATGCTGGAAGACAACCAGCTTTGACAAAGGGTCATCTGGACTCAAAACGTCAGCTCTTTTCTCTCCTTACAGATGCTGCCAGACCAGCTGAGATTTTCCAGCATTTTCTCTTTTGGTTGAAAGCAGCCCGCTTGATTGGTACCCCTCCCACCAACATTCAACCCCTCCACCACCGATGAACAGTGACAGCAGTGTGCACCATCTACAAGATGTAGCAACTCACCAAGGCTCCTTAGGCAGCACCTTCCAAACCCATGACCACTATCATGTAGAAGGACAAAAGTAGCGGATGTCAGGGCACATCACCACCTGGAGGTTCCCCCTCCAAGTCACTGACTTGGAAATATATTGTCATTCCTTCGCTGTCGCTGAGTCAAAATCCTGGAACTCCGTCACTAACAGCACTGTGGGAGTACCTACACCTCAGGTAATGCAGCGGTTCAAGATGGCAGCTGATCTCCACCTTCTGAAGGGCAGCTAAGGATGAGCAACAAAGATTGGCCTAGCCAGCAACGCCCACATCCCATAAAACAAATAAAATAAACAATTACCATCAAAGGTAAAGGTAACTTTTACAACAAGTATGCAGATAAGACTGTGTAGCATTTATATGCAGTTGCAAATCCCTTTTTGACCTGCTTTCCTCACACAATGGACAAGTTAGATTATGCACATTCATGTTTTTGTAAGCACCAGTTTCGTTGTTCAGTCTCAATTCACGTGAACCACAAAACATCCAGCAAATGAAAAGAATGCTCAGTATTCCAACATTTTATCTTAAGGCACTTAAAAGTTGTCCAGTTACAGGAATCCAAGCCAAGCCTCTGTTTAATATTTCTGCCGATTGAAAGTCTCACAATCTTATAATTTATGTTAAACATCATCAGAAAATAAAGGGATATTTGATTCAGAAAGGTTATTCTCACCATCCAGGCAGTGACAAAATCCCCCATCCAGGTCCCAACTGCTGCTAACTTCATGAAGGTTCCATTTTTCATGCCCATGTATTTATTAATGAAGTAGGGGCTGTAAAATAAATATAGGTCATTAGAATCATAACAGAGAACAACATTAACATGTTCAATAGATAGCCTTGTCCTCCATCCAATGCTGGATTATCACATGGTTGGTAGAACATGTGAATCTCTTAGATTAGCACTGCTGCCTCACAGCACCAGGGACACGGGTTCAATTCCAGCCTCGAGTCACTGTCTGCATAGAGTTTGCACATTCTCCCAGTGTCTGCGTGAATTTCCTCCGGGTGCTCCAGTTTCCTCCCACAGTCCAAAGATATGTGGGTTAGGTGGATTGGCCTTGCTAAATTGACCCTAGTGTCAGGGGGACTAGCAGGGTAAATATGTGGGATTGTGGGAACAGGGCCAAGGGTGGGATTATGGTCGGTGCTCGATTCTGCACTGTAGGGATTCTATAGATTCTTTCAATCAACAGTTTATTTGGAGATGTGACTTTTCAGTTTAATTATTAACTCAAAATGAGCTGACAAGGAATCTTTAAATATTCAACGTCTGTATTAGTTACTTAATGAACTTTCCAGTTCCATTTTGAAGATAGTTATCCAACACCTTGGGCGGGATTTTCCGGCCGCACCTGCCCCCAAGGCTGGAAATTCTCGCCCGAGGTCAATGGACCTTTGCATGGTCCGCCCCCGCCCGCTACAATTCCCGTGGCGGGCGGGTCAGGAAAATTCCACCCCCTCGTCTTCTTGTGGGGCAAGCCCAAAGATGACGAATCCCTGGCATTTATATTGGGTGTTTCACAAACTTAGCACATACCCCAAAGCTCTTCACAACTAACACAGGAGGAAATGCAGGAATGTTTTACAAAATAAGATCACAAAGAATCTACAATTGTTTAAAGCGTACAATAGAATATCAGGTTGGCACCTGCTCGACAGGTCTAACTCATTTGGAACATGGTTGATGATTTTTCTGTGATTCCAAGGTCTGCAATGAAGCGAATTCAGAAACAGAAATACGATAAGGCAGATCTTTCGACCTCAAAACAGTTCAGACTTTTACACAGTTCTAGGTGGTCAGTTCAGTATAAACCTGAATGAATTGTCAGGGTACCTGTAAACTATGGACGACACAGTGGTTAGCACTTCTGCCTCACAGCACCAGGGAGCCAGATTCAATTCCGTCCTTGGGTGACTGTGCGGAGTTTGCACATTCTCCCCTTGTCTGCGTGGGTTTTCTCCGGGTGCTCCGGTTTCCTCCCACAGTCTAAAGATGTGCGGGTTAGGTTGATTGGCCATGCTAAATTGACCCAGTGTCAGGGGATTAGCAGGGTTAATGTGTGGGGTGACGGGAATAGGGCCTGGGTGGGATTGTGGTCGGTACAGACCTGTTGGGCCGAGTGACCTCCTTCTGTACTGTAGGGACTCTATGATTCCATGTAGAGAATGAGTGGAAGTGAATAGAGGATCACAATCAAAATCTAACATCGTTGCTGTTTGTTTCTCTTCACACACCCAGTGGTGCACAAGGGTAGGCTTTCATCTGTTTTCATAGCAAGGTTTTTCACGGAACAGGTCACTAGCCTGTTGTCAGGGGCTTATTGATTGAAGCATCCCACTCTGCATCAAGCATGACGGACCAGGACTCTCTCCTGCTCTTACTGCCAGCCCTTGATGTTTTAGAAGGATTTTGCAGGTTGATGCTCAACGTATTTAGCCATGTTATGAACGTACCTTCATTGGCCATCAAGTCCTGGGGTGGGACTTGAACCCGGAGCTTCTGGCTCAGAGGCAGGGATACTACCCACTGCACCACAAGACCTCCCTACAGCTGACATGATCCAATACTAAAGTAGTACCATAGTGCCCTTGTACAAGAAATTAAACCTCATTTAGGAAAAAGATACAAAAGTCTGAGATCACATACCAACCTACTCAAGAACAGCTTCTTCCCTGCTGCCATCAGACTTTTGAATGGACTTACCTCAAACTAAATTGACCTTTCTCTACACCCTAGTTATGACTGTAACACTAAATTCTGCACCCTCACCTTTCCTTCTCTGTCTGTATAGCACACAAGATACAATGCTTTTCACTGTATACCAATACATGTGACAATAATAAATCAAATCTAGGATACCGTGCTGGTCCCCTCGCATGGTGATTAGTTTAGCGCAAAAATGTCCAATCCACGGTCAGGGTTCATAGAAGAACCATGAGATTAATATGGCGTTTCAAACCCTTTACGTATCAAGATAGTCCGAGATCTTTTCACTTGAGAAAAGTGTAGACTCTGGGCTGATTTGATTGATGTCTTTAAGATGCTGAAGGGATTAGGCTGTGTCTATGTGAATACATTATTTTAATTAGATAGGCTAGGAAGATGAAGAAACTGCATTATAATTGTGTAATTATTTCCATCTGTATATAAGATTAGAGAACAATCTTCCACTGCTGCTCTTATGCCTGTTAGACTTTCTGAGCCTGTTGTAATCCTTCTAAAGAATACTCATGATCCATCTTTCCTGCTAATGTTGCTAAGTGGAGGTCAATAATCCACTTTCCTGAAACTTTCAGGCATCAGTAAGGGACAGCTACAACCTTGGGTAGCCATTTCTACCAAAATTAGACAAGTGGCAGTCATACTTAAATATAGCAATGTAAAATAATTTATGGGCAATCAAAATCATTGAGGGCGATATTTGGTATTGACCTCATTGCTCATCATGGCACCTTCATTTGTTTAAAGTTGGACATCATCTTCCAGAGATTTTCCAAGCGCAGAAGCCTTTTGAAATCACAGAGGCCTGGTGCATGATCGCCCCTGATGCCTGTAGCACGCTCTGGTTATTCATCAGTGAGAGCGGAGAACCCATTCCTCATTCCCTCACACCATTCAGAAGAGTCTAAGGATCATCAAGAGAGCAATCCTTTATATGCCCTCCATATGCTCGTAAGCATTCTACAACTGGGCGGATGTGTTAAGTGCACTGCTGATCTTGCTAAATGCCTATTAAGGGAGATGATCTCTCAGTTGTGCTTTTTTCTGTACCTCGCTTGGAGCTCAAAGTGAGTGAAATAAGTAAATGTATCATTCCCAAATGAATGTGTTTAGAAGAAGAAATCGTCTCAATAATTGCACAGCGAATACAATGAGAGCAAATGAATTGGTTTAGTATTTAAGCAATGATCAAAAGCAATGTGATAACATTTGTTATGCAAGTATCCTGTTTACAGTCACAAGCACAGGCAATTTAAAATGATTCCTATCCCAAAACAGAAAATGCTGGAAAATCTCAGCAGGTCTGGCAGCATCTGGAAGGAGAGAAAAGAGCTGACGTTTTGAGTCCAGATGACCCTTTGTCAAAGCTAAAAGGCACAGAAAGTGGGAGATATTTATACTGCAGGGTGAGGGTATGAAAGACGAGTCATAGCCACAGAAACCAGGGAAAAAGGCTGCTAATGGCAGTCCATAGAGGGAATAAAAGGTGTGAATGGTCAAACGGCAGAGGGCAGCACGGTGGCAGTGGTTAGCACTGCTGCTTCACTGCGCCAGGGACCCGGGTTCAATTCGGGCCTTGGGTCACTGTCTGTGCGGAGTCTGCACGTTCTCCCCGTGTCTGCGTGGGTTTTCTCCAGGTGCTCCGGTTTCCTCCCACAGTCCAAAGATGTGCGGATTAGGTTGATTGGCCATACTAAAATTGTCAGGGGGATTATCAGGGTAAATGCTGGGGTTATGGGAATAGGGCCTGGGTGGGATTGTGGTCGGTGCAGACCCGATGGGCCGAATGGCCTTCTTCTGCACTGTCGGGATTCTATAAACTAAAATCAGAGGGTAAACTGTGACAGATGAAGATGTGGGGGGAGGGTGGGAAAGAGTTAAAATTTAGAAAAAGGGGGAAAGGGGAAGCAAAGGGGGAGAAATGGTAAGGAAAGGGGGGATAAAGTGGGGGGAAAGATTGGGGAGGGGGGAAACAAATGATTCTTATGGCTGCATGAGCCAAGAAACACCTTGAATAATCTGGGAAAACTCTCCTACAATGGTTTCAGCTATTGTTGCCTGAGGGAGCTCCGTGTTCGCAGACAGAATTATTTGAAATCTTTCCTTTCTTTCTATTCTGGCACCAGCTGTCACCTCGGCGCTCCAGAATAAAATGAATAAATGTGTTTAAAAATTAAAAGTCGAGATGAGAATGGGTTGATCCGCGCGCACATGCAAAGTAATATCTGGATGCGAAAGCTTCTGCTTTGGATGTCACTTTTATAACACCACAGATGCTATTAGAGCACATTATTAAACAACCGAGAAAGCGATGTCCCATAAATCATAAAAATATCAATAAACTGCTCATTGTTAAATTTCTGATGCGGGCTTCATTAATGGAATTGCGAGACAACACAATGACAGATTTCTTCCACTACCCTAAAACAACAAGCTGGATGAGAATGGGGATTTATATCTGCATTAACTCAGAAGTGCAGTGACTTGGACTCCATCCAGCCCACGGAAATGATCCGATGGGAGTTGTTCTTTCCGTGTAATTATGATCAATAATTCTTGTGACCCAGATGCACATCTGAAACTGCAGCCTGGAAGATGTGCCTGAACTGCAAAACAGAAAGACATATTTCTAAATGTACTGGCATCGGTTAATTAATTGGCATGGGAAAAAGAAGACCACCACGTTAGAAGCATTCCCCAACTTGAAGGTTCTGATCCATATCAGTGTATAATCAATCCCGCCCCAAATACGAAAGCATTATTACTCTAATATAAAAAGGCAAAATACTGCGGATGCTGGAATCTGAAACAAAAACAGAAAATGCTGGACATACTCAGCAGGTCTGACAGCATCTGTGGAGGGAGAACAGAGCCAATATTTCGAGTATGAACAAAGAAAAGTACAGCACAGGAACAGGCTCTTCGGCCCTCCAAGCCTGCGCCGATCATGATGCCTAAACTAAAACCGTATGCACTTATGGAGTCTGTATCCTTCCATTCCCATCCTATTTATATATTTGTCTACTTGCCCCTTAAATACCACCATCATACCTGGTCCCACCACCTCTCCGGGCAAGCTTTCCAGACATTCACTACCCTGTGTAAAAAAAACTTGCCTCACACATCTCCCCTAAACTTTTCCCCATGTACCTTAAACCTATGTCCCCTAGTACTTGACTTTTCTACCCTAGGAAAGAACATCTGACTATCCAGATGAAGGGTCATCCAGACTCGAAACGTTGGCTCTATTCTCTTCACAGATGCGGTCAGACATGTTGAGATTTTCCAGCATTTTCTGTTTTTGAAGCATTAGTACTTGTTCATGGACAACACTGGCTGGCCAGCATTTATTGCCCATCCCTAGTTGCCCAAGGGCAATTGAGAGTCAACCACATTGCTGTGGCTCTGGAGTCACATGTAGGCCAGACCAGGTAAGGATGGCAAATTTCCTTCCCTAAAGGACATTAGTGAACCAGACGGGTTTTTCTGACAATCGACAATGGTTTCACGGTCATCAGTAGATTCTTAATTCCAGATATCTTTTATTGAATTCAAATTTCACCATCTGCCGTGGCGAGATTCGAACTTGCGTCCCCAGAACATGAGCTGAGTTTCTGGATTAATAGTCTAGCGATAATACCACTAGGCCATCTACCATAAATAATAATTTGGACTCTGTCCTAATTGAAATAAATTATAACAAATTTAATTTTAATTATAAAGGGGTTGATTACACGAAGATGGGACTTAAACTGTTGCTCGATGCTAGGGAGTTCTTCAGACAGCAAATTTGGATTCAGCGTCAGGAGTTAGGAAATTCAAGTAGTTGTGAGATTGGATCCAAAACATCTCAACCTGCTGGTGTACAACAGAAATACACTTGTTGTAAATGTTGGTGCATTCCAGTTTCAGACACATCAGCCTATCCCAGCTACAGGAGAACAGAAATCTGATCTGCATCGATCTGGCAAAAATGAGATACTCCTTGAAACTAGATTACCAGGAAAAAACCATGCCTGCCCTGTCAACCAAACCAAATACACTCATAAAAGCAAATCTAAGTGTGTTTTACAATGCTGAAAGTGTCATGCAAAATAATGTAAGCTTTATGGCAGTGATACAGAAGAGAAATCATCTGATGCTAGACAGTTACTGGGGCCTTCCTGGAAATTGCTGGGGCATATTTTTCAACCAGTGTTTTCCAATGCAATCGCTTACGGTGCTCATACAAAACCCCTCGGTTGTCTTTAACAAGCGAACAACTATATTACAATAACAATACTGCGCCAAATGTGACCCATTAAACCATTACAGCAACAGTTATGGTGGTGAAGGTAAGTAACAACTCTGACACCCATGAGTTTGGGGAGTGGTGGGGGGGGGGGGGGGGGGGGGGGTGGAATGGATTGCATGGTGGGCAATAGCAAGAATAGGGAAACCACGTTGGTGTGGAGACAACATGCTCCATGGCCACACAGCCCTGCCAGGTCGATTAACAGGTGGGATCTCTGCCCGCCACTGGGGAGAAAACGCCGCCCTCGAGAGCTGTCGGGACTGGCAGCCCCACCAGTCTCGGCAACACCAGGAAGGCATCAGTGGCCACTATCAGGACTGCTGATGAAGAGAGAGGACCCCAGCACCTTGCATCCCCGGAGCAGCAAAGTCCAGGGTCTTGGGCCAGGAGGGTTTGGGTAGATTAGGGAGAGGGGTATTGTGGGGTGGGTGTGGGGAGACAGGGAGGTTTAAGGGGAAAGAGCAGGTAGGAAGGAAGGGGAGACAACCTAAGGGAGGAGGGCAACCCACGATTGGCAAAAGGCAACGCCCTAAGAGTGACCTCCTCCAAAAAAAAAAATCGGGCTTCTTGCTCCCATCCTGCTGGCCATTGCAAACATTTTACGACGTGGGCAGTGTATTATCAGGGGTCAATTAGCTTGATCATATGCCTAATTGACCCTCAATTAGAATCATAGAATCCTACAGTGCAGAAGGAGGTCATTCAACTCATTGAGTCTGCACCGACAACAATCCCACTCAGGCCCTATCCCCATAACCCCATGAGGGCAAATTTAGCAAGGCCAATCCATCTAACCCGCACATCTTTGGACTGTGGGAGGAAACCCACGCAGACATGGGGGGAATGTGTAAACTCTGCACAGACAGACAGTCACCCAAGCTGGGAATCGAACCCAGGTCCCTGGCACTGAGGGGCAGCAGTGCTAACCACTGTGCCACCCTTGACTACCCTGTCAAGTCCCTTCAGAATTGTTAACTGAAATATGGTGGGCAGGCTTAGGCGCCTGTCCACCCCCCCCATATTATGGTGATGAGCTTAGGGCTGGACAGGAAGGTGATGTGATGGACACCCACCCTATTTTATATGCCCCCCCAACCCCATTTTACACACCTCCCCCTCCCCCCAGTGGGAAACATGCCCATTGGGGACACACAAAATTCAGCCCAAGGACTCCAGCTGCCAAGAGAGGCAAGATGCAATTATTCAAAAGGTAGCAAGATATTACAGCATTGTTTTTGTAGCATCCTGCCAGATTTTCCATCATGTTCTATGTATTAAAATCAAAGCATTATTAAAAGTCCACAAAGGAATACAACACATGTAGAGTTGTGCCAGGATAAGGCAGAGAAGTTTAGTTCGCACAGACAGCAATATTTGAAATAATAAAGAACATTTTCAATTCTGAATATGAGGATGTAGAGTTGTTAGCCATCCGCAACACTCTTCAGAGATTAAAGTCCCCATCAGTGCCATCATAATTCTCTAAACGTAAAAACACAGATTCATTTGGATCAACAACAGTAGGCCACTCAGCCCATTGATCTGTTCTGCCATTCATAGAATCATAGAAACCCTACAGTACAGAAAGAGGCCATTCGGCCCATCGAGTCTGCACCGACCACAATCCCACCCAGGCCCTACCTCCATATCCCTACATATTTACCCACTAATCCCTCTAACCTACGCATCTCAGGACACTAAGGGCAATTTTAACATGGCCAATCAACCTAACCCGCACATCTTTGGACTGATCCTACAGCGGGTTCAATCAGATCATGGCCGATCGGATTGTGGACTCATCTCCACCTTTCTGCCCATCCTCCATAACCCTCAACTCCCTTGTGGATCAACAATCTGTCCAACTCAGCCTTGAATATATCGAATGATCCAGCCTCCACTGCTCTCTGCGGAAGAAAATTCCGGAGTCCAACTAACCCCTGAGAGAAGAAATTCTTCCTCATCTTAAATGGGAATTCCTCATATCTTTAAATTGTGTCCCAAGGGACATCCTCCAGGACCTACCATGTCAAGTCCCTTCAGAATCTCATGTGTTTCAATAAGACCACCTCTTCTAAACGCTTACGGCCCCAACCTCCTCATTAAGCAACCCCCACGTCATCCCAAGAATCATTGTAGTGAACCTTCCCTGAGCTGTTTCCAATGCAAGTATGTCACTCCCTAAGTAAGGAGACCAAAACTGTACACAGTAGTCTAGTTGAAGTCTCAAGAGCGAGCTGTAGCAAGACTTCCCTATTTTTATAGACCATCCTCTTTGTAATAAAATCCAACAATTTATTTGCCTTCCTAATTACTTGCTGTACCTGCATGACACCCATGACTTAAAGCTGGAGCACCGTGGAAGATAGGCAGGTTGAGTTTAAATACTGCATACATTAAATATAGTCTTTAATATATTTTTAGATACAATATGTTGGAGAAGAGTGTTTTATCTTCCCACTTTTTTAAACCTTTTGTCATGTTATGACTTAGTTAAGGGATATTTGTACTAATCTAGTCATAGGCTGGGCATATTGGGATGGCAACAATACCCAAACAAAGAACCTTAAACATGGAGAGAAAAAAAGTGTGCTGTTGATGTGCAGGAAAAAAAATATTAAATATAGACTGGCAGAAGTTAACCTGCTCTTGAAGAATCTTGTTCTCTGCACAGAACATTTCATTCTTGATTCAAAATGGAGCCATTAAGTGCAGAATGATAGAAACCCTACAGTGCAGCAGGAGGCCATTCGGCCCATCGAGCCTAAACCAACAACAATCCCACCCTATCCCTGTAACCTTGTAACCCCACATATCGACCCTGCTAATCTCCCTGACACAAAGGGGCAAATTAGCATGGCCAATCCACCTACGTTGCACATCTTTGGAATGTGGGAGGAAACTGGAGCACCCAATGCACATCATTAAAAGGATTGTTGCAATAGTAATGCAGCTCAGTACGAGAGGAACCGCAGGTTCAGACATTTGGTATATGTGCTTGGCTGAGGAGCCAATGGTGCAAAGCTACCATCCATGGGATTATCACAGAACGCCTCTGAGTCAGAATCCCGCCTAAAAGTCTTGAGGAATGATTTGGCTTTCAAACGTCGCTGTAATATTAAACTACACACACTTTTCCAGCAGTGCTGGTTTCCTGGTCTTTATGCCGTTCGGGTTTCACTGGAATTCAGCCATCAGCATCACAAAGCACAGGAGTAGGCCATTCACCTCCTGGAACCTGTGTTCTGCCATTCAATTAGATCATGGCTAATTTGGACCTGAACTCCATTTACCTGCCTGTTCTCCAATATGAAGTTACTGCGGAAATCCCCAAGTCGCCACACTCCGACGCCTGTTCGGGTACACTGAGGGAGAATTTAGCATGGCCAATGCATCTAACCAGCATGTCTTTCGGATTATGGGAGGAAACCGGAGCACCCGGAGGAAACCCATATAGATATGGGGAGAATGTGCAGACTCTGCACAGCCAGTGAGCCAAGCTGGGAATTGAACCCGGGTCCCTGGTGCTGTGAGGCAGCAGTGCTAACCACTGTGCCACCGGGTGAGAGATGAGCTTGTCGAGATGTTTAAAATGATCATAGGTGAAATATATACAGCAAGATTATTTCTTTAAATTATATATTTACCTAATATAAAATCTGTCAATCGCGGTATTTAAAAATTCAAAGTGACCCAGAATCCACAACTTTTGGGGAACAAGTACTAGGTTTTCACCACCCTTTCCATAAAAATGTACTTCCTGATTTCACTCTTAAATGGCCTAGATTTAAATTTATTATACCCTCTTGTTTTGGATTTCCTCATTTAAAGAAATAATCTTGCTGTACATATTTCACCCTATGATCATTTTAAACATCTCAACTAGCTCATCTCTCACCCGGTGGCACAGTGGTTAGCACTGCTGCCTCATAGCACCAGGGACTCAGGTTTAATTCCCAGCTTGGCTCACTGGCTGTGCGGAGTCTGCACATTCTCCCCATATCTACATGGGTTTCCTCCGGGTGCTCCGGTTTCCTCCCATAATCCAAAAGACATGCTGGTTAGATGCATTGGCCATGCTAAATTATCCCTCAGTGTACCCGAACAGGCGTCGGAGTGTGGCGACTTGGGGATTTCCGTAGTAACTTTATTGCAGTGTTAATGTAAGCCTACTTGTGACACTCATAAATAGACTTCAAACAATGCAAGCAACAAGTTATTCAATTTGGCCTCATAATGTAAGCCTTGATGTCAATCTGGTGTATTTGGGCTACATCCCTTCCTCAACCAAGGCTATTACGATGCCATCATCCAGTGATTGGGTATTAATAACTTGATTTTTTACTTCAGAAATAGCAGGTCAGCCAAGAGTCCATTGATTTTTGGCGGGACCGAAAGATCCTGATGGTGGGTGGGGCCGGAAACCCCTACCCATAGTCACTATGGCAACATGGGTATGGTAGCAGGCCACATGTAAACTCCCATAAAACAGCAGCGCCAATTACCAGGTAAACCTCCATTTCATTACATTGCTGGAGGGATGGATATTGTCCAGGACACTGGGATGAACACTCTTCTTCTTCTTTGAAATAACGCAATGGGATCTTTTACATCCACCTGAGGGAGCAGGAAATGTCTCATCTGAAAGATGGCCCTTCCATAATGGAGCTCCCCCTCGGTAATGCACTAGAGAGTCAGCCTTGAACTTTGCGCTTGGTCCTAAGGGTAGCTTGAACGCATTAGCTTCTGACTCAGAGGCAGGGTTAATGAGTTGGTATGCAGAGTTACAGATCTGTATAAAACATTGACTTGTGAATTATTTACTTTCTTCGTTTAAATAAGCCCAAAACATGATGCCCAATTTAAACACCAATTCATTGACATGCATTCATTAATATCCTGACTTGGAAATATATCGCCATCCCTTTGCAGTCGGGGGGGGGGGGGGGGGTCAAAATCCTGGAATTCCCTCCCGAATGCATTGTGGGTCAACCCACAGCACAAGGAATGCAGTGATTCAAGGTAGCTCACCTTCTGAAGGGGCAACTAAGGATGGACAATAAACGCTGGCCATCCAGCGACGTCCGTAGCCCACAACTGAATTTTTAAAAATTATTTGAAACATCATATTTGCTTCTGACCGATAAAGCATTTGTTATGGGAGATGCGAAAAAGTTTAAGCCAGAAACAACAACGACGTTTTTTTATTGCAGTTTCCAATTTAAAAAGTTACTTCCCCTGAGGCTATGACATCTATTTCAATAACTATATCAGATATTCAGGAAACATTACTGACATTGTTGTGATTGTCTTCCAACAAACAAGCACTCAGAATTATACACAGTGCTATTTTAAAACTCTACAGGATTGAGAGCTGGCTCAGAATTTGAATCAGAGGAATTTACAACTGTCTGCTTGCAATCAATGCATGCATCCCTTTCCAAGAATCTGCAAATCAGTTCATAGATCCTCAGCTTCAGGACTAATTAAGTTAGAAATGATTGTGTGTGTATTTGCAAATTAAATTCACAAAATACTCCAAAATCATTTATGGAAATTATTTATGGATTTGTGGTCCTAAATCTGTAAATATTAATATTGTTCAAACACTGACTGTTTATCTCTTGGTGAGAACAAATCCAGTGATTTTAAACACGCTCAGTTTACAGCTTTGAATTTTCCCATCCCACCCGCCACGGGAATTGTAGCGGCTCACGAGGGGAGGGCGGACCATACAGAGGCCTATTGAACACGGATGGGATTTTCCGGTCTTGGGGCGAGCGCGGCTGGAAAATTCCACCCGACGTGTTCAGTGATCTCACCCCTAGTTTGCC
Source organism: Mustelus asterias (assembly GCF_964213995.1). Classification (NCBI taxonomy): domain Eukaryota; kingdom Metazoa; phylum Chordata; class Chondrichthyes; order Carcharhiniformes; family Triakidae; genus Mustelus; species Mustelus asterias. The sequence continues at coordinate 16,010,935 of NC_135809.1, forward strand.
CAATTGAAGTGAATGGAAACATAAATTAGCCAGAGGAAAGCGGAAGGTGCTGGTGCATCTGATGGTTGTATTATTGTAGCTTTCATTCAAAATGATCCTGGATTTTTTTTTGCATTTGCTCTGATGATTTGGTCATGTACCCTTAACAAAAGCAAAATATTGCAACACTGAACATCTGGAGTAAAGATACAAATGTCCCTCCCCCCAATGCTACAATGATGGTTGGTCACAGGGAAGCTCACACCTGATTAAAGTGCAAGGTAGGCGAAATGGACCCGGGTTCGATTCCCAGCTTGGGTCACTGTCTGTGCAAAATCCGCACATTCTCCCCGAGTCTGCATGGGTTTCCCCCGGCTGCTCCGGTTTCCTCCCACAGTCCGAAAGATGTGCTGGTTAGAGGTGCATTGGCCGTGCTAAATTCTCCCTCAGTGTACCCAAACAGGCACCGGGGATTTTCAAAGTAACTTCATTGCAGTGTTAATGTAAGCCTACTTGTAACTAATAAATAAGCTTTAAAGGGTTTCAAGCCACCCATGAATCAGTGAATCCAGGCTCTGAGGACAAGGCTGATGAAAGGTCATCCTGACTCAAAACGTTGGCTCTGTTCTCTCTCCATCGAAGCCGTCAGGCCCACTGAGATTTTGCAGCATTTTGTGTTTTTGTCTCAGGACAGGTCCTGGAACAAGCCTTTACATTGGCAGGCCAGCAGCTATGCAACTTCAGTTTTTGAGGACTTTCAACAGGGCTGTGAGTTCCACTGATCAATGAGTCCTCTGTATGATCTCGCTGAGTTGATCCTGGTCCACATAGATTGTGAAAGTCAGAACTCAATTAATTGACTTCTTCAATAACTAATCTGACATCTTCACTGGGGTTACCCCCCTACCCGCCTTACAAATGTGGACAGCATGATTTGGGGTTACCAATCTGCCAGCAATTTTCAGAGCTTTACCCCCCCGCAACTGAAAACACACCCCCTCGGCAATTAAATTCCTGTTCACCCTCCTATCATAGTGACTGGAGAAAGAATATTGATGGACAGGAATTTTCTGCCAAAACTGGGAAATTGATCATCAATTGATATAATCTAGTGGTTTGCACAATGGGTGTTTAAAATATTTTTATTATCTGTACTGTTTCGATTGGGAGTCATCAGGCCTTCAGCATCTCAGCATACCCAAGATGATGAGCATGACCTGCTTTCTTTCTCATAGAATCCTTACAGTGCAGAAGGAAACCATTCAGCCCAACCCAGCCTACACTGACAACAATCCCACCCAAGCCCTATCCCTGTAACCCCACGAATTTACCCTGTTAGTCCCCCTGATACTAAGGGGCAACTTGGCATCGCCAATCCACCTAACCTGCACATCTTGGAGTGTGGGAGAAAAGTGAAGCATCAGGAGAAAACCCACACACACACGGGGAGGACGCGCAAACTCCACACAGTCACTGAAGCAGCAGTGCTAACCACTGTGCCACCATGCCACCTGTACCGTCTGCGTACTGCCATGTACCCAATCAGCCCAACACAAAATTCCAGGCGAGTCTTACACAATAATCAACTAATGTCTTATTGATTCATATGTTCCATACATTCATTTATGGGTTGATGTTTAAAATTATCAATTTGGCATTTTTTTTAGTTTATTTATTAGTCACAAGTAAGGCTTACATTAACACTGCAATTAAGTTACCGTGAAATTCCCCTAGTCGCCACACTCCACCTGTTCGGGTCAATGCACCTAATTAGCACGTCTTTCAGACTGTGGGAGGAAACCGGAGCACCCGGAGGAAACCCACGCAGACACGGGGAGAACGTGCAGTCTCCTCCCGAGCTGGGAATCGAACCAGGGTCCCTGGCGCTGTGAGGCAGCAGCGCTAACCACTGTGCCCACTGCTGAGAGATCAAGTTTAAAACATTAAATTTTGTTTTAAAATGTTGCTTCTTTAAAATCAAAGCGTATTCTACAGATTGCGTTATGAAATCACGTTAAATTCTGCACACAATTCAGGGTTCTCATACAGCAAAATTATGTCTGCGGGTATTTTTGGAATGGTACGCTGAAGCTGCGAACGCACAGAGCTACCTGTGCTTAAGTAATCTTAATACAGCTTCTAGTAGCCAAATATAATTTGCATCGAGGTTTGTAATCAAAGCAAACAGCAAAGCCGTGGCTCATTTGTGTCACAGTTTTTAATGAACTATTCGCAGTGTTGCCGGCGTGATTTGAATATGAACTTTATCTTCCTGTGAGATGGTGAGCTGGTGCCACATCTATTATCTCTCCAGGAGCCTGTCAGCATGACTCCTGGAGGGCATCAGATGGAGATTCATCTCGGAGGGCACCAGCTGCTAGCAGAGCCAATACCTGAGCAAGGGCCCTTTGTATTATACAGATCAGCTGTCTGTGACAGATACACGGCAGCCTGAAAGTAATTGCTTTAACTGGTAAGCCTATTCCACAATATCACGAGCTGCTCTTTGTGAACTTCACCAGAAAACGTCCAAAAGACCCAAGACTGACCCGCGAGAGGCTTAGCAACATCTCCGACAGTCCCACCGGAATTATCCATTTCCTCATTTCCCCCCACCTCCTCTCCAGCTGGTATCCTCCCATTAATCACTTGATTATTAGTTTCTTCAGAGCTCCACTTGTTACGATGAAGCAGCTTACTGATCCAGTGCTGCACACGGACGTGTGGGAGTTCAGAGGCCGGGGTCAAGTGTTTGCTGCTATTGTGATGGCTGCTCATATGATGCCATTTCCTAAATATCAGACACCATCTAATCCTTGGAGGATAGCATTAGCAGTTGTGGAAGACTACGACATTCAAATTCTCCATTGATCCTCAATCATTTCATGCTCTCATGTAGAGATATGCATTTGGTGCGTCTCTCTATATTTATCATTGTATTATGGATGTTCGGTGAGGACAATTTTTCTGCATATTTAGAAATAATTGTGAAGAAAGCACCCCAGCCTTCCCACGGTATTTTTTTTAAATGAATGTGTTATTTGTTTTATTTATTCATTTTATTTTTTTTTGTACACAGTGGCTGGGATACTGATGAGCAGGAATTTCTTCAGTCAGAGAGTGGTGAATCTGTGGAACTCTTTGCCGCAGAAGGCTGTGGAGGCCAGGTCATTGAGTGTCTTTAAGACAGAGATAGATAGGTTCTTTATTAATAAGGGGATCAGGAGTTATGGGGAAAAGGCAGGAGAATGGGGATGAGAAAAATATCAGCCAGGATTGAATAATGGGGCAGACTTGATGGGCCGAATGGCCCAATTCTGCTCCTATATTTTATGGGACTCCCCCTATCCATGGTGCATTTTGCAGCCCACCATTGGTTGGTGGCGGAATCTTCCAGACCTGCCGATGTCAACAGCTTTTTTCCCCCCGTGGTTCACACTCTTCACCGCTGGAAAACCCACCCCTGGTGACACCATTGATGGGACTGGAAGATCCCGCTGGCAGAAAGAGCTGGAAAACTTCAGCCAGTAGTTTTAAGTGAGGAGTCACAATAAGAAATTAAGCCAAAGTTAGAACCATAGAAAATTACAGCTCAGAAACAGGCCTTTTGGCCCTTCTTGTCTGTGCCGAACCATTTTTTGCCTAGTCCCACTGACCTGCACTTGGACCATATCCCTCCACACCCCTCTCATCCATGAACCCATCCAAGTTTTTCTTAAATGTTAAAAGTGCATTTACCACTTTATCCGGCAGCTCATTCCACACTCCCACCACTCTCTGCTTGAAGAAGCCCCCCCTAATATTCCCTTTAAACTTTTCTCCTTTCACCCTTAACCCATGCCCTCTGGTTTTTTTCCTCCCCTAGCCTCAGCGGAAAAAGCCTGCTCGCATTCACTCTATACCCATCAAAATCTTATACACCTCTATCAAATCTCCCCTCAATCTTCTACACTCCAGGGAATAAAGTCCCAACCTATTCAATCTCTCTCTGTAACTCAGCTTCTCAAGTCCCGGCAACATCCTTGTGAACCTTCTCTGCACTCTTTCAACCTTATTTACATCCTCCCTGTAACTAGGTGACCAAAACTGTACACAATACTCCAAATTCAGCCTCACCAATGCCTTATATAACCTTACCATAACACTCCAACTTTTATACTCGATACTCCGATTTATAAAGGCCAATGTACCAAAGGCACTCTTTACGACCCTATCCACCTGTGATGTCACTTTTAGAGAATTCTGTACCTGTATTCCCAGATCCCTCTGTTCAACTGCACTCTTCAGAGTCCTACCATTTACCCTGTACGTTCTAAATGTACGTATCCTCTTTAGTTGACCCTAAATGTTCTCATTCTTACTCCTTAGAAGAGCAGGGCCACGAAATGCACTGGGACGTTGAAAAGCCCACTGACTTTGGCAGGACTGTAAAATTTTAATTCCTGGAGACTCCAGGACAATCTGGGAGGATTGCCAACCCTATCCCAACGACAATCAAGAAAGTTCCAAGGGATTTCATCAGTCCCCATTCATCACATCTAGCGCCTAAAACTAGAGTCTTCCGTTCCCCAGAAATCATCTGCTCCCCTTGTGACTGTCCACAGTGGATCCACGCCCACTGCACCTTCCAGCCACCTACTCTAGAGGTCAATAACTCCCTGCGAAAACAGTTTTTCCTAGCACTGAACCAAACTCTACTTCTCAAAAATTGTAATCATGCCCCCCTCCCCCCTGTCTTCTTCAATAGCTCTCCAATCCGACTCCTTTACACATGAAGATTTCTATCAAATCCCATTGGAATATAAGTGTTAGCAGAATAAAAAGTCCCAGTTCTTTAACTCTCTGATAACTAAAGGCTCATAAAGTGGGTATCCTCTTAATGCAAAAGATGAAGTATTTATGCAACAGATTCCAGTTTTCCCAGAATTTATTTCCATTATTCCATAACAGGGCTGGGTTGAGCTTGCAACCTCATTCTTTCTAGCTAATATTCCAATGTAGCTTGGGAGAACAATTTCTTAGTTAAAAACTCTTAAAACTTGAAAAACATCCAAGTTTTCAGTACATTTACTTCTGTTGCTTTGGCGGACATGCATCTTTTAACATATCTGTCATTCCACTAGAAATACCAACCAGAAGAGTCACAAGTTCAATGTTACCACGGTGAAAAAATGTTCTTTCCCAAAGTTGGGAATTCTGGGAAGCATATCACCTTCCTGTGCTCTCTCTGCATTTTTTACAGCCACCGGCAGCCGAAGAGATAGTCACTTCAGTGACATAAGAATGCCATGTCTTATTTTCAATATTGAAACAATTTGTGATGCAGGGTACGTGTGAATAGTCCCTTTGCAATTTCGCTTAATTTTGGTCATTAGGAATATTAATTAAGCTAGCAGCGGCATGAACAGCAGGCTACGAAGCTATCAAGGTGTTATTAGGCTAAAGCAACTCGAGAGTGGTGATGGAAATGTACCTCAGCGACCTGGCTGAGTGCAGTCATAACATTCGAAGCTCAACAGCATTCACGTCAGAGCCGTTCCCTTGATTGGTGCCTTTGTCACTAGGCTCAATATCCTCCCCATTCATCACCACAGCATCACAACTAAAGCAAATATGATCCACAAGGTGCAGTGCAGCAACCCACCAAGGTTTTTTCAACATTTCCCTTCTGTACCTCAAAACAGGGAACAATGTGGGAATACCATCACGTCCAAGTTACACTCTATCCTGACTTGGACGTATAATGCCATTCCTTCAGCATCACTGGGTCAATATCCTGTCATTCCCTGTCTAATACCATTGTCAGACCAACATTGACACAAGGACTGCAGCAGTTCTTAGGCTAATGTAGGATTAAATCGGGTATACGGCACACAAACTACTTGTGAAGATTTTTAAAACTAAATTTAAACATTTTTAAAAATTAAGAGACATAAGATTACATTTACACAGTTACAGTACTTCCACAAACATTTGCCAAAAGGTTTCCACTTAAATCGACTCGGAGCGAAACATCACTTTTAGGCAACTCCATTGATTTTAATCCATAAAAAATCCAGTAATATTACCACACATCCGTTGTTGCTATGGGGGAAATGTAACACAGGCTCTGTTCTCTCTCCCATCCAATATGGAGAGCCAGATCTTGTATCAAATCCTTGCAGACACAAACACGTCTCTCGGAGGGTGGTGGCAACTGCTTTTCCATAGGCCTGTTTCCAGCAGACATTGCTTCAGGATCTCAACCACAACTTCCCAGGGTCTTCAACCTCTCTTTAAGTATGTTTTTGTTCCCTTTCATCTTTAATTCTACTGCATTTTACTCCTTCTCAGCTCTGCTCATATCCACTTCAAACCATTTGCCTTCACACCTAACCCCTCCCTCCCCTTTGATGTTCTGAACCGCAGTCTACTGTCTTCAGTTTAATTAAGTTATTCACATCCATACTCACATACATAAGGCTGTTTTGAGAAAATATTGAAAAATGTAATAATTCTTCCCTACTTTTATATTACACCCTCCTTACAATGAAACCAATATTCCATTTGCCTTCCTAATTAATTGCTGTACCTGCATGTTAATGGTTTGTGGTTCATGAACAAGGATTCACAGATCCCTCTGTATCACAGCATTCCACAGTCTCACTCCATTTAAACAATATTTTGCATTTCTACTTTTACTATCAAAAAGTGGACAACTTCACATTTTCCCATGTTATACACAATTGCCAACTTTATGTCCATTCACTTAACCTATTTATATTTATTTAAAGACTTTATCGTCCTGACAACTGGTATTCCAACCTATTTTTGTATCAACATCAAATTTGCCTAAAATGCAGCCAGTCCCCTTATCTAAGTCATTAATATAGATCGTAAACAATTGAGGCCTTATATTGCTTTGGCACTCCACTAGTTATAGATTGCCAACTTGAAAATGACCCACTTATCCCAACTCTGTGTTCCCTGTTCATTAGTTAAGCCTCTACCCATGCTAATATATCACCCCCAGCATCATGAGCTCTTATCTTGTGTAGCAACATTATATGTGACATCTTATCGAATGCCATTCAAATACAGTGGCCAGAATTTCCTGCCTGTTCCCACTGGTGGGATCTTGCAGGTTTCCCGGGGATGGGGGATGCATACAATAGGAAACTCCATTGTCAGGGGAGGAACAAGAAAATCTAGCCAACGGTGGGAGATGATGGCCTAGGGGCATTATCACTAGACTATTAATCCAGAAACTCAGCCATTGTTCTGGAGACCCAGGTACGAATCCCACCATAGCAGATGGTAGAATTTAAATTCAATACAAAATATCTGGAATTTAGAATCTACTGATGACCATAAAACCATTGTCGATTGTCGCAAAAACCCATCTGGTTCACTAATGTCCTTTAGGGAAGGAAATCTGCCATCCCTACCTGGTGTGGCCTACATGTGACTCCAGAGCCACAGCAATGTGGTTGACTCTCAACTGCCCTTGGGCAACTAGGGATGGGCAATAAATGCTGGCCAGCCAGCGATGCCCAGTTCTCCGGATAGTTTCCGGTTTCATGACTGTCTCCTTTCTTGAATAGTGGTGTTATATTTGTGGTTTTCCAATTGCTTGGACCTTTCCAGAATCTAGTGTATTTGGGAAGATTACCACCAATACTTCCACTACCATTGCAGCCTTTAGGAGTTCAGGCTACAGGCCATCATGTCCAGGAGATTTGTCATTCTATAGCCCATGAATTTACTGAATACTTTTTCTCTGGTGATTTTTTTTAAGTTACTCCCTACCCTTTGCCTGTTGATTTTCTATTTTTGGGATGCTTTCAAGATAGATGCAAAATACTTATCCAGAGTCTCTGCTATTTTCTGGTTTTCCATCAATTCCCTAGTCTCACCCTTTAAGGGACCAATATTTACCTGAGCTATATAAGAAATGTTACTTTTCAGAATATCAAAGCATTCTTATGGAGTTGGTAGGTATAACATGAGGCCATCTGGCAAAAAAAAATGTTTTTCTTCTCTGGAAGAAGATAAACAGACCCCAAAATGTCTCGGCCTCCTGGTTCAGCTTCAATGTTGATATTCTTAGGTCAGTTTCATGCCATCTTGTACCTTCTTATCAATATAAGTGTCCAGTAAAGGTTAACAAATGGCTCCCAACATGAGGCAAATTAGAATACACTCAAGTTAAAAAGATAAACATGGGAGGCAGCGGCATAGTGGTGTTGTCACTGGACTAGTAATCCAGAGACTCAGGGTAATGCTCTGGGGATCCAGCTTCGAATCCCACCATGGCAGATGGTGAAATTTGAATTGAATAAAAATCTGGAATTACAAATCTAATGAGGGCCATGAAACCGTTGTTAATTGTTGTAAAAACCTATCTGGTCCACTAATGTCTTTAGGGAAGGAAATCTGCCGTCCTTACCCGGTCTGGGCTACATGCGACTCTAGACCCACAGCAATGTGGTTGACTCTTAACTGCCCTGAGGGATGGGCAACAAATGCTGACCCAGCCAGCGACGCCAATATCCCCTGAATGAATTTTTAAAAAGGAAGGAGGTCACATCTTGGGTACATGTTCGGCAATCATTGGCCGGAGCTATTCGAACACAAGTGATTGAAAGATGGTAAACGACCAGCCCCTAGAAATGAAGTGCATTGACGGGTGCTCCGAGGCAGTGGGACAGGCCATGCCAGATCTTCAGAGGGAGACAGGCCAGGAGGGAAGAGCTTCCAAACACTTCAGCTACTGAGCAAGAAGACGGCCGCCGCAAGCTACAGAGGTCAAGACATTCTGCACCATCCATCTGATAGTCCTTGGTAATCAATAAACTTCTCTCACCTTCCCCGCTTTGTGTGCTTTTCCTATCTATTTAACTCATGTGTCATATCTAAACGGCTGCTTCTTAATAAATAACTTAAAAATCACTGATGAGTTCTCAACCACCAACAGTGTGTAATTTATGACTCCTGACCTTAAAACCTATAACTACTTTATCCCTATCCATAGAAGCTTTTACTGTCTATTTTTATATTTCTTGCTAGTTTCTCTTCTGCTCCAATTTCTCCCTCGTTATTATTTTTCAAGTTATCCTTTTTCAGTGTCTAAAATCTTCCCAGGATGGTGTGAACTAATTCTCTACAAAACCCATTTTTAAACAAACATTCTTCATTTCTTCGCAGCAGGGTTAGAACATCACTCACTTTTGAAAAGAGTAGGATTTAGGTGGAGGTTGGGGAATTCCGCTCCAATTTGCCAACCAGAGGAAACAAGTGTTCTGCGAGATTCTGCATCATTTTTCACTACCAGCCAGATTTCCTGTGAAGACCCTAGTCTGGGTGTAGTGGCAGCGGAAGGCTGGAGCGGAAGGGGATGGGTAGTGTCAACAGAAATTAAACACAAATCTGCATTGTTAACAATGACAGGATTGATGAGGCAGTGTTAGAGCTGCGCTCAGACATAACGTGAATGACCTTATATAGGTTTCATTTTTAATTGGAGAACTCATAACCCCAGTATATCAGGTACAAACTGTTGTGGAAGGGCCCTGATGAAATTGCAGTGCGTGCCGTCTAATTTATTTTCACCTCCCTCCCTTCACAAGATAATAGAAATGAGAATGCGAAGCAGCAACTTCGAAGATGGCCAAGATTACAAGCTGTGCTCTGACGCACAGAAGGATTCGCAAAACCAAAGCACCCCAAGAGGAAGGGCAAAGGGAGGCGATGGCCTAGTGGTATTATGGCTGGACCGTTAATCCCGAAACTCAGCTAATGTTCCGGAGACCCGGGTTCGAATCCCACCACGGCAGCTGGTAGAATTTGAATTCAATAAAAAAAATCTGGAATTAAGAATCTACTGATGACCATGAAATCATTTGTTGATTGTTGAAAAAAATGCATCTGCTCCTTTAGGGAAGGAAATCTGCTGTCCTTGCCTGGTCTGACCTACACGTGACTCCAGAGCCACAGCAATGTGGTTGACTCTCAGGCAATGAGAGATGGGCGATAAATGCTGGCCAGCCAGCGACGCCCATGTCCCATGAATAACTATAAAAAAGTTATGCCCTTCACAGCATTTTTATCAATTAATGGACAAACAACCATAGAGAAGAATAATCTACATTGAAGTTCAATTAAGAGGGGCATACTTTCAATACGGGGTCGATAATAGGTTGGGCCTGTACTCACTGGAGTGTAGGAAAATGAGGGGTGACCTTATTGAGGCATATTGGATTTTCAGGGGATTTGACAGGGTAGATGCTGAGAGGTTGTTTCCCCCTGTGAGTGTGTCTAGGACGAGAGGGCATAATCTCAGAGTAAGGGGTCACCCATTTAAGACAGAGATGAAAAGGAATTTATTCTCTCAAAGGGTAGTGAATCTGTAGAACTCTGTAGAGTCATTATGTACATTCAAGGCTGAGACAGGCAGATTTTTAAATCAGTAAGGGAATCAATGGTTATGGGGATAAAGTGGAAAAGTGGAGTTGAGGATTGTCATATCAAATCAGCTATGATCTCATTGAATGGCAGAGCAGAACCGATGGGCCAAACAACTTCTCCCCTGCTGCCATCAGACTTTTGAGTGGACTTACCTTGTATTAAGTTGATCTTTCTCTAGACCATAGCTATGACTGTAACACTACATTCTGCACCCTCTCCTTTCTTTCTCTATGTCCTCTATAAATGGTATGCTTTGTCTGTATAGCGCGCAAGAAACAATACTTCTCACTATGTTAATACACGTGATAATAATAAATCAAAATGTCTGATAATTTCATTATGGCTTGCAAATTACAAGTGGGGGCTCTTTTGGACATTAAGTTTGCCAACAAATGTTTAATACCACTCGCCTTTATCACACTCACCTTTATCAATCGAGGCATAGAATACAAAAACAGGGAAGTCATGTTGGAGCTTTATAGAACTTTGGGGAGACCACAGCTGGAGTACTGTGTGCAGTTCTGGTTGCCACATTATAGGAAGGATGTGATTACACTGGAGGGGGTGCAGAGGAGATTCACCAGGATGTTGCCTGGGATGGAACATTTAAGTTATGAAGAGAGGTTTGGTAGGCTTGGGTTAGAATAGAATCCTACAGTGCAGGAGGCCGCCATTTGGCCACAATCCCACTCAGGCCCTATCCCCATGCATTTACCCTAGCTAGTTCCCCTGACACCAAGCAGCAATTTAGCATGGCCAATCCACCAACCCGCACATCATTGGACTGTGGGAGGAAACCGGAGCACCTGGAGGAAACCCACGCAGACACGGGGAGAACGTGCAAACTCCACACAGACAGTGACCCAAGCCGGGAATCGAAGCCGGGTTCCTGGCACTGTAAGGTAGCAGTGCTAACCATTGTGCCACAGAGAAGTCTGAGGGGACAACCTATTTGAGGTGTACAAGATTATGAGGGACATGGGCAGAGTGGATAGGGAGCAGCTGTTCCCCTTAATTGAAGGGTCAGTCATGACAAGACATACTGTCAAGGTGAGGGGCAGGACCTTGTGTAGGGGGGGTGGGGAAGCAGGGGGGAAAATGTGAGGAAAACCCTTATTTCTTTTAAAAATCGGCAGCAAACATAGGAGCAAAACCGCCCGTGATTGGAGGAGCAGCTCCTTGCAAAATCTTGTCCTTACCTGTATTTTGAATACTGACAGTGGTCTGCAAGGAGAGGCAAGGCAGGCCAGATTGTGTCGTACAGGCCCTATGTTGGACAACCCTGGTGTAACTCTATAGCAACCTATTTGAAAATGGGTTTGGGCATAAACAATATAGGTTCTGCTTTATTTTGAATCCATATTATTCTGGAGGGTGCATGTAAAACAATGGATTGCCCTTTTTTGACAACCAGCAAACGCCAGAGACGTACAGCATGGCCCATGTTCTAACCATCCTCTGTTCACATTAGACACAAATGGCGCAGAAAATGGAAAACTAGAATCGTGTAAGCTGACAAACCAGATTTTCAGCCAAAGAACATCTATAATAGAAGCACATTACGGAGGAACTGCATTAATAATGAGATGACCCACTTATTCTGCTAAAACTTCTGCAAGTGTACACAAGGTTAACCCCCACAGTGTATTTAGGTTATAACACCATGCTTAGAATACTCCAATTTATAGTCTAGCTGTTGATTGTACTAACGTCAATGTAAAGAACTGTCCAGACTGAATGTGCTTTTAATGCACTGAGCTGCTTTTAAACAAAGTGGCATGCTTATTATAATAGAATCTCACCATCTCAAGGAAGGATCGATCCACTGGTTCCATATAGCTCCAGGATACAGGTTGTCCAATTATTCCACAATCTCAGACTAGCAATGGAATAAAGATATGCTGGTGCTTCTCTCGGCATTTGACTGAAGGTAGACCGCAAAGCTCTGAAACTTCCAAAACCTTTAGGTAGCCAACTTGCCATTGTGCGTCAGTTGTGGTGTATTCTCATGTCAAAAGTTGATGGCTTCAAGTCCCACTGCAGGACTTGAGTGGAAAAGTCATGACTGACATTTTAGTGCTGCATTGTCAGAGGTGTCATTTTTCGGGTGAGATGTTACACCGAGGCCCGGTTTTCCCTCTCAAGTAGACTTAATAGGTCTCATGGCACTAACGTGAAGAGCAGTGGGGAGTTAATCCTAAGTGTCCTGGCCAGTCAGCCCAAAATCATCATCTCAAAAACAAATGATTTGGTCAACGTCACATTTCTATCTGTGGAATCTTCCTCTGTGCAAACTGACTGCCACATTTCCTACATTACAACAGTGATGACAGTTTTTTAAAAATAAAGCATTTTGGAACGTTGTATGGTCATGAAAAGTGCTAAATAAATGCAAGTCTTTCTTTTGCTTTCTACGTTGTAAGCATCGATCTGTAGAAACTGTCTGGCCTTATTCCCTTTCCTTCAGAGAGGCAGAGTGTCTGTGCATTCTTGGAGCTGAATTTTATTAGGAAAGGACATACATATATTGGGCGAGATTCTCCAGTCTCCCAGCCGCCTATTTCCCGCTGGCGGGAGGTGGCGCGTTGTTTGCTAGCGGCGGGATTCTCTGGTCCTGCTGCTGTCAATGGAGATTCTCACTGACATCACCCCACGCCGGCGGGAAACCCACGGGTAGGGACGCACTGCTGGCAAGACCTGAGAATCCCACCGGCATGAGCGGCTGGAGAATTCCAGCCATTGTTAAATCTTTTCACTTACTTTAAGAAAATTCACTGCTGTCATTGTGTGAAATTCAGAACTTTGGACAAATCTAGCCATAACCATTTCCCCAAACCTCACTGATTACAGTTTTACCCTGGTTTATAGACAGCATCCAAGGCCATCTTCATGAGAGTTATATGCGAACAATAGGATGTAGTGCAAAGTGCTTCGTGACAAGTACTTGAAGCTCCAACCCACAATTGTCATGTGCCACACAGGCCCTTATCATTTGCTTTACGCTGCAGACTTGCAATGCCATTTCTATCCTACAATCATTCATGCTTGACCTAACTAAGGCCAAGCATTCTTTAATTGGAGGCCAAGTTGATTTTCTTGGTCAATTAGCAACATATTGCCTGTGGGCCCCTGAAGAAAGAATGCATTTTGTGTCACAGTTGGACACTTGGCAGCAATTGCGGCTGAATAATTTTGCTGCATTTTTAATGAAGACTCTTAAAGGTTTACACAGGGGATTTTAAATCCATCAGGAAAGACAAGCTACACAATGCACAACAAACCATTCAATGCAGTCAAAAACCCCTCCTGATAAAATATGATGGCAGATATGCTTGTAGTGTCACAGAGGAAACATATTTCATACAAAATGCCCGAGTTGCAACTGATTAAAAATACAAGAACTGTAGCAGTCAAATTTAATCTTGTTGTGATTACCCACTTCAGCTGTCTAAACCAGTGTCCATTATGCTAATCTCTATGCGCTGATTTCAAATCCATCATGTTCAATGCTTTTCCTTAATGTGCAGCGGTACTAGGAAACGTTACAACTCTCAGGATGTGTTTCTTCACCTTCCGACCATAATAATCCCCCAGCCTCGTATGTTAATTTTGCCACAAAGGCGACCTGAACAATATCTAAATGGAGAGTTTGTGGCAGGTTTATGTGAAGCGCGGACAGCAAGCAGGAAGTGCCAGCTGGATGATCCCACTTAATGCCAAACAAAATGCAAGGATATTAATATTTATATCTGTTTAGCATAACTCGTGTTGCCAGATATGGAGGGAGAAGATGCAGTCGAAAGGAGCAGTATATTTGTAACAATGCTATCATTGATTGTCTCTGCAATATACAACCGCCTACCAATACTAACGCCAAGCAAGCAGCAAGCTGATGTTACATTAGCCGACATGTCTGCTTACAGCTGCAATAAACTAAGCCAGGTTATAGTTAATTGCCCATTTTCCAGTGCACCAAGGGTATTGTATCTATTGCAATTTCAGTTTTCTCACTGCTTACTTTTACCATTATTTAGTCGGGATAGTTCACTGCAAAGCACTTTAGACGTCTTAAATGGTGGCCGACAACTGTTCACAGCATGCAAATTCATTCTTTGTCACAGGCTCAAAGATCCGAAGGAATGATTCATGAAGGAAAACCAGAATGTCTTGCATTCACACAGTGCCTTTCATGAGGTCCAATTGTGATGGATATCTTGTTCATGTTAATATTTTAGAGGTAAAGTTTAGTTGTGGGAAGATGGTGGTTATGAAAACAGGGAACTAAATTTGGAGGTAATCCCAACATCTGAATAGGGAATGGCAGATTGTTTGTTTAATAAGAGTCAGAATAGGCGACAGAGCCATAAAATCAGTAGGTGGGCTTACTTAAACGGGGAACTGGAGACCGGAGGTCTTCAGTGTTTGCAAACTAGTGGAGCCAAGAGAGATGTCTCGCTTTGGGAATTACAGCGAGATTAGCTTTAAACATTCAGTGAGCCCTCAAAAGGTTATGTCACCATGGAGATAGGTGGAGTTTACCCTGTTTTCAATATTTCTGTGTATTTGCTGAGGGTAGGTTGCAGTTTTTGATTTGCAACACACAAAGAAGCCCCGGCAGGTGTTAACAGACTCCAAGAAGTTAGGATTCAGAGAAGTCCTGGGAGCCGAGGGGGTAGTGGAAGGTTTCATGCCAGGCAGTGAGGAGTCAGGGAAGCCTTCGGAGCCATTTATAGCTCAGTGGAGCCAGGAGATTGACAGTTTAGTGAAGCTAGCAGTGAAAGAGTTGGGAATGCGCCAGTTATTAGAGGCAAGAGTGCAGCTTTGTGAATCCCATAGAACGCAGTCTCGGGAGGAGAGATTGAACTATCGAGAGGTGAGCAGAGGCAGTCAGAGTTGGAGCAGCTTTTGAGGAAATTCAGAGGCTAGATATTCAAAAGTGAAGACTTAAGATTCCTCGAAGGATGAGTTTGAACAAGATATTGTGATTCACAGTGACCACGGATGTCTGGATAGGTTGCTGAGAAATCCGTGGGATCTACCTTGGTCATATGTGTCACTGAATGTGCAGTATGTTGTATTTGATCATAGTTTGTATATTTATCTCATGTTAATTCTGAATGCTAGAGTGAGAGAAAGATATTGTAGAGTGTTTTAGCCTTCTGACTTTGCATTGTAAAGTTTATTTTGTTAGTTTAAAACCAGTGGAATGTTGTGCCTTTAGTCTTCTAGTCGGTAACTGGGATTTCAAAACTTTGTCTACTTCAAACAAAAGGTTATTGTTCCCAACCAGATTTCAGATCCATAGACAAATGTGCTTTCAAACTTGCCGAGATTGAAATGTGAATTTCACAACAGATTTGACCATACTCATTGAAAATTGCTTTGATGGTTGCTATGGCATTTCTGGAGAGGGAAAATTTAATCTTTTCCCAATTTGCAACAATTAACCAAGGTGAGTGGTGCAGTTGCAGAATGGTTAGCACTGCTGCCTCTCAGCACCAGGTACCCAGGTTCAATTACCAGCTTGGGCCACTGTCTGCACATTCTCCCCATGTCTGCGTGAGTTTCCTCCGGGTGCTCCAGTTTCTTCCCACAGTCCAAAGGGCATGCTGGTTAGGTGAAGTGGCCATGCTAAATTGCCCCACAGTATCCAAAGAAGTGTAGATTAGGTGGATTGATCATGGTAAATGCATGGGGTTAGAGGGATTGGGTGGGATTGGGCCCCAGGTAAGATGCTCTTTCAGAGACTCAAAGAGCTGAAAGACCTCTTTCTGCACTGTAGGGAGTCCATTGTTCTAAGATTAGGTTAACCACGTTAGCAGAAAAGTTGATGTTAGAATTAAAAGCAGGGACTAAGAAAGCAGGTATAGTTGAGGTAATAGCACAGCATTTGGCATTAAAAGAAAAGCTTGACACGAGTACAACACAGCTCGAGTTAGCTAGATTCCAGAAGAAGAGTCATGTCTGACTCAAAGTGTTAAAGTGGTTTCCCTCTCCAAGATGTAGCCTAACCAGCTTAGTTTTTCCAGCATCTTCAGCTTTTGCTCGAGTTCAATTGCAGGTGAAGCAACTCAAGATAGAAAGAGATAGAGAAACAAAAGCTCAAACCTGAAAATGAGCTGAAAGGAAAAGTTTGAGCTTGAACTCTGGAGAGGGAAGTTAGCAAGGGAGTAAAATGATAAAAAGGAGACAGAAAGCAACAAAGGGAATGAAAATTGGACAGCATGAACTGGTAAAAGAAAAGCTTAGGTTACAGGGCTAAAGAGAGTTTAGATGGTGAGAGAGCTTCGATATAATGAAGAATCTTCACCTGGTGCCTAGTGACTGAAAATGGAGTTGAGAGATATTTTATCTCATTTGAAAAAGGTGGTTGCAAAGCTCAAGTGACCAAAAGTACACATGAAGTTTCAATTTGCTGAGTGTTTTGGTTGGTAGATCGATGGGTGTGTGTTGTGGACTTTGATGTCAATCTGTAAATTGATCACAACTTTACCCTTCAAGTAAGCAGACCAAGTTACGGAGATCTCTTAAACAGCTGTTTGATGCAAGCTATATAGTGAGGATCCTGGACAGTCACAGGTCAGTGCCAGTAACTAGCTAGAGTACCAAATTCAGAAATGCACAGCAATTATCGCTTCAAAATTCAATTACAAGTAATTAGTATACCGAAGTATAGGAATTGCCTCTATCCACTCAGTTATTGATTAAGGTTACATCATGCATACATAAGATTCCAACATCCAATTATAACTTGCGCATGTTCCTAATTATATCAAGCAATGATAGCTGTATCTCTGACCAATGATATATCAACCTCCGTTTCCATTGTTCTAAACATGAGCTGCAGCTGCACATCATTCAATTGAATGATCCTTGACTCTTATCTGGATCTGCTTTATTCAAGACCTGTGGTTTTCACACAGCTTTCCCTGTGTGACTGAGACACAGCGTGCAGCTTATGTGATTTTTAAACCAGTTTTGATATTAACTCTTTGAGTGTACATTCTAGGTTTTTGGCAGGATGATCCTCAGGTGAAAATGCGGTGCTTAATGCTCCTGAGCTTGTCATAGAAATCATAGAAACCCTACAGTGCCAAAGAAGGCCATTCGGCCTATCAAGTCTGCACCGACAACAATTCCACCCAGGCCCTATCCCTGAAACCCTACATATTTACCCTGCTAATCCCTCTAACCTACACATCTCCGGGACACTAAGGGGCAATTTAGCATGGCCAATCAACCTAACCCACACATCTTTGGGAGGAAACCGGAGCACCCGGAGGAAACCCAAGCAGACACGGGGAGAATGTGCAAACTCCACACAGACAGTGACCCAAGCCGGTAATTGGACCCAGATCTCTGGAGCTGTGAGGCAGCAGTGCTAACCACTGTGCCACCATGTGCCACCCTTATAGCATTTCAATTGAACTCTCAGACTTTAAAGAAAAATTAATGAATTGTTGTTGAATTTGCTAGAGAGAAGATGTTGCAAGATCAGCATATTAGGAAATGACATAGTGGCCAATGTTGTCTTCCCACAACTGGGAAAGTATGCCACAATTCAGGAATGGTTCCTATGAGTAAAAACTCCTCACTTATCTGTGATCTAGTTAAGAACCAAAATGCCGGGAGAAAAGATACTGATGCAATAATTCAAGTAAGGACAGAACAAGTGTCTGCAGAACTTCCAAATCAGAATTCATCATAGCAAGAACTGAAGCCTTGGAATGACCCTAAATGACAGGTTAACACTGACATAACTGGTGCCGTCAGTGCTGAAAGAGTGCAAGAATTAACCATGTTTGTCAGTGTTAGGATATGGGATACAGCTGAAAAATCCCAGACCACTGCAATGAGTTCAAAAGAGCAGTTACAACCTCAAATGATTCAAGTCATTTTAAAAAATTCATTCATGGGGCGTGGGCATCACTGGCTGGGCCAGCATTTATTACCCATCCTTAATTGCCCTTGAATAGAGTGGCTTGCAAGGCCAGTTAAGAATCAACCACATTGCCGTGGGTCTAGAGTCACACATAGGCCAGACCAGGTGAGGACAGCAGATTTCACTGGTGAACCAGATGGGGGGGGGGGGGGGTTTTCAAACAATGGCTTCATCGTTGGACCTTTGAATTCAAATTTCACCATCAGCAGAGGTGGGATTCTGTTGTGTCTTCATGTTTATTCCTGGTTGGAACAAGGTCACTTTAAGGGTCCTAATGACATCAACGGCTGTTTGCACGGGGAAATGGGCAGTCAATCCTAACAGCCTGTAAACACCTTTCTAATAAAAGGTCTTGTGTGTTTGTGCCTTCATGGCCTGCAAACATATCCTTTAAAAAACCACAAAGAAAAGTGGCAAGCAAGAGGAATTTAAAAAAAATAGAAAAATTATTGTTGCATACTGCAGACATCCAAAGAGGATTAAGAAGATAAAAACATTGCTAAACACAAAGCTGGCAACCGAAAGGTGCCAAATATTAGTAACAGCCATTGAAGGAACCAACATTTAAACAAAGATTTTGGAGTAAACAACATCAAAAAGAAGCTCGCCATGTACTCTGCCCGGAAAGATCTGGAACAGGACAGGGAGCATTGTATTTAAAAAAATGCCCTGCAACAATAATTTAGAGTTGGAGGTGTTACAAAACTCGTAAAGAAACAGGCTGAGCTCAGGATTGAAAGAAAAATAACTGAGGTAGTGCTAAAAACGGTGGCACATTGTGCTCCCCAGAGTAAAACTGGTAGAGTTCCTGGCTGCGTGGCCCTGATGATGAGAACACTGAGCAGTGGACCACATAAAAGATTCAAATACTTCATCCAAGTGAACAAAGTTGTGGCAGACATAATAGTCCCACCTATCCTGAGCATCATGGTGGGGAAACGTTCAACCTCCTGCGAAGTCTGGTGCAGCCAGAAAAACCAGGTTCGAAACCCATGATGAAATTGTGGAGATATTGCAGGGCCACTTCTCACCTCAACCTATGGTCATTCATCGCTGAGGTGTTCAGGTTCCAAGAACACAACCAACAAGACGATGAATCAATCACACAGTTCGTAGCTACTTTGAAGAAATTAGCCGAATACTGTGAAGTTGGAGATGTCTTGGACGGCCCCATTAGGGACAGATTAGTGTGGGGGATAAGAAGCAAAGCTATCCAGAAAAGGCTGTTAACAGAAAGCAACTTAAAACTAAAGAAGACTTTAGAAATTGTGATCTTTGTGGAGTCGGCAGCTAAGGAAGCCCAACAATTAAGCTCGACCACTAAAGTCCATAAGGTATCAACTGAAACCCGAACACAGACAGGTTCAAAATTACCACGAATGTGCAAAAATTGGGCACACAGCAGCAGATTACTGGAGTAATGATGCAAAATGCAGGAATTGTGGTAAAAAGGGGCACAAACTTCCATGTTGGAGAAAGAAACAACAAGTTTCAAAAAAGAATTATAAAAAGAACTAAGTGTATCAAATGGAAAACCGAAGAGAGGGTAAAGGACCCATGGGATACAAAAAGGGCACAAACTAGAACCAGAGTCACAGTCAAATGATGAGCTGCAAGAAGTCCAGCAGGTGAGAGCAGACCCCTCTGAAGTCCTCTGACTGAGAGGAGACATCAATTTCACTTGGGAATGAGGGGCTTCCAGTCTGCACAGCTGTGCACTCAGCCCCAATGTATGCACACAGCTTTGATTTTAAGTTGCTGTGGCTTCCCAACAAGATAAAGCCTTTGATCTGTAACAAGTTCTACCGCAGTGCCTCGTAAAAGATCCAGCTGTCAGATCAAAGGCTTTCTATCAGCATCCAGCCCATTGTGTTTATTCCGAATCCCCTTTACAGGTGACTGCACCTCAAGTACCCCATTGATACTGATCACAATGTAGACAGAGAATAATCCTGATTAACAGGCTACGGTTTCAGTCAACTGTGAAGGGAATCAAAAGCTTGATATTTTTAGCAGGTGCCAGGAGGCAGTGCACTGTTGGTGCTGCCAAGGTGCTTGATCTGAAGGGAGGCTGAGTGGAGGGTCTGAAGAGGAAGGGGGCCTGAGGAGAAAAGGGTGTGGGCGGAGAAAGAACGGCTGCAACAATAATTTAACAACAGTAATGGCAACAGTGGCTTTAAAATGACTATTCTGGCTGAGAGCTAAGCATGCTGGGATTTTTGATCAACTTATAATTAAAACCAGATGCAGGTCGTAAAGTTGCTCTGATCTGGGAGCTGTGACCTGAAGCTTCCTGTGTTGGTCAGATAAGGGAAGTTGACTCAGACCTTGTGGCGTTGATTTATTACTGTTGTGTGTGGAACATGTCGAGTGAACTAAGCATAATGGCATCGTTTGCAAGCAATTTCGTTGAATGTTCAAGCAATGTGATTGGTTTCTGGTTACACAGTTGGCTGGATGACAGAGAATCTTCTGGAAGCAAGAGGAGGATTTGTGGATAAAAGACATGTACAGCCTTTGTCTGCCAATGACAACTTGATCGAGACCAACCATCGCAAGATACATACCCTTAAGGAATTTCTCTCAGAGAAGGAAATAGATTTTACAGTCGAGGATATTTCTTGGCCAAGGTTTTTCCTATTTTCAGTTAAATAATTCAAGTTGATGTTCAGTTAATGTGCAGTAAAGAGTTAAAGTTCAGTAAAGAGTTAGAGTTGCAACTGTTTATGTTTGAGTTGGTACCAGAAATGTTAAATAAAGAAATAATTGAATTACTGTCCTTGTTTGTCTCATTAAAGTGGAATGCTTGCAAGGTGTTTAAATTAAAAGCTGGGTAACGGGCATGGAGGGGGGGTGGGAATTGCTTCTCTTTGGTGAGGAGTTGGTGTCGCTCCCCTGGTCAGTGAGGGGCGGGGGGGGCACCATTTCATTTTTGGGGGTGGGGAGGGGGCTGGTAAACATGCACAGAGACTGGCTCACCATTTAAAAATGGCTGCCCTGTCTTGGAATAGCGGGGCTGGCCGGTGGTTTGCCCACTATGCATAAATTAGCATTGACGCTGCCAGTCGGAAACTTTCCAGGATTCCCACTGGGGTGGGCATGAAGTCCCAAATTGCCCCCATCAAGGCATGTGGGGATAGTGTGGGAAAATGGCGTCGAGTTAGATGATCAGCCATAATCTAATTGAATGGTGGAGCAAGTTCGAGGGGCCGAATGGCCTACTCCTGCTTATTTCCTATGCTACTTCGTTCATCAATCTTGACTTGCAATGGTAAATGTGTCCTAAAAAAAGGATGAGTCCCCTGCATTTAACCTATCTGTAATCTATGCCATTTTTTCTGGTTTTGTGTTAAACTTTTAAAATTTCTTGATGGTGATATCTCCACCCCGATGACAAGAAATTATTTCAGAATCTGATCACTTGAAATGAGATGATATAAAAGAGAAATTCAATGATGCGAGATGCCTCTGAGCTGTTTTGTTTATGAAGTGTCTCCATCCTACTGCAACATTATGACATCTCCATTAAGAACATTCGCAATTCTCCTGTGAGCTTTCGGAGTTCGTTTGCCAAAATGACTGAACCGTGGCCAACATTTAAAGATCACAAAATCGTAAGGCAGAACACAGCGGATGCTGGGAATCGGAAATGAAAATACTGGCTGGTGGGCTGGGAGGGGAGGTCAAGGGGAACCCTAGTTCTGGGAGGGAGGGGAAGGTGAAAGGACAAGTGTGGGATAGGGTCGAGGCCCCCTTGTCCTCACCTTCGCCCCTATCAGCCTCAATACTCAACCGGTCATTTTCTGCCATTTCCACTACCTCCAGTGGGATGTCATCACCAAATACATCTTCCTTCCACTCTCAGCATTTCTAAAGGGAATGTTCCCTCCACGGGCCCCTTTGTTTTCATTTTATTTAATTTTTAAAACTGTTCTTTGCCTTTTACTTCTTCATTTTTCTTTCCCCCTCCCCCACTCTTTCCCCCTATTTTATCCCCCCTTTCCTTACCTTTTCCTCCCCCTTTCTTCCCAATTTTACCTCTCTCCCCCCCCCCACATCTTCATCTGTCACAGCTTACCCTCTGATTTCAGCTTTTTCTGCCGTTTGGCCATTCACACCTTCTATTCGCTCTATGAACTGCCATTAGCAGCCTTTTCCCTTGTTTTTGTGGCTATGACTCATCT
The DNA here is from genome assembly GCF_964213995.1 of Mustelus asterias. Classification (NCBI taxonomy): domain Eukaryota; kingdom Metazoa; phylum Chordata; class Chondrichthyes; order Carcharhiniformes; family Triakidae; genus Mustelus; species Mustelus asterias. Next base: position 16,033,486 of record NC_135809.1, read on the forward strand.
TCCATTCCCTCACCCCACAGTATAAATATCTCCCACTCTCTATGCCTTTTAGCTTTGACAAAGGGTCATCTGGACGCGAAACTTCAGCTCTTTTCTCTCCTTACAGATGCTGCCAAACCTGCTGAGATTTTCCAGCACTCTCTCTTTTGATTCCCTCCATGATATGGTGGCACAGTGGGTTAGGACTGCTGCCTCACTGCGCCAGGGACCTGGGTTCGATTTCCAGTTTGGATCATTGCCTGTGTGGAGTCTGCATGTTCTCCCCGTGTCTGCGTGCGTTTCCTCCGGGTGCTCCAGTTTCCTCCCATAGTCTGAAAGATGTGCTGGTTAGGTGCATTGGGCGTACTAAATTCTCCCACTGTGTACCCGAACAGGCACCGGATTGTGAGCAACTAGGGGATTTTCACAGTAACTTCATTGCAGTGTTAATGTAAGCCTACTTGTGACATTAATAAAATGATACCATGGTCTGCATCTCAATTGCCCCCAACACTCAATCCCCCCCCACAGCACCTTTCCATGCTAACCCAGGAGACCTTACACCTGCCCTTTTACTCCTCTCTCCTCACTGCCCAAGGCCCCAAACACTTATTCCAGGTGAACCAACAATTCACATGCACTTCTTTCAATTTAGTCGACTGTATTTGCTGTTCACAGGTCTCCTCTTCACTGGGGGACAAAATGCAGACAGGGTGGGCGGATCATGCCTGCTCAGTCCACAAGCATGAACCCGAGTTTCAGGTAGTCTGTTATTTTAACTTTCCACTTTGCTCTATGTGGTGTACGTGGTCTGTCACTTTAAGCAGAAGCGAGACACCTGACTTGAGGACCAATGGTCATTTCCTCTTCAGTGATACAAAAATCCTTGACGCATCCATAATTTCTTCAGTGGGTGACATGATTTGATTTGTCACATGTATTAATATACAGTGAAAAGTATTGTTTCTTGCGCGCTATACAGACAAAGCATACCGTTCATAGAGAAGGAAATGAGAGAAGAGTGCAGAATGTAGTGTTACAGTCATAGCTAGGGTGTAGAGAAAGATCAACTCAGTGTGAGGTAGGCCCATTCAAAAGTCTGATGGCAGCAGGGAAGAAGCTGTTCTTGAGTCGTTTGGTACCTGTCCTCAGAAGTATCTTCTTCCCGACTGAAGAAGGTGGGACAGAGAATGTCCGGGGTACATGGGGTCCTTAATTATGCTGGCTGCTTTGCCGAGGCAATGGGATTATAATACCAGGAATACAGTGGAATTAGTGGTGGGTTGGAATGCAGGTTTGTGCTGTATGTTTCATGGAAAATAGGAATTAGATGATTCAATTTCATTTAGAAATATTAACAGCTCTGCCCATTGGAGAGAAAAGCTGAAAGCAGCTCCCATGTGGGTTAGATTTGAACTCAGGTCCAGCGGATGAAAGGACAGTGTTTTAACGCTGAAATAACCTGTCTTCCCGTGATTTGTGTTAACAACGCTGACGGGTCACAACACTGGCCGTGACCTTTCCCGCCGTGAAATGGGGCAGCAATGAAATTAGTGCAGCTTTACGTTAGGTTTCACAAAGCTTTGCGGCTTTTAATGTTTTAAAATTAGTACCAAGCGCTTTGTTCCCCTCACCTCCCCTGTCTGGATGAAAAATGATTCTGAGAGCCCTAAGCGTTAAATAAATCAAAAAATGGATTGCTTCAGTGGTGGAGGGTGGACTCTCATCCCAGGAAAAATGAACTGGAAGTTGCTGGATTTGTGTGTATTGGATCTGGGAGTTCCCCTTTCCAGTTCATTGCCTTTTAAGTTAAAAGGAATTTTTTTTGGAGCGCAAATATTTTTCCAAACAAAAGCTCTTTGGGGAGAGAGAAAGGAATTCCCCCTTCCCCACGAGACAAAAGCCCATCTACAGCGTTTCAAGCTGTACGTATTACTTTGATTAGAAATCCCATTTCCAACATCTCTAAGTGCCTTCATCTGCATAAATCATTCGCTAATTAACCACTGTTATTTAATTAGGGTCATCCTGTTGTCGACCAGTCATTAATCAGACCTAATTTAAAAGTACGCCTTCTGTTCATGGATTTTTTTTTCCCCGCCCGGTTCTTCTGAGAGTTGTTTCTCAGAGCCTGTCACAGCTGCACCTTGGCTCGGTGTTCTGCCTTTGTCTGGTTATTATAGACCGGGGTAACAATGCAGCAAGCAGATGAAGAGGGTCGTCAGTATTGAACCACAACCCAGCTCAGACAGTTAATTGGGCCTCTGACATACACGAAGCAGTTTGGGCTTATCGTACTGATGTTGAGGGGTAATCAAAGTTGCTTTCACTGGCGCTATATTTCCTGCAAACACCTGTATCACTTTGGGATTCAGCCCGAGTGCATCTGAGGGTGACAAAGACCCCAAATCCACTCCTTAAACCAGCACAATATATTGCGCAGTAGCTAAAGTAAATATCAGTGGGTTGCAATTAAAGACAAGCTTTACATAGAAACATAGAAGATAGGAGGAGGCCATTCGGCCCTTCGAGCCTGCTTCACCATTCATCACAATCATGGCTGATCATCCAACTCAATAGCCTAATCCTGCTTTCTCCCCATAACCTTTGATCCCATTTGCCCCAAGTGCTACATCCAGCCGCCTCTTGAATACATTCAATGTTTTGGCATTAACTACTTCTTGTGGTAATGAATTCCACAGGCTCACCACTCTCCTCGTCTCCGTCCTAAATGGTTTACCCTCTACCTTCAGACTGTGACTGCTGGTTCTGGACACACCCGCCATCAGGAACATCCTTCCTGCATCTACCCTGTCTAGTACTGTTAGAATTTTATAAGTCTCTATGAGGTCCCCCGCCACCCCCACTCATTTGTCTGAACTCCAGTGAAAACAATCCTAACCTAATCAATCTCTCCTCATACATCAGTTCCATCATACATCATTGAAATTGTAAAGAGATTACAAGCCAAATGGAAATATTGACAATTTCTTCAAAGTAGAATTAATCTAGTGTTGAGATAATTTGAGTATCTACACAGTGAAAATATTGAAATCTAATAGGAAATGCGATTTACATTCTATGGATTATTTGCAATGAAGAATGCCGTGAGGAGTACTTGTCCAAAATGTTGCACAATTTCAGTCTCGCTCACCCCCCACTTGCCCCCTCTGACACAAGCTCCATGTCCCCAACATATTACATTTAAATTCATTGTGCTTGCGTGAGGCACCTCGCGCCCTCATCACTACCTAATTGGACCCAACGGTGAATATAGACCACCCCATGGCAAGGTATTTTACTTCACGATGGTGGCCCAGATTCTCTGGCCATTTTTTAGTCCAATTTTTTTTTTAAAGTTGCTGAGAGGATGCCTCGAGATGGAGGCTGATGCCCCTCCCCAACCTACAATTGTAAACTGTAGCTCTCTCTGTGCTGGGGAGCCTCTTAATGCACTCCCCCCCCCCCCCCCCCCCCAAGCTTTGAAAGTCCACCTTTTTTTGGGAATTGGCCATCGCTGGCTGGCCAGCATTTTTTGCCCATCCCTAGTTGCCCGTGGAAGGCAGTTGAGAGTCAGCCACATTGCTGTGGCTCTGGAGTCACATATAGGCCAGACCAGGTAAGGAAGGCAGATTTCCTTCCCTAAAAGGACATTAGTGAACCAGATGAGTTATTCCAACAATTGACAATTGTTTCAGTCATCAGTAGCTTCTTAATTCCAGATTTACTTTTTTAACTGAATTGAAATTCCACCATCTGCCGTGATGGGATTTGAATCCCAGTCCTCAGAACATTAGCCAAAGTTCTGGATTAATAGTCTAGCGATAATACCACTGGACCATCACCTCCCCTGTAGTTCTTCATTGGACGGCTGTGTGAACCTTCTGGCCAGTAATTGGTCAAACATGGGCTAAAATCACTGGCTATTCTTGACACAGTGCGGGGTCGAGACCCCCGTTTGACTCAGACATCGCGGTCCCAAACCAGAATGAAGAGTCCTGCCCACATTGTTTGATGAAAGATAGGGGATAATATTGCTTTATGTTGCACCCTCAATATCCTGTTGCATACTGACCTGTCAGCAGTCAATGAATGAGGAAATAGGGAGACAGACACCGACTCTTAAACGGAGAATCTTTGCTGTGTAAAAGAAGCCACTTTGATGAGGAGTCGATGTGGAGAAACATTTTCCACTTGAAGGTTCAGTAACCAGAGGTCAGACTCTCAAAAAAAATCCCAAGGACAAACGAGGACAATTTGTTTTCATGCAGCACGTTGTGGTGATCTGGATGGCTCTACTTGGAAAGGTGGCGGAAGCAGATTCAATAATCATTTCCAAAAATGGAATTGGAAATATCCTTGAAGCAAATAGAAGAATAGGGAGGGGGGGGGGGTGGATCTCATTAGATAACTCAAGAGTCATGGACACAATGGGTTAAATAGTCCCAAATCTGTGCTGTTTGTGCGTGGTCAGCATTTTGCGTAGGTTTGGGGATTGTTTCTCAATGGCTACTCGGGGTTCAGTTGAGGAGGCGTGGTCAGGGCAGTTTTGTATCAATTTGCTCTTTCATGGGATGCGAGAATCATTGGCATTCAATTGATTATCTCTAAATGCCCTTGAGCTAGTGTCTTCCTGAACCGCTGCAGTCCAAGTGGTGTAGGTACACCCACAGCGCTGTTAGGAAGGGAGCATGACAACTTTGACTTAGTGACGTGGCTTCAAGAGGAATTTGGAAGCATGGGTGTTTCCATGCATTTGCTGCTCCTTGTATTTCTAGGTGGTCTTGATAGAACCTCAGAGTTGCTGCACTGCATTTTATAGACGGTACGCACAGTTACCACTGTGCATCGGTGATAGACAGAGTGAATGTCTGACATTCAGAATTAACATGAAATGACCATGAATTTACAGGCAAACCTGGACACAGCACGCTGCCCATTAAAAACACAGACCTCGGGGACTTCACAGCAACCCACCCAGATGTCAGTGGCCACCACGAGTCACAAAATCTTTTTAAAATGATCTCCCTCATGAGGGATTTTAACTCGTCACTTTAGAAGATCTAGCCACTGAATTCCCTCAACATCCAGCCCAATTTAGACTGCCTCAACAATTGCTCAACTCCCAACAGTTCAATCTCTCCTCCCGAGACGACGTTCCACGGGATTCATAAAGCTACACTCCTTCCTCTAATTACTGGTACAGTTCCAACAATTTCACAGACCATCGGCTTTGCTGAACTGGCACTACCCCTGGGTTTCTCTGAACTCCAGTATTCATTGCTCAGTGAAGCCAGGAGACTGGAGCGTGCAAACAGCTCCCAGGGCCTCTCTGTGGGATGCAAACAACACAAGGTCCAAAAATGTTGCCCAACCATCTCTCACAGGAAACCCACCAAGAGAATTTGAAATCAGAGGAACTTCTTAAGCTCCCCCTGCCCTCCCCCGCTACATCTCCATGAGGACATAAAACATTCAGTGTCCCCTGAAAGACTAAGACTAATTTAACTCCCAAGCCAAAACATCTCTTTTTTGTGAGCAGTGTGCAGACATCATACCTCCAGCTAAGTAAATCCACCTGCTGTTTATGGCTCCATGTCTCCTAATCTGGAGTCTATTAAATAAATAAACATGGATAACCTTCTGAACAATTAGATGTTCTGGAAATGTCTAAAGCCCAGCATTTTAGCTACATTACATTTACCACAACCATCATCCCACAGCTAATCATTGGGCGTGATTTTCCCACCCTACAACGCTGGTCAAATAGCAGGGCAGGAAATGCAAGTGGGAGGCCAAAATTAGAACGATCTTCCCAGGCCACTTTTATTGATGCTATTATCCGGGCTCACTTCGATTTCTAACCTCGCCGGTGGAGATCCACACCAACAGGGACCACAGCTGGTCCCAAGCAATGGGGACCAGACGTGATGGCCTCATCGGTGGGACTGAACGCCTTTGAGGCCCTCTCCCCCCACCAAGGGGAGGGGTGAGCTGTGCCCCTTGGACAGTGCCAACCTGGCACACTGGTTGTGCCCAGGGGTCAGGGCCTAGTGGTGGGGCCGGCAATCGGGAATGGCCATCGGGAGATTGGTGGCCAGGTTTGAGAGGAGGGGTTGGTGGTGGATGTCAACCGATCCCAAGCATATTGCGAGATCAGTGCCTGACAACCCCGAGCATTGTGCTGCTGGCCTCTCCGGTGGGTTTTGGCTCCGCTACCCTCCCTTCCCCTCTCAATGACCGACCTCTTGATGTCCCTGGAAAGAGCCTAAGGCATGGATGTTGAGAATGATGGTCACTGGCAGGACGTGAGATTTGGGGGCTGGGGGGAGGGAGAAGGGGTGGGTTCGACGGATTGCAGTTCTATCTGCTGCTAGACCATGCAGCATGCATGTCTACCACCACCTCACAGCACAGCTCAGCTTCAGATGCCTTTGGCACTGGTTCCCCATCACATGGAGGTCAGATGTCCTGGGTCTGTACACTTCCCACAGGGGAGTACATTGTCCTCCACTTGCTCCTCATTGGTGTTTGTGCAACAGCCGCTTCTTCTTGACATTCTGTCCTCTCACTGACCCGTCATCCAGACTCCAAACGTTGGCTCTATTCTCTCTCCACAGATGCCGTCAGACCTGCTGAGTTTTTCCAGCATTTTCTGGTTTTTGTTTCAGATTCCAGCATCCGCAGTATTTTGCTTTAATCTTGAGAGAGTTGGAATTTGTTTTGTGCACTTCTAGGGCTGTGTATAAAACCTTACTCTTACCAAGTCTACTCTGCATTCTGAGTTCCACACTCCTGGGCTGCCAACACCCAACTAGAGTGGGGGCAACTGATGATCCAAATGGACAGTTGCCTCCATAAAATGTGCATGCACCCTGCTCCCATTCCCGCTCCTGCATCAACTCTGTCACTCTGTGGTGACAAGCTGGGCCTAGGTGTGGCCATTCTACAACGTACCCCCACACCCAAAAGGAAATTTGATGCTGGGAATTAAATTGGCAGCTGCAAAGAGAAACATTAAACCAAATGTTTGACTACCACCTGGTGGTAATGTTTGTTACTGCATGCGATGTACACAAGGTGGAGAAACAGCAAGAATCATCGTTGCAACTGTTCCTTTACAAGTTTGTCAACAGAATTACAGTAAAAAAGATTCCACATAAATTGCCACAAATCTCTCACCTTAAAAATCAGAAGGCTGTAGGTCCAAACAGCAGAGATTCAAACACACAAATCAAGGCAGACTATTGAGCTCAGTACTGAGGGAGTGTTACACAGTTAGAGAGCTCCCACCTTTTGAGTGAGATATTGAAATTAAGTCCCATTGGCTCTTCCAGGTGGACTTAAAAGACTCCCAGAGGACTATTCGAAGAGGAACAAAGTTCACTCAGTATTTATCCTGCAATCAACATTATTTCAAAAAACATTCGTAAGCAAGTCCTTACTTCACTGCAGTTTGTGTAAGCTGTACACAGTTACTGCTGTATTTCCCTATCTCACAAAGACTGTATTGTCAAAGTACTTCATAGACTGCGAAACATCTGGTTCCGCCTAATATCATAAACGGTGCTACATGAATGCAGCTTCTTTCTGTTTTATATATTTTTTAAACCAGGTCCGGTAAGGGACATCAGAATTCACACCGTGTGCTTTACACGCCATACTGATGTCTACTACATGTCATACACACACCTCTGAACCAAATATTGTTATGGTTCAGGTCAGAAACTCCCAAGTTTTTTGTCCCACTTTTATTATGGAGCCCGCCTGGAGTTTTCACCTTGAATTGGGCTAGGATAAGCATGTGTTTCACCTCGGGTATGATTCAAATGACCCACTATGGAGCCTTTATCAAAAAGTTTATTTAAGAATATATTTAACATGAATAGTAAGAATATTAACAATAACTGCTATCAATTACAAACAAAACAACCACAATAATGTACAACTCTCAACAAATATATCCAAGATGTTCTAATCAAACCAATCCCAAAACCCCTCTAAGTTTAACACAGCACAGACTAATGCTCACGGGACACTGGAACGGAGTCCTTTGGATGAATGCTGCAGTTCTCTTGATACACTCAGAACAATTTGAAGTCAGAATAGCTTCCCAGAACACCAGCGAGAGACTCTGGTCAAGCCACCAACAGATTTTCTACTGCAGGAAGGCAAGAAGCCTTGCTTTCAGCTAGCCTAGCAGAACTTCCAAAGCGCAGGGAGAGAGAAAGAGACACTGCTTTCAGTCTGATCTCCATTCCCTTCTAAACTAAAACACTGTTGCCAGCCAAAAACAGAAAATGAAACCTTGAATTCCCTAGGAAGGAAAAAAACTGTCCAGAACCCATGACCTTCCTCCTAACAATGCAGGACCATAAAACAACCCAAAGTAAAAATAAACAAACCCCATTTAAACCACTGAAGGAGCAATAAAATGGCTTCTACAGACAGCCCGGCAACAATGAGAGCTACAGAGAACATGATTTTAAAATAAACATCTCTTAAAGGTACACTAACGTCACAATATCCTACAGTAAAGAAACTAGAAACTTTGCAATTAGCACAGTTTTCAAAACAAAAGTGGACTCAGTCTCCAAGCATCTTGGTCTAAGCTAGCCAGTGTATCTAGGTGTGAGGAGAAGTGAATTACTGGCTAGTCAGTATTGATGGAATGTCTTTCTCCTGAACAGTCAACCAGGTGTTTTTCCTCTCTCCGCGGATGCTGCTGAGTTTGTTTCCAGCAGAGCTGGTTTTATTCAAGATCAACATTTACGAGGGTTTTTGATAAAGTACACCGGGGTGTTGGGGGAGGGGGGGGACTGTTTCCACTGGCAGGTGGCTCAGCTACCAGAGACGATAGATTTAAAGCAGTTGGGGAGATGAGGAAAAGATGTCTTAAAAAATAAAATGTTTATGATCTGGAACGTGCCCCCTGAAAACAGCTGTAATGGTAACCTCCAGAGAGTTGAATAACTACTTGAAAATTTTAAGGCTATGGGGAAAGAGTTGGGTGGGGTAGGATTCATTGGACAGCTCTTTCAAAGAGCCAGCACTGGTCCCAAGGGCTGAATGGCCTCCTTCAATGCTCTATAATTTTATGATTCTAGGTCAGAAATGTTTTGATATTCTCTGGCATTCAGCAGCAGTTATTTGCTTGTTTTCTCTGACAGGGTTGCAGAGAATCCTGTGCTTGATGTTGGTAGATCTGGATTTCAGCTCCACTGCTGGTACATTTAGCTGCAGTAATTATTCAACCATCATGGATTGATTTTTCTACTTATTTTAAGATGAACCAGTTTAAGAAAAATTAACATTCTTGAAAAATACTAGCCTATCAAGAATCAGGAGAAGTTCTGCAAACAGAACTGGGAATTCTGTTGAGATTTGTAGACCGGCCATTATATGAAAATGCAGAAGCGGCTGGGATCTTTTCCTTGCTCTGAAAGGCACCAAAAATTCACAAATAATAACGCTTATTGGGGTGGTACAGTGGCAGAGTGGTTAGAAATGCTGTCTCGCAGCACCAGGGACCCAGGTTCGATACCCAACTTTAGTGACTGTGTGGAGTTTGTACATTCTCGCCATATCTGCGCGGGTTTCCTCCGGGTGCTCTGGTTTCCTCCCAGTCCATAAATATACTGGTTAGGTGGATTGGCCATGCTAAATTGACCCCTCGTGTCCAAAGATGTATAGGTTAAGGGATTAGTGGGGTAAGTATTTGGGGGGGGGGGGAATTAGTGGAGTTACAGGGAAAAGGTCTGGGTAGGATGCTCTCTTGGAGAGTCAGTGAGCCAAATGGCCTCCTTCTCTATTGTAGGTATTCTATGATTGCATTCTGACTTTCAAAGTTTTAGCAAGACTATAGAAATCCAGAACGAACATTTATCACTACGTACAAAAGAAAACTCAGTTGTTTGTCAGAGAAGTTGAAAAGAGACAGCCCTTAAGATGCAAACAGAGAATCTTCCTTCAATTGTATAGGGTGTTGGTGAGACCACGTCTGGGAGTATTGTGCCCAGTTTTGGTGTTCTCATTTGAGGAAAGATGTGGTGGCATTGGAGGCAGTTCAGAGGAGGTTCATCAGATAGATTCCAGGGATGAAAGGGTTGACGTATGAGGAGAGATTAAACAGTTTGGACTTATAAGTTTAGAAGGATGAGAGGGGATCTGATCGAAGTATATAAATTTTAAAATAAATTGATAAGGTAAATGTAGACCAAATATGTTTCCTCTTATGAGGCAACCTAAAACAAGAGGTCACAGGTATAGGTTGGGAAGCGGTAGATTTAAAACTGAGATGAGGAGGAACTACTTCTCGCAGAGAGTGGCGAATTTGTGGAACTCGCTGCCCCATAGCGCGGTGGAGTCTGAATCGTTGAATGGTTTCAAGGCGGCGATAGGTATATTTTCCAATAAAAAAAAGGGATAAGGGAAACAGGTGGGGAGGTGGATTTGAGACCAGGGAGAGATCAACCATGATCAGATTGAATGGCGGAGCAGGCTCAAAGGGCTGAATTTGCCTAATTCTGCTCCTAATTCCTACGTTCTTACTGGGTAATGATTTGAGGTTTTCCATCTCACTGGTCTTGTTTGCCAAATTCAGCGAGTATCGCATGTGATTATTCCCTTTTATCTCATGGCAAAAAGCAAGACAAAACTAGAAAGTGAGCTCCAAATCCACCGAGCCATGCCTGATCTAAGCAATTAAGATATTACTTAGATAGAATTTATAGTAGCACAGTAACAGGCCATTTGGTTAATGTTGAGTGAACCAGCTTCCGCCATACACCATCTATCAGCACATCTTTCTATTCCTTTCTCCCTCACGTACATGTCTACCTTCTCCTTATCCACCTCAACTAATTCATGTGTGTTGTGTATTGGAAATGTGATAGGCAGGATAGACTTTGGTTAAAAGCTTTATTAATGGTGTGTAGTCTCTCCCATGGCTGCTTCTTTCCTGTTTTCCATGATGTGTTCTCCACATCATGTCTTTCCTGTTTCCCATGCTTAACCTATTACATCACTTCCAGAGCACACTAATACAGCAGAGCTCTGCATGAGTCAATAGGAATAAAATATAGATGCATAACGTTTCCTTCCCTCGTAAATTGAATGTTCCCAAAACAAGTTCAACATGAACAATAGTCAATAAGTCAGTCACTGTTATTAATAATAATAAGTCTCAGACATTCTGGAAGTTGGTCTCTGAATGGTTGATGGTGAACCGCTGGCATCTTCTCCACACCGATGGAAACCTCTGCCATTGCTGTCTTTGCACTTGGTTTAAACCGGCGTTGGAACTAGAGGTTGTCTCTGCATCTGAACAGAAGGTGAGGTGTTGCTTTCATCATTGGTGTCTGGGATTGTAGGAAGGTCCAGATCTGTGCCTCCAGCCATTAACTGGTCTGCACGTCTCCTCCAGATATTGTCATCCCTGGTCTGGACAGTGTGAAAGACATGTTCAGTCCGTGCAGGAACAGTGGCAGGACCCCATTTCTCCTCTATGGAGTAGTTCGAAATCAAAACTCCTGGTCCTTGGTGGAAAACTCTGTTTTGCCTTGCCTGCCCGCTGTTCCACTTTGTGCGATCTCCTTAGTTTTTAAACAGGTTTCAAGCGATTGAATGTGGAACGCCGCTGCCTTTTTATCACGAGTAAGGCAGGAGAGGTCTTGGTTGTGGAATCTGTTGCATTCTGGTAGACCAGGAGGAATTTGTTAATGCGTTTGATAAGCGAACCTCGTTCCTTGGTCGCTTTCCAGGTATATTTCAGGGTTTGGACGAAGTGTTTTGCTAGTTCATTAGTAGTAGGGTGATATGGTGTGGAAGTAATGTGTTAAGTAGTGTTCTCTTGTAGGAAGTTCTCAAATTTCCGTGAGACAGATTGAGATCTGTTGTGGCTTAGCAGCTGTTTTGGGAAATCTAAAGTGACCAAATACTTCTCCCAGCTTCTCGATGTCTTCTCAGATGAGACAGATGTCATCACAGCGACCTCTGGCCATTTGGTGTGAGCATCAACCATTACTAGGAACATGTGTCCTTCGAAAGGTCCTGCAAAATCCTCATGCACACATTGCCAAGCCTCCTTAGGCCATTCCCATGGATGCCAGGGTGCTAAGGGTGGCAGATATCTAACTTTTGCATAGGAAGAACATGTTCTAGCTTTTTCTCCTCCATTTAAGCATCCAGTCCAGGCCACCAGAATTAATTTATTTCTCTATCCTTCATGTGAATGAATCCACAATGGCCCTTATGTAGTTCCCTAACACCGGCTTCCTCAATGGTGGCGGAGTGGTCACCCCATAAAAGTCATCCTGATTGTACTGAGAGCTCCAATCCAAGGCCACAAGGAACTACAAAAGGTCATGAATGTAGCCCAATCCATCACGCAAACCAGTCGTCTCCCATCCACTGACTCTGTCGACACTTCCCGCTGCCTCGGCAAAGCAGCCGGCATAATCAAGGACCCCACGCACCGGGACCTTCTCTCTTTCACCTTCTTCCGTCGGGAAAAAGATACAAAAGTCTGAGGTCACGTACCAACCGACTCAAGAACAGCTTCTTCCCTGCTGCTGTCAGACTTTTGAATGGACTAACCTTGCATTACGTTGATCTTTCTCTACACCCTAGCTACGACTGTAACACTACATTCTGCACTCTCTCCTTTCCTTCTCTGTGAATAGTATGCTCTGTCTGTATAGCGCGCAAGAAACAATACTTCTCACTGTATGTTAATACATGTGACAATAATAAATCAAATCAATCTCCTGTAGCACTAGGGTGGAATGGTGGCACAATGGTTAGCTCTGCTGCCTCACAGCGCCAAGGACCCGGGTTCAATTCCGGCCTCGGGTCACTGTCTGTGGAGCTTGCATGTTCTCCCCATGTCTGCGTGGATTTCCTCCCACAATCCAAAGATGCGGGTTAGGTTGATTGACCATGCTAAATTGCTCCTTAGTGTCTGGGGTACTAGCAGTGTAAATATGTGGGGTTACGGGGATACGGCCTGTGTGGGATTGCTGTCAGTGCAAGCTTGATGGGCCATTTTCTGCACTGTAGGGATTCTAAGCTAAGGTGTCAAGTTAATGTTGAGATGCTGGACATAACCCCCACACCATCCCCCCAAAATTGGTCCTCTTTACCCCCATTTCCTACCCGGATCCAATTTCTACCCCATTTCAGTTTAATGCACCTCTTTTTTAATGATTTATTCATGGGATCTGGACATCATTTTATTGCCCATTCCTACAGATCCTCAAGGACAGAATGTGGCAAGTCACCTTCCTGAACCACTGCAGTTCATGTTGTGTAGATGGTACATCCACAGTGCTATTAGAATCATAGAATCCCTAGAGGGCAGAAGGAGGCCATTCGGCTCATCAAGTCTGCACCCATCACAATCCCACCCAGGCCCTATTCCCATAACCCCACTTATTTACCCTGCTAATCCCCCTGACACGAAGGGACAACCTGGCATGGCCAATCAACCTAACCTGTACATCTTTGGACTGTGGGAGGAAACCGGATCACCCCGAGGAAACCCACGCAGACACGAGGAGAACGTGCAAGACTCCGCACAGACAGTGACCCAAGCTGGGAATTGAACCCGGGTCCCTAGCGCTGTGAGGCAGCAGTCCTAACCACTGTGCCACTAGAGAAACAGTTCCAGGATTTTGGCCCAGCGATGATTCTCCTTCACACCACACACACACACACACACACACACACACACACAGTCTAAAAGCAGATCAAAGTAAAGCAGTACAGTTATTAAAACAGCAGTGCCCTCCTCACTCTGGCTTCTGCTTGTAATCATAATCAGGAGTATTGGTTGTGGTATATCTATGTTCAGTACAGGGTTCAGAATCACGGTAGACAGTTAGAAACAACTGCAGATTAATAATCCTACTATGTTCCGTAAAATATACCAAAAGCAGTCATTGCAATCTTATAACATTACTTTATGATTTATCAAAAAAGCAAAATCACAGCGAACAGGATGGAAAATCCAAACAATTAGTCATAGAGTCATAGAGGTTTACAGCATGGAAACAGGCCCTTCAGCCCAACTTGCCCACGCCGTCTTTTCTTTTTTAAAGCCACTAAGCTAGTCCCAATTGCCCGCATTTGGCCCATATCCCTCTGTACCCATCTTACCTATGTAACTGTCTAAACGCTTTTTAAAAATTGTACCCGCCTCTACTACTACCTCTGGCAGCTTATTCCAGACACTCACCACCCTCTGAGTGAAAGAGTTGTCCCTCTGGACCCTTTTGTATCTCTCCCTTCTCACCTTAAACCTATGCCCTCTAGTTTTAGACTCCCCTCCTTTGGGAAAAGGTATTGACTATTTAACTGATCTGTGCCCCTCATTATTTTATAGACCTCTATAAGATCACCCCTCAGTCTTCTACGCTCCAGAGAAAAAAGTCCCAGTCTATCCAGCCTCTCCTTATATCTCAAACCATCATCAAGTCCCAGTAGCATCCTAATAAATTTTTTCTGCACTCTTTCTAGTTTAAGAATATCCTTAGTATCCTTAATATAATTAGCTTATGTTAAATGGCTTCTATCGCGCAGTTTAGGTGGGTTCTGACCAATAGTGGCAGGAAAAAAAAAGGTTGTCTGCTTTAAACTAGAGTGGAAGTTGTGTGGAGGAATGATAAGATTTGCCATTCCAATCTGTTTCTTTCTTGCATGCAAGAGCAACCAAAGTTCACGTTGAAAAGGTTGAAGCTTGCGATGGAAAATGCAAAATGCAAGCAGGTAGCTGCTTTGTGATGGGAGGTCTCCATTTTTGTACTGTCACCGCCATTTTTTAACCCCAAAGTCCGGAGCTTTTGCTGCAATTTAGAGAGAGGTGCATTTTTGTTCAGGTCTAAATACAGGTTTGTCTCAGGCTAAGGTGCTCACTGCTGCTGTGGTATTCTATTTAGTGCTAATCCAGCATCGGGCGGTAGTTTGAGTTAACTGTGGGTGAGTGAATCAGATATAAAATTGCCAAACTTACCTCATATTTCCAGCAATTAAGAGGCACAGGTTGTAAATATGAGAGAAGATGAACAGGAAGAGAATACTGGAAAAGAGCATCACCATCCAGGAGCCATGATCTTTCCGGAACATATTTAGTCGAAGTAATCGACCTGGTGCAAGAAAAATTTAAGGCAAACTTACTTAATTTCAGTACAAAGAAATTGACTGCTTTAAAACACACACTTCGGTGATCTGCCTCCACTATTTTTTAAAATAAGTTTACCTCTTACAATAAATTCTCCCAATCAACAATATCAGAAGGCCACGCAAAGCAGGTCAGAAAAGGTAGGAGAAAAATGGGATGAAAAATCAGCTTAGACACATCAGGAAGAAATTTTTTATTCAAAAAAGTGCTAAATGTTTAGGATAATTTGTTATTCGAGTGTAGCAGACCACTCCAAACCTGTTTGAAATACAGTCAATGCATTAAAAGGTATTTACGTACAGAAGGATGAGCTTTGGAAAGTCACATCATCTTTTCTCACCCCGAGAGGCCTTTCTAATTTTACTTAGATCATGTTTAAACAGCTCAACAAGCGGCAGAGAATCATTATAAGCACAGGGAGGTGGTCATTCAGCCCATCAAGTCTGTGCCAGCTCTGAAGAGCTATGCAATTTGTCCCACTCCCCTGCTTTCTTTGTAGCTCTATAATCTTTCCCATTCCAAATGCTTGTCTAGGCAAACATGAAGGTTGTGTGCAGAAAATGGCCTCCTGTTGAGCGTTGTCAACTTTCAGCTTAAATCTTGGAATAGTAGCATGCCTGCAAAATGTTCACATCACGAGACAACTTGGGCGGGATTTTCCAGCTGCACTCACCCCAAAGCTGGAAAATCCCAACCGAGATCAATGGATCTTTGCATGGTCCGTGTCCCACCCACTACGATTCCCATGGCGGGCAGGATGGGAAAATTCCACCCCTTCTTCATAATGGTATGTCAACTTTATAGTGTGATGGTGCGATCAGCGTTATTCTCGGAAGACACGTACCAACCAACTCAAGAACAGCTTCTTCCCTGCTGCCATCAGACTTTTGAATGGATCTATCTCGCATTAAGTTAATCTTTCTCTACACCTTAGCTATGATTGTAATACTACATTCTGCACCCTCTCCTTTCCTTCTCTATGAAGATGCCTGTATTGTGCGCAAGAAACAATACTTTTCACTGTATACCAATACATGGGACAAAAATCAATCAAATCAAACACTTTCCTCCAGTCTGAAAAACAGAGGGGTGCACACACCTCCAAGCAACTTATCCAACTAACCTCTTAAGCACCACCTGGCCCTCAATTGGCAGAGCCTGCAGATCATGCATTGGACTGACCAACCATCTCGGACTCGAGTGGAAGCAAGTCATCCTTGAACCTGAGGGACTAAGGCGAATATAATTCAAAGGCTTCGGACAGAGCCACACGTCAGGTTGGGGGGGGGGGGGTGATGGTCCCTCCTACTTAGGCTTTTATGCCCAACAGAATGGGCGGGTTTCCTCCGGGTGCTCCAGTTTCCTTCCACAGTCTGAAAGATGTGCTGGTTAGGTGCATTGGCCATGCTAAATTCTCCCTCCATCTACCTGAATCTCCGGAGTGTGGCGACTAGGGGATTTTCACAGTAACTTCATTGCAGTGTTAATGCAAGCCTACTTAGTGACACTAAGAAATAAACTTTAAACTTCAGGGTCTCCCATGCATAAACATCCCCAACTGACCTTTAAAATTAAAATATGAAAGACAGGATCCCTGATATTGCCCTGAAACACCACTCACACAGCACCGTTAAAAATATTATCTCAGCATTCACTCATTTGTTGCTGTGGGGACATCACTGGACAAACATGGAGGTAGTCAATTTTGACAGAACAGTGACTGCAATCCAAAAAAATAATTAACTGGGACACCCGAAAGAGGCGACGAGAAGTTTTATAAGGGTGCATAATTTCTCACCCTGGCCTATAGTTATTCTGCCATTTTTTTTTTTAAAACAGAGGGAGGGTGGGGAGAAGAGGGAGTTGGTCAAATAAGTTTGGAAATTTATTAAACAAATTCCCTGAGAAATATTTATAATTGTTGACTTTTAATTAATTGCACTTCCTAAGCCACAACTTTTCGGATGCCAGGGTGAGGTCTGGGTTACAAAGCATAATCTCTGTTTTTTTGCAGTGAAGTGAAGGTTTATCCATATTCAGCCATGGATCAGTTTGAAGAGAGTTTTAAAACAAAACACCTTATTGTCTTGAACTTACTACAGGCACTGGACAGAGTGCCAACCACTGGCAAGAATGCAAGAATAAGATGTAACAAAGTAGTGAAAATAGTGGTTAAACACAGTCATTCACAAAGAATCTGAATGAAGATTCCTCCAAACTGATGTTTCAGTAAGAAACACCTTGGTTCCTCATGTCCCTTCCAAAACGCCTGCAGCAAATTCATGGCAGAAGCTGAATTTACTGCCTTTGCAGGCAAGAAAAGGTAATTTATCACTTCACTGAGTCAATGGCGTGTGTGTATCATTTGCACAAAGCCTTAGAACAGCAGTTGCTACACAACGATGTTTGAATGCTATATTTAAACAATAATACGCAGCTATTATAGCTACGGGTGCAGAGGAAGTTGGGAAGGCTGTTAAAATGGCATGCGAGATCATTGGAGATATGTGTATATTTATAGACAGATACAAAAACAGGGAAACTGCACCCCTTTGTTTTCATTCTATTTTATTTAATTTATTACTGTTAGAATCCCTACAGTGCAGAAAGAGGCCATTGGGCCCATCGAGTCTGCACCGACCACAATCCCACCCAGGCCCTACCCCCATATCCCTACTTATTTACCCACTAATCCCTCTAACCTACGCATCTCAGGACACTAAGGGGCAATTTGGCATGGCCAATCGGCCTAACCCGCACATCTTTGAACTGTGGGAGGAAACTGGAGCACCCGGAGGAAACCCACGCAGACATGAGGAGAATATGCAAACTCCACACAGATAGTGACCCAAGCCGGGAATCGAACCCAGGTCCCTGGAGCTGTGAAGCAGCAGTGCTAACCACTGTGCTACCGTGTTCTCTACCTTTTATTTCTTTATTGTCTTTCTTGATTTCTCTCCCCCCCCCCCCCCCCCCCCCCGTCAGACCTGCTGAGATTTTCCAGCATTGTCTCTTTTGGTTTCAGATTCCAGCATCCGCAGTAATTTGCTTTTAAACCGTACCAAATCCCTATAAAACATTGTTTAGGCCCCAGCTTCATTGTGAGCATCACACTTTAGGAAGGAGAGCGAAGCCTTCGGGATGGCGAAGAGGAAATTTACATGAATGGTACCAGGGATGAAAAGCTTCAGAAACGGCGGGGCCTCGAAAACTGGGGTCGTTCGCCTTAAAAACAGAGAAGGTTAAGAGGAGATTTGATTGGCGTGTGCAAAATCCTGGAGGATTCTTATGGAGTAACTAAGGGGAAACAGCTCCCAATGCAGAAGGGTCAAAAGCCAGAGGACATAGGTCTCTCACACAGAAGCAACATGAAGGAAATATGGATTTAGCCTCAACTTACAATGATCGGTAATGCACTGCCAGAAATGGTGGCCAATTCAA
Organism: Mustelus asterias; assembly: GCF_964213995.1. Taxonomy (NCBI): domain Eukaryota; kingdom Metazoa; phylum Chordata; class Chondrichthyes; order Carcharhiniformes; family Triakidae; genus Mustelus; species Mustelus asterias. Next base: position 16,052,084 of record NC_135809.1, read on the forward strand.
TAATAACTTCCAAAAGGAGATAAAAGAGAGATGACACAGATATGAATGGGCTCAATGGCCTCCTTCATTCTAAATTTATAATTCTGAGATTGAGCTAAATGCATTTAATTTAAATGTACAAGATGGCTGACCTCAGCACCCACCATGGCTGACAGAGGGGCAGGCCAGAGGGTGGTGACAGTTTGGAATGTGCTTCCTGGGAGGGTGGCAGAGGTGTGTTGCCTCGCATCCTTTAAAAAAGTACCTGGCACATCATAACATTCAAGGCCAAGTGCTGGTAGATGGGATTAGATGGGAGGTCAGGTGTTTCTCCCCTGTCAGTGCAGACTCGATGGGCTGAAGGGCCTCTTCTGCACTGTAGGATTCATCAGCGCACACCGCAGCTGACCTCGGTGCAGGCAGCAGACGATTGTTAAAGTTATGTTCTAACATTTGAATGGAGTCAAGTATTATAGTAATCAGCCTTAACTACAGGAGCATCTACTTGTAATTTCCAGTAGGCACCAAAGAGGAGTGTGTGTCAAACGTGGCTCCTATTAGATAGCCAAGAAACACAGAAAACATTTTAAGTACAAAGAGAAAAAGGAATCTGATTTTAAGATTGTTGAATTAAATATTCCAAAATTAAAAAACTTATTGACTAAATTCTTCATTTGTATACATTTTATTTTTACTTGTGAACTAAACCACATGCCTAAAAATAAAAGGACATCTTAGTGCCAATAAAAAAAAACAGCTTTCAAAACGTGGTCATGGTTAAATTGGTCACTGTCAACATTTGTAGACATGATGGAAAGAAAATGGTCTGAACACTGGCTCACTGAATTGAACCATAATACCTACAAATGCAATGTTAGTATTCTGTCAAAAGGGAACGATCAGTACATCAGCATTGCTTCCAATACAGAAAAATATCTTCCGAATGCAGCAAGCACACACTAGTACATCTGACATGCTAAATTCGAGAAGCAACATCTGCTCCATTGCCTACAAATTGATGGAAAAAAATGAAACTCTGAAAACACCCCAGCCTAAGTAATGACAGAATTTAGGTAGTTAAAGTGAAAATAAGAGGATTTATAGCACAACATACGTGTTACAGCCACACGAGGAGGAATAAAATGTGATTCCCTTAGGACACCACCCTCAACTCTGACCGTAACAGGGCTTTCTAGGAAAGGATGGAGGAATTTTCTCAATGCCTGTGTTTAACTATTTAGATACTGGTTGCAATGAAATGAGTCTGACAGACTTCCTTGAGGTTTGAAGCAAGAAAAAAGTTCAATGAGTTAAAACCCACCCAAGTAAAAAGAGAGTGAAATATTTAAAAGGTAAACAAACCCACACTTCTTGAACCTTCACGACCCACATTCACACACACAAACATGAAAAATTTATAAGTCATACTGTAATAGTTTTTTTTTAAGAAGCAAAATAAAAGTTCAATGCTGAAAGTTAAAAAGTTCGAGTTCACTGCTTAGGAGTCCTTGGCTGTGATAGAAACATTTCCAACTTCCTTTAGATTCTAGGAGTTGAAGCTCATGAAACTGCAATTGCCCAAGACAATTCCCGTTTAATGTGTAACCCATCTCTTCCAGATGGTAATGGGTTTTGCACCCAAATTTCCTATTGATGGAAAATTCACTATCTCTGTGCTAGATTTTGAAACTGTACAAGATAGGGGCCAAAATTCTCCAGCTGCTCATGCCGCTCACATTCTCTTGTCCTGCCTGTAGTGCACTCCAATCCATGGTTTCCCGGCGGCTTGGGATGCCTTCAATGGGAAATCCCATTAACAGTGGCGGGACCAAAGAATCCCACCTCCAGCGAACAGTATGCCACCTTCCACTGCGGAGAAACACGTGGCCAGGAGGCTGGAGAATCTCGCCCACTGTCTTAACTTGGGAGAGGAGACAAGGGTGGTTCCTGCTGCTTCTTTGGCAGCTTTACCAGATGACCGACTGATTCTGTCTTTAGCAGCTGGCATGAAGAGATTTAGCAACAGTTACTTCAGTCACATTGTGGTGAACCATCGTTGGTTACCACTGTGGGGTTATTCCAATGTTGCTGTTGGGTTAGGGTGTTGACACTGTGGGGTTGTTATAATGTTGTTGTTGGGCTAGGGTGTTTACACTGTGGGATTAATATACCTGTGGTGGATGCTGTTATGGCACATCCCGGTCGGGCCCCGCCTCCTGGGAGAGGTATAAGACCCTCTGCTCAGGCGGGACCCCTCCAGTCTGGAATGGTGTACTCGTGTTTAGATAGTTCCATTGTTTGTCAATAAAAGCCTTCAATCGCTGAAGCCTTGTACCTCGTGCTTGATTGTCGCGCATCACACATGACATCTCCCTCTCCATAATAGTATCAGAAGTGGTTCGCTTTTCTTGTGTGAAATTCTAGAGAAGGATGTTGTGGCATGGTCTGCATTGCAATTCACAGTGGAACATTCCAGAAGCTGATCAACTTGCAACAGCAGACGTTCAATGACTGGTGGTCACCATCATCAGTCAGTCCCCTGTATGTTTGGTCAACCAGTAAAATTACAGAAATATCACTCCTGCACAACTCACATCATCGCGACAATACACCGCATTAGAACTTTCAAGGAAATCATGTAGTTCGATTCCCAGCTCGGGTCACTGTCTGTGTGGAATTTGCACATTCTCCTCGTGTCTGCGTGGGTTTTCTCCGGGTGCTCCGGTTTCCTCCCACAGTCCAAAGATGTGCAGGTTAGGTTGATTGGCCAGGTTAAAAATTGCCCCTTAGAGTCCTGAGATGTGTAAGTTAGAGGGATTAGCGGGTAAATATGTGGGGGTAGGGCCTGGGTGGGATTGTGGTCGGTGCAGACTCGATGGGCCGAATGGCCTCCTTCTGCACTGTAGGGTTTCTATGTTTCTATGTTTCTATCAGGGAGCAAGTACAACTCTGTTATAAAAGCAAATTTCTGCGGATGCTGGAATCTGAAACCAAAAGAGAAAATGCTGGAAAATCTCAACAGGCCCGACAGCATCTGTGGAGGGAGAACAGAGCCAACGTTTCAAGCCTGGATTTCCAGCATTTTCATATCGTTTCAGATTCCAATGTCCACAGTAATTTGCTTTTGTTCTGTTGAACAGAACCTGTCTAAATGCAATAATCTTGTGGGTACTTGGGGCAGCACAGAATTGCAGCAATTGAAGCTTCAATACGCAGTATGTCACAGGTTGGCAGGATGCAGGCTTAATTCCACACAAGGCGAGCTGTTGATTAGGTCATGTACCTTATCACAAGCTGCTTTAAAGCACTACATGATGACTAGCTACTGAGAGGATGGCAGAGAGGAGCGGCACGGTGGCACAGTGGTTAGCACTGCTGCCTCACAGTGCCGGGGACCTGGGTTCGATTCCAGCCTTGGGACACTGTCTGTGTGGAGTTTGCATGTTTTCCCAGTGTCTTTGGGGGTTTCCTCCCACAGTCCAAAGATGTGCGGGTTAGGTTGATTGGTCATGTTAAATTGCCCCTTAATGTCAGGGGGAGAATAAATATGTGTGGGGTTATGGGAGAGGGCCTTGGTGGGATTGTGGTCAGTACAGACTCGATGGGCCAAATGGCCTCCTTCTGTGCTGTGGGGATTTTATGAACCTATGAAGAATGGATGCAAATTTCCATCCTAAAATCATAAGAAATGGAAACAGAAATAGGCCATTCAGCCCATCGAGCCCGTTCTGCTTTTCAACAAGACAGTCATTGATCTGACTGCTGCCTTGTCTCCATTTCCCTGCTGGCCTTCCGTAACCCATGATCTCCCGAAAATCAAAAAAATCTGCCTGACTCAGCCTTGACTATATTTAATGACACAGCCTCCACACAGAGAATTCCAAAGTTAATGACCTTCTGAAAAATAAATCTATCCTCATCTCCATCTTAATTGGGAGACTCCATGTGAAACTATGCCTCCTGGTTCTAGGTCCCTCACCATCCTGTAGCCATGGCGATAAACATCAAGGGACAAGTGGCACTGTATCTCTAAGAAGAGTAAGGGAAGAAAATAAGGAAAGCTAACTAAAAATATATTTGTCACTTTTTTTCCCTCTGAATGAATTTCATATTACATTATTTACGTTACGGGCAACATGGTGGCACACTGGTTAGCACTGCTACTTCACAGTGCCAGGGACCCGGGTTCAATTCCGGCCTTGGATGACTGTCTGTGTGGCACACTCTTCCCACGTCTGCGTGGGTTTCCTCCCACACTCCAAAGACATGTGGGAAAGGTTAATTGGCCATGCTAAATTGCCCCTTTGTGTCAGGGGGATTTGTAGGGTAAATACCCAGGGTTACAGGGATAGGGTTTGGGTGGGATTATTTTCAGTGCATGTTTGATGGGCCAAATGGCCTCCTTTTGCACTAGGGATTCTATGATTATAGTTCTGGCCGTTTTTACCCTGCTGGCTGTATTGTACAGGAGCTTTTCATATTGTGGGATTAAGCTGGTCTTATTGATTTTCGATTGGCACATTGGGCAGTGATGGTGTGCCAACTGTCAGGCCCTAAAAGGCGATCGCCAAGAGACGGCACACCCGAGGGTTAACACAGTAGGTACAGGGAGGAGTCATCAGGCAGGTTTTGTAAGGGTTACCATTCTATTGTGGGAGATGACAAGAATTGATGAATCCCATGTCGGAGAAAAAGCCTCATTCCTTTCCACGCACAGAAGCAGCATTAAGATTAAGATCTACTGGATTGCTCAAGTATATATTTGGGATTTTAATATAGACAGAAAAATAAAATATCCATGTGTTTCACAAAGATTTCTTTTGCACCAGCGTTTTATTTTAAGAATTGTATGGTCGCTAAGTTCACACATCCTACACAGTTCCAGAGCAATTAGGAGACAGATTGGCCGATATCAGTGAAATCATGGTCTTTTGTTCACAGAATTTACAATGCTGCCAGAATCCTGGCTTGTGCAATACTTCAAACACCAAGAGCGACCGTCTCTCTCTCTCTCTCTGCCAGAATAGCTCAGGTGCACAGATGAAGGAAAAGTCTCAGAAAGCTCTGGACCTCGGGGAAATTGGAATCTTTGAGGGCAGCATTTTGCTGAGGTAAGGAATGCCTTTCAGGATTAATGCTGCAGGGTTAAAAAGCACCATTACTTACCATAATGGCAGTGACGATTCTATTGCAGCCATACAGGCTTTGTCGTTATATCATTTCCGAAGCCAAGTGTCATGCCTCCTTTTTTACATAACACAACCAGATTTTGCATTTTTAATTTTACCAAGTACAAAGGTACAAAACATTGTGCAGATAGGGTGACATGGTGGTTAACATTGCTGCCTGACAGCACCAATGACCCGGGTTCGATTCCCGGCTTGGGTCACTGTCTGTGCGGAGTCTGCACGTTCTCCCTGTGTCTACGTGGGTTTCCTCCAGTTTCCTCCCACAGTCCAAAAGACGTGCTGGTTAGGTGCATTGGCCGTGCTAAATTCTCCCTCAGCGTACCCAAACAGGCGCCAGAGTGTGGCGAATAAGGGATTTTCAGAGTAACTTCATCGCAATGTTAATATAAGCCTACTTGTGACACTAATAAATAAACTTTAAGATGCAAATAAATGTGAACTCCGTCTTTTTGATTACAAAGATGCAGGGGACTATAAAAAACACTTTGTAGTTTTATTGTAGAGCTTGTGGACCAGGAAGAGTTCATTTTGTCACCAGGATAAACTGAAGAAAGTATGCAGCGAACAATTTATTTGTATGCTTCCTCTATGTCATGACAAGTACACGTGTTGAGTGTAAGTGAGAACCACTGTTGCAGTACAGCCTCTAAAAAGAACGCTGCAGTTGACTTTGTCATGCAAATACAATGATGAAAAGCTTTATTCAGAAGGAGTCGTATTGTTCAGCAGCACAAGGAAAAACTCCACCAGTGGTTCGGATCTGATTGCACTGCAGTGATGGATTCAATTCTTAGGATAAGTATCTGAAGTGACAAAAATAATTGCAGGCCTACAGGGCAAGGCAGTGGAGCTAGCCAAGTTGCTCAGAGAGACATCATGGACACAATGGACTGAAGGGTCTCTCAGACTGGTGTGGAGGGCATATTGTTCATAGCTAGCATCAAAGAACAAAACAGCACAGGAACCGGCCCTTCGGCCCTCCAAGCCTGCGCCACTCATGTGCCCAACTAGACCATTCGTTTGTATCCCTCTATTCCCAGTCTGTTCATGTGGTTATCTAGATAAGTCTTAAACGATCCCAGCGGGTCCGCCTCAATAACCTTGCTTGGGAGTGCATTCCAGGCCCCCACCACCCTCTGTGTAAAGTACGTCCCCCTGACATCTGTGTTGAACCTTGCCCCCCTCACCTTGAACCTGTGACCCCTTGTGTTTGTCACCTCCGACCTGGGAAAAAGCTTTCCACTGTTCACCCTAATCTATGCCCTTCATAAATTTTATACACCTCTATTAGGTCGCCCCTCATCCTCCGTCTTTCCAGGGAGAACATCCTCAGTTTACCCAATCTCTCCTCGTAGCCAAGACCCTCCATACCAGGCAACATCCTGGTAAACCTTTTTTGTACTCTCTCCAAAGCCTCCACATCCTTCTGGTAGTGTGGTGACTAGAACTGGACGCAGTATTCCAAATGTGGCCTAACCAATGTTCTATACAGCTGCAACATCATATGCCAACTTTTATATTCTATGCCCCGTCCAATAAAGGCAAGCATGCCATGTGCCTTCTTCACCACCCTCTCCACCTGTGCTGCCACCTTTAAGGATCTGTGGACTTGTACACCCAGGTCCCTCTGTGTGTCTATACTCCTGATGGTTCTGCCATTTATTGTATAGCTCCCCCTTACATTAGATCTACCGGAATGCATCACTTCGCATTTATCTGGATTAAATTCCATCTGTGGAGATGCCGGCGTTGGACTGGGGTAAACACAGTAAGTTTAACAACACCAGGTTAAAGTCCAACAGGATTATTTGGTAGCAAAAGCCACACAAGCTTTCAGAGCTCCAAGCCCCTTCTTCAGGTGAGTGGGAATTCTGTTCACAAACAGGGCATATAAAGACACAGACTCAATTTACATGAATAATGGTTGGAATCCATATGGTCTCACTGGCTGTCCTGTCTGGTGACAATACACATCTCTTTAACCCGTCTTAATGCTCTCTCCACTCACATTGTTTGTACCTTTAAAGACTTGATTAGCTGTAAGTATTCGCATTCCAACCATTATTCATGTAAATTGAGTCTGTGTCTTTATATGCCCTGTTTGTGAACAGAATTCCCACTCACCTGAAGAAGGGGCTTGGAGCTCCGAAAGCTTGTGTGGCTTTTGCTACCAAATAAACCTGTTGGACTTAAACCTGGTGTTGTTAAACTTCTTATTAAATTCCATCTGCCATTTCTCCACCCAATGTTCCAGCCTATCTATATCCTGCTGTATTCTCTGACAATGTTCATTACTATCTGCAACTCCAGCAATCTTCATGTCATCCGCAAACTTACTGATCACGCCAGCTACATCTTCCTCCAAATCATTTATATATATCACAAACAGCAGAGGTCCCAGTACAGAGCCCTGCAGAACTCCACAGCTTGCCTGGACTTGGAGTGTCACTGGCTGTCCTGTCTGGAGGCAATACACATCTCTTTAACCTGTCTTAATACTCTCTCCACTCACATTGTTTGTACCTTTAAAGACTTGATTAGCTGTGAGTATTCGCATTCCAACCATTATTCATGTAAATTGAGTCTGTGTCTTTATATGCCCTGTTTGTGAACAGAATTCCCACTCACCTGAAGGAGCTTAAGGCTCCGAAAGCTTGTGGCTTTTGCTACCAAATAAACCTGTTGGACTTTAACCTGGTGTTGTTAAACTTCTTACTGTGTTTACCCCAGTCCAATGCCGGCATCTCCACATCAGACCTCCACTAGTCACAGACCTCCAACCTGAAAAAGACCCCTCCACTGCTACCCTCTGTCTTCTATGGCTAAGCCAGTTCTCCACCCATCTAACTAGCTCACCTTTTATCCCGTGAGATTTAACCTTTTGCACCAGCCTGCCATGAGGGACCTTGTCAAATGCTTTACTAAAATCCATATAGACGACATCCACAGCCCTTCCCTCGTCAATGGTTTTTGTCACCTCCTCAAAAAACTAACCAATGCTATTTGCTGATCATAGGAGGAGCTTAAAATGTGGGAGAATGGGATTGAGAAACCCATAGCCATGATTGAATGGCAGAGCAGACTCGATGGGCCAATGGCCTAATTCTGCTCCTATATCTTATGGTCTTATCAGTCATTGGTCCTCAGTTTTCTCGATTCCTATCCCCAGGAGAACTTGAAAGCTTAATTCAGTAATTTGGAACAAAGCTGATGAAAGTGCACTGTCTCCATTAAAAAAAACCTTCTGAGGTCGAACAAGACCCAGATTCATCCTAATCAAATTATGTAGTGTGCATATTCAAATGTGACTTATATTTGACAGACTGCATGTTCGTAAATCAATAAAGAAATTAGCAGAAGAAAAGGCTTCAAAAGTTTATATTCTGAGGCCCTCTTCAGCAAATTTAGCTATTTTCCACATAAAATGGGTGGCATTCCACACTGCTGCCAAGCATTAACAAAGTCTTCAGTCTTAAAATTCTTCCAGGCTTAGTAACTTATTTCAACTCAACCATAGAATCATAGAAACCCTACAGTGCAGAAAGAGGCCATTCAGCCCATCGAGTCTGCACCGACCACAATCCCACCCAGGCCCTACCCCCATATCCCTACATATTTACCCACTAATCCCTCTAACCTACACATCTCAGGACACTAAGGGCAATTTTTAGCATGGCCAATCAACCTAACCTGCACATCTTTGGACCATGCTCTGAAACAAGCCATGGCACCATGGGAAGTCAATACAGCCTTGCCAGCATTCCTCCTCCCTGATACATTATATTAAAAAGGGACGCTATTTGTACCAGCACAAATCAATGACTCTTATAGTACTAACAAACTCAATACAATCTTGGGCACACACAACATAGCAACATCCGTGTGACTCACAGTATTGTAGCCATCTGCAAAACCACTTTCACCTAACAAGTTTTATATACCAGATTGTCCACTTTGCCTAATTATTCCTGTTAAGCAAATGTGGTCTTGTTAATTTGGTGATCAATAATATTAACTGAACAAATCACCAGTTAACAAATTCAGAACCATGAAATTCAAAGATAGTCAAGTTTGAAATTCAAAGAATTGAAAAACATTTTTCTTAACAAAAAACTTAACGATCCAGCAGAAGATTCTTTACTAATCTTTTAATAATTGGCCAGTGAAATTAGTTCATACAAGTGTTAGACAGCTATTTCCTCTACTTTTATGAAAACAGTGTTCGAATTTAATGATGCCAAGTTCAGTGGGTTTTGAGATACAATTTATGAATTGTGCTTTTATATCAGATTATAGTCAGTGGAGTAAAAATAATATATATTTAACGTGAATTTCAAAAAATATTTACTTTTCAGGCTTGTATTGTTTGTGTGAATGACATGGGCGACACGGTGGCACAGTTAACACTGCTGCTTCTCAGCGCTAGGCACCCGGGTTCGATTCCCAGCTTGGGTCACTGTCTGTGTAGAGTTTGCAACTTCTCCCCTTGTCTACGTTTCCTCCGGGTGCTCTGGTTTCCTCCCACAGTCCAAAAGATGTGCAGGTTAGGTGAATTGGCCATGTTAAATTCTCCCTCAGTGTACCCGAACAGGCGCAGGAGTGTGATCGACTAGGGTATTGCAGTGTTAATGCAAGCCTACTTGTGATACTAATAAATAAACTTTACTCTAAAGATATTTTGGAATAAAAACAATTCTTTAGTTACTAAATACCTTGGAGAATTTTTCTAAACGTTGGATGTTAAATTTGGTTACGACAATTGAATTGGTCAAAATCTTAAAGTAGGTGGGGAAAAGTTCTTTCAAACCTCTTCTGTTTTCAGAATAATTGTGTGCATAGCTTTCCCAACAAGCTGAGTGAATTTAGTTAACTTCAGCCAGTGGGGCAGTAGCAATGAGCTATTGCCTATGGATATCTAGGATTACAAGATGGAAAATTGCCAGCATTCTTACTCCTGACCTCTACCTGTAACTCTGCTGTGTGTACAGACATGTACACACTGGGGGAGAACACTACCTTCCTTTGTGGTGAAGCACACTGTCCCTCACACCAAGGTCAATGGATTATGAAGAAGAGTATCTTCACAAGTTGTTCTCTCCTACCATGAGAAAGTGCTTTCAGAAAAAAAGGCTAAGAATCATCGAATGACTCAGCACAGAAGGGGGGTATTCAGCCCGTGCCTCCGCAACTCTTTAAAGGTGTTGAACTATTCCAATAGCCTAACTGTTACCCAGTATCCTGCAAATCTCTCTCCTTTCCAAGCATTTATCTAATTTTGTTTATGCAATTCTGCTTCCACCATCCATTCAGGGTGGCACGGTGGTTAGCACTGCTGCCTCACAGCACCAGGGACCCAGGTTTGATTCCCAGCTTTGGTGTCCATCTGTGTGGAGTTTGCATGTTCTCCCCGTGGGTGCATGGGTTTCCAAGGGTGCTCCGGTTTCCTCCCACAGTCCAAACGTTAGGTGGATGGGCCATGCTAAATTCTCCTTCAGTGTACCCGAACAGGTGCAGGATTGTGGCGACTCGGGGAGTTTCACAGTAACTTCATTGCAGTGTTAATGCAAGCCTACTTGTGACACTAATAAATAAACTTTAAACACTAAGTTAGCCTGGCCTGGGATTTTGCCAGCACTATGGAGATGAGCTTGGAGGTAAGACAGCTGATTTTAAAAAAAATCAATGAAAGGATTCAGGAGCAAACCTTCACCACCATCGGGAGATATTTGGAGAGTCGGGAATAGTAACAGCTTGGTCACACAGGTGCAAATGGCCAACCTATCCAATTAACTGCCATTTTCAACCCCCACCAGAATTTTACCAGCATGGGCAATGCCCTCTCCAACACCCACACCCCCATTACTTGAAAATTCCACAAAAGATAACAATTGGTTGCTATTGAAAAGTATTATTTCTGACAAAAAAAATACTAAGCAAGCTTTTGTTTTGAAATTACCCATTTCTTTTAAAATATTTCTCGGGCACGTCCAAAAGGAAAACACATCATTGAGAGACAGCCACCTTCCAATAATCCGAAGGGAGTAGACTTCTGTCATTCCATTGGAGGTTTCAATGTGAAACTCGTAATTCCGGCTGAACTAGTTTATTTGAGAAGATAGACACTAAGCTAATTGTAAAGAAACTTGAAAAACGCCCAGAATATTTATTTTAGAAGATGGGAGTTCCTCTGTGAAACATTCACTGATACATTTGGATGCTGCTCAGATCCAAATACCATTCATGGCCAAGAAACAGTGAGGGGTGAGGAATCTGCAGCGAGGTCTTGTGCAAAACACTGAAAAATTTAAGTGTATAGATAAAAGGATTCCATTCATAAGGTTTGTAGAGTAACAGAATTACATAGCATCACATGTTCAGCACAGAAACAGATCATTGTGAACAAAACTGGTTTGTACTACACAATCTTCCTCCAATCCTATACCATCGAGCTCGATCAGCATTACCTTCTAAAACCAAGAGAGAAAATGCTGGAAAATCTCAGCAGGTCTGACAGCATCTGTAAGCAGATGCTGTCAGACCTGCTGGCAAAGTTGACAAAGGGTCAGCTGGATGCAAAACGTCAGCTCTTTTCCCTCCTTGCAGATGCTGCCAGACCTGCTGAGATTTTCCAGCATTTTCTCTCTTGGTTTCAGATTCCAGCATCCGCAGTCATTTGCTTTTATCCAGTATTACCTTCTACTCCTTTCTCCCTCACGTTCTTTTCTAGCCTCCCCTTAGATGCATCCAATGACGCTGGTTGGAGGGAAAATAAAATCCCTTTTGTTACAATACACAAAAAGTACAGCACAGGAACAGGCCCTTCGGCCCTCCAAGCCTGTCCCGATCACGATTTCCTAAATAAACTAAAAAAAACCTTCTGCCCTTACTCGCTCCATATCCCTCTATTTCCTCCCTATTCATGTACCCATCCAGATGCCCCTTTACTGTTGCTAATGTGTTGGCTTCCACCAGCTCCTCTGGCAGCGTGTTCCAGGCACCCATCACTCTCTGCGTGTAAAACCTCCCCCGCATATGTCCCTTCAACTTTCCCCCTCTCACCTTGAAGCTGTGCCCCCTTGTAATTGACATTTCCATCCCAGAAAAAAGCCTTTGATTATCCACCCTGTCTATATCTCTCATAATTTTGTAGACCTCTATTGGGTCCTCAGCCTCCATCTTTCCAGTACTTATTTACCTTGAAGTAAATTACATCAATTTCATACAGATTTGGACAGGTTAGAGAACTTGTTGTACAAATGCCATTCAATTTGCAACAATTGCCAATACATTCTGGGTGGGATCTTTTACCCCTCTCCTCGGCAGTGTGGTTGGCGGCAGCAGACATGGCCCACCATTGGCTGACGGTAGGATCTTGCAGTGTCTCCCGCTGTCCACGGGGTTTCCCTTTGTTTGCAACCTTCCGCCAACGGCAATGACGGGAAAATCCTGCCCAATCTTCCAATATTAGAATCAACATAAATGCTAAAAATCCAACTGCCGAAACCATATGCCACAAAACATAATGTTAGAAATCGCAGTCAGCAACATTAGTGGGTGAGGGTAAATTAATTTGGATGACATCCCTCTGCCCATTTTAAATGAAGTAATGCCTTCATTAAAAAAGCAATATTATCTGAAAGCATTAATCTTTCACAGATTTAATATCATTGACAGTAATTTCCAGCCTCCTAAACTCCTAACCCCTACTAGTGTGAATTATTGTATTACAAATAAGGGAACTCATCTAATCTAGTCAATATAGCTAACTAAACATTCTTTCAAGAGTGAAGCCATTATGTAACATTTATTAAGCAACACCTGAACAAAAAGGAAAAACTTTAAACCTTAAGATGATAACTGTACAGATTTTGATTGACATTACAGTACGTCATATTGCTTCTTGCTGGCCATTACAATGTGGCATCTTGCTTCTCACTGGAGAATGTGTGATCTGAAAATGTTAATTATACAAGTTTTAAATTGTCTACGACATTAAAGGTGTCAGTCCCAGAATCAGTTTTCTCAAATATAAAACCCTGCACTTGACAGAGAAAGGCACATCATTCTCATGAGAAAGGATTTTGTTTTCCCCACACAACCACATTTCACAATCTTTGACTATACCAGATGATTTCATAGATCAAGATGTAACCACGAAGTTAAATTTAGTGTACAAGGTGATGAATGCACACAATATGCAGGGGCGGTATGGTGGCACAGTGGTTAGCACTGCTGCCTCACAGTGCCAGGGGCCCGGGTTCGATTCCCGTCTTGGGTCACTGTCTGTGCGGAGTCCGCACATTCTGTGTCTGCATGGGTTTCCTCCGGGTGCTCCGGTTTCCTCCCACTGTCCGAAAGACGTGCTGGTTAGGTGCACTGGCCGTGCTAAATTCTCCCTCAGTGTACCCGAACAGGCGCCGGAGTGTGGCTACTGGTGGATTTTCACAGTAACACAAGTGAAGCCTACTTGTGATAATAATAAAATAAACTTTATCTGGAAAATCCTATTTAACCCTTCAGCTGAATGTGCAAAGTGGCTGGCAGAATGAGGTTTCTCACATGCCATATTAGCTCAAAGCATTGAGTTTGTCAATACATTCTAGTGCCATTCACACAATGTTAGAGTGACCATCTTCATTCCAGCCCATCAGGAGATCCACACCCATGTGGGTCCCAGCAGACTCAATTGTCAGCTCTAACAGTTGTTTAGAAACTTAGAAACTAAAAGCAGCAGTTGGCCATTCGTTTGCTCTGTCATTTTTTATGATCATGGCTGATCATCAAATTCAATATCCTGATTTTCCCCCCCATATTCCTTGAACCCCAAGAGCTACATCAATAGAAACTGGTGTAACAGTAAACTAATCAGACAGGATATTTGGAATTGGAATGTCCAAAGGCATTGAATCAGAGCACATCGCCTGCAAACTTCAGATCTGTTACAGAGCTTCATTTCATAAAGACCATGTCCTGATGTCACCATAGCGTGGCACAGTGGTTAGCACTGCTGCCTCACAGCACCAGGAACCCAAGTTCGATTCCGGCCTGGGGTGACTGTGGAATTTCATGTTCTCCCCGTGTTTGCGTGGGTTTCCTCCAAATGCTCCATTTTCCTCCAAAAGTCCAAAGGTCTGCAAGTTAGGTGAATTGGCCATGCTAAATTTTCCCCCTTAGTGTCCCAGGATGTGTAGGTTCAGAGGATTAGTGGGGTAAATATGTGGGGATACGGAGATGGGGTCTGGGTAGGATGTTCTGTAGGAGAGTCGGTGCAGACTCGATGGGCCGAATGACCTCCTCCAGCACTGTATGTACAAAGGATATCATGCTCTTTCACAAACTTGATAGTTTGGTCACTGATAACTCCCCAGGATTTGCTTGGGGAATGATTCCTCCCTGTAGGACTCGAATACGAGACCGCTGGGGATTGGTAATTAACTAACTAGATGAAACTCATATACCAAGCCCTATATAAAGCAGGCCACTGAGTGGATCCATTATTGCATTGTCCCGGTCAGGACCTGCTGTGTTCACCACAGGCTTGTGGCTTTTGCTTTACTTTATTCTATGCAATAAAGCACCATTCCTTTCCAGCTGACTCCTGGAGTTATTTATAGCCATACATTCACATTCCCTTTGAATATTATAGCTGCAGGTTATTTAAAATGTGTAGACACACATTAATTAATACTGCATTGTGATAGCAGAAACACTGACAAATGAATGTCATATTTTCTTCACAGAGATGACAGAGAACATTTCTTACTATTTAACCTACTGCAGAAATGATAAGATGTTGGAATGGTACTGCAATATGCTGACTACGATGTGTAGCTGCTGCCTGATCATTGGGTTTATCGGAAACATGACTGCCCTTCTGAGTTATATCCGTTACATAAAATCATGGACTCGAAGCAACATATTTTTATTCAACCTAATACTGTGCGACTTAGCGTGGATCTTCACGGCTCCATTTTCTATCTACTTGCATTCTTACAGATTGCATGGCGAGAGCATGGCAATATTCTGCCATATTAAAAGATTTGTTTTCTATATGAACCTGTACGGGAGTATTCTCTTGCTAATGCTCAGCAGTGTTGACCGCTACGTGAGTGTGGTTCACCCCATTACGTCCCTGAGCTGGTGGACAACGAGAAAAGTGAAAGGCATTCTGGCCTGCGCTTGGATCCTGGTGACAATTGAATCGCTCTCGGGCTTCTTCTACTTCGAAAAGTTGGAAAAATCAACAAATACAACCGTTTGCATCATTACAATTCAAGATCCCTTGGGTTACTTCATTTCATTTTCCACCTTCAGGTTGTTTCTCGGGTTCATCTTTCCAATTTCCGTCCTCCTGACTTGCTACTTCAGAACGTGTCGAGCAGTCAGAAAGTTCACTCGAAACCAACAAAGATGCCGGAAATCAGCAAAATCTTTGCTGGTGATGTCGACGGCAATGGCCGTCCTGGTCGTTTCCTTTGTTCCGTACCACGTCATGTCTTTCGTCATGATCGTTTCACGACTGGATCACCTGCTAAGACCCAAAAACATCAATCTCTTTCTCGCCGTCTATGAACTGACTGAAATCACCTGTAGCCTCAATGCCTGCTTGGACCCGATCCTCTACATCCTCGCCAACGAAGGGCTACAACGGAGAATTAAAACTCTGAAACACAACGTCCTACGGATCTGCATTTGCTTTCATTCTCAAAGAATTGGGATCATGGAAGCACAACAGGAAATCCAACTAGAATAAGTAAAAGGGTTTGCATGCCATGAAGCGGGGGGTGTTATACTTCCACTATTATTTATACAGGTTTAGGTTAATTTATTTCCATTCCCTACTTAACATTAAGTTACTGCAAGTTTTTTTTTAAAAACAGAGGGTGGTGGGTGCCTTGAACTCGCTGCCGGGGGAGGTAGTGGAAGCAGATACAATAGTGATTTTTAAGGGGCATCTTGACAAACAGGATGGGAATAGAGGGAATGGCGAGGGGTTTTAGTTCAGTCGGGCTTGGAGGGCCAAAGGGCCTGTTCCTGTGCTGTAATTTTCTTTGTTCTTTGACTATAGAAACACAAAACCGTTAAATCTTAAAAGGGAACAGTTGGTAATTTCTGAGTAAACTATTTTTTCTCTGTTCATTAGTTTGACTAAATAGTTCACAGCATCTTTCTCTATCAAAAGCAGTACTGTACAACTTTTATGCAGTTTGAAATGAAGGATCTCAGAACACTTGTGTTACTGTCATAACCAGGCTAATTCCGGGGAGGGCAGGACTGATGTATGAGGAGAGTTTGACTAAGTTAGGACTGTTTTTGCTGGAGTTCAGACAAATGAGGGGGGATCTCATAGAGACTTATAAAATTCTAACAGGACTAGACAGGATAGATGCAGGGAGGATGTTCCCGATGGTGGTGGAGTCCAGAACCAGGGCTCACAGTTTGAGGATTCGGGATAGACCATTCAGGACGGAGATGAGGAGACATTTCTTCACCAAAGAGTGGTGAGCCTGTGGAATTCATTACCACAGGAAGTAGTTGATGCCAAAATATTGAATGTATTCAAGAGGTGGCTGGATATAGCACTTGGGGCGAATGGGATCAAAGGTTATGGGGAGAAAGCAGGATTAGGCTATTGAGTTGGACAGTCAGCTGTGATCGTGATGAATGGCGAAGCAGGCTCGAACGGCTAAATGGCCTCCTCCTGCTCCTATCTTGTATGTTTCTACAATGTAAATGCAGCTCAAATCCAGATTGAGAACCTGATTTGACACTATCATGCAGCGTAAGACTCTCTGGAAGTGGGAATCTCATTTCAATTTATTAAGTAGTCAGGTCAGGCCTTAATCTGAGATTTGCATTGTATAGCATCAGTGCAAAAGAAACTTGCTGTGCTTGAAGTGGAAAGGCACCCAGTGTCATTATTAATTACTCACAAATGAGTTACAACATGTATTTAAACATTGTTCCTTCATTTCAAAAGTGAAGGACATTGGGACAATTTTGAATCCGTGTTAGCCATCAGTGTAATCTTGCGAGATTCGGGAAACTAGGGGTGAGATTTTACAGCACGCACGCATCTCAAGGCTGGAAATTCCTGTCTGAGATCAACAGGCCTTCATGGTGATTTGCTGAATTTCCTGTCCTGCAGGAATGGTAGCGGACGGAAGGCGGAACGGGAAAATTCTACCCAAAATTCTCGCCGGTGAGATCTTGTCGTCCGATATTCCACAACTCTTGCCTGTGATGCAATGAGGTTTCAATATATTTTAATAAATTCAAATCTCATTGTAGGTCATCCGTGCAATTTAATCCCATTCACTCAATATTCATACCTCACCAACAGGACAGTTACAACTGGATTAAAAGACTTGAAGCAGTCGAGGGGAACCTACTGGGGGAGCAAAGATCACTATAACCCCTGGGGAGAGAGGGACTGTGCCATGGCACTGCCCATTGGCACCCTGGCAGTCAGGGGTAAGCCCTGCCAGGGAAGCCCCATTGTTTGGGAGGGGGGGGTGGCGGGGGAGAGAACCCAGATGCCCAAGTGATGGGTGGAGGGCAGTCCCCCCTGGGTACATGAGGGGGAAGTTTCTTTCAAATGCATATAAAGCTAATTTATTTTGTCACAAGTAAGCTTACATTAACACTGCAATGAAGTTATTGTGAAAATCCCCTGTGAAAGTCGCCACACTTCGACACCTGTTCGGGTACACGGAGGGAGAATTTAGCATGGCCAATGCACCTAATTAACATGTTTTTTTTAGACTGTGGGAGGAAACCCACACAGACATGGGGAGAATGTGCAGACTCCACACAGAAAAATTGATCCAAGCCATGAATCAAACATGGGTCCCTGGCACTGAGGCAGCAATGCTAACTTCTGTGCCGCCCCAAGTATAATTCTACCACTATTTTAAATACAAAATTGCTCCTGGGAGATAGAATGCCAATCTCCTGCTGCATATTGGAAGACCCTCGTGGGGTCCTCCGGGTTTTCCAGTTTCCTCCCACAGTCCAAAGATGTGCGGGTTAGGTTGATTAGCCATGTTAAATTGCCACTTATCTCAGGGGGACTAACAGGGTAAATACGTGGGGATACTGGTTGGTGCAGACTCAATGGGCTGAATGGCCTCCTTCTGCACTGTAGGGATTCGATGAAATCTATGGCACTTCATTAGTAATCATGTCATTTTATCACCAAAAAGATTACCGTGATAGTCCAATACAGCCAACAACTCCATACAAAGTGTTTCACAGAATTATTCCCTCCCCGTCCCACACAGATCACATGCTCAACAAGCGGAATTTTTTTTTAAAATTCACATTTTCATTTGATTTTCACTTCACGAATAGGAAGTGAGAATTTATTTGTATTTATCTCATAACATGATGGGATCAGCTGAAGGCCAGTCAATAAGCACCTCTATTCCATCAGTTCCACAAAGGAACTACTCAGTGAAATTTTACATACAGCAATATTCAGCGCACAAGGAGTTAATTGACGGGAGTAACAATACTCAGTCTTAACCCTTTCTAGACCATTTCAACCTCTTGCAGCATTTAGTAGATCATTAAAATTTCCTGATTAGAGTGAACACAGCCGTAGTCAAAACAATCATTCACTGACAGCAGAAATGCAGAGCTAGGTTTGTTACTAATGTATTCACGGTGCCTACAAAGCTAATGAGTTACTGACCTTCCCAGCCTTGTGAAATAAATTCCATATTGCTGCTGTCACAGTGAGTTATCCCCTCTTTACTTAGGAATAGATATTTTTCATCTATTTTTACTCTGTTTTGCATGAAACATTAATCCTCGAACTGGTGACTCAGTAATGAAATCCAATAAATCTAGGATTCATTGACAGCCACTATTCCTCTAACACCAAGATTAGAAGCCCAGGCACTAAATAAATGATACAAATTCAGTTCCGTGATGGATTCCCTTTTTATTGCTACTTTTGTCTTGTTGATTTTCCTACAGTCTGGATCCCTTTTTCATTCATCACCTCCTTGATTGTTACTTCAAGCCTTAAAAAACTTCCTTCTTGTTTCTTGCCCTTTTAAGAATATTTGCATTCTGCTGCTAGTTTCTGGTCACTGGTCATTTCAAGGGATTGAGCTCCATCTACAATGCAGAAGGTGCCCGTTTGGCACATCTCATCTGTTCCAGACCTAGAGAAAGCTAAAACTGATTTCACTTGCCTGCTCACTCCCCGTAGCCAAGTATATTCTTCTACGTCAAATATTTTGCTATTTTTCTGCTCAATAGTCTGCCTCATCCATTTGATTTGATTTACTGTCACATGTATTGGGATACAGTGAAAAGTATTGTTTCGTGCGCCCTATACAGACAAAGCATACCATTCATAGAAAAGGAAAGGAGACAGTGCAGAATGTAGTGTTACAGTCAAACCTATGGTGTGAGAATGATCATCTTAGTGCAAGGTAAGTCCATTCAGTCCATTCCCTTTGACTGTATTTCTTGGCTTGATAGCAATCCTCAACCTTTCCCCTCACTCAAATTTTAAATAGATAACCCCACGGAGCAAATATTCTTTCCCTATTCACTTTATAAAAATCTTTTATAATTAAGAAAAAAATTCTATTAAAGTTGCCTTAGAGCCTTCTCTGAAATGCTCCAAAGTATTTCAAATCTCTCCATCAAAGAACTGATAATTAGTCAGCTAGTGTGTGTATTTCTTTGGCCTTTACTTTTGTAGTAGTATTTTAAGTTTAAAGTGAAAACTGGAAGTGGGCTGCTAAGGAGTCTGGGAAGGGTTTTTTAAGCGCGCGAAGTATAAAAGGTAGGCTACAGTATACAGCGGGCAGCGTCGGGAGCGGGCAGCGTAGTGAGTGGGAAGCAGAGTGTGAGCTATAAGGCTTTGGCTCACAGGGCGTAGGCAGAAAGGGCGAGCAGGGGTGAGTTTAATTCATTTTTGCTGTTTCTACCTGGTACTGGCAAGGTATCTAGAGGGGATGGGTGTGCAGGCAGTGCTATGTTCCTCTTGCACTATGTTTGAGGTGAGGGACGACGACAGTGTCCCTGCTGATTACATCTGTGGGAAGTGCACCCATCTGCAGCTCCTCCAAAACCGTGTTAGGGAACTGGAGCTGGAGTTGGATGAACTTAGGATCATTAGGGACGCAGAGGTTGCCATAGACAGAAGCTTTAGGGATACAGTTACTCCGAGGAATGAAAACAGATGGGTGACGGTGAGAGGGGCTGGGAGGAAGCAGTCCGTGCAGGGATCCCCGGTGGTCGTTCCCCTTAGCAACAAGTATTCCGCTTTGGATACGGTTGAGGGGGATGACATACCAGTGGTGAGCCGCAGTGAGAGGATCTCCAGCACTGTGTCCATCTCTGTGGCTCGGGAGGGTAAGGGGCAGAGCGGGAGGGCAATAGTTATTGGGGACTCGTTAGTTAGAGGGATAGATAGGAGGTTCTGTGGCAGCAAAAGAGACTCACGGATGGGATGTTGCCTACCGGATGCCAAGGTCCGTGACGTCTCAGACCGTGTTTTCCGGATTCTGAAGGGGGAGGGGAAACAGTCACAAGTCGTGGTACACATTGGTACCAATGACATAGGTAAGAGAAGGGACGGGGATTTAAAGCAGGAATTTCTGGAGCTGGGCTGGAAGCTGAGAGCCAAGACAAAACATGTGGTCATCTCTGGTATGTTGCCGGTGCCACGTGATAGCGAGTTGAGGAACAGGGAGAGAGTGCAGTTAAACATGTGGTTGCAGGGATGGTGTAGGAGGGAGGGTTTCAGATACGTGGATAATTGGAACACATTCTGGGGAAGATGGGACCTGTACAAACAGGACGGGGTGCACCTGAACCAGAGGGGCACCAATATCCTAGGAGGGAAATTTGTTACGGCTCTTCAGGGGGGTTTAAACTAATTTGTCAGGGGAGTGGGAAAAGGAGTTGTAGTCCAGAAGTCAGTGAGGGTGGTGAGGTATTGGGGAAGGTATCAGGGTCAAGGGTGGGTACCGGTAGACAGGAAGGTGGGTTGAAGTGTGTCTACTTCAATGCAAGGAGCATCCGGAACAAGGTAGATGAACTTGGGGCGTGGATTGGTACTTGGGACTACGATGTTGTGGCCATTACGGAGACGTGGGTAGAACAAGGACAGGAATGGTTGTTGGACGTTCCGGGGTATAGATGTTTCACTAAGTGTAGGGAAGCTGGTAAAAGAGGTGGAGGAGTGGCATTGTTAATCAAGGATAGTTTAACGGCTGCGGAAAGGCACTTCGAGGGGGATCTGCACACTGAGGTAATATGGGCTGAGGTTAGAAATAGGAAAGGAGCGGTCACGTTGTTA
Organism: Mustelus asterias; assembly: GCF_964213995.1. Classification (NCBI taxonomy): domain Eukaryota; kingdom Metazoa; phylum Chordata; class Chondrichthyes; order Carcharhiniformes; family Triakidae; genus Mustelus; species Mustelus asterias. The sequence continues at coordinate 16,073,579 of NC_135809.1, forward strand.
GGAGTTTACTATAGGCCCCCAAATAGTAATAGAGATGTGGAGGAAGAAATTGCTAAGCAGATTATGGATATGTGTGGGGGTCACAGGGTAGTTGTCATGGGGGACTTTCACTTTCCAAATATTGATTGGAACCTTTGTAGGTCAAATAGTTCGGATGGGGCAGTTTTTGTGCAGTGTGTGCAGGAGGGTTTCCTGACACAATATGTGGATAGGCCGACAAGAGGTGAGGCCACATTGGATTTGATACTGGGAAATGAACCGGGCCAAGTGTTAGATTTGGTTGTGGGAGAGCACTTTGGAGACAGTGACCACAATTCGGTGTCTTTTGTTATTGCAATGGAGAGGGATAGGGCTGTATGGCAGGGCAAGGTTTACAATTGGGGGAGAGGTAATTATGATGCGATTAGGCAAGAATTAGGGGGCATAAGTTGGGAACAGAAACTGTCAGGGAAAGGAACTAATGAAAAGTGGAACTTTTTCAAGGAACAAATACTGGGTGTCCTTGATAGGTATGTCCCTGTCAGACAGGGAGGAAATGGCCGAGTGAGGGAACCATGGTTCACGAAAGAGGTGGAATGTCTTGTGAAAAGGAAGAGGGAAGCTTATGTAGGGATGAGGAAACAAGGTTCAGATGGCTCGATTGAGGGTTACAAGTTAGCAAGGAATGAGCTGAAAAAGGGGCTTAGGAGAGCTAGGAGGGGACACGAGAAGTCCTTGGCGGGTCGGATCAAGGAAAACCCCAAGGCTTTTTACTCTTATGTGAGGAATAAAAGAATGACCAGGGTGAGGTTAGGGCCGGTCAAGGACAGTAATGGGAACTTGTGTATGGAGTCAGTAGAGATAGGCGAGGTGATGAATGAATACTTTTCTTCAGTGTTCACCAAGGAGAGGGGCCATGTTTTTGAGGAAGAGAAGGTGTTACAGGCTAATAGGCTGGAGGAAATAGATGTTCGGAGGGAGGATGTCCTGGCAGTTTTGAATAAACTGAAGGTCGATAAGTCCCCTGGGCCTGATGAAATGTATCCTAGGATTCTTTGGGAGGCAAGGGATGAGATTGCAGAGCCTTTGGCTTTGATCTTTGGGTCCTCGCTGTCCATGGGTATAGTGCCAGAGGACTGGAGAATGGCGAATGTGGTTCCTCTGTTTAAGAAAGGGAATAGAAATGACCCTGGTAATTATAGACTGGTTAGTCTTACTTCGGTGGTTGGTAAATTGATGGAAAAGGTCCTTAGAGATGGGATTTACGACCATTTAGAAAGATGTGGATTAATCCAGGATAGTCAGCACGGATTCGTGAAGGGCAAGTCGTGCCTCACAAATTTGCTTGAATTTTTTGAGGAGGTAACTAAGTGTGTTGATGAAGGTAGGGCAGTTGATGTCATATACATGGATTTTAGTAAGGCGTTTGATAAGGTCCCCCATGGTCGGCTTATGATGAAAGTGAGGAGGTGTGGGATAGAGGGAAAGTTGGCCGATTGGATAGGTAACTGGCTGTCTGATCGAAGACAGAGGGTGGTGGTCGATGGAAAATTTTCGGATTGGAGGCAGGTTGCTAGCGGAGTGCCGCAGGGATCAGTGCTTGGTCCTCTGCTCTTTGTGATTTTTATTAATGACTTAGAGGAGGGGGCTGAAGGGTGGATCAGTAAATTTGCTGATGACACCAAGGTTGGTGGAGTAGTGGATGAGGTGGAGGGCTGTTGTAGGCTGCAAAGAGACATAGATAGGATGCAAAGCTGGGCTGAAAAATGGCAAATGGAGTTTAACCCTGATAAATGTGAGGTGATTCATTTTGGTAGGACTAATTTAAATGTGGATTACAGGGTCAAAGGTAGGGTTCTGAAGACTGTGGAGCAACAGAGAGATCTTGGGGTCTCTATCCGCAGATCTCTAAAGGTTGCCACTCAAGTGGATAGAGCTGTGAAGAAGGCCTATAGTGTGTTAGCTTTTATTAACAGGGGGTTGGAGTTTAAGAGCCGTGGGGTTATGCTGCAACTGTACAGGACCTTGGTGAGACCGCATTTGGAATTTGTGTGCAGTTTTGGTCACCTCACTATAAGAAGGATGTGGAAGCGCTGGAAAGAGTGCAGAGGAGATTTACCAGGATGCTGCCTGGTTTGGAGGGTAGGTCTCATGAGGAAAGGTTGAGGGAGCTAGGGCTGTTCTCTCTGGAGCGGAGGAGGCTGAGGGGAGACTTAATAGAGGTTTATAAAATGATGAAGGGGATAGATAGAGTGAACGTTCAAAGACTATTTCCTCGGGTGGATGGAGCTATTGCAAGGGGGCATAACTATAGGGTTCGTGGTGGGAGATACAGGAAGGATATCAGAGGTAGGTTCTTTACGCAGAGAGTGGTTGGGGTGTGGAATGGACTGCCTGCAGTGATAGTGGAGTCAGACACTTTAGGAACATTTAAGCGGTTATTGGATAGGCACATGGAGCACACCAGGATGATAGGGAGTGGGATAGCTTGATCTTGGTTTCAGATAAAGCTCGGCACAACATCGTGGGCCGAAGGGCCTGTTCTGTGCTGTACTGTTCTATGTTCTATGATTTCCACTTCCTGGCGAACCTACATCATGTGCTTGCATTAGGTTTCATGTCTTTTCCATAATGGAGCTCCCGCAATTGAACAGAGAACTCCAATTGTGGCCCAACCTTTGCATTATGCAAGTTTACCATTTCCCTGGAGTCTTTTATGAATATTTTATCCAAATAAGCCACTTTACAAGAACTCCCCCTATTTAGTTGTAACATCTTCAAAGTTGGGGAGACATCCCAAACAGGCCTCCTTGCTCCCTCTAAACTAATTGCGAGCTATTCAGTCAAAACCATTTTGTTATGTGCCAAACCCAAGTATAACTTCCCTAGTACCTAATGGGACTTTCAATACTCTAGTTAGTGCGTACCAGATGTCCCCCATAGCTTCCTTCAGTACATTGGCATTGAGACCACTTGGTCGAGGGTTTAGTCGGTCTTCAGTCCTTCACTTAGTGCTTAATATGCTGAAATACACAAACTTCAGATTCATCGTATCACCACAGTCCCTTGACAAAAGTCAACGTACACGAGTAGGATATGCTTGATGGCAAAAACCTCATCTTTCATTTTTCCTTGCGGAGTTCTATTGCAACATCAGTCTTACTATCATTCCAAGTGAAACATTAAACCATGATCTTGTATGGTTTTTCATGTCACTAACTCAACAAATAGCTCACCCCATATGCCAGACAATCCGAATCCCTACACAGTGCAGAAAGAGGCCATCCACCCCACGGAGCCTGCACCAACAATCCCACCCAGGTCCTACCCCCATAACCCCACACATTTACCCTGCTAATCTCCCTGACACTAGGGGGCAACTGAGCGTGGCCAATCAACCTAACCCGCACATCTTTGGACTGTGGGAGGAAACCAAAGCACCCGGTGGAAACCCATGCAGACACAGGGCGAATGTGCAAACTCCACACAGACAGTGACCTGGAATTGAACCCGGGTCCCTGGCGCTGTGAGGCAGCAGTGCTAACCACTGTGCCACCCCCATGTTCCTCTCGATCATCACTATTGCTGGATGTTGTTGAGCACAGAATGGCACCTGCATTTTGCAATAGACCGGTCTCAGCACTCAGACTGCATGTGATATTAGATATTCGAGAGACACGAAAAGACACATTACCATCTGTAAAAGTGACAGTGACAATAAGAGAAATTTAGTATAATCAAACATAATTTAATAGCAGATTGAGACATCAGATGACTGTTTCCCAGCAAACAGAGAATCCAGATAAATGTTGATTTCACCATGGAGGTGTCAGTGTTGCCAGGCATTCATTTTGTGTATTGACTTTTTGTTTGAGTGAGAGATTATATTAAGACAGGTGACTGATCAAAATAATGGTGCTTCTTTCATCTTCAAATGCACAGCTTACGTGCAAGATGGCACAAGTATTATTCAGGAAGATTAGACTTTACAATTCTGATAATAGGCTGCTTTTAAAGCTCTTGAGATTGTGTATGGCATAAAAAATTGATCACGAGTCAAATAAAATATCTCTTGGCTTAGATTTCCTGACTGTTGCTTTTCTGCCAAGAAAAGAACAAAGTGGTTATTGCACTGGAAACAGCTGTTCCAGTCTATTTTCACCTGTGCTACCCCAGACTTGTAAACTGTATCTGAAATCAGTACAAAACGGTAGAAGTGCCCATGTTTTTTTGTGTCTTAATGGGCCACTTGTGTGTACACTATCGAACCCCTTGAGTCACATATGGCCCATTTGTTTGCATGGATCAAGCTATGAATACCAACAGGTCCTAATGGACTAGTTCAAAATTTATTTACCCAAGCAACAAATAGTACCCTGGACACCCCTTGCCAAACCTCCAGACCCAAGCAACTCAATGGGTCAAATTATCAAATGAAGTTCTTGGTGTTAGTGTCATCGAGTTGCCGTAGCTTCATGGATGCATTGCCAGAGGTTGCAGGGATATACGAAAGATATGTGCCAGCAGGTATAACTTGGATAATTCTTTAAAAATTCATCCATTGGACATGGGCATCGCTGGCTGGCCAGCATTCATTGCCCATCCCTAATTGCCTGAGGGCAGTTGAGAAATCAAACACATTGCTGTGGCTCTGGAGGCACGTGTAGGCCAGACCAGGTAAGGACGGCAGATTTCCTTCCCTAAAGAACATCAGTGAACCAGATGGGTTTTTCCAACAATTGACAATGGTTCCATGGTCATCAGTCGATTCTTAATTACAGATATTTTTCATTGAATTCAAATTGCACCATCTGCCGTGGTGGGATTTGAACTCGGGTCCCCAGAACATGAGCTGAGTTTCTGGATTGATAGTCTTGCGATAACACCACTAGGCCATTGCCTCCCCATTTTTGCAGAGAGAATATTAAGCAAGCACATTAAGAGTTCCTAGTCAAAACTATGTGTGACTGACTGCGGTTATAATGGGGAGGAAACGTTATTTGTTGTTTGTATTCATTCCACATTCACCTTTATCTGTGGCAGCACGGAAAACGTGGAATAAAATTCACAGCACTCAAGCTCACCAGATTGTCACATACAAGCACACTGCCGTTTTATTTTACCTGGGCTCTCGAACACACTAAAATGTAAAAGTACACCATCTTTCCTTCCAATCCGAGCTTTTGCTTGCTTCCCCTCCCTGCAACCCCCAAAAAAAGTCATTGGAAAACTGCAATGTCGGATACATCAGCTTGGCACGTACAAACTGTTCATGAATGTGGCCCATAAGTAACAAGCAGATGATCAGAAAGCAGTGGGGACTTTAAAAAAATGGCTGCAAGTTATTTTGAATTGAACAAAGAAAGCAAGACTCCCATTTATCCCAGTACTTTTCATATTCATTTGGCATTCCTTGGCACTTCAAAACAAGTTAATTACTTTGGGATGTCTTGTTCCTGTGGTTTAGTGGGCAAACGTCGCAGCCAATTTGCACACAGCAAAGTGCCACAGATAGCGAGGCAAATTATTTAATTTGATTTTGCTTGGGGTGGTCGGGTGATGAACATGAGCCAAGTCATTCGGAGAATTCCTGCTCACCTTAAAAAAAAAAAGGGGGGGGGCCAAGGAATCTTGTGCTGACACATGAAAAGGCAGATCAGGCCTCGGTCTAACAACCACATCCAAAAGACACCATGTTTCACAAAACAGAACATTCCCTCGGTTCTACAATTTCCAGCTTTGATTACGCACTCAAATGGTTTGAGCCCACAAACTTCTGACTTGAGGATCAACAGTGCTATATCATTTGAATCAAGCTGAAGCTTATGTGATCTCTTGAATGGAACCTTTAATAAAAATAAATGAACACACAAGAATGATAACTGTGTTAAATGTTTTGGGGACCAACGAGATACATTTGCTTTCTAAGACCAACGATTCTTCAGTTTGTAACATACTCCAGAGATCCAGAAGGTGCCCAGAATCCTTTTTAAGACTGGCTTGATGCAGATGTTACACTTTTTAGAATAAAAAAAAGGTGGGGAAAACCCTACAGATGGGAAATTAGTTTTCCTTAAGAATCCCAAGGTGATGGAAACTTACATGCTGATAACACTTGTAGACTAGATTGTATGGTACCTGGTGAATCATGAGTTTCACAGAATGCTACAGTGCAGAAGAGGCCCTTCGGCCCATTGAGTCCACACCAACACATGAAAGGCCCTGACCTGCCCACCTAATCCCATATGGTAGCACTTGGCCCATAGCCTTGAATGTTATGGCGTGCCAAGTGCTCATTCAGGTACTTTTTAAAGGATGTGAGGCATCCTGCCTCCACCACCCTCCCAGGCAGCGCATTCCAGACCATCACCACCCTCTGGATAAAGAAGTTTTTCCTCAAATTTCCTCCTAAACCTCCCACCCCTCACTTTTAACTTGTGTCCCCTCGAAACTGACCCTTTAACTATGGGAAACAGCTGCTCCCTATCCACTAGTTTGGATGGATTCGCAGCAGCATTTGGTCACCAGATGATAGTGTTGAGGGAGCAGCTGGTGTGATTAAAATATGGAAAAGTGGAAACATCAGCACACAAGGGAGACTTCATTGCAAGATCTCCTCAAATTATTTCTTTGCAACAAGAGGAGGAGAAATGCATTGAGTAGCCATACTACAGAAAGCTAAAGATTTATGTATTCGCATTTAAAACACATTAATGTTAGCTTCAGGAAGTATATCAAATGGCTTTAGGCATTTATGATATACTTGGGGACTCTCTCTCCCCCCTCCCCCCTCATATCCCACACTTAAGAGCACAGACAACTTTGTTTTAAATAAATTGTAAACTAGCTTGTATAATCTTGGAGATGTTTTGTTGAATCCCAGAGGTGTGTTTGCGAGTTTTGCGCACATCATCAGAAAGGGATTTATCCTCCACAGGCTTTTGTAACCTTCACCAAATGAGTGAAGCACGGTGCAAAGCCAACTTCCATGCTGTTAAGCAAATTAAACACGGTTTTAAATGCATGAGTGGCTTAGCTCGCTAGAATTGAAGAATTATCTGGGCCATCTGTCGGTTTCAGCATGTAAGCTTAGATTAAGGACATCAGATACCAACTACATTATTGACATTTCTCTCATATATCAAAAAAAAGACAGCTCCTGGTACCCATACTGCCCCAAGTTCAAACAAACAAACCTCCCATTTCCCCAGGGGCTTTGCACTTAAGTGTTAGGTGGAATTTTCATAATTTGTCAGGCTCTGACTGAAAACCAATGAGTATCTCTCCAGATGCACAGAGGTTTTCAGACCAAATATGACCCACTCACAAAAATCAGTCTGGGTTGTGGTTTATGCCGTTGCTCTGGCAGGACAGGGACCGATAGAGCTGGCAAGGCCGGCTCCACAGAGATTGGACGCCATCTTTAAAAGGCACTCTGATCAGCACTGAAGTTTAACTCCACCACACACCCCATGGAGGTATATAGAGGGCCATCTCCTGTCCACCTCCATCCCTCACGGCGCAATCAGGGGCTTTTTCCCCTACCCCACACGGCCAACAACTGTGGCAGCATTGCTGGCACTCCCCAACCTGCCTCCCCCTCACTTCTTGAACCCCATTCCATCCCCCATCCCCCACCCCCAGTGCGTGCAAACCACCCCCTCACTGCCCCTTCCCCATTTCCCCGACTGTGGTTGTAGCTTCCCCTTCCTCCACTGTCCATTTTCCATTCCCCCCCCTCCCAGAAAATGCTTTTTCAAAAGCATGGTATAATCATTGCTGTCTGAGGATTCTTCAATGCGATTGGTTTCTTCAGAATTCAGACTAAAAAGATAATGAGAAAATAAACTGAGCAAGAAATAGAAGCAGGGCTAGGCCACCAGGCCCTGCCATTCACTACTATCATGCCTTTTCTATGCCAACCTCAACTCCTTTTTTGCGCCATTTCCCCATAGCCTCTATCCTGCGATCTATCAAATATTTATCCACCTCCACTCTGAATACTTGTAACCCCAGCTAGAACACTAAAAGCTGTGCCTCTGCTACAAAACTAGCTCCTCCCATTAACCACATGACTCTGTATACTTAAACCCACATTCCTTTCGTCAAAAAACCCAGGGGAAATCACCATTATAAACAAAAACCCGTCAGCCCTATCGGAGTAAATACAACATGGCTAAAATGCGTAATTATTCTGCTTTCTCAGCAATTGAGCATTTGACAAGGTACCTCACAAAAGGTTAAGTCATAAGAAAAGAGCCCATGGTGTTGGAGGTAGGATATTGGCATGGGTAGAGAATTGGCTAATGGGCAGGAAATAGAGAGTGGAGATAAGGGGTTCTTTTTCAGGTTGGCAACCTGTAACCAGTGGGTTCCACAGGGATCAGTGCTGGGACCACGACCATTTACAATATATATTAATGACTTAGAGGAAGTAAGTGAATGTGCTGTAGCCAAATTTGCAGATAACACAAAAATAGGTGGAAAGGCAAGAGGGATAGAAACAGTTTACAAAAAAAAAAGAGATATTGATAGATTAATTTTTTCTTCAAAAATAAAGGGATATTCATTTTCTATTACTTCCTGGTTTGCTGTCTGGGAGAATTCTTCGATGCAATTGGTTCTTTACCTTGCTTGGTGACACTGATTGCTAAATGTCAGGAAATTGCTTTGATTGGCGCCAGATTCAAATTGAAGTTGGAGAGGGGAAATAGCCGTTAGACATTGCTAGATCATTGTGGACAGCTTTCTTCAAGGTTTACAGGGAGTGTTACTGACTCACCGTGGATGTGCAAAATCTAGACCATTCTATTGGAATAGATACACCTTCAATGCTTACATGTATTTTACCCATTGAGGGGGAATATTAGAACAGCACCTGCCGTTCATTTTTTGTAGTGTTGGGTTCCATTTAACATGAAAATAAATCTAAAACTTATTTTTTTGCCATAAACTTTAAAAATTAGACTCTCTGTAAAGGCTGCTACAAGTCATATGACCATAACATTGGCCCCTTGTTCTGGGAGCTACCACAGAACAAAATAATTCCTCACTCAACCTGTGGAATCTCACACCTCATTGTACAGGCCCCTTTTGATCAGTGCAAGCAGAGTGCAAACAAACCTGGCTCCCCACCAGAACTGTAACGAAAGAGACTCACTATATTGGAAGAGATGCTGATAACGACTTGTCTCTCCCCTAAGGATGAGCAGCGCAATTCTGGCAGGAAGCACAGAAACGGATTGTTACACTATAATTAACCATCAAGGGCCATGTCACATGATCTAAGCCTCTGGCCTTTTTGGACAGTTTCAACATTACACTATTTGCCTCAGACAGTTGGCTGTTTAATATCCAACTGGTGAATGCCGAACTCTAGGCAAAACAGCAAGCTGCTCCTCAATGCCCTCTTCAGCTGGAAGATGTCCTACCATTGCCCACAGAACCAACCCAGTCTTTTGTGTACCTACCTCATGTTGCATCAGCACCAACTAAGGTGAACTCCGCAACTCCAATCTTCAGCCAGCTGAATTTGAACTCCTGCATGAAAGAATTCCTCACTCGATTCTGACACTGGAGTCTGGAAATCACATGAACTAATCTTCATCACTGTGGTTCTTGTACTGTTACTATCCAGAGTTGTAGAAACTCCTTTTTCTATTCTCCCCGCTCTTCCTTACTGTGTATGTACATATATATGTGTATATGGTGGAGTGGGAAGTTGCAAACACCCTGGATATTGAACGTGGAATAAACTAACCTTCTGAGTTAATCATAACACAAGTCTGATGCGGGTCGTTAGTAAACCTGGGTCACACAAACTGAGGGTTTGGGAAAACACGCCGCATACTTCAAAAGAAAATCCCAAAATACTTGTGGTTACAGACAATTGGAGAGAGGAAATAAGTACAGTTTACAGTCCATAAGAGTAGCTTCAAGTCCTTTAACAGAAGATCCAGAATCACCCATGATAGTCTTTACCTATATCGATTCTCAGGGTACGAGCCTACCGGCCGCTCACGCCACGCTTCCACTGTAACAAAGTCAGAGAACTTGGCACCCATCCAAATCTCCATTCACTGCAGCGGGATGGGAAAATCCCACCAGCGTGAACGGCCATAACATTCTGGCCTTAGTTTTGATTTATTATTGTCATGTGTATTAGCATACAGTGAAAAGTATTGTTTTTTGCGTGCTACAAAGCATACCGTTCATAGAGAAGGAAACGAGAGAGTGCAAAATGTAGTGTTACAGTCATAGCTAGGGTGTAGAGAAAGATCTTGATACAAGGCAAATCCATTCAAAAGTCTAACAGCAGCAGGGAAGAAGCTGTTCTTGAGTCAGTTGGTACGCGTTCTCAGACTTTTGTTTCTTTTTCCCAACGGAAGAAGGTGGAAGAGAGAATGTCCAGGGCGTGTGGGGTCCTTAAGCTGGCTGCTTTGCCGAGGCAGCGGGAAGTGTAGACAGAGTCAATGGATGGGAGGCTGGTTTGCGTGATGGATTGGGCTACATTCACGACCTTTTGTAGCTCCTTGCGGTCTTGGGCAGAGCAGGAGCCATACCAAGCTGTGATACAACCAGAAAGAATGCTTTCTATGGTGCTTCTGTAAAACTTGGAGAGAGTTGTAGCTGACATACCAAATTTCCTTAGTCTTCTGAGATAGGACCAATATAGACTCTCAAGTCCTTATCTTGGATCATACTCAACACCAACCAGCAATGTGTTAGAAAAGGAAGTGCAGATCTCAAACACACACTTATCTCTCAAGTTGTTTGTATCAAACACTGAAGTAACAGCATCACCAGCAGAGTAAAACAGTTTGGCAACACTTTCCTGAAATAACCAACTGAAGCAGCAACAAATTCTAAAAACTTCACAAGACTAGTTCATGTTGAAACCATCAGTGGTTGATATGGTACGACCAATAAGGAACTAGAAGGTTGTGGAGGAGAGGCGAATTGTAATTAGTTGATAGAAATCATGCCACTAAGTCCAGCGAGAAGCAGCTCAGATTCCTCAAACGTAAACAAAATACGACATGCATAAAAGTCCAAGATATCTTACGGCGGGAAGAAATGGTCAGAAAATTCACCCCCAGAGAGCCACACAGAGTTTCCATTATTAACACACATACTGACTGCCCACGCAGAATTTGCAAAGCACTTCATTTATCAGCAAACAAATCACTACATAAAAAGGAATCCAATATTTCCATAGGCACACATTTAATTATTTCCATCTCATTTAGCTTCATTAATCGATATTGCAATGTCAACTGAAGTGTGAAAGCTCACATCATTTATCAATTGATTGCTCAGACACAAATTAGTCAAAATGACACACAGTTAGCTAGCTACGAAGCAATCTGACAATTTTGTAGCAGGATGCTCCCTATAATTAAAAAGGTAGAAAGCCACACATCAAATAAGGATTTTAAAAATCAGCATTTCACACCAAGCAAATGTTGACACTTCTTTGTTAAGTAGCAAATATTAACTAAGTCAGCACAAACCTGCATTTAAACATGAGAACTTCTGATCTATATCAATTTAGCACTGAATTGTACAATGTTTTTACTCACTAAACCAATACTTACTAATTAGTGGAACTGACTCATGAATGACTGCCACAGTATAAATATTGTTCCTCCCATGGGTGCCCTAAATGGGCAACACAGTGGCACAGCAGTTAGCACCGCTGCCTCACAGTGCCAGGGACCCGGGTTCGATTCCTGACTTGGGTCACTGTCGGGTGTGGAGTTTGCACGTTCTCCCTGTGTCTGCGTGGGTTTCCTCCGGGTGCTCCGGTTTCCCAACAGTCCGAAAGACATGCTGGTTAGGTGCATTGGCTATGCTAAATTCTCCCTTTGTGTACCCGAACAGGTGCCAGAGTGTGGCGACTAGAGGATTTTCACAGTAACTTCATTGTAGTGTCAATGTAAGTCTACTTGTGATGCTTATAAATAAAAAAAAAAGCACTGAACTGAGTGTTAGACACAACAATCAACAGGGTGAAACAAATACTGTGTAGTGACCAAGTGTCAATATTTCTTTGTGGTGAGAATCATTGGTATCTTGTTAGTTTGCATCACTTTGTTCAATGTACTAAAGACATTAGTTATATTGATTTTCGGAACCTTTCAAGACAATATTTTGGTTTTGACATAAAACAGACTGATGGAGATACTTTATATACACGCGTGCACACACACACTGAAGAACTTGGGGGCTTTGTCAACTCTTATTGCACCTAACAGGTTCATCTCCTCCGTGCGACTCATTGCCAGTTCACACGATTCCCCCTCCACTCAAATCCTGACACACTCAACTTTACCTGAATTTGAAACAAAGGGCCAAATTTTAATTCTGTGCAAGGGGATGCATTTTGGACTAGTTAAAATATCACCCAAAGTGATCTAAATCTTGGCCGTCACGTGACAGATGGACTTAACAGGTTATCACTTCCGTATTTGGACCAAAGAAATATTTACCAAGTGCAAAGACGATGTGAGATCTTAAAGAAGATCAGATTCCAGAAGAATTCAATGTCTAATTAGTTATATCCTGTGCTGCAAAATTTCATTTCTATAAAACATGATCCATCCCAATCATCATAAATAAACTTAACCGCAGCTGAAATGAGTCAGACTGCTTTCAAGGCAGATGAATTATTAGGATTTATGTACAGAGCAGCAGGTACTTCGCAATATGACAAGCCATTAAGTGAAGATTGAGATGACAGCTGGATCCATGATCCATCTGTTGGTGTTGCGAGAACTGCCATGCAGCATAAGAGGCACAACGATAGTAACGGTGTATTTGCTAAGTAAAATTAACAGCTAGCAGCAGATGCTGGTTCATTTCCTTGGGCCTGGAGCAGTGTTGCAAGAAAAGGCACCTACCAGAAAACTCTGCTCCAAAGTGGCTGACAGTGAGCCCAACAAGTATCCAAGTCATCATTTTTTAAAAAGCACAGGCTAAAGTGAAAATGGCATATTTGCCCTTTGTTTTCCGAACATTTGGTGATAACTATACGATCTGACACAGGCCGGATTCTAATCACCATTCACACCCAGTGGGATTTTACCACCCTACCACAGTGAATGAAGATTTGGCTGGCCGCCAAATTCCCCAACCTCACTGCAGTGGAAGCATGGAGTGAACAGGTGGTAAGATCACGCCCATAGTATTTAATGTTGGTGGCACAGTGGTTAGCACTGCTGCCTCACTGCGTCAGGGACCCGGGTTCAATTCCAGCCTCGGGGTCGCTGTCTGTGTGGAGTTTGCACATTCTCCCCGTGTCTGCGTGGGTTTCCTCCGGGTGCTCCGGTTTCCTCCCACAGTCCAAAGATGGGAAGGTTTGGCGCCATGAGGCAGCAGTGCTAACCACTGTGCCGCTCTCCTCCGAGATCTTTGCACTCTGCCAATACTGGTTTCTTGTACCTCAGATTTATATCCTTCCACCATTGGCAGTAGTGCTTTCTGGAATTCCTTCACCGCCTCCACCTCACTCTGTTCCTTTAAGACACCCCTTAAAATGTATCCCTTTGACCTTACACACAGGTCCTTTCATGCCTGTCTGTCTCAGTTTATGATCCCGTTCAAGTCTTTGGGACATGATAATTGAGAGAGGGCACCAACATGTTGAAGCGCCCTCTCAATTGCTTCCATTGCTGGCTACTGCTGCTCCTCTCAGTGTAAGATATCTTACAGATGCTGCCGGACCTGCTGAGATTTTCCAGCATTTTCTCTTTTGGTTTCAGATTCCAGCATCCACAGTAATTTGCTTTTATATAGAATGTGGGAGGGTTGCCCAAGAGTGCAATAGAAGTTGAGTTTAGAGGTAATGAAGGCACGGGGGAAGGTTTTGGCAGCAGATGAGCCAACTCAGGGGTAGAGTTAGCCGACGTTACAGAGATGGAAATAGGCGATCTTAGGGATGATATGGACATGTGGTCAGAAGCTAATTTCAGGATCGAAAGGTTGTAAGCAGTCTAATTTAACTTCTCCAACAGTTGTCAGGAGAGGGAGAGTCAGTAACTATAGAACAAGAGCAATAATTTTTAGTCCTGCTGTACAATATCTCAGGCAGATCTGCTCAGGGCTGCCTGTCTGTCATGAGAACAAGTTAAAAGTATTAGGAAGAAGCCTGCTTTGTAACGAATGATACTGGAGTCAGGATTCAGCTTATAGGCAGAGGAGATTTAAATGGTAACTAATGCCCCTTCATCAGGTGGAGTGGAGAAATGCTCACAAGCAGGGCATTTCACAGACATTTAGCATTTTGATCAGGATGTAATGAAGTTCGAACTTAAATAGAATTTGATAATAATGAAGTTCAAACTAAAATGAATAATAGAATATTTTGCAAATTAAAATTCTAAGTGCATTTATATCAAATTTTACTCAAATACAATGGGCATATTTCAGGTTATTTTTTTGATTCATATATTTGGCAAATTGCAACATATGCATCTTATGCATTGGTCGCACAAAGTATTGATGGCACGGTCCCTTAGTGTTAGTTGCTGAGTTTCCAGCAGATGGCAGTAGGCATTAATCACAGAACACAAATTGATGACTCTCAGAAATCTTAGAAAATTCTTAGAAAGATTTCTAAGACTCTCAGATAGCTATTGCTACCTGACTTGATGACTTACATTTGTGCTTCTAGCTAAACAGGTTCTTGTCAGCACAAGATTTTATATTCATTGAACTGATCCAAGATTTTAAGAAATTCTGAGCTGTACAATTCATTGCCTATTGTGAAGAGACCGATAATGTCCACTAGCTCAACACGGGGACATATTTCCATAGAAAGAGTTGTCTTGTTTTCGGGCGACCGTGTTTTCTTAGCCAATTTTGTTATATTAATGCAGGAGGTGTGGACATTACTGGCAAGACCAGCATTTATTGCCATTATTGAGTCTTTGAGAAAGTGGTGCTGGGCTATCTTCTTGATACACCCACGGATGCTGATTAGAAAAATTCTGTAGTAGTCCGATATAGAATCCTTACAATGCAGAAGGAGGCCATTCAGCCCATCAAGCCTGCACTGACAACAATCCCATCCCAGGCCATATCCCCACAACCCCACGTATTTACCCCCACTAATTCCCCTAACCTACACATCTTGGGACATTAAAGGGCCAATTTAGCATGGCCAATCCACCTAACCTGTACATCTTTGGACTGTGGGAGGAAACCGGAGCACCTAAAGGAAACCCACACAGACATGGGGAGAACGTGCAAACTCCACACAAACAGTAATCCAAAGCCGGAATTGAACCCAGGTCCCTATCACTGTGAGGTAGCAATGCTAACCACTATGCCACCCATATAACAGTGCGGTGTGCTGGATCTTTTCACAGGTCAGTTATGAATGTTCTGGGTCTAGAGTCACACGAAGGCCAAACCGAATAAAGGGCAGCACATTTCCTTCTTAAAGGATATTAATGAACCGGGTGAGTGTTTAAAACAATCCTGTAGTTTCATAGTCACCATTAAGATTTTTTTTTAAATTACTTGAACTTCAATGTCCCAGTTGCCTGGGTGAGATTTAAAGTCATGTCTCCACATCATTAATCCAGTAATCCTCTGAATTACTAGCCCAGTAACATAACCTATAGACACACAAGTCTACACTCATTCACCCCACCTGAAAGTGGGCACTCTGTCCCAGCTCCCATGGAACGAGCAATTCAGCAGCAGGAGTATTAGCCCCTCAAGCCTGCTTTCCACATCGGTAAAATCATGACTGCTTTAATTGTGGTTTCAACACCACTTTCCCGTCTGCCCTCTATAACCCTCCATTCCCATTATCTACCAAAAATCTCTCTACCTCTGCCTAATTCAATGACCCACCTTCCACTTCTTTCTTTCTGAAGAGAATTCCAAAGACTAATGACCATCTGAGAGAAAAATAATTCTCCTCATCCCCATCTTATAAGGGAGATGCTTTTTTCTTAAACCATGTGTCCCAATTCTAGGCTCCGTTACAAGAGGGAACATACAGTATCCACCCTATCAAATCTGCTCAGGATCTTTTAGGCTTCAATAAGATCACTTTTATCTCCTAAACTCCAATAGATATAGGCCCGACATGTCCTATATTTCCTTACAAGATAAACCCTTCATCCCAGAAATGAGTCGAGTGAATCTTCTTTGAATTGCTTCTGACACAATTATATCCTGAGCAGATTTGATGGGGTGGATACTGTATGTTTCCTCCTGTGAGGGAGCCTAGAATGCATCCTTTCCTCACATTTATGCCAAAATAGAAAAAGGTGTTGGTGTCTAGCCTGACTTCATTATATACCTTGGGGGTTCTGATCTGACACCCTAACACCTTCATCCAAGTCATTGATGTAGACTAAATAGCTGAGGTCCCAGCACTGATCCCTGTGCCACACCACTAAGAAGTTTAACAACACCAGGTTAAAGTCCAACAGGTTTATTTGGTAGCAAATGCCACTAGCTTTCGAAGCGCTGCCCCTTCGTCAGGTGGAGTGGAGGAGAAATGCTCACAAACAGGGCATACAGAGACACAAACTCAATTTACAGAATAATGATTGGAATGCAGTCTTTGCAGATAACTTGTGCTTAATGCTCCCTCCATTCACATTGTTTGTACCTTTAAGACTTGATTATCTATAAAGACTGCATTCCAATCATTATTCTGTAAATTGAGTTTGTGTCTCTGTATGCCCTGTTTGTGAGCATTTCTCCACTCCACCTGACGAAGGGGCAGCGCTCCGAAAGCTAGTGGCATTTGCTACCAAATAAACCTGTTGGACTTTAACCTAGTGTTGGTAAACTTCTTACTGTGTTTATCCCAGTCCAACGCCGGCATCTCCACATCATGACACACCACTAGTTACAGCTTGACAACCTGTAAAATACCCATTTATCCCTACTCTCTATTCACGGTCATGTAACCCCCAACACCATGAGCTCTTATTTTGTAATGTAATCTTTGATGTGCATCAAATGTCTTTTGAAAATCCAAACACATTACACCTTTACCCATCTTGCTTGTTACTTCCTCAAAAGAAGTCTAATAAATTAGTTAAACATGATATCTCTCTCACGAAACCATGCTGACTCTGTCTGACTGCATTATGATTTTCTAAATATCTTGCTAGGACTTTCTTAATAAAGGATTCTAGCAATTTCCTTCTGACAGATGTTAGGCCAACTGGCCTATAGTTTTCTGCTTTCTTTATCATTCCATCCTTGAATAATAAGTAGTCTCACAACACCAGGTTAAAGTCCAACAGGTTTATGTGGTAGCACGAGCTTTCGGAGCATTGCCTCTTCATCGAGTGAGTGAAGCGTTCGGTTCACAAACAGGGCATATATAGACACAAACTCAATTACAAGATAATGGTTGGAATGCAAGTCTGGACAGGTAATCAAGTCTTTACAGGAGCAGACAATGCGAGTGGAGAGAGGGTTAAACACAGGTTAAAGAGGTGTGAATTGTCTCAAGCCAGGACAGTTAGTGAGATTTTGCAAGCCCAGGCAAGCCGTGGGGGTTACAGATAGTGTGACATGAACCCAAGATCCTGGTTGAGGCCGTCCTCATGTATGCAGAACTTGGCTATCAGTTTCTGCTCAGCGATTCTGTGTTGTCGTGTGTCGTGAAGGCCGCCTTGCAGAACGCTTATCCAAAGATCAGAGGTGAATGTCTGTGACTGCTGAAGTGTTTCCCAACAGGAAGGGAACACCCCTGCCTGGCGATTGTCAAGCGGTGTTCATTCATCCGTTGTCGTAGCGTCTGCATGGTCACACCAATGTACCATGCCTCAGGACATCCTTTCCTGTAGCGCATCAGGTAGACAATGTTGGCTGAGTCACAAGAGTATGTACTGTGTACCTGGTGGATGGTGTTCTCACGGGAGATGATGGCATACATGTCAATGATCCAGCATGTCTTGCAGAGGTTGCTGTGGCAGGGTTGTGTGGGTTTCTCCTGAAGGCTGGGTAGTTTGCTGCGTACAGCAGCATCTATTTTTCAATCCACTAGGACCCTTGCAGAATCTAAGAAATTTTGGAGGATTACCAGTGCCTCTACTATCTCTATAGCCACTTATTTTAAGACCCTAGGATACAGGCCGTCTGGACCTGGGAACTTGTTGGACTTTAGGTCAAATGGTTTTCCAGCATCCTTTCCCCAGTGATTGCTTATTCCTCACTTTCAACTCTCGATTTTCAAATACGTTTCCCACGCAATGAAAATAGACATAAAATACTTCCTCAACAATTTTGCCATTTCCATGTTTTCCATTATTATTTCCCCAGACTCTCTAGAGTCTAATGTCTCTCGACACTTTTCCAATTTAAAAGATCCTATTCTACCAAGACATTCATATGGCCCAGTTCCAGCCATTGTTCATTAGTTTGATTAGCAGCAGCCTTGTTACTCCGGTATTCTGGCTCTGGGATGGGTTTTCCTTCAAACAACTTTTAATAATAAAGCTACACGCATTATGGGGATGTGTTGAAGATTTAGCAGAGTTAGAGTGTGCACACTTTAATGACAGTTCAATTTCTACATAAATTAAACTTCCCCAGTGAGTCCATTCCTTCTACCTGTTTGAGGACAGAGGATTGGCAGACCACCGTTCAATCCCACTGTACTCAGAGCCTCACCAACTTATTGACTGAAACAGGACAGCCTGGGGTTCAGTACCTGAACCCATGAGGCAATTAATAGTAGAAAATTCATTTGTGGACAGGTTTCATGAACCGGGACCTCTTAGTGGATCTTTGTTTGCCACAGGGACACAGTATCTCATCCAGGGACTACTGGTCACTATTTCCAGTAATGACGCATTTATAACCTTCAATATTTACCTCTAAAAATTCGGGAAAATTTAAGATTAAAAAACAAAATATATCAGAAAATAAACCGAGGAGTTGATTAGAGGCAGACATCTGGAGAAACGATGAGATGTGAATTAGCCTATTAGTGGAAAAACAAGTGTTTACATATTTGACTAGAAATACAATGGGGCTCAAGATGTAGTAACTTCAAAGTGGAGTTTGCATGTTCTCCCTAGTTCTCCCATAGTTCAGACACTATGTGTCTGTGAGGGTTTCCTCCAGGGTCTCCCGTTTTCTCCTACGGTCCAAAGGTGTGCAGTTCGATGGATTGGCCATACTAAATTGTCCCTTAGTGTCCCAAGATGTGTAGATTTGGGGAATTAGCAGGTAAATGTGTGAGGTTATGGGGATAGGGCGCGTGCAAGATGCTCTGTCAGAGAATTGGTGCAGATTTGATGGGGCGACAACTCTAGTGATTCTATGAAATTGGAGCGATAAGGAAATGGTCATATCTGCCAAAAGCCAAACCCACAGGATGAATATCAAAAAGGAAAAGAAATAATAACTGTAGGACAATAATTAAAGAGGAAAGGGGAGAGGCAACTAACATCAGGACTGCAGCTGTTGAGATAGCCGCCTAAAAGTAGCCAATTTTCACGTTTGTTGAGCCGGAAGAGTTTCCCCAGACATGGCCACCTTAACCAGTAGGGGCAGCACCATGACACAGTGGTTAGCACTGCTACCTCACAGTGACAGGGACCTGGATTCGATTCCCGGCTTGGATCACTGCCTGTGCAGAGTCTGCACATTCTCCCCTTGTCTGCGTGGGTTTCCTCCGGGTGCTCCGGCTTCCTCCCACAGTCCGAAAGACGTACTGGTTAGGTGCATTGGCCATGCTAAATTCTCCCTCAGTGTACCCGACCAGGCACTGGAGTGTGGCGACTCGGGGATTTTCACAGTAACTTCATTGCAGTGTTAATTTAAGCCCACTTGTGACTAATAAATAAATAAACTTTAACTTGTGGGGGGTAATTATTTTGCTGGATTTAACTCATCAAGTTGCTTAATATTGGATGTTGTTTGGGAAATAGGAAAAGGGGGGGTTGAGTGTTCCGGAAATATAGGTAATTTGGGGTTCACGGGTTAGTTTCATGTAAAATGGTGTGTGTCTGGTCAGCGTACATCATATGGTATTATAATCCTCCTTGTCAGGTGTGTTTTTGTTTTAAATTAATAAATATTCTTTATTAATTGCTCACACTATGACTGGACTTTTTCCTCAATGAGTAGTACATCATTCCTCACATTATGTATACACCACTAAGAACCAGTGTTCCAAGTTACACGTCTGGGTTTTGGAACACCCTCACATGCAACATCAGTGGGGTTTGTAACAACACGTTATGCACCAGTAAAGTATATTGAAATCCTGATGCACTGGCTTCGAACCACTAAACTCCTACATTGCTGATTAATAGGGTGGGGGAAGAAAGCAATTAAGTCAGAAGAACAGAGGGTGATGATTACTTCTCTGAGGTTTCGCTGTTAATCATTCTCCAATGTCAAAGTAAATTCTGCTGTTTCCTTTTCAACACAACACGGACAGTTTTTCCTTTGTCGCTATACAAAGTTGCAGCTGGAGCAGTTTAAGTGATTAAACATAAATGGCATTCTGTACCAAGATTGAAAAAGAAAACTTACATCCTTGTGGTAGTCCAATTTGTGACTTGACTAAGAATGAACAGCCAAGACTTGCCACAAAAGATTTTGGACGCCATACTGTTGAATCACAAAAAGATCATCCCTTTGTGCAATACTCACCTTAACAGGTGTAACCCAGGTATGAATGAACCATGTCCAGAAAACCCTGGTGCACAGCCCACTGGTTGCCAAGTGGCTGATGTGCAAGTCAGGCCAGTGACAACTCATAGGGGAAAATCACAGTTCCAGACACTGGAGGGAAGTCCAGAGGAGGCACAGAATTGTCAGAAAGGGCTTCCCCACGGCCAGAATTTTTACACTCCCCCCATGGGTGGGTTCTGAGGCGGGGGTGCAAAATTGAATAGACGGGACTCCTTCTGGGAACCCACCTACCCGAACCCAGAAGCAATTTCACACTTTGGGCGGGCAGGGCCTTGGGTGGGAATCTCACCCTTTAAGTGGCCACCTAGAGGCCTTATCCCTCAAATTTATCCTCAATTTTTAGGCTGGCAGGAGTGGGTGTGGGTAAGGTGGGAAAATCACAATAAAACTTGACCAAGCTAGGATGGGAAGGCCCCTCAAAGTCGGGGCGCTCTTCCCTACCCCCAGGACATTGGACCTCCAGGACCCCCTCCCCACTGGCCTACACACACAATACCATGATCACCCCTCCCTTCCCGATATCCCAGGACATACCCTCACAACCTGGTCTTACGTTTGAAACGGACCCTGGACTTAGTCCCAGGCAAAGAATTGCAGTATTGTTTCTGGCCACTACACTGCTGTGCCTGGCCGGGTTGAAAAGCTGCCAGGATAGCTTAGGAGTGCTTTGCTTTAAGGGCAGATGGAAGTCCCGTCCACTGCCAATCAATGCTCAAGTGCCCATGAAATAGCAGTGGGAGGTCAAGATTCAGTGGTTGTGCATTACGCAACGACTCTCGTGATGGCAAATGATCAGCACTCACCATCCTCAAATCCCTACCCTGCGAGTTTCTTTGCTATTAAAATTTATCAAGCTAAATTGCCCCTTAGTGTCAGCGGGACTAGATACAGTAAATGCATGGGGTTATGGGGATAGGTGGGATTGTGGTCAGTGAAAACCCAATGGGCTGAATGGTCCCCTTCTGCACCATAGGATTCAATGATTCTGTGATTTCAATGCCACTCAAATGCTGGCAGCAACAAAATTCAGCATTATTACTTCAAAGCAACCCAACAGAAACAAGGAACAAAATTCAGGGTGGTTCAAGCTACTTGTTATGGTCACTGTATACTTGTCTTAAAATAAATAAAAGCCACAGAGTCATGCAAATTTGTGTTCTTTTGGAAGTGAACTTTCAAGGTAACTATTTGCCAAGATTCTTTCAACCCTGTCAAATGATTGGTGCGATTTCTGGTCTTGCATGCTTGAGAGAACTTATTATGAGCAATGTCATTGGTGCGACATTCAGTCTCAACGTACTTGTTATACTGAATAACTTCACGGAATGTATTTGCATTTATCAGCATCATTTGTCCTCAGCACATTGCATCATGCTCCATCTGCACAATGTGTCACAAGGTTCAAAATTAAAACAATTTACTTCATCTACAAGGCTTTTGTGAGCGACAGCAGTGTGTGCTAGACCGGATAAACCACAATTGTCCCTTTCTGTCTTGTACATTCATATGTATGGGGCAAAGTGATAAAAAGGACATTTTGGTGAGTTTTCCAATTATGGATTATTAAATTAATATAAAATCAGTAAAATGAAGCTACATCAAAATGCATTAGGAGTTAATGATACATGCTAAAATGGAGGCCAAGGACCACAGTTGTTAGCACTGCTGCCTCGCAGCTCCAGGAACCTGGGTTCAATTCCTGGCTTGGGTCTGTCTGTGTGGAGTCTGCACGGGTTTCCTCTGGGTGCTCCGGTTTCCTCCCACGGTCCAAAGATGTTGATGGCCATGCTAAATTACCCCTTCGTGTCCCAGGATGCATAGGTTAGAGGAATTAGTGGGGTAAATATGTGGAGTTATGGGGATTGTTATTGGTGCAGACTTGATGGGCCGAATGGCCTCCTTCTGCACTGTAGGGATTCTATGATTCGGGTGGTGGAAACTGGGGTCAAAATGAGCAGCTAGTTTACTGGCACAGATATGATGGGCTGAATGGTCTTTTTCAGCAGTGAAACTTTTCTACGGGCAATTCTTTCCCTTTTTCCATCCGAGTGCTGGCTCAGGCGTGAAAGTGGCCTGCAGCTTGCTGGCTACACAGCCGGCTTTCCTCGCCATATCGTGCAGCACTTGGAACTAATAGATTTGGAGGTGTGACCCACACCGTCACGCTGGCAGGATGGGGCCAGAAGAGAAAGGGCATCCTGATCGCTGGTTAAAGAGAGGAATCCCCCCACATGCTCAAGGGCAACCCCCCATCCTCCCTCCCCACACGCACAGGAACCTTCCCCCATGCACATGTGGACCCCCCGCAATCTGTATCTCCTCCCTCCAGGGTAATGCCAGGGCACACTGCCAGGGCATGCCCCACTCACCAGCCCACATTTTCAGAAGTGAACAAAGCCCTTTAACGTGCATAGATCTCAAGAGGCAGAACAGTATCATTTCCACAGAACAGCTTTCTAAAAAGGACAGATGTTGGTAGCACCACAAGCAGCACCCAGATACAACCTCTGTATTACTTCCATATCATCCCTTCCATATTATTCAGCTGACAATTTACAATCCTGTCATTATTTTTCCCCCCCAATGATTGATATTTAAATAAACGTTTCACAACCACACCCAGTAGGACACTTTTCCCTCCAATTTTGAAACTTTTCCCTGTACACAGATAAGGGCTGGAATTCTCCAGCCGTTCACGCTGGCAGGATTCTCCAGTCCCACTGGCAGCGCCCCCTCGCCCGTGAGTTTCCCCACTAGCGTCGGGTGGCATCAATGGGAATTCCTATCGACAGCGGCGGGACCGGAGAATCCCGCCATTAGCAAACAACTCAACACCTCCCACCACTGGGAGGACAGAGAATCTTGTCCAAGCATTCGAATCACAGCAAGTACCCTTCCTGCTGTACATATACCAAGTCATGAAAAGGGGCAATGTAAGTAGCAGCAGTGGCTGTTATTTTCCTGCAATAGCCACCAGATAATAAGTCCACAGATCATTTGTTGACATTGAACTAATGTACACATGCACTGGCCTACTCGGAAATGTGATGGAATAAACAGAAAACTTTAGAACAGGGTGGACTTTATTTTTGAAGCTATCATAGTAAACTGTTGAGAGTTGAACTTCCTGGATATTATATATAGCTGCGAGGTAGCCTTCCAACTTTTTCTAGACTGTCTTTTAAATGATAAAAAGTGTCAACATGAATGGAGAATCCGCTCCAATAAATTAAACCAATGTTGTGTGATTCGGGTAAAGGAGGTCAGTGTTTCTTTTTACAGCAATGAAGCAAGTCTGGCAAAAGTTTAATTAAAATACAAACATTTACATAGAAACTGATGCTCCACATCCAAGTAACATTTTCATACCGGTCTGGGTTTTGCCTTTCTGTATTCACAGATTATTTTTGAACAAGCCAGGAATTCTAGAATTTAATTCAGTTTGAACAAGGCTCTGAAACAGGCCTGAAAAGAAACTTTTTAAATCTTCTTTCAAACTGCCTTTCGAGAAAGGTGAAAACGGAGGGGGAATAAACTTTGTAAAAAAGAAACCGGTCAGATTCTGCTGTCAGCTTTCATCATACCTTGGTATAGTTATCAGCTAGCTGGACATGAACTACAGACTGGTGAAAAGGGATGAATATGAGCACGATATTTAAGAGGTATTTAGATGAGCGTTTGCAATGCCACAGCATACAAGGCTACAGGCCAAGCGCAGGAAAATGGGATTAAAATAGACAAGTGCTTGATGGCCAGCATGGACACGATGGGCCGAAAGGCATCTTTCCATGGGGTGCGTGTGCAGATGCAACGTCTGCCCCAACAATTGAGGTTGAATAAAGCACACAGCATGTAAATTGGTCATCGAGTGTCCAACTAGGATTGACTAATAAAAATGCACTTCCATAGATTCCCTACAGTGCAGGAGGAGGCCATTTGGCCCATCGAGGCGGCATCAATCACAATCCCACCCAGGCCCCAACCCCATAGCCCAACATATTTACCCTAGCTA
The DNA here is from genome assembly GCF_964213995.1 of Mustelus asterias. Taxonomy (NCBI): domain Eukaryota; kingdom Metazoa; phylum Chordata; class Chondrichthyes; order Carcharhiniformes; family Triakidae; genus Mustelus; species Mustelus asterias. The sequence goes on from NC_135809.1 coordinate 16,098,261, forward strand.
GTCCCCCTGACACTAAGTGGCAATTTAGCATGGCCAATCCGCCTAACCCGCACATCTTTGGACTTTAAATCCATCCCATAAACCAAAACACCCAAGGAATGAATCAAGGTCAAGTTAAGTGCCACAATTGGAATGATGCTCTCGAACATTAATACAAAGAATACTCATTCAGTTTTAATGAATAAAACTGAGGAACAGAAAATGAGATGGCCTCCTTAGTGACTGAACAGTGCTCAAGGGTGATTCAGTTGTGACTTACCAAACATCCGCTGATGGAAGAGGAGTTTTCCTGCAACAAGGCCAGTAATAATAGCCAACAGCCACAGTAGCACTTTCAGGAAGCTCCAGCCTCCTCCAGGATACTTATTCGCGATGAAAGAGAAGCAGTTTCCAACCACAATGACGTTGGCAGGAGTCTGGCTGTGGGAGATGGGATCCTCAGCGAAAATAAGAAAGTTGAAGAAAGTCACCAAGTAGGCCACAACCAGCCGGCTCCATGGGTGCTGGAAATAATAACGAAATGCTTTCACCATCCTCATGCACATGGGCCGCCCCTTCAACCTGCAATCTGTGCAGAGAGAGAGAGACACACAAATTAGCCATTCAGTAAGTTGTCTACGTAAAACACAGTAAGAAGTCTCAACACCAGGTTAAAGTCTCAACAGGTTTATTTGGTATCACGAGCTTTCGTAGCACTGCTCCTTCATCAGGTGAGTGTATGGGGCAGTGCTCCGAAAGCTCATGATACCATATAAAACCTGGGGTGGTGAGACTTCTTACTGTGCCCAGCCCAGTCCAACACCAGCATCTCCACATCATGTAAAACACAATGAGATATTTACCTGCTGTGCCACTCAGCACATCTGCATCACCATACAAAGTTACATTTCATAATGAACATTCTCTAGAAGCCCAGCTGAGGGGGATTCTAGATTCGGGTGGATTTTTCCCTGGTTTAGCAATTTCCTCAGTAGTGACTGAAGTCGCTTTCAATAGAATGTGTGCTCTATGGCAATGAAGGTGCAAAGAGCAACTGGGGAGAGAGAGAGAGGCTGGCATTAAAAGTCTCTCATCCAAAACTATTGAGACTGAAAGGTTAACTTTTATTGGCTGGAAGAGTGACCAATGATGTGCCTTATTGCAGGAAACTCCCTTGTGTGGGAATTTCCAGTTATTTCCATCCCACCAAAGGGTTTGGCAAAGTGATCTCTTATATTCCACATAGTTTAAATAACAGCCAGCACAATGCATTCTTTAAAAAAGGAAATCAGAAATTTGCCATCTTATAGAATCTACAGTGCAGAAGGAGGCCATTTGGCCCTTCGAGTCTGCACCGACCACAATCCCATCCAGGCCCTATTCCCGTAACCCCATATATTTACCCTCCCAATTCCCCCTGACATTAAGGGGCAATTTAGCACGGCCAATCCACCTAACCCACACATCTTTGGACTGTGGGTGGAAACCGGGGCAGCCAGAGGAAACCCACGCAGACACGGGGAGAACGTGCAAACTCCACACAGAGACCCCCCAAGCCGGGAATCGAACCCGGGTCCCTGGCGCTGTGAGGCAGCAGTGCTAACCACCATGCCACCCCTATTTAAATAGCATTCACCATCAAACAATCCACCCCAGCACAACAATGCATTCTTTTTTTAAAAATCAGAAATTTGCCACTCATTTAAATAACATTCACCATGTAAAACTATCCACACAGCCTAAAGCAATCTCTGCCTCAGCATTTACAATGAATGGTAATTCTGCCTTTAAATTCACCCACCTACCATGACGTAGGACATACGACAGGTTTAATACTAACCTTGCTGCCTACTCTTTTCTCATGTTACAACCCACCATTTCCAGGAGTGACTGTCTGGGCTGCTGCTGCTCTCCTCACGCTGTTCTACACTCAGAGATTAAAATTATGTTTTAAAAATGCAAATAAAAAGGCATGGCATGCGACATGTGACCTGAGGCAGGAGTTTAGGGCTGTTTCCCCTTTATTGTAAACGCCAGCCACTGCCTCATCAGCAGGAGTAGGATGGAGTCTCAACTCAGAAAGCAGCTGAGCCAGTCTCCCCAGGCTCATAATTACTACAAAGGCAAAGCGACATGCAACAAGTGCGTCAAACCTACAAATGGAATGCAAGCTTTTAAAAAACAGTTTCGAAGTGAAAACAGGAAGCAACTTTCTCGTGGATAATAAGTTAAATCGTTATTACCAGTAGAAGGCATCCTCGTCTCGACTTATTCAGGACAGAGCTGCTAATTCTCACAACCCCACCGCGCACAACTTCAGAAATAAATAGGGGGGGTGGTTACCAGATATATCTGTGTGTGGTGTAAATATAGACGCTGCCCTGCACTTCTGCTGAACTCAAAACACAACAGCTTAAATTTACTTATTTGAAGCTCTCATGTTACTAAACAGATCCAATGTTTCAAAAACAACATTTTTCAGACATCTATTCGATTTCTGATTCAAAGAAATTGGGTAGCAGCCCACAATTCCGGCCTGACACAGTGAGATTAAGCTTATGTCAATTTATCATCTTACATTGGCTGCACTTCCATCCATGAGGTTATATTTATACCAGATGCTCAAATTTACTCTCAGTCCCATACACTTTCCTCAAGTGACTAATGAGACTATTTTAAATAAAGTGTATTGGTGTCACATGAGAACATGTAATCGCTATGTGTGGAGACCCCAGACTTTCAATGATGAAGGAAAAACGTTAGAAATTTCCCTATGACTGGGTTACCCCAATGACCGAATTAGTAAGTGCACAGCCTTGTGTTTTCTGGACCCTACAAATCACACAGTGATACTAAATTATGAATTAATTCTTATTCCCTAATGTAAAGAATAATGGCTAAACACAGTAAACCTATCGTTCAATTAATTCTAAACTTCACATGAAAATAACATACAATACTGAAACAAGCGTGCAATAATGTCCAGTATCAGTTAATACAATTGCTGAATCATTGCCAGGGTGGCACAGTGGTAGTCACTGCTGCCTCGGGTGATTGCCTGTGTAGAGTTTGCCACTTCTCCCTGTGTCTGCGTGGGTTTCCTCCGGTGCTCCAGTTTCCTTCCATAGTCCGAAGATGTGGTTAGGTTGATTGGCTATGCTACATTACCCCTTAGTGCCAGGGGGATTAGCAGGGTTAATACATGGGGTTATGGGAATAGGGCTTGGGTGGGATTGTCTGTGTGGAGTTTGCACGTTTTCCTCGTGCCTGCGTGGGTTTCCTCTAGGTGCTCCAGTTTCCTCCCATAGCTCACAGATGTGCGGGTTAGGTTCGTTGGCTATAAGTCAGGGGTGTTAGCAGGGTAAATACATGGGGTTGTGGGGATAGGGCCTGGGTGGGATTGTTATCAGTACAGGTTCAATGGGCCAAATGGCCTCCTTCTGCATTGTAAAGATTCTATATTTAAACTAATCGCTACTACAGGAATATTATAACCAAATCCAATTCTGTCCTTTTGTTACACTTTTGGACAAAAAAAAAAACCATAACATGCTAGTGAGGCTTGGGCTGGGAACAAGGAGTGGTGAAACCACTGCAGGTGACAGCAGGAGTGGAGTTGAGTGAACAAGAATGATAGCAAGCAGTTAAACTTGACATAGCAGCAAATGGCGAATAAAGGAGATGGTAACGATAAAACTAAACAACACGACTCACATTTATTGAGCATAGATTAACTAAACGTTCTTACTGTTGCTGTTTTGGGAGACATTTCTTGTGCCAAATGGGTGGAGTGCAGATTTGCACGACAGTAACCTATTGTTTCTGAATGTTTTGAGACTCGGAGAGATGTGGGAAGGCAGCACTAATTCTACAAGTGCAAGTTCTTTCTTTCCCCATCACTTGACCAAGCGACAGAAAAACCACTCATCTGACTCAGCAGCAACAACACTCAGTAAATGAACTGAGGCAGCAACGCCAGGGCATTCAATTCTAAAATCACTATGAAATCTCAAAGTGTGACTTATAAATACATGGTAGAATGTTCCAGCTATAACACAAAGGATAGTTTAGTGAAAAAATTGTGAAGGTTATCCCATTACAGCTGTACTGCACCCAGCCTTCCATCCATTGACTCGGTCTACACTTCCCACTGCCTCAGAAAAGCAGCCAGGATAATTAAGGATCCCACGCACTTCGGACATACTCTCTTCCCTTTCTTCCGTCGGGAAAAAGATACAAAGGTCTGAGATCATGCATCAACTGACTCAAGAACAGCTTCTTCCCTGCTGCCATCAGAATTCCAAATGGACCTACCTTACATTAAGTCGATCTGTCTCTACACCCTAGCTATGACTGTAACACTACATTCTGAACCCTATCCTTTCCTTCTCCCCCATGTACTCTATGAACGGTATGTTTTGTCTGTATATCACGCAAGAAACAATAATTTTCACTGTATCCCAATACACGTGACAATAATAAATCGAATCAAAAGAATATTTGAGGTTCTGCACCAATTGGATTCACCTTTGCAAACAGCCTGTGGTATCCTGTGATTTACTTTGCTGCCACTGCTTTAAGAGGTACAGACACACAGCCAGATATCCTAATAACATCTGCTGATGGTACACGAGAGCATGAACAAGCTCCACCAAACTGCCACATCATAAACTAATGCAACACAGACACGTTTAAAAAGTGTCAAAAGCTTAAGATTTTGATTACCTTCTGCATAGATGGTTTGGATCTTCTATGGATTGAGATGCTGAAATGGTTTGGGATCCAATTCAATTAATATCCAAACTTCTCTGTAACTATCTGCTGCATACATTCATTAACATGCATCACAACTGAGCACTGGACCTTTGACGGCTTGCTATTATTCATGTATTTAATCAGTGTAAATTCAACATCTGCTGCATGAATTAGTTTTTTATCTCTAACCTCTTTAGGATAATTGTGTTTGAGAAATATTACAGGCTATTACGAGGGGATTTTTTTTTTTTTGAGTAGGGTGGATGGAGGGAGACAGGACTGGAACAGTATCAATAACAACATGGGATGGCACGGTAGCACAGTGGTTAGCACTACTGCTTCACAGCGCCAGGGACCCAGGTTCGATTCCTGGCTTGGGTCACTGTCCGTGTGGAGTTTGCACATTCTCCTTGTGTTGTGTGGGTTTCCTCCGGGTGCTCCAGTTTGCTCCCACATTCTGAAAGACGTGCTGGATAGGTGCGTTGACCTGAACAGGCTCTGGAATGTGGTGACTAGGGGAATTTCATAGTAACTTCATTGCAGTGTTAATGTAAGCCTCACTTGTGACTAATAAATAAACTTTGCTTTAATATGTAGTGAAGCAATCACTTACAACTCAGATGATTATGGGTTCCAGCACCTTCCTCAGATCAGCTTGTCATTGTTCAGAAGGGAATTTGAGCTCTTGCTACAGGATTATATGGAGAGGGGGGGGATGGTAGGTAGGTAACAACCCCCTCATCTGATACAATTTACCACTAATCACAGGCCAGCACTGACAGAAACCATTGAACAGTCCAGATTTCAAACCATTTCCTTCACACTCTTCCCCCCTGACAATCTCTTGTTGGGTAAAATTTTCTTTTTTTTAAAGACATAAGATTTAAAACCTGATGCTTGACTGTTCATTGATTTCCCATTGTTTTAAGCAAAAGTGACTAATAAGACTAAAGTTTGGTCAACTCTCCATGAGTTAGCTGTGATTAAACCTAACACAGAACTTGTGATCTCTATTATGTTGGACTAAGGGCTGATTAAAGTTTAAACAGGCTGAATATTGACTTTTTTTCCTTGCAGCACAATAATACTATGCTCAATAGTACGATTAGGACGCTTTAATTGTTGCTGAACCATTTTCTATTGTGGAATGGAGAGATTTATACAGTTAGCAGTTTTCGGAAAAGACAGAACACACCCCAATTGGATTACTGTCAGTTTAAGTGAGTACGAGGCAGGACAAAGAAAAATATATATAGCCTCGCAGGTAGAGTTAAAGTTTATTCATTAGTATCACAAGTAGATTTACATTAACGCTACAAAGAAGTCACTGTGAAAATCCCCTAGTCGCCACACTCTTGTGCCTGTTCGGTTACACTGAGTGAGAATTTAGCACAGCCAATCCACCTAACCAGCACGTCTTTCAGACTGTGGGAGGAAACCAGAGCACCCGGAGGAAACCCACACAGACACAGGGAGAACATGCAGACTCTGCACTGACAGTAACCCAAGCCAGGAATCAAACCCGGGTCCCCAGCGCTGTGGGGCAGCAGTGCTAAATGCTGTGTTGCCGTGCTGTCCCACAGGGCCGGTGAGTTTCGCACGGCTTTTCTCGCCTGATCCAATACTCTGTGCAATCTTGGGAATCTTTCTCCCCTAGACTGGAGTCAGCTGCATATCTGTAGCCTCTACTGTAAATACCTACATGCAGCTGTTAATAAAGACTTACTGTTAACATACTCTAGACTATGAAGCCTACTTCAAGATGTCCGAAGCCAGATTCTTCAGCGCTCAAGTTTTATTCCAACTCACAATGAACAACACTGAAGGCAGTATCAAAAATAAAAGCAAGGAATCCCTTAATGGGTTAATTCTGCTCTGGGCTGCTGCAAATAAATAAACCACACCTCCCACCCTCTGAAGTTTTCACACTCTCAGCATTGTTTAAATAAATAATTCCACCGCACCCATCCTGGTTACCCTCACTTCAAAAATAATCAGCGAGTCCCCCTCATTTAAAACATTGCATATTTTTCCTTCCTGCGCTTCGATATTTACCTCCCTCTACTTCCTCCTTCAATCTAATGCAGGCAAATCAATGAATTGGCATAACCATGTCCCCAATTGTTATTTTCCAAATCAATAATATATTCAACTCTGTCTTTCCTTGAAGGGACAAAAGTCAATATACAACTTCTAGACCATTGCCCTGACTGTCTCAAAGTTGTAAGTTAACTATCAATTAGTAAACAGTTAACAGTACTCACCCTGTCAATATTAACCTTCTTCCAATTACGCACACTTCCTATTTTCATATTTACTTCCTATTCTCTAGATTTTTATCACAGCAATTTGACACGTAATAATTAAGGGAAGGTGATGACCCAGCGATATTATCACTAGATTATTAATTCCGAAACTCAGCTAATGTTCTGGGGACCTGGGTTCGAATCCCGCCACAGCAGCTGGTGGAATTTGACTTGCATAAAAAATATCTGGAATGAAGAATCTACTGATGACCATTGCCGATTGTCGGGAAAAACCCATCTGGTTCACTAATGTCCCTTTAGGGAAGGAAATCTGCCGTCCTTCCCCGGTCTGGCCTACATGTGACTCCAGATCCTCAGCACTGTGGTTGACTCTCATCGGCCCTCGGGCAACTAGGGATGGGCACTAAAGGCTGGCCAGCCAGCGATGCCCATGTCCCACGAATGATTATGAAAAAAATGCTTGCGTAATATCACATTTCAGAGGGTGGGAGGTGTGGTTTATTTATTTGCAGCAGCCCAGAACTGGATGAAACCGTTAAGGGATTTCTTGTTTTTATCTTCAATACTGAAATATCTGGAATTAAGAATCCTACTGATAACCATGAAATCATTGTCGATTGTCAGATAAACCCATCTGGTTCACTAATGTCCCTTAGGGAAGGAAATCTGCCTGGTCTGGCCGACATGTGACTCCAGATCCTCAGCAATGTGGTTGTTCAGCGAAACTAGAATTGTAATGCCATATAACACTGCCATATATCACCGCCATATATCACCGCCATAAATCACTGCCATATATCACCACCATATATCACCGCCATATAACACTGCCATATATCACCACCATATATCACCGCCATAAATCACTGCCATATATCACCACCATATATCACTGCCATATATCACCACCATATATCACCACCATATATCACCGCCATATATCACCACCATATATCACTGCCATATATCACCACCATATATCACTGCCATATATCACCACCATATATCACCACCATATATCACCGCCATATATCACCGCCATATATCACCGCCATAAATCACTGCATTCAATCCAGATATTATGCTCTGCCTGGGATAAACACCCCTTTGGACATTAAGAAACAGAACCTCCTTCCGCACTGTTATTTAGACCTCAGGTGAAGTGAGTGAAGAGTCTGAAGGGTGGATCCAGACTGACTTCAGCCTAACACTCCTATGGTTCATGAAAACAAAGCTCAGTGGGCAGTAGCCCTTGTGAACAACTGAACCCATACCAGCTACTTGCCAGAGTCGATTGTTTCTGCTCTATAACCAGTGTGTTATATCTTTCTCACCCTTATTGTAAGGCCTTGTCCCAATGCCGGCAAATAGATGTTGTCATGCACCAGATCTGCCTCAATTTCCATTCCCCGCTTCTGACTACCCCCCCCCCCCCCCACCCCCCTCCCTCGACCAGACCCGACTACCTCCCTGCCCACCCCCACCAACCGGATCCCGACTAACTCCCTTCGACAACCCAACTAATCCATGACCTGACCCAACAATCACCCTGACCTGGTGAGGTGAGGAGAGCAGGTGAGATGGACAGGTAGCACAGTGGTTAGCACTGCTGCCTCACAGAGCCAGGGACCCGGGTTTGATTCCCAGCTTGGGTCACTGTGTGGAGTTTGCCCCCCATGTCTGCGTGGGTTTCCTCTGGGTACTCCGGTTTCCTCCCACAGTCTGAAAAACGTGCTGGTTAGGTGCATTGACCCGAGAAGGCATCGGAGTGTGGCAGCTAGGGGAATTTCACAGTAACTTCATTGCAGTGTGAATGTAAGACTTACTTGTGACTAATAAATAGACTTTAGGTAGGTGAGGTTGGCAGGTGAGATGAGGTGGGCAGGTGGGTAGGTGGATGAGGTTGGCAGGTGAACTGAGGTGAGCATGTGGGTGAGGTGGGAAGATCCCAGAGGGAATGCACAGTGATGTTGGGTCAGGAGAATCTTTGCGTGCACCAATGCGAGCAGCATTGCAGCTGATCAGAGGATTTGGGCAGCCCTGTGGCCTTACCTCATTTAGTCTAATGGTCATACCTTGTGATGGTCAACAAACAGTGCTAAAAATAGCATTCAAACATCAACACATTGGCCATGCTAAGACTCATTTTTTTCTCATTATTGACTTATTTTCTGATCATATGACCTCCTCACCTGTTGGCGCATAGATTCTTGGCATGCTCCCCAAATTATTGTTATATGTACATATTTTTCCCAACTTACTTCTTCCTAATATTTGCATCATTTTTATATACAGGGTTAGATTTGCCCACACACGCTCTGGCTCCGAAAGGTTTGGTCCACAATATTGTTGTACTTGGGAGCTAACAACAGAGTAGAGAGGGGGACAGAGCATCCGGGACCACAGTGAACAGGACATCAACCCAAACTAATGAGAGTTAAGGATTGGAAAACAACAGAGGGATTGAAATGGAAGGCGTGTTGAAAGGAGGCAGGTTCAATAGACACATTAAGAGGAATTAAGAGTAGGAAATACATATTGGATTAAGTGACAGAGATGAAAAAAAGAGACAGAAAGGAAGAGACAAAATGTTTCAATTTTAGAATCCCTCCAGGGCAGGAGGAGACCATTCGGTCCATCGAGACTACACTGACTCTCCAACAGAGCATTTTGCCCTATCCTCGTTACTCCACGTATTTTACCCCATTAATCCCCCTAACCTTGGGTCATGAAGGGGCAATTTAGCCTGGCCAATCTCCCCAACTCATACATCTTACACTGTTCGATTCCCGGTTTGGGGCACTGTCTGTGCGGAGTTTGTACATTGTCCCCGTGTCTGCGTGGGTTTCCTCCGGGTGTTCTGGTTTCCTTCCACAGTCCAAAAGACGTGCTGGTTAGGTGCATTGGCTGTGCTAAATTCTCCCTCAGTCTACCCGAACAGGTGCCAGAGTGTGGCGACGAGGGGATTTTCACAGTGACTTCATTGCAGCGTTAATGTAACGCTACTTGTGACACAAATAAATAAACTTAAAAACGTAGCTTTGGAGTGTGGGAGGAAACCGGAGCATCCGGAGGAAACCCACGTAGGCACGGGGAGAACATGCAAACTCGACACAGACGGTGACCCAAGGCCAGAATCGAGCCCGGGTCCCTGGCGCTGTGAGGCAACAGTGCCAACCACTGTGCCACTGTGCCACTCGCATGGTTTCACATTTTTAAAATCTCCCCCAGAAGTCTGAAGGGGTGAGACTCCATGCCTGTAATGGTTAATGTGAGGTGCCAGTAAGGTTGACTGAAAGTTGTTTATTAAAGGGGTATTTACATTTGGCCTCACCATTAGTTTGACAGCAAAATCGGGCCAACAGCCCTTTACAATTTAACAGCTGAAGGTGAAAATGTTTAACAATTGCAAATACCCCTCTCACCACCAGAGGGCTCCATTGCTGTTTTATATCATTCACTTGTACGAGACAGACTTTTAACTTGTGTCAAAATGCTGCATTTTATAGATTTTTCAATGCTGCGGGATCTTCAGGATATGCTTACAGAAGCAGAAAATATCCCATCAATCTTACTGGTCTTTATGAAGCTACTTTCAGGGTCATGCTGCATTATCAGAAATAAAAATGATTGCTGGAGTCAAATGTACCATTATAAAATAACAATTTATCAATAATATAATGATCCATTGTTATTCTGCAGGTCCTCCAGTAAGTAAGATAAAGAATGTTACATGATGCCGTGGACCTCACACTGGACTATTGTCCCACCCTTTCAAATACCAACCTTTTGGATGCCCTTCTAAAGGTTTCAACTTAAATGCAATTATTTTTTTTCTTTCACATTATTCTTTCATGGGATGTGGGTGTCACTGGCAAGAGAGCATTCAAGAGTCAACCGCATTGCTGTGGCTCTGGAGTCACGTGGAGGCCAGACCAGGTAAGGACGGCGGATTTCCTTCCCTAAAGGACATTAGTGAACTCAGATGAATTTGTACAACAATTGATGATAGTTTCATAGTCACCATTACCGAGGGTAGCTTTAAATTCCAGATTTATTATGTGCACAGTAAGAAGTCTCACAGGTTAAAGTCCAACAGGTTTATTTGGAAATCACGAGCTTTCGAAGCGCTGCTCCTTCATCAGGATTTATTATTAACATATGAAATAGGAGGAGTAGGCCATTCGGCCCCTCAAACCTGCTCTGCCATTCAACAAGATCATGGCTGATCTGTTTGTGTTTCAAATTCCCGTCTACCCCTTTGACAAGAATCTATCAACCACTGCCTTAAAAATATTCAGTGACCTCGCCTCCAGAGACAGAGAGTTCCAAAGTCACCCAACCCCCTGAGAGAAAAAAGATCTCCTCTTTTCTGTCCTAAAATGGTGACCCCTAATTTTAAAACATCCACAAGAGGAAACATCCTTTCCACATCCACCTCGTCAAGGCTGTTCTGGATCTCATAAACTTCAGTCAAATCGCCCCCCTCACTCTTCTGAACTCCAGTGGAAACAAGCTCAGTCTGTCCAACCTTTCCTCATAAGACGCTTGCTTATTCCGCGTATCAATCTAGTAAACCTCCCCTGAACCGGCTCCAATGCATTTACATCCTTCCTTAAATAAGGAGATCAAAACTGCACACAGTACTCAAAATGTGGTCTCACCAAGTCCTGTATCACTGAAGAATAATATCCTTACTTTAATGTTCAATTCCTCTATTAATAAAGGATAGCATTCGCCCAGCCTTCTCGATTATGTGCTGTACCTGCACACCAATTTTTTGTGATTCGTGCACAAGAACACCTAGATCTCTCTGCACCTCATGATGGGGTGGCACGGTGGCACAGTGGTAAGTACTGCTGCCTCACAGCGCCAGGGATCCGGGTTCAATTCCAGCCTCGAGTCACTGTCTGTACGGAGTTTGTACATTCTCCCCGTGTCTGCGTGGGTTTCCTCCAGATGCTCCGGTTTCCTCCCACAGTCCAAAGATGTGTGGGTTAGGTTGATTGGCCATGCTCAGTTGACCCTAGTGTCAGGGGGATTAGCAGGGTAAATATGTGGTGTTATGGGAATAGGGCCTCGGTGGGATTGTAGTCGATGTAAACACGAAGGGCTGAATGGCCTCCTTCTGCACTGTAGGGATTCTATGATAATTCTTCAGCCATTCCGTATTTAAGTAATACTCTGCTTTTTTATTTTTCCTGCCAAAGTAAACAACATCACACTTTCCCACGTGATTCTCTATCTGCCAGATTTTTGCCCACTCACTCAACCTATTTATATCTGGCTGCAACCTCCTTATGTCCACTTCACAACATACTTTCCTACCTATCTTTGTGTCATCTGAAAGTTTAGCTACCATGCCCTTGCTCCGCTCATCTAAGTAACTGATGTAAATTGTAAAAGGTTGAGGCCCCAACACATTCTGCCAATCGGAAAAGACCCATTTATACATTCTCTGTTTTCTGCCAAGCAGTGAATCTTCTATCCAAGTTAATCTGTTACCCCCCACACCATGAGCTTTTATTTTCCACATTAACCTTTGATTTGATTTATTATTGTCACATGTATTGCTATACAGTGAAAAGTATTGTTTCTTGTGCGCTATACAAACAAAGCATACCGTTCATAGAGTACATAAGGGAGAAGAAAAAGAGAGGGTGTTCTCAGACTTTGCGCGATGACATTAGGACGTGTGCCTGGCATCCTCTCGCATAATTTCACGTGTTTCTGGGTCAGACACAACCCGCCCAAGCAACATACATTTCTGACCTATAGCTATTGCTGAAAAAAGAGACAAGCTACCAAAGCTTTTATATTTGTCTGTAGTTACTCAGATCCTATTCCATCATGACCAATGGCGAATTCGTCTGTCACATTTTCATTTCAATTTCCTCAAACGTGCATTTGTTTTGATTTATCCCGGTTTAAAATCAGTTCTCTTACTGAGTTCCGAAATAGGGGATCTGTATCCTCCATGCTTAGATATACAATGACCCAAATTAGAAAGAGCAACTGCAAATTCAGCAAAGATTCAGTTGCAGAGGCAATAATGACAGTGATGTAGTGGCAGCTGGACCACTGAGAACTCAGATACAAAACGTCACATGAGAAAAGGATGGATCAACAGAGGAACTATTAACCTGGTGTCAATTCAAGGGAAGATGTTTCTAGGGAAGAAAAAGAAGGATCACTTCATTCCATATATTTACCTTCAAAGTTAGATTCTAGCATTGTCTCCACTATGGATAGATTCTCCGTTGTGTAAGATGGCAAACTAAGATCAGATTTAACAGATCAAAACCAGGCACCTCTGATTTGATTTATTATTGTCACATGTATTAGTATACAGAGAAAAGTATTGTTTCTTGCATGCCATACTGACAAAGCATACCGTACATAGAGTCATAGAGATATAGAGGTTTACAGCATGGCCCTTTGGCCCAACTTGTCCATGCCACCCTTTTTTTTAACCACTAAGCTAGTCCCTATTGCCCACATTTGGCCCATATCCCTCTATACCCATCTTACCCATGTAACTGTCCAAATGCTTTTTAAAAGACAAAATTGTACCCACCTCCACTACTACCTCTGGCAGTTTGTTCCAGACACTCACCATCCTTACACAGAGAAGGAAAGGAGAGGGTGCAGAATGTAGTGTTACAGTCATAGCTAGGGTGTAGAGAAAGAAATACTTAATATAAGAGAGGTCCATTCAAAAGTCTGACGGCAGCAGGGAAGTTGTTGTTCTTGAGTCGGTTGGTCCGTGACCTCAACTTTTGCACCTTTTTCCCGACGGAAGAAGGTGGAAGAGAGAACGTTCAGGGTTCATGGGGTCCTTGATTATGCTGGCTGCTTTGCCGAGGCAGTGGGAAGTGTGGACAGAGTCAATGGATAGGAGGCTGGTTTGCGTGAGGATCTGAGCTTTGTTCACGACCCTTTGTAGTTTCTTGCGGTCTTGGGCAGAGCAGGAGCCACACCAAGCTGTGATAGAAAGGATGCTTTCTATGGTGCATCTGTAAAAGTTGGTGAGAGTCAGAGGGGACATGCCAAATGTCCTTAGCCTCCTGAGAAAATAGAGGCGTTGGTGGGCTTTCTTAACTGTAGCATCGGCATGGGGGGACCAGGACAGGTTGTTGGTGATCTGGACACCAAGAAACTTGAAGGTCTCGACCACTTCTACTTCTTCCTCATTGATGTAGACAGGGGCTTGCCTTCCACTACACTTTCTGAAGTCGATGACTATCTCCTTCATTTTATTGACATTGAGGGAGAAATTATTGTTGTCACACCAGTTCACCAGATTCTCTATCTCTTTACTGTGCTACGTCTCATCATTGCTTGAGATCCGACCCACTACAGTGGTGTCATCAGCAAACTTAAAAACGGAGTTGGAGGGGAATTTGGCCACAGAGTCATAGGTGTATAAGGAGTATAGTAAGGGTGCCGTGAGGACCAGCAGCAGCAGAATAGTATTCCTTTACAGTTTGTAAGCTCACGGCCCAGCATATCTCTCACTCCTTGACCACCATTAGGCTGCGTGACCCCATCCTCAACCACAGTGATACTCAGTAGGTGAGTGGAAGAACGGTTTAAGAGTTTGGAAACATTTTCTGCTGAGAAAACTATGTGGATGATACTTCTCAGCTTCCTCACACCAAGTGACATGAAGAAGCAGTTGAGAAGACTAGGCCCCACAAAAGGCTATGGGCCCAGACAAGGTTCCAGATGCGGTGCCTAAGATCTCCTCTGCACCAGAGCCAGCTAATCTCTCGCTGAACTGTTCAGTACATATCTGAAACAAATACCTGCCTGATAATGTGGGAGATAGCTCAGGTGTGCCCCGTTCTCAAGAAACAGGATAAATCTAATCTGGACAATTACTGCGCTATCCATTTCCTCCCAATAAGCAGTAAACTAATAGAAGGAATAATCAATAGTGTCATCAAGCAACAGTTGCTCAGAGCTGCACAGCAGTGCTTTGTTCAGGTTCTACCAAAACCATTTGAACTAGACATGGATAAAAGATGGGTGCAATGTCAGGTTACAGGCATCAGTAATCGCCCTAAATAACAAGGCAGTATTCAATTATTTTGTACCAACAAGCCCTCACAGAAATGAGGTTGTTGGAGCCAAACCTAAAACCCTCTATTGACAGTGGATATTCATAATACAAAAGGATAACAGGATCTGTTATAACTCTGCCAATGTGTGGTCTTTGAGCGAGATAAAATCGCATCCATTTTGTCATTCTTGCATTGTCTCCAGATCAATATCCTGAAATTCGCTGGCTAACATGATAATGAGAGCTTCATTACTGCAGTATTTTGATTTGATTTGATTTGATTTAATGTTTTCACATGTCTTAACATAAAGTGAAAATTGTTTCTTGCGCGCTATACAGCCAAAGCATACCATTCATGGAGAAGGAAATGAGAGAGTGCAGAATGTACTGTTACAATCATAGCTAGGGTGTAGAGAAAGGTTAACTTAATGCGAGGTAGGTCCATTCAAAAGTCTAATGGCAGCGGGGAAGAAGCTGTTCTTGAGTCGGTTGGTATGTGACCTCAGACTTTTGTATCTTTTTCCCGACGGGAGAAGGTGGAAGAGAGAATGTCCGGGGTGCGTGGGGTCCTTAATTATGCCGCCTGCTTTGCCGAGACAGTGGGTGGGAGAGTCAATGGGAGGGAGGCTGGTTTGTGTGATGGATTGGGCTACATTCACAACCTTTTGTAGTTCCTTGCGGTCTTGGGTGGCACGATGGGACAGTGGTTAGCACTGCTGCCTCACAGCGCCGAGGACCTGGGTTGGATTCCCGGCTTGGGTCACTGTCTGTGCAGAGTCTGCACGTTCTCCCAGTGTCTGTGTGGGTTCCCTCCGGGTGCTCCGGTTTCCTCTTCCAGTCCAAAAGACATGCTGGTTAGGTGCATTGGCCATGCTAAATTCTCCGTCAGTGTACCCGAACAGGCGCCGGAACGGGGTGACTCAGGGATTTTCACAGTAACTTCATTGCAGAGTTTATGTAAGCCTACTTGTGACACCAATAAATAAACTTAAAACAAGGAGGATCTTCTCATGAAGATCAACAAGTGAAGTCCTCTAATGATGATAGCAGTCCGTTGGTGGCATGGTGGCACAGTGGTTAGCACTGCTGCCTCATAGCGCCAAGGACCTGGATTCAATTCTGGCCTTGGTTGACCGTCTGTGTGGAGTTTGTATGTTCCCCCCTTGTCTTTGTGGATTTCCTCTGGGTGCTCTGGTTTCCTCCTACAATCCAAAGATGTGCGGGTTAGGTGGATTGGCCATGGTAAATTGCCCCTTAGTATCCAAAGATGTGTAGGTTAGGCGGACTTGCAGGGTAAATGCATTGGGTTGCAGAGATGGGGTGCGGGCTGGGCCTTGTTGAGATGTCGGAGAATTGGTGCAGACTTGATGGGCCGAATAGCCTCCTTCTGCACTGGAGGGATTCTATGATGTCAGTCCTACTCAAAAGGCATTTGGCTCACAACTGTCCCCATTTGGGAAAGGAGAGATGTGGGTATCATAATATCAGCACAAACTACTTTGGAGGGGGTATTACCGGAGGTATCTAGGATAAGAGAACTGTCAGGCCAACTTTTGGAAAAGGAAGGAAAATTAAATTGTAAAAAGGTATCAATCTCCTCTCACTGGTAGCTGTACCATCTCTCAGTCAGGAGACTATGGGCCCCATTTTATCATCAAGTTGTGCCCGTTTTTGGGTGTGAAAACTAGGTAAAGCCGGGCATGAGGCGTGCCGGGCATGCCCGCCTCCGCGCTGGTTCCCCCTTTACCAAGGCCCGAAAATAGCCGTGATCGGGCCCACACCCGAAATGGGGGAGGTAAGTGCCAAGCATCCGATGGCTCTCTGCTTGAGATCCGTGGAGGGGGGGGGGGGGGGGGGTCCGCTGCCACGCTGCCTGTGATCAGTGAAGGGGAAGGAGAGGAAGGGGCCCACGATTGGTTTGGGTGGCGGAGGGGTGGGGGGATAAGGGAGTTAGTAAATGTTGTGGGGGTGGAGCGATGTGGGGGCCACGGGGAGGTATTATCCGGGAGCGATGTGGCAGGGGAACCGCATTCCATTATTATTTATCTGCGCATGCGCAGTTGGAGGTGCCGATCGGAGCTGCAGGATTTCGGGTGTGTTAAGCCCCGCCCACAGGCTTCTGCAGCGTGATTCGGAATTGCTGATATTTTTTCAGGCAGAGTGAGTATGGGGGCGCCTGAGAACGGGCCTAAAAGTCGGATCTGAAACACTCACAGTTTCAAGTCCGCCCAACACTTAGAACCAAAATGGTAAAATGGGGCCCTGTGGGTTCAATCCCTGCTTCCAAGACTTGAGTGCACAGTCATGGCTGACACTGCAGTGCAGTGAGGGAATGCTAGATTGTTAGTGTTCCATCTTTTGGATGAGACATTAACTGAAAGCTTTTATTTTGCTCTCAGATAAGCCCATGACATTATTCAAAGAGGAGCAGAGGAGTTCATTTATCCCTCAACTAACATGGGGTGGCACAGTGGTTAGCACTGCTGCCTCACAGCGCCAGGGACACCCGGGTTCGATTCCCGGCTTGGGTCACTGTCTGCATGGGTTTCCTCCGGTTTCTCCCACAGTCCGAAAGACGTGCTGGTTGGGTGTATTGGCCATGCTAAATTCTCCCTCAGAGTACCTGAAAAGGCGACTAGGGGATTTTCACAGTAACTTCATTGCAGTGTTAATGTAAGCCTACTTGGGACATTAATAAATAAAAAAAACTTTTTTAAAAAATCTAGTTATTTATCATATTGCTGTTTGTGGAACATTGCAGCACGCAAACTCTCTACGTTGCCCAAAACAGGAACTACACTTCATTTAAAATTTTAAAAGTTTAGAGTTAAAAATTCTCTCTTGGCTGTGACATGTTTTGAGATGTTCGGAGATGGTGAAAGGGGATATATAAGAGGAAGTGGCATGGTATTGTCACTGGACTAGTAATCCAGAGAGAACCAGGGTAATGCTCTGGGGACCCAGGTTCAAATTCCGCCACAGTAGAAGGTAACTTTTGAATTCATTAAAAATCTGGAATTAGGACTCTAATGATGACCATGAAATCACTGTTGTAAAAACTCACCTGGTTCACTAATGTCCTCTAGGGAAGAAAATCAGCTGTCCATACTTGGTTTGGCCTACACGTGACTCCAGATCCACAGCAATGTAGTTGACTCTTAACTGCCCCCTCAAGGGCAATTAGGGTTGGATAATAAATGCTGCCCACATCCCAGGAACACAAAATAAATGTAAACACTTTCTTTAAAATTAAGCAAGGACAACGCCTGGAAGGAAAGATTACACCTACATGGAAGGCACTGTCTATAAATAGTCACGGTCTGGGAACTACCATAGAATTAAACAAAAATAACTAAGAAGTCTTTTAAGTTCAAGTGCCACTCCCTTTAGGTAATATTTACATTTATCTCATTTTTAGAAGAAGCATCCTATTAAGTTGTTAATTCTGAATCTCTGTTAGAGACTTGTCACTGGGGTGTTCCAGACACATCAGAAAACAACTCCATTGAGATAAGTAACACCGTGTCAAAATTCAGAGCGTTGAAAGTCAAATCCCAAATCCAAGCATGAGGGGATTGCCCGGAATGTGAATTGGGAGATACAAGCCAATCTTGACTGACTACACGTTGCAATTAAGAGGCAGCATATCAAAAAATAACAGCGATTGGAAGAGGAAAATGTGAAGACTACAAGAGAGATCTAGAAATGTGAGACTTGCCAAATACGTCAGGCTCTTTGCAACTGCTATCCGGGACTGAAATCTCAATAGCCGCTTCCACTTGGAAACACTGGGTTAATGATTACTGCCAACAATTACTATGTATTCTGATGACATAATCACTCATTTAGGTATGTCAGTTATGGCGAATGTTAATTGGACAATAGAGGGGGAAGAACAGCGACTCACAGTTAAATATACTAATTATGAAATGGGCCTGCCTTTAAACGTCTGGTGTTAACTTCTGTGCCATGAAAAAGTATTCCACTGATAGGTCTTGGCTCCTACTCACAAAAACGTCCATTCAAAAAAGATTTACTGGATAAAAGACAATTTTGTTTGGCATGTCTGTAATGGTTACTGTTCACTCCATTTGATTATTCTTTAAGTGGTTTGTATACAATTGCATATAGAACCAGGTTTTGTTTAGAGGTATTCCCCTGAAAGGGCATTTGCGAACCGATCACTTTGGGATTTAAGAGCCCCCAATGCCTTTTGACTGATTCAAACAAAACAGGTATCTTTGTGTAATATCTGGGGTTAAAGATTTACTTTAATTTGATTTGATTTATCAATGTCACATGTATTAGAATGAGTTAAAAGAATGGTTTCTTGCGTGCCATACAGACAAAGCATACCGTTCATAGAGCACGTAGGGGAGAAGGAAAGGAGAGAGTGCAGAATGTGGTGTTACAGTCATAGCTAGGGTGTAGAGAAAGATCAACTTAATATAAGGTAAGTCCATTCAAAAGTCTGACAGCAGCAGGGAAGAAGCTGTTCTTGAGTCGGTTGGTATGTGACCTCAGATCAGGATTTTATGGCCTTGCTTGAGCAAGACTGGAAATTCCCGCCCGAAGTCAACGGACATTCCATTGTTTGCCCCTCGCCTGCTCCAAATCCGTGACGGGCGGGGCGGTAGAATTCCGGTGTCAGACCTTTGTATCACTTTGTAGGGTAAAGGACTCATAGAAACATAGAAGATAGGAGGAGGCCATTCGGCCCTCCAAGCCTACTCCGCCATCCATCACGATCGTGGCTGGTCATCCAACTCAATAGCCTAATCCTGCTTTCTTCCCATAACCTTTGACCCCGTTCACCCCAAGTGCTATATCCAGCCGCCTCTTGAATACTTGAAAATAGTTACTTTTGTCTCCAAAAGACTGAATATCACGAAGAATGCCACAAATGATGAAGAAAAGAGGGGTGATGATGAAAGAAGTACTGATAAAGTTGCTTCTTGAACACATTCAATGTTTTGGCATCAACTACTTCCTGTGGTAATAAATTCCACAGGCTCACCACTCTTTGGGTGAAGAAATGTCTCCTCATCTCCGTCCTAAATGGTCTACCCTGTATCCTCAGACTGTGAGCCCTGGTACTGGACACCCCCACCATCGGGAACATCCTCCCTGCATCTACCCTGTCTAGTCCTGTTAGAATTTTATAAGTCTCAATGAGATCCCCCTCTCATTTGTCTGAACTCCAGTGAAAACAATCCTAACCTAGTCAATCTCTCCTCATACATCAGTCCTGCCCTCCCCAGAATCAGCCTGATAAACCTTTGCCACACTCCCTCGAGAGCAAGAACACCCTTTCTCAGAAAAGGAAACCAAAACTGCACACAATAAACTCTAAGGCTAAGTTGCTGTTAAGGCAGACACTTCCAAAGTTGTTGCTAACTGGCTGAGTGACAAAGTCAGTCAGACTACGACAAAGAAAAATGGCTGTGTGTGAATTTGTATCATCATTCCAATAAAAGTTGTATTATCTCATAAAATGTTTCCATTATTTTAATGGTGGCAATTGAAATCATTAACATAAAAATCACCCAACTGGAATTGGGAGTTATGGATGTTAATGGACAAAATAGAAGCCAATCATGTTAGTTTTAAATTATTTTTGGGAGGAAATATTCTGAAAACAAAAAGTGTTAAATTAATACTTTACATGGGACGGTACGGTGGCACAGTGGTTAGCACTGCTGCCTCACAGCACCAAGAACCTACGTTCGATTCCCAGCTTGGGTCAACATCTGTGTGGAGTTTGCACATTCTCCCCGTGTCTGCATGGGTTTCCTCCGGGTGCTCCGGTTTCCTCCCACAGTCCAAAGATATGCAGGTTAGGTGCATTGGCCGTGCTAAATTTCCCCTTAGTGTCAGAGGGATTAGCAGGGTAGATGCGTGGGGTTACGGGAATAGGGCCTGGGTGGGATTGTGGTTGGTGCAGTCTCGCTGGGCTGAATGGCCTCCTTCTGCACTGTAGGGATTCTATATTGCTATTGGGATAATATCCAGCAAATTGGATTTTATCTCAAAGGGAGCATTGCCCTGATGCAACTCGTGAAACATGCACCTCATGTAGCTGGCAGCAAATTGATCTGCCAACCTCATTTTACTCATTATCAGTGAGCGATATGGACTCCAATCACAATGACAGAGGCAATGGGAGACAACAAGATCAGCCAGCATCTGATCAGTAGGTGAATTCATTTTCTCGTAAGTGTCAGATCCCCAACACAGGCCAATATGGAAGTCCCAAAGCCACCGATGTCATCATATCCAACCTTCCAAGTCACACCGGAGTGTGGCGATTTGGGGATTTTGTCAAAATCAGCCCCACTGTGGGAGATGGGTGCTGTCGAGGCAGACAGGCAAATGGGAGGATGCCTCAGCTTGGAGGCGCCCTCGGCTGCCTGCTCTGAAGTTATTAAAAGGCCCGAATGTAGTAGACCTATTGTGTTGGAGAGGGAAGGCCTCCACAGACCAATTCACAGACAGGGCTCTGGCCTTTCCTCTCCATGGCCCTGTCATTGTGGCAAGGAGCCTCTAGCTCCATTGGCCCTCTGGCCTGCAGCCAGGAGGTTGCCTCAATTGAACCAGGAGTCTCCACACATGGCATTGGGAAGGTACTGGTGCTGGTGAAAAATGGCAACCAAATGGAGCTTTAATCATACTAATTGGCAGCTACATCCGTGTCATTGGCGGCTCACCTCCGTGAAAACAGGCAGTCAATACTGTTTCCTGTCCAGTTTGAATTGAATTTCCTGTCCAGTCCAAATTGAGTTTGTGTCTTTGTGCCTTCTTTGTAATCAGAACTCCCACCCACCTGATGAAGGGACAGCCGGTTCCGAAAGCTCATGGCTTTTGCTACCAAATAAACCTGTTGGACTTTAACCTGGTGTTGTTAGACTTCTTCCTGTCCAGCAGCCAGGAGGTGGGAATGCATCAGTGGGCCTCTCCATCTCTACGGTGCCAGGAAAATGTAGCCTCAATGTTTGGGAAGAGCCAATCAGCAGGAGTGCAACTGGTGGCTAGCAGTCCCCATGGATTTTATTCGGAGTTGGGAGGAGAATTTGTGCTGCTCTCAATTCCAGAATAAGGCAAGTACAAAGGCCCATATTATCTTTTCTGGTGACCTTCCCTAGTGGTCCTGAAAAGGACAACCACAAGAAACTAATAGAAGCATGTGCTGTGCTTGCTGTGGTCAGTCACAATAGCATTTGCAAAGGGAGCCTCAAACAGACACCATGGCCAGACATTTACCGGCACGCCTGCCCCAGAATTGGGGTGGGCGAGGCTCGTAGAACAGCATTCTCCATTGGCCTTGGGCGGGATCTTACGAGCCTCGAGCGAGCGAGGCGATAAAGTTCCGGCATATTTGTCCTTTATCTATTTCAGCATGTGCTCTGGATGTTTCCAGAACATTCTTTACCAACACAACGGGGAGCACATTTTCAATACGGAATGAACATGCCTTAAATGCATCCATTGCCATATTGGAACCATCAATGGTC
The DNA here is from genome assembly GCF_964213995.1 of Mustelus asterias. Taxonomy (NCBI): domain Eukaryota; kingdom Metazoa; phylum Chordata; class Chondrichthyes; order Carcharhiniformes; family Triakidae; genus Mustelus; species Mustelus asterias. The sequence continues at coordinate 16,120,838 of NC_135809.1, forward strand.
ACATTATATCTATGATCTGTTTTAGTGACATAGGTGCAAAGACACGAGGCGGAATTTTCCTGTCCCGTCCGCCATGGGAATTGTAGCAGGTGGGGGACCATGCAAAGGTCCAATGACCTCGGGAGGGATTTTCCGGTTTTTGGGTGAGCGCGGCTGGAAAATCCCGCCCAAGGGTGATTGTGGAGCCTACAAATGTGAAGCTATTGTCAATGCTGATAGGTGGCAGGATGGCAACACCGTGTCATCCTGATGCCAGTAGTTACAACAAACCCTTTACAGGTTTGGGAGAATCTACCCATTTGCCCTTGGCTCTGTTCCTCGGTATGAAATGCTAGTGCAGCATCCTCAACGTAGAACAACTCTGATATGGACTCGGAACACCTTTGTTTTGGGTCTTTAGCGATTAAGCCTGAACAGCTTTCTGTCAGTCCTGCTGTATAAATAGATGCTCCCTGTTGATGCCCTGAAGGTAAATGACCGCAACAAAGAGAAGAGTATGCCAGAGAGTGTCAGTGCCAGAGCACTGTCTTGTTTGACCTCACTGCGGATCTCAAAGGGTTCTTATTGCTCCACCTGGCTGACCTTACCCACCATAGCTGACCTTTTCCATCAAGTTGTCATGGAAAGGGAAGATCATATTAAAGGAAAGATTGAATAAACTGGGATTGTTCTCCCTCACAGATGGGCCCTTTGTGAGTTTGGGTCAACTGACCCAAAGGTCATCTTGACTCGAAACATCAGCTCTTTTCTCTTCTTACAGATGCTGCCAGACCTGCTGAGATTTTCCAGCATTTTCTCTTTTGTACTGTTCTTTGTTCATTAAGCAGGTTCAACGGGCAGCCAATTTTCTCCCACAGATTAAATGGAGCCCCTCTGCTCACATGGTCGAATGCCTTGGTGAGATTGGTGATGGTGATTTATCGGGGTCTCCTTCGTTCTCTCTTGCAGCTGCTGGACTGAGAAGATCCTGTGAATTGTAGATCTTCCAGTTCTGAAACCAGTCCAGGATTCGGAATAGATTCATTCAGCCAGCATCTGCAGCCTGGTAAGAGCAACGCGAGCAAATACTTGCCCATGATATTCAGCAGAGAGATGTCACAATAGTTGTTCTAATCACTGTGGTTCCTGTACAATCTGTACATTGCGGGGATATCCTGGGGCACTGCCTCTTCCTCCAGCAACAATGGAGAAGTTCGTGCAGATGCTGTAGGAGCGCCAGTTTCCATGCTTCATGAGTTCAGGAGCAATACAGTATTAGTACCTGCTACTTTGTCCATGGCAAGTGAGTCAGTTGCTTTGCTCAGCTCTGCACCATGGGTTCAATAATCAGTGCTGCTGTAATAGGCACACAGTCTATGATTTCTGGGACTCCCTCCAGTCAAGTTCTCTCTAGGGTGACAATCTTCTTGCTAGAGTACAACTCAAGCTTGTATTCCACCCATCCCTCCAACTGTTTATTGTGATCAGTAATGGCTCCCCTGTCTTTGACTTCAGTGGAGACCTTTTCTAATGGATATTTTTTATCCCTTTATACAGTCCCTGCACCGAAAGACATTTGGATATTCTGGCTCAGTTGTAACCAGTTGTTATTGGCGCAGGACCTAGAAGTCTGTTGGAATTACGATATAAAGACAACTTTCAGAGCAAGTAAGGAAACTAAGTTTAAAGTTTATTTCTTAATCACAAGTAAGGCTTACATTGACACTGCAATGAAATTACTATGAAATTCCCCTAGTCGCCATACTCCAGCACCTGTTTGGGTCAATGCACCTAACCAGCACATCTTTCAGACAGTGGGAGGAAACTGGAGCACTCAGAGGAAACCCATGTAGACATGGGGAGAACGTGCAAACTTCACGGGAATCGAACCTGGGTCCCTGGCACTGTGAGGCAGCAGTGCTAACCACTGTGCCACTGTCCTGCCCAACTATCTGACTTCCACCTTCCAACATTTCCTACTGCCTAAGTTCATAACTGCCTCACCCCATCACACAGTGCTCTCTCTCGCTCGCTCTCTCAACCATCCCAGATTTTCCAGCAATGTGGCAGAATTTGGCTTTCTGTGTTTCTTCCCAGGTTTTAGTTTCCTGGGATGCCATTTTTCCCGGATCCCGATTGAGTCTGAAACTTTAGGCCGGAATCGTACCACCGTTCACACCAGTGGGATTTTCCCAACCTGCCGCAGTGAGCGGAGATTTGGCTGGCCACCGAATTCTCCGACTTTGCTGCAGCAGGAGTGTGGTGTGAATGGTAGGTAAGTTTACACCCTTAGGGTGGGATTTTCCGGCCGCACTCACCCCAAGACCAGAAAATCCTGCCCGAGGTCGACGGACCTTTGCATGGTCCTGTCCTGCCTGCTATGATTCCCATGCAGGCGGGACAGAAAAATTCCATCCTTAGTGTCTGCGAATCCACACTGCGCTGTTCCGCATGCACGGATCTGAGTCCATACAGCCCCGAGCATTGACCAGCACTCTTTCCTGAGAGTTGGTTGGCTTTGGCACGTGGGTAGTTTGGGTTAGGGGGTATTCAGCAGGTGTCGGGGACTTGGGGCCGTAGCCGGCAGTGGCAGTCTCAGGCCCTATTCAGGGAGAGGGTAGTTATGAAGCTAATGTAATGCAGTAGAGATAGTCTCAGGCTGGGGTCCAGACCCAAATCTGAACACCACCCCTGACCCGATTCCTACAGTCCCAGCAGCACCCCAACCTCCTCCTGCGGTCCCCCTTGGTGAAATGTCCCCTTTTCCCCCCAGAATTGGTCACCCTGCTCTCGGGGGTGGCACGGTGGCACTGTGGTTAGCACTGCTGCCTCACAGCTGCCAAGGACCTGGGTTCAATTCCCAGTTTGGGTCACTGTCTGTGTGGAGTTTGCTCATTCTCCCCATGTCTGCGTGGGTTTCCTCCGGTTTCCTCCCACAGTCCAAAAGACATGCTGGTCAGGTGGATTGGCCATGCTAAATTCTCCCTCAGTGTACCCGAACAGGCACCGGAGTGTAGCGACTGGGGGATTTTCACAGTAACTTCATTGCAGTGTTAATGTAAGCCTACTTGTGACAATAATAAACAAAACTTTAAAAAATCCACCTTGAGCGGTACCTCAGTTAACATAGTTTTGAGTGAAATGATGTCTTTCACTGGTTAAATGTATCATGCACAACCAATCACTGGGGTGATAAGGCACAAACTGACACAATTGAGCCCTTTTGTTTAGTATGTGGTTGCGAAAAAACACGAGTGAAAGAATCCTCTGTGAAACCCTAATGCATATTCATCACAAACATACAAAGCTTATCAATGTTTTCCTTTCCCAAGTACAATAATTTAACTTGCTAATTTAACCACAGATCAAATGTAGTCTGCTTAAAAATTGGGCCTACAATGATAATCCACAATCAAAAACATTCTATAAATAATGTTTTCCCATGATCATGCGCTTTTAGGGCAATTAACAGCTACCTGTCCAAATACATGATTTAAATGATCATTCCCAAAAAAATCCTGGACTATTTCCTATCTTTTGTCAATTTAATCTGGTATCCCTTTGACTTTGTTTAAGGTAGATTGGCCATAATATTCTGCAGCTAAGCCTACTGAAATCTAAAATAGGTTCAGAACACTACACATATTTTATTCATCTCCAACCAAAGAGTTGTGCACTATATTACATGTGGCAAGCCCAGACCGGGTATTCATCACTATTGCTCTGTAAAATAGAATTTGGCAAGGGCATCTGCTAGCACGCTACTTTGTGTTAGTCTGAGCCAGTGATAGTATTAGGGCCTATTTCACTTTAAACCAAACATCCAGTTCAGGTTTATTTTCTAAACGTGCTTTTTACTAATCCAGATTTAAACCACGGGTTTTGACAGCCCGTGCCCTTACCTTTCATGTTCAGATTCCTGCATTTTGTGCTGTCCTGACTCATGTCCTGGCTTTACAGAGCTCTCCTTTTTTCTCGCTCTCTCTCCTGTTGTCTCTGTGCTCTGGGCTGTGTCAAACCGGTGCATTTGTGGCAGTCACAGTGTATTCATGCAGCTTTCCTTCCATTGGCCTCTTGTTTTATCCAGGATTTTGTTGTATGAAATCTCCGGGCTGACTCATTTGCTTGAGTCAAGCACTTAGCCCCGACTGTCCTTTAGGTTTTCCACGCACTCGATATTTGGATTATATTTCAAGAGCTATTTAATCACTCCAGCAGCAGAAGGTTTGTCAGGTTTATAAAGCCGCACTGTATCCTCAGTTTAAATTATTGTTTATGGAAATTCCCCGAGCTTGTGAGGGTTATGTTACTCCTGTACAAAGTAAGCATCATTGCAAAAGGAGGGGCAGCTGTTCGTTTAGCTAATCAGTTAAAGCGGCATTGTCACAAATTAATTATTTTACATTTAAAGCACTTCCTAAAATAATCCTACTCTGAAGCAGAAAATGATTTTAAATATCTTTTAGCTCTCGCCTGAGGCTTTTTGTTAAGGTTTATCTCGCGTGATCAATTTGCTGTATATTGACAGCTCGTTAGACAAAACTCTGTGCAGTTGCATCCACAATTAACGGCCTGTGGAAAACTAAAGAAGCATTCTACTGCCGCAGATCCAAAATTGGAACTGAGGCAATTATTTCTTTAATGTTAACAGTTACTTTGAGGAACATTTCAGAATTTACTTGTAAAATGTTTCAAGGCAAAATAGCCCCAGCTTTCTTTTCACAGAACAGATTTCTGATCAATAAGGCCGTACAAAATAGCATTTGTACTTTCAGGGATTCGGGTGGCACAGTGGTTAACACTGCTGCCTCACGGCATCAGAGATTGGGGTTCGATTCTCAGCTTGGGTCACTGTCTGTGCGGAGTCTGCACATTCTCCCCGTGTCTACATGGGTTTCCTCCGGGTACTCTGATTTCCTCCCACAGTCTGAAAGATGTTTTGATTAGGTGAATTGGCTATACTAAATTCTCCCTCAGTGTACCCGAACAGGTGCCGCAGTGTGGCGACTAGGGGATTTTCACAGTAACTTCATTGCAGTGTTAATGTAAGCCTACTTGTGACACTAATAAGTAAACTTTTAAACTAATGGCTCTGGCCTTGTGTCACCCCAGTCTTCCTGTGATGACAGCTCCCTGATCCCACAGGATGGATGCAGAAGTAAGGTCAGTGTGCCACCTTATCGCCACCCTGATAAACCTGCCAGGACTCTTACACCCCCTCATACACGCTAAAATTCAAACAGGCCTGGAAAAAATGTCTTTAATCATCTTAACAAGTTCTCCATCACGGGTTTTGAAGAAGCGCACGCTGTTTGCCCAAAATGTCGTTCACTGGTGGTAAATTATACACCCAATGTCATAGATAAAGGCAAAATACCACGGATGCTGGAATCTGAAACAAGAAAACAGACAATGCTGGAAAGTCTTAGCAGGTCTGACAGCATCTGTGGGGAGAGGATAGAGCCAACGTTTCGAGGTTGGTTGTGTCCTCACCCTACACAATTCTTGATCCCCACCCGTGTCCAATGCTAAATGCCACGGAGCCATAAAATCCCAGCCTGTGATCAGGAAATTAAGTTTTGTGTTTGAACTTTTTGGGGATAAATCACTTAAATGCAAATTTCAATTGCCAATGGCGTTATTACTCCCTGTTTCTAAAATAACCAAATCAGAGTTAACAAAACATAATTGTAATAAGGAGTCCCTACCGGAACTGTTTCTCTAAATTCAATTTATTTTATGATCCAGTGCAATGACTCTTCCACTACGCCTAATTTAACACAGATATCGAATGCAATAATATATTTACAGATGCACCATAGAAAGAATTCTTTCTGGTTGTATCACAGCTTGGTATGGCTCCTGCTCTGCCCAAAACCGCAAGAAACTACAAAAAGTCATGAGTGTAGCCCAATCCATCCCGCAAACCAGTCTCCCATCCATTGACTCTGTCTACACTTCCCGCTGCCTCGGCAAAGCAGACAGCATAATTAAGGACCCCACACACCCCGGACATTCTCTCTCTTCCACCTTCTTTCGTCGGGAAAAAGATACAAAAGTCTGAGGTCACGTACCAACCGACTCAAGAACAACTTCTTCCCTGCTGCCATCAGACTTTTGAATGGACCTACCTTGTATTAAGTTGATCTTTGTCTACACCTTAGCTATGACTGTAACATTACATTCTGCACTCTCTCATTTCCTTCTCTATGAACGATATGCTTTGTCTGTATAGCGCGCAAGAAACAATACTTTTCATTGTATCCCAATACATGTGACAATAAAAAATCAAATCAAATCAAAATTTGTTTCTGAAAAAATTGCCATTTGTACTGTTCTCTATAATGTCAGCCAATACGTATTTACCTATGCCTATATCAAGCCAATTCCCGGCTTGGGTCACTGTCTATGTGGAGTCTGCACGTTCTCCCCGTGTCTGTGTGGGTTTCCTCTGGGTTCTCCAGTTTCTTTCCACAGTCTGAAAGACGTGCTGGTTAGGTGCATTGGCCATGCTAAATTCTCCCTCTGTACCCGAACAGGCACCGGAGCGTGGCGACTGGGGGATTTTCACAGTAACTTCATTGCAGTGTTAATATAAGCCTACTTGTGACACTAATCAATAAACTTAAACTTAAAAAACTTAAACTTAAAGTTGCTTTTTAGAAACAGGAGTTATAGAGATGGGGCAGGAGTTTTTGAAAAAGCTTTTCTTCATATGGTTTGAAGATGGAATGAGCACATTCATACAAAGGTAATTTTTAAAGCTATGAAAGAATATTCGAGTAAAATTATATACTAAACTGTGTGACCTGATAAATGCGATTACAGTTACGCTTTTTTTTAAAAAATAGTGCAAAGTGTTTTTACAGTAAACTTAAAAAAATTGGGCAGAGTGCATATTGGCATCAGGTAGCAAGCTCGCCTTTGGAAATAGTCAACCAATCAATTCACACCCCATCATTCTTAATGATCATTATAGTTCTCCGAGCCAATCAGAGATGGCTCTCACTCCTGCTGAACCAGGTATCAAATCACAGAGTTCAGCGTCTGTATTCATTTCTTCGACAATAGAACAATCTGCAGCCTTCAAGGGGAATATTTACTTATTCTGTGCACAATAACCACTGACGGGACTCTGCATTAGTATGGAGAACTAAAATGATTGCCATGGACCCACTGGAAATCTCATTCGATTTGAGGTAAGCTACCGTCATCACACGAGGCTTTGTCAGTCGATTTATTGTTGAATGCAGACTCTTAACAATTGGAGGTAGTGGCTGCAATGCTGAACACCACATGGATTCTTTCATGTGCTGGTAAATTGCCCCAGTGACCCCGATCAGTCCCCCCTTGGCAGATACACAGGGACTCACAATCAGAAAGCATGAAGTTCAGCACAGTGCAGAAGAGTAGATTTTCAGTGTGAAAGTGAGTAGCATAAAGCAGATAGTAGTTCAATTCTGGTCGCCACATCACAGGAAGGATGTGGAGGCTTTGGAGAGGGCACAGAAGAGGTTTACCAGGTTGCTGCCTGGATTAAAGGGTATGAGCAATAAGGAGAGGCTGGACAAACTAGGGCTGTTTTCTCTGGAGCGCCAGAGGCTGAGGGGAGACCTGATAGAAGTCTATAAAATTATGAGAGGCACAGATAGGGTTGACAGTCAGAATCTTTTTCCCAGAGTTGAAATGTCTATTACTAGGGCGCGTGCACTTAAAGTGAGAGGGGGAAAGTTCAAAGGGGATGAGGGGAGTTTTTTACAAGAGAGTGGTATGTCCGGAACGTGCTGCCAGGGGTGATGGTGCAGGCAGTTTTAATAGGGGCGTTTAAGGAGCTTTTAGATAAGCGCTTGAATATGCAAGGAATAGAGGGATATGGACCAAGGGCAGGCGGAAAGGATTAGTTTAATTTGGCGTCTTGTTCAGCATAACATCATGGGCTGAAGAGTCTGTTCCTGTGCTGCACTGTTCTATGTTCTTCAATAGAAATGAAACAGAGTTCCAATGTTGACAATTGTTTCAAGGCTGTAGTTTTTACCTAATTTCCCAGTAAACAGGAAAACATTTAAGCTCCACACCATCAATTTACGAGGACTCTAGTGAGTGCGTGAAATACAACGGGCTTTTAATCACAAAGAACTGGAACACACCCTTGTAGCTAGCCTGAAAAAGAGTCCGGCGGGGGTAAGATGGGTGGAACAATATGTACAAAGTCACGGAATATATACAAAAGTCACAGAATATATACAAAAGTCACAGCTGAAGTAAGACGTTGACCCCTCACTGGTTCAGCCTGTCGGGCTGATCCGCCACTGCGACCGCTGTAGTACTGGTTGTGGTGTTGTTTCAGGTGGCAGGGTGAATCCGTTCGAGTCCCCCGTCGTCCCTTCTGGTCGGGTACTGCGTGGTGACTCCGGGGGCTCAGGCGAGGTGCATACAGGGGACAAAGAAGTAAGCGGACCTGGTGCTACCTGAACAACAGAGGGGTCTAGGGATGTGGGGTCTAGGGATGTGGGTTGAGGGGCATAGTGGGCTCCGGGGCACCCGCAGGCGCCAGGTCCTGGATAGAGACCGTGTCCTCCCACCCATCGGGGTACGCCACATAGGCATATTGGGGGTTGGCGTGGAGGAGCTGGACCCTTTCGACCAGGGGGTCCGACTTATGGTGCCGCACATGCCTCCGGAGCAGAACCGGGCCTGGGTACATCAGCCACGACGGTAGTGAGATCCCCGAGGAGGACTTCCAAGGGAAAGCAAACATCCGCTCATCAGGGGTGGCATTGGTAGCCGTACACAGGAATGACCTAACTGAGTGCAGTGCATCAGGGAGGACCTCTTGCCAGCGGGTGACTGGAAGGCCTTTAGACCGTAGCGCTAGTAAAACGGCCTTCCAGACTGTCGCATTCTCCCTCTCTACCTGTCCGTTTCCCCTAGGGTTGTAGCTGGTAGTCCTACTCAAGGCTATGCCTTTAGAGAGCAGGTACTGACGCAGCTCATCACTCATGAAGGAGGAACCCCGGTCGCTATGGATGTAGCTAGGGAAACCGAACAGGGTGAAGAGGCTGTGCAGGGCCCTGACGACCATGGCTGATGTCCGGGCAGGGAATGGCGAAAGGGAATCGGGAGTACTCATCTATAACGTTGAGGAAATAGATGTTGCGGTCAGAAGAAGGAAGGGGCCCTTTGAAATCAATACTGAGGCTTTCAAAGGGGCGGGTGGCTTTGCTGAGGCGTGCCCTGTCCGGCCGATAGAAGTGCGGCTTACACTCTACGCAGACCAGGCAATGTCTGGTTATAGACTGGACATCCTCAACAGAATAGGGCAGGTTACAGACCTTAATAAAATGGTAGAGCCTGGTGACTCCCGGGTGACAGAGGTCATTGTGGAGAGTCTGTCGCTGGTTCACTTGTGCGCTGGCACATGTTCCGCGAGACAGAGCGTCTGGAGGCTCATTGAGCTTCCCAGGCCGGTATCAGATATCATAATTGTAGGTGGAGAGCTCAATCCTCCACCTCAGTATCTTATCGTTCTTAATCTTGTCCCTCTGCGCGTTGTTGAACATAAAAGCCACCGAACGTTGGTCAGTGAGCAAAGTGAACCGTCGGCAGCTAAGTAGTGGCGCCAGTGTCGCACCGCTTTGACGATGGCCTGAGCCTCCTTCTCGGCAGAGGAGTGTCGAATTTCCAAGCTTTGGAGGGTTCGTGAAAAGAAGGCCACGGGTCTGCCCGCCTGGTTAAGGGTGGCGGCCAGGGCGAAGTCAGACGCATCACTCTCCACCTGGAAGGGGATTGACTCATCCACCGCGTGCATCATGGCCTTTCCGATGTCCGCTTTGATGCGGTCGAAGGCCAAGCGGGCCTCTCCCGACAGGGGAAAAAGGGTGGATTTAATGAGCGGACGGGCCTTATCCGCATAATTAGGGACCCACTGGGCGTAGTATGAGAAGAAGCCCATGCATCTCCTCAGTGCTTTGAAATTGGTGGGAAGGGGAAGTTCCAGGAGGGGACACATGCGGTCAGGATCGGGGCCGGTGACCCCGTTTTCCACTACATACCCCAGGATGGTGAGGCGGTGATTGCGGAAGACACACTTCTCCTTATTGTAGGTCAGGTTAAGGAGAGCGACCGTGTGGAGGAATTTATTGAGGTTTGTGTCATGGTCCTGCTGATCATGGCCGCAGATGGTGACGTTATCCAGGTACGGGAAGGTGGCCCGCAGTCCATTCTGGTCCACCATTCGGTCCATCTCATGCTGGAAAACCGAGACCCCGTTGGTGACATCGAAGGGGACCCTCAGGAAGTGATAGAGGAGGCCATCCGCCTCGAAAGCAGTATATTTGCGGTCCTCCGGGCGGATGGGGAGCTGGTGGTAAACTGATTTAAGGTCAATAGTGGAGAACACCCGGTATTGCGCAATCTGATTGACCATGTCAGATGTGCGCAGAAGGGGATACGCATCCAGCTGCGTGTACTGATTGATGGTCTGACTGTAATCAATGACCATACGGTGTTTCTCCCCAGTTTTGACCACCACCAGTTGTGCTCTCCAGGGGCTAGTACTAGCCTCAATGATCCCCTCCTTCAGGAGCCGCTGGACCTCGGACCTGATGAAGGTCCTGTCCCCCGCACTGTACCATCTGCTCTTGGTGGCAATAGGCTTACATTCGGGGGTGAGGTGTTCGAATAGTGAGGGAGGGCTGACTTGAAGGGTCGAGAGGCTGCAAGTGGTGCACGGTGGGCAGTCTAAAAACTGTGGGTTGCAGACGGAGAGCGGGGGAAGAGGCCCGTTGTACTGCAACGTGACACTCCTGAGATGGGTCAGGAAATCGAGCCCCAGGAGTACAGGAGCACAGAGGTGTGGCAGCACCAGGAGCTTGAAATTTTCGTACTCGGTGCCCCAAACCGTAAGGGTCACCACACAGTACCTGAGGACATCCACCAAGCGGGACTTTGAGGCCAAGGAAATTGTTTGTTTAACTGGCCGCACAGAAAGGGCGTAGTGGCTCACCGTACCGGGGTGGATGAAACTCTCCGTACTCCCGCAGTCGAACAAAATGTGTTCCATCCTATGATTTTTGTTTTCCTTTGTGATTAAAATTGATGCATCATCAATTTACGAGGACTCTAGTGAGTGTGTGAAATACAACAGGCTTTTAATCACAAAGAACTGGAACACACCCTTGTAGCTAGCCTGGTCCAGACTGAGGCAGAGGGGAGGAACCGTCACCTTTATACCTCGATCAGGTGGAAAGGGAGGAGTCTCGGGTCAGGTGCAGCAGGGGTGTGTCCAGGCATATAACACGTAGTTACAGTGGGTCACCACAGGTTAAACTTCTTACTGTGTTTACCCCAGTCCAACGCTGGCATCTCCACATCATCACCACAGGTTGACAGTCAGAATCTTTTTCCCAGAGTTGAAATGTCTATTACTAGGGCGCGTGCACTTAAAGTGAGAGGGGGAAAGTTCAAAGGGGATGAGGGGAGTTTTTTACAAGAGAGTGGTATGTCCGGAACGTGCTGCCAGGGGTGATGGTGCAGGCAGTTTTAATAGGGGCGTTTAAGGAGCTTTTAGATAAGCGCATGAATATGCAAGGAATAGAGGGATATGGACCAAGGGCAGGCGGAAAGGATTAGTTTAATTTGGCGTCTTGTTCAGCATAACATCATGGGCTGAAGGGTCTGTTCCTGTGCTGCACTGTTCTATGTTCTTCAATAGAAATGAAACAGAGTTCCAATGTTGACAATTGTTTCAAGGCTGTAGTTTTTACCTAATTTCCCAGTAAACAAGAAAACATTTAAGCTCCACAACAGTGTTTTGGTAAAGAACCTAAGCACCCAGGTTCTCTGACAACAGTAAATTGGTTTCAAAAAGGAATAGTGGAGCTACTGAAGGAGCTTCTACCTAAGAGTGTTAATTATTGTTGATTACAGGGTAGACTAGTCTGGGCGTTAAGTTAACGAAGTGAGAAAATGGTTTTCATTGTTATAATTTTCAGGGACAATGAAAGGGGCGGTCGGAGGAGATGGAATGCTTTTCTTATTCAGTAACACTGTGCTGGTGTGATAGCACAAGAATGTGTTCGAAGCAACTATTAAAACAGAATAAAATGCAGATTGGCATCAACAATTGGGAGATTAGGAAAAACATTTTTGATTAGCATGGGGAGCGGTATTGTCATTGGACTAATAATCCAATGCAAGATCTGGGGACCTGGGTTCAAATCCCACCACGGCAGATGATGAAATTTGATTTCAATAAAAATCTGGATTTAAAAGTTTAATGATGAACATGAAACCATGTCGATTGTCGTAAAACCCATCTGGGTAAAAGTCCTTTAGGGAAGGAAATCTGCCATCCTTACCTGGTCTTGCCCCAGTTGATGCCCTCAAGAGGCCTACATGTGACTCCAAACCACAGCAATGTGTTTGACTCTCAGTCAGTGATGAGCAGTAAGTACTGGCCCACCTCCCACACAATGATTTTCTTTTAAATCTACAGATTCCAAAACCAGTTATACTAAAAGTTGGCATTGTCAAATCCTATGTTTGCCAAAGTTAGAGTAAAAACAGAAATGCTGGGAATACTCAGTAGGTCAGGCAGGAGAGAGAAACAGAGTTAATGAATCATAGAATCATAGAAACCCTACAGTGCAGAAGGAGGCCACTTGGCCGATCGAGTCTGCACCGACAACAATCCCACCCACACCCTATTCCTGTAATCTCACATATTTACCCCGCTAATCCCTCTAACGTAAGCATCCCGGGACACTAAGGGGCAATTTAGCTTGGCCAGTGCACCTAACCTGCACAACTCTGGCCTTACTTTTACGCTCCCCAATTGGTGGGAGTTTAGGTGGTGTGGGTGGGAGGGAGGCGGGGCGGGGGGGGTGAAATTGCAGGAACGGGATTCCCTCCAGCTTCCGGGCCTGCTCCAGCCACACAGTAGTTTTACATTGGGGTGGGCAAGGCCTCGGATGGGAGGCCCGCGCTGGCCCTAATCAATGGCCACTTAAGGCCATTCCAAAAATGTGCATGTTAGGTTGATTGGCCATGCTTAAAATTGCCCCTTAGTGTCCTGAGATGTGTAGGTTAGAGGGATTAGTGGGTAAATATGTAGGGATATGGGAGTAGGGCCTGGGTGGGATTGTGGTCGGTGCAGACTCGATGGGCCGAATGGCCTCTTTCTGTACTGTAGGGTTTCTATGATTTAAGGGTATCCCTCCTAGCTTCATTTTTTAGACTGACGGGAACACTGAACCTCCTTGGAGGGGGATGTTCGGAACGAATCAAAGTTAGATTTTGGGCAGGAAGGGGGAGGGAGCCCTACATTAGAAGCCCCCTTCTGGCTGGGAACATTCACCCCCTTAAGACCCGGTGACTTCCGGACCTCCCTCTCCCTCCCCCACCATCCCCACCCCGACCGGCCTGTTCCCTGAGCCCCAACCATCTGGAAAACCCAGGTCTGTGTTGTCTCTCCACAGGTGCTCTCTGTTGTGCTGAGTGTTTCCAGCATTTTCTGTTTCTGTTCCAGATTTCCAACATATTTTGCTTTTGCTGTAGATTTGTCTCCCTGATAGGTCATTAGGGGTCGAATGGCCATTAGAAACTGGACCCTTCCCCGTGGGGAAGAGAAAGCTGAGACACAAGTTATCCTCAGCCAAAGCTTCCTTTACACAGCAGCGCTGGGTAAGATCTGACGCCAAGTTCTGAGATCGATCTTTCAATAAGGGAATGAGAAAAATAAAATAAAGGAATGAAGATGAGCGAGTTTGCAGAAAATAGAAGGCCTGATTTTGTATGAAAATAAAATAGAACCAAAATATTACTCCGGTAATTACACAAATTATATAATTTTAACCATTTTATAAATACAAAATAATCATAGAATCCCTACTGTGCAGAAGGAGGCCATTTGGCCAATCGAGCCTGCACTGACAACAATCCCACCTAGGCCCTATCCCCCTAACCCCACGTATTTACCCTCCAATCCCCCCAATACCAAGGGTCAATTTATCATGGCCAATCAACCTAACCCGTACATCCCTGGACTGTGGGAGAAAACCGGAGCAGCCAGAGGAAACCCGCGCAGACATGGGGAGAATGTGCAGACTCCACACAGACAGTCACCCAAAGCCAGAATTGAACCCAGGTCCCTCGCGCTGTGAGGCAGCAGTGCCCGAATGAAATCTAAGTGTTGGCATCGATGGGCAACACTACCGAGGTGGGATTCAACCATTTTAAAACTGAAATCACCCCAAACCAAATGCACCAAGAGTGTAAGGCTCCCAAATCAGTGTTCAGCTGACATTCAAGAACACTTTCTACTTTTCCTTCTCTCAGAATAACTGACACTATAATTAAGAATGGACACCAACGCCTCTACTTTCTCAGAAATGTCAGGAAATTTGGCATGTTCGCTACGACTCTGACCAACTTTTACAGATGCACCATAGAAAGCATTCTCTCTGGATGTATCACAGCTTGGTATGGCTCCTGCTCTGCCCAAGACTACAAGAAACTATAAAGGATCGTAAATGAAGCCCAGTCCATCACGCAAACCAGCCTCCCATCCATTGACTCTGTCTACACTTCCCGCTGCCTCGGAAAAACAGCCAGCATAATTGAGGATCCCATGCACCCCGGATATTCTCTCTTCCACCTTCTTCCTTCGGGAAAAAGATACAAAAGTCTGAGGTCATGTTCCAACCGACTCAAGAACAGCTTCTTCCCTGCTGCTGTCAGACTTTTGAATGGATTTGCCTCACATTAAGCTGATCTTTCTCTACACTCTAGCTATGGCTGCGACACTACATTCTGCACTCTCTCCTTTCCTTTTCTATGTACGGTATGCTTTGAATGTGTAGTATGCAAGAAACAATACTTTTCACTGTATACTAATACATGTGACAATGATAAATCAAATCAAAATGAAGGAAGAATACCCCAATCTCACATTAATGCAGGAAGCATTTCATCTTCAATCTTTTATGCGACTGGGGGATTTTCACAGTAACTTCGTTGCAGTGTTAATGTAAGCCTACTTGTGACACTAATAAATAAACTTTTCACACACACCCTCTCCCTTCCACAAACACTGCCACACCCACTTTCACCACCCCCAGCCAGAGGCCAATGTACCCACTAGCAACCAGTTCCGCTCTCTCCCTCCCATTGGAAGCCAGTTCCTCACCCCAACCTGCAGTCAGTTCCTCTTTCCCCCATGTCCCCTCCTGCACCAATTAGTAGCCAGTCTCTCCCCCACCCCCTACGTCCCACCAGCAGTCAGTTTCTCTCCCCCACCAGCAGTCAGAGGTAAATGAACCTGCTCGGGTACACTGAGGGAGAATTTAGCATGGCAAATGCACCTAACCAGCATGACTTTCAGACTGTGGGAGGAAACCGGAGGAAACCCACGCAGACATGGGGAGAACATGAGGAGGAGAGTTGGGGGAGGGGGTGTGTGCAGGGGTGTGTGTGTTGGGGCACTGGGAGTGTGTGGTTATGTTTGGGAGTGTGTGTGGGAATGAATGTGCACAAGTGTGGGAGTAAGTCTGTGGGTGAGACCCTGAGTGAGTGTGTGGGGTAGAGGGTGAGACAGTGATGCTGGAATGTTACCATCTCGCCCACCCGAGGCTCGTAAGATCCCGCCTGAGACCAATGGAGAATCTGTTCTGCAAGCCTCGTCCGCCCCGCTTCTGGGGCGGGAGTGCCGGTAAAATTCCGACCTGAGTGTATGAGTCTACGTTATGCCCAATCTCGGTTTCTCATCACATACACACGCACCACACTCACCTACATACTCTGACCCTTTCGCACCCTGTTGAGTTTTATTACTTACTCGTTTTTGACTTAACAATTTATTGCGATGACATTGCTGTATTTTTGTTCAGCAATTGTTTTTTTCCTTAAAACCTCAACTTTCTTTTTAAAATTCAGATTATTGTTGTGCCAAACTTTATTTCTCTGAAACTTGCTCATCAGCCCCTTGAGTGAGAAAAATATGCAAATAGAACATAGAACATAGAACAGTACAGCACAGAACAGGCCCTTCGGCCCACGATGTTGTGCCGAGCTTTATCTGAAACCAAGATCAAGCTATCCCACTCCCTATCATCCTGGTGTGCTCCATGTGCCTATCCAATAACCGCTTAAATGTTCCTAAAGTGTCTGACTCCACTATCACTGCAGGCAGTCCATTCCACACCCCAACCACTCTCTGCGTAAAGAACCTACCTCTGATATCCGTCCTGTATCTCCCACCACGAACCCTATAGTTATGCCCCCTTGTAATAGCTCCATCCACCCGAGGAAATAGTCTTTGAACGTTCACTCTATCTATCCCCTTCATCATTTTATACACCTCTATTAAGTCTCCCCTCAGCCTCCTCCGCTCCAGAGAGAACAGCCCTAGCTCCCTCAACCTTTCCTCATATGACCTACCCTCCAAACCAGGCAGCATCCTGGTAAATCTCGTCTGCACTCTTTCCAGCGCTTCCACATCCTTCTTATAGTGAGGTGACCAGAACTGCACACAATATTCCAAATATGGCCTCCTGAGCAAGGTTGGGCTAGACCTGCCCCACAGCTATTTTGAAGATTGCGCCTTAGAATAAGATCCCAGAAATTATCAGTAAGTAGTCTCACAACACCAGGTTAAAGTCCAACAGGTTTATTTGGTAGCACGAGCTTTCGGAGCACTGTCCTTTCATCAGGTGAGTGAAGAGTTCGGTTCACAAACAGAGCATATATAGATATAAACTCAATTACAAAATAATGATTGGAATGCGAGTCTTAACAGGTAATCAAGTCTTTACAGGTGCCGACAATGCGAGTGGAGAGAGCATTAAGCACAGGTTAAAGAGGTGTGAATTGTCTCCAGCCAGGACAGTTAGTGAGATTTTGCAAGCCCAGGCAAGTCGTGGGGGTTACAGATAGTGTGATATGAATCCAAGATCCCAGTTGAGGCCGTCCTCATGTGTGTGAAACTTGGCTATCAGTTTCCGCTCAGTGATTCTGCGTTGTCGTGTGTCATGAAGGCTGCCTTGGAGAACGCTGATCCAAAGATCAGATGCTGAATGCCTTTGACTGCTGAAGTGCTCCCCGACAGGAAGGGAACACTCCTGCCTGGTGATTGTTGAGCGGTGTTCATTCATCCATTGTCGTAGCATCTGCGTGGTCTTGCCAATGTACCATGCCTCAGGCCATCCTTTCCTGCAGCATATCAGGTAGACAATGTTGGCTGAGTCACAAGAGTATGTACTGTGTACCTGGTGGATGGTGTTCTCACGTGAGATGATGGCATCCGTGTCGATGATCTGGCACGTCTTGCAGAGGTTGACGTAGCAGGTTTGTGTGGTGTCGTGGTCACTGTTCTCCTGAAGGCTGGGTAGTTTGCTGTGTATAATGGTCTGTTTGAGGTTGTGCGGTTGTTTGAAGGCAAGTAGTGGAGGTGTGGGGATGGCCTTGCTGAGATGTTCGTCTTCATCGATCAATACATGACGTGTTTGTGAACCGAACTCTTCACTCACCTGATGGAGGGGCAATGCTCCAAAAGCTCGTGCTTCCAAATAAACCTGTTGGACTTTAACCTAGTGTTGTGAGACTACTTACTGTGCCTACCCCAGTCCAACGCCGGCAACTCCACATCAGAAATTATCTGGGCATTGGGTTCCTGGCCCTGAATTGAAAATCAAATCCTTGTGTTATGAAAAGGTGGGGTTAGCATTATTGCGATCAGAATTGGGTGCATGAGGCCTTTAAATTGCACCTTACAAATTAACATTTTTAACATTTGCTTTTTTGTACCAAGATCACACTTTAAAGATCAGGAATATCAGTATGTTAAGAATGTTCATAAAATCTTTGATTATAACTTTGATGCTATAATATATTGGTGCAAAGAGAGTGATGGGAGCTGAGAAGTCCGATTTTTCTCTGCAGCTATTCCTGGAAAGTTAGCACAGAGATTTAATGAATTAAATCAGAACCAAAAACAGAAAATGCTGCAAGCACCCAGCTGGTCAGCTGCATGTGTTTATAGAGAAACAAAGTTCATATTTCAGCTAAATGACATTTCACCAAAATCAAACAAATCACGGGGTATGGACAGGGTGAGTAGGGAGCAGCTGTTCCCCTTGGCTGAGGGGTCAATCACAAGGGGGCATAGTTTTAAGGTAAGGGCAAGAGATTGAGGGGATTTGAGAAAAGAAAATTCACTCAGAGGATGGTGGGAATCTGGAATGCACTGCCCGGGAATGTGTGGAGGCCTGAAACCTTACCACCCTTAAAAAAATATTTGAATGAACACTTGAAATATCATAACATTCAAGGATATGGGACAAGTGCAGGAAAATGGGATTAGCCCGACTATAGTGGTAGTTATTGTCGGTGCAGACTCGATGGGCCAAAGGGCCTTTTTTGCGCTGTATGACTGCATGTCACCATTGTTTATTCTGTGTTAGATTGACTTTAGTGACAATATATAAAATTTGGATAGCACTGTTAATTTTCCATATTGAAGTAAGTTTTGTGATGGATAGAAAATCTCAGGAAGCCTTTCGACATGAAACACTGTTCCACCTAAAACTTTCTGTACATTGAAGCTAATACCTATATGGTCTGGAAAGAAGCCATTATATTTTTGTTGCTGATTTTAAGTGCATAATGCAAGAAGAGGTTGATGATTTAAAAATAACAGCAATTAATGACTATGCTCACGTTGATGATATCTTTGATGTTGATTTTGACAACACAAAAGGCCTTCAAGAGAAGTCAATGCATTATTCCTTTACTCCAGAGACCAGTCGTTATAGCAAATATTGTAAATGTACCAAGATGAGACATAATAAGACAAATCTCAGGGAGGCAGATGATAAAGAGGTCAGAAAGTTCTTTGGTGGAGTTTGGAAGCTAAGAGGCCGCTATTAACAATTCCACACGGACTTTGTCGATAAACTGATTCCTGTAATGTTTTAGTGTAAACACAGTAAGAAGTTTAACAACACCAGGTTAAAGTCCAACAGGATTATTTGGTAGCAAAAGCCACACAAGCTTTCGGAGCCCCAAGCCCCTTCTTCAGGTGAGTGGGAATTCTGTTCACAAACAGAGATCTCTTTAGCCTGTCTTGATGCTCTCTCCACTCACATTGTTTGTATCTTAAAGACTTGATTAGCTGTAAGTATTCGCATTCCAACCATTATTCATGTAAATTGAGTTTGTGTCTTTACATGCTCTGTTTGTGAACAGAATTCCCACTCACCTGAAGAAGGGGCTTGGGGCTCCGAAAGCTTGTGTGGCTTTTGCTACCAAATAAACCTGTTGGACTTTAACCTGGTGTTGTTAAACTTCTTACTGTGTTTACCCCAGTCCTACGCCGACATCTCCACATCATATTTTAGTGTACCAGTCAGACACATTAACTCGAAATGAAGCAAATTGTTTTAACCTTGTTTCACAGCATTACTATCTACAAATGTCTTCAAGAAATATTTTTTCAAGGACGTGAGTACTTTACATTAGTTAACTGCTGACCAGAGGCCAAATGAGATTTAGATGCAATTATTTTCTTGACAACTTTTATTTTTGAAGTACAGACCAATTTTATAGAAGAAAACAATCTAAGCAGAAATGATTTGCCATCTCTTACCAGTATGGCACGGTAGCACAGTGGTTAGCACTGCTGCTTCACAGCTCCAGGGTCCTGGGTTCGATTCCCGGCTCGGGTCACTGTCTGTGTGGAGTTTCACATTCTCCTCGTGTCTGCGTGGGTTTCCTCCGGGTGTTCTGGTTTCCTCCCACAGTCCAAAGATGTGCGGGTTAGGTTGATTGGCCAGGTTAAAAAAATTGCCCCTTAGAGTCCTGGGATGTGTAGGTTAGAGGGATTAGTGGGTAAAATATGTGGGGGTAGGGCCTGGGTGGGATTGTGGTCGGTGCAGACTCGATGGGCCGAATGGCCTCCTTCTGCACTGTAGGGTTTCTATGGTTTCTATGAAGATCCTCCAATCAGATCTCCTGCCCTACTAGGCTACTCCAATGATTGAAGGGAATAGAATGGAAGGATTCCATAGTAAATAGCTCTGCTGAGGATAGAGTGACCTCAAAACCAGCCTCAAGAGTTATTGCAGTGCCACCCAATGTCAGAAATCTGGCAATTCAGATATCTGAGCTGCCACTATGTTTTTAGTTTTGGGGACTCCAGGATTGTGCCATGCCAGGACTATATGGAGCCTGTTGGAGACCCATATTGAGGAGACAGGAATCCGTATCAACGGTTTCTTTGGTAATGAGAAATTTAACATTTTGTACCATGGTATCTAAAATAATTTATACTCGGGCAGTTAAGAAGGCATTTGGGATACTTGCTTTTATCAGTTGTGGCATAGAGTGTAAGAGCAAGGGGGTTATGTTGGAACTGTACAGAATGTTAGTTAGACTACAGCCGGAGTATTGTGTGCAGTTCTGGTCACCTCACTTTAGGAATGATGTGATGCACTAGAGGGGGTAAAGAGGAGATTCACCAGGATGTTCCCTGGGATGGAGCGTTTGAGCTATAAAGCAGACACTAGATAGGCTTGGATTGTTTTTTTTAGAGAAGAGAAAGCTGAGGGGACATGATTGAGGTGTATAAAATTATGTGGGGTATGGACAGGGTGAATAGGAAGCAGCTGTTCCCCTTGGTTGAGGGGGTCAATCATGAGGGGGCATAGTTCTAGGGTAAGGGGCAGGAGATTCAGAGGGGATTTGAGAAAAAGAATTTCACTCAGAGGATGGTGAGAATCTGGAATGCATTGCATGGGAAGATAGTGGAGGCTGGAAACCTTATAATCTTTAAAAAGTATTTGGATGAGCACTTGAAATATTAAAACATTCAAAGATACAAGTGCTGTAAAAGGGGATTAGCGTGACTTTAGTGGTAGTTGTCCGTGCAGACTCGATGGGCTGAAGGGCCTTTTCTGCATTGTATGATTCTATAACTCGAGTACTGACTACAGAGGAGGTCCCAGAGGATTGGAGAATAGCCAATGTTGTTCCTTTGTTTAAGAAGGGTAGCAAAAATAATCCAGGTAATTAAAGGCCGGTGAGCCTTACATCAGTGGTAGGGAAATTATTGGAGAGGATTCTTCAAGACAGGATTTATTTCCACTTGGAAATAAGTGGACGTATTAGTGAGAGGCAACATGGTTTTGTGAAGGGGAGGTTGTGTCTCACGAACTTGATCGAGTTTTTCGAGGAAGTGACGAAGATGATTGATGAGGGTAGGGCAGTGGATGTTGTCTACATGGACTTTAGTAAGGCCTTTGACAAGGTCCCTCATGGCAGACTGGGTGCAGAAGGTGAAGTCGCATGGGATCAGAGGTGAGCTGGCAAGGTGGATACAAACTGGCTCGGTCAAAGAATACAGAGGGTAGCAGTGGAAGGGTGCGTTTCTGAATGGAGGGCTGTGACAAATGGTGTTCCTCAGGGATCAGTGCTGGGACCCTTGCTGTTTGTAATATATATAAATGATTTGGAGGAAAATGTAACTGGATTGATTAGTAAGTTTGCGGATGACACAAAGGTTGGTGGATTTGCGGATAGCGATGAGGACCATCAGAGGATACAGCAGGATATAGATCAGTTGGAGACTTGGGCAGAGAGATGGCAGATGGAGTTTAATCCGGACAAATGTGAGGTAATGCATTTTGGAAGGTCTAATACAGATAGGAAATATACAGTAAATGGCAGAACCCTTAAAAGTATTGATAGGCAAAGGGATCTGGGTGTACAGGTACACAGGTCACTGAAAGTGGCAATGCAGGTGGAGAAGGTAGTCAAGAAGGCATACGGCATGCTTGCCTTCATCGGCTGGGGCATTGAGTTTAAAAATTGGCAAGCCATGTTGCAGATTTATAGAACCTTAGTTAGGCCGCACTTGGAATACAGTGTTCAATTCTGGTCACCACACTACCAGAAGGATGTGGAGGCTTTGGAGAGGGTATAGAAAAGATTTACCAGGATGTTGCCTGGTATGGAAGGCATTAGCTATGAGGAGAGATTGGAGAAACGTGGTTTGTTCTCACTGGAGCGACGGCGGTTGAGGGGGAGACCGGATAGAAGTCTACAAGATTATGAGAGGCATGGACAGAGTGGATAGTCAGAAGCTTTTTCCCAGGGTGGAAAAGTCAATTACTAGGAGGCATAGGATTAAAGTGCGAGGGGCAAGGTTTAAAGGAGATGTACGAGGCAGATTTTTTACACAGAGAGTCGTGGGTGCCTGGAACTCGTTGCCAGGGGAGGTAGTGGAAGCGAATACGCTAGTGACTTTTAAGGGGCGTCTTGACAAGTACGTGAATAGGATGGGAATAGAGTGATATGGTCCCCGGAAGGGTAGGGGGTTTTAGTTCAGTCGGGCAGCATGGTCGGTGCAGACTTGGAGGGCCAAAGGGCCTGTTCCTGTGCTGTAATTTTCTTTGTTCTTTGTACTATTTTGTACCACAAGTTGTTCCCATAAACTGATTTTAAGTGATTGCAAGTACACAGCACCTTTAGCAGAGTAAAATGTCTCAAGGTGCATCACATAAGCTTTATCAAACAGAATTTGGCACGATTTGATTGTTTCTTTTTACAATCTCCCCATGATGCAATTAGACAAAAATGTACCCATTTATCTTTGTCTCCCGTTCCTCCCAACTCATCCTATTGCTTTCGTTGGTCAGTACTGGCCTGTGCATTTTTATAAATCAATTTTTAATGAGTGATGTAGAAAGATGAATGTAAGATGAATTTGCCTTTTTCCGGCAAAAAAACCCCACAATTTTCTCATTTGCCCAAGAGAAAGGGTTGATTCTTGAAGTGATTAACATGCACATGGAATCCTGGACTTTAGGCGTTGCTATGACTAAATGGGGACAGATGTCAGGACTTGTTTATCTACACCACTACTCAAACGATCACAATGGGTTTTTTTTGTAATTATATAAGGAAGAAGGTATCAATTCACTGCTGTATGTGATTACAAAGAAACACTGCTTTGTGATTTTGGAATGCTGTCTGGAACTTGTCTGTTGACTCCAGGCAAAGTTCTTTTTGATTGAAATTCTCTTATCTCTGATGTTTTCTGAAATGTAACAGAGATGGGGCTCCAAACTTGAGACAGCAGGGGCGGAGAGATGGTGCCACTGCTCCATTTACAGATTTCTTCGTCGTGCTTGCCAAATGCAACCAGGGTGTTGTAATAAAATTTCAAAATGGTAATTCTAGTCACATGACATCTCTCTCAATTATGAACATTCCACAGAAGGTAATTGATTAACTCATGTTTGGACAGAATTGGCTATTGTATTATGGCCTAGCTGATTAGGTTCTTTAATCTCCAGGCCATCACTTCTGAATGGACTATTCTTCCCTGTGATAAACTGGAAGAATATATCAACACCTATATAGCCATTGCTCCACTGGATTTTCTGTCTCTCCCTGAAGGCTAACTTTATAGAAAAGCAAATGCTGAGCACCAATTAATCTTTGAGGTAATTCTTAACATCAGCAGATAGGAATTCCATGGGAGGTTCGCCTTGGCATGTCCTAATTGGAATCCACTTTGGATACTTCCTCCAGACTTGACCACTTGTTATTGCAGATGGGTCAGGTGACTTGTGGCAGCCATCTTAAGTCAGTATATTTGCTTTCTTTAGAAGTCCTGACCAGCCACTGAAATTAAAGATTAATATTACATATGCACACATCATATGACAGCATGAATTACAAAAACAAGGAAGTTATGACAAATCTTTATTAAACACTGGTTCAGACTCAAGTAGGGTTTTATGTACAATTCTGCCTGCCATACTTTAAGAATGATTTGAAGGCTTTATAGCAGAAAAGATTTAGAAGAATGGTTACAAGGATGAGGGAGTTCAGTTACGTGGATGGATTGGAGAAGCTGAGGTTGTTCTCCTTAGAGAAAATTGAGAGATTTGATTCGAGGTGTACAAAATGATGAGGGGCTCTGAACATGATAGATAGTGGGAAACTGTACCCATTGGCAGAAGGATTGAGAGCTAGTGGACACTGGATTAAGGTGAATGACAAAAGAACCAACCATGATATGATGAAAAACTATTCTAACACAAGTGCTGAAGATCTGAAAGGCATTGCCTGAGAGTGTGGTGAAGGAAGATTCAATTGTGGCTTTTAAACGTGTGAGGATCTGAGGAGGAAAATTTTGCCGGGCTATGGGGAAATGGCTGGAAGTGAGACTAGCTGAATTGCTTTGGCAGAGAGCTAGCATAGAGACAAGGGACCAAACGGCCTCCCTTTGTGCCTTAACCATTCTATGAGGAAGTACAATTCCATAGGTGTCGGCCACCCACCCTGTATGTATCGCACCCAAAGGGCTATCATGTTATGGGTGAAGGGCCACTGAGTCTTGGCAAGTCATTCAACCAGAGAGAGCATTACCACCAGAGCAAAGGCTGATCCTCTTATCAATTGTTTAAGTTTAATTATTAGTGTCACAAGTAGGCTTACATTAACACTGCAATGAAGTTACTGTAAAAATCCCCTAGTCGCCACACTCCAGTATCTGTTCGGGTACACTGAGGGAGAATTTAGCATGGCCAATGCACCTAACCAGCACGTCTTTCGGCCGAGGGGAGGAAACCGGAGCACACCCACGCAGACACGGGGAGAACGTGCAGATTCCGCACAGACGGATCCAAGCTGGGAATCGAACCCAGGTCAATGGCACTGTGAGGCAGCAGTGCTAACCACTGTGCCCCAACCCTTGCAGTTTTCCCTCCTCTGTCCACAGCATTGAAGCGAGTTAGTACACCCCACCACCTCTATCCCCATGTCGCCGCCTATCCTTAGTGATAGGTGGTCTGTGGGCAGCAAGGGCTGATCCTCCTACTGTCATCAGAGGGAGTTAACCCTTGCAGTTCCCCCTTCTCTTTGTCTAAAGCAAGTGCATTGAAGCATCCCTCATCCCCCCCCCCCCCCCAAGTTATCGCGAGACGGGGATTGGAATGCAGACGGGTTGTAAATTGGAACGCGGCGGGGGTTTGAATCGGGCTGCTGGAACGCGGGGCCGTTAGCAGGCGGTTTCCAGGGTAACCGGGCCTACATTCCCATTCCGCCCACCGCAGCTGCGGAGAAAGAGGAGAGTGTCCCGGGCCGGAGTGCCGCTGACATGAAGCAAACCCGGAGGGGGGCGCGAAACCCAGCCTGAGTGCCGGGGCCTCGGCGCTTCGAGCCGCGCCGGCCGATCATGGTGGGTGCTGGAGGCCGGAGGGCTGCGTTTTCCCGATTGAGCTCCGAGGCCAGGCTTGTGTGCGAGGAGCCTCCCGTCCGCAGGGGAGGCCGAGGCCGGGCTTGTGTGCGAGGAGCCTCCGTCCGCAGGGGAGGCCGAGGCCGGGCTTGTGTGTGAGGAGCGTCCGTCCGCGGGGAGGCCGGGTTTGTGAGGCGCCTCCGCCCGCGGGAGGATGAGGGAGAGACGGTGCCGACTGGGCCGCTTCTTGCTAGTAGGCCCGCTTCCTCAAATGTAACCCAGAGGGGGCGG
This sequence comes from Mustelus asterias, assembly GCF_964213995.1. NCBI lineage: Eukaryota > Metazoa > Chordata > Chondrichthyes > Carcharhiniformes > Triakidae > Mustelus > Mustelus asterias. The sequence continues at coordinate 16,146,348 of NC_135809.1, forward strand.
CCTGAGGGAAGAGTGGGGGCGCGGGCGGCGGCGGCATGGTGCCCTCTCTCCTCTCCTGCAGGAGTCGGGCCTGTGCTCTGGGCTTGTTTGGTGCTGCCCGCTGGGACATGCCCGGGCACAACCCCAGCTCGGGTTGACTCACCGTCCGGTGTGGGCCGAGTCATGCTCGGACATGTCAGAGCCGCCAAGCCTCCCCGCCCAGGGATTCGCCCCGACTTGTCCTCCCTCCCCAATCTCTGTCACAGTCCTGCCGGCAGACTGCATTTAAAAGGAACCCGTATTGGAGTTCGGCTAACAAACGTCGCCTTGTGCTTTAAAGCCAATTTGATCGATCTCTTTCCTTCCTCCCCTTGACAGATGTACAAGGGAGCAATCTTTGCTTAAAGGGAACTTTGGAAATATGGCAACCAACGGAGCAAGCTGTCTCAGCACTTCACAAGATGAACAAGAACTCAACGAAGATCAGGAAAGTCAAGTATGTTTTACGATTATTTATGGACTCTGTAGCTATCTCTACAAACTTTCAGAATATGCCTCTAGTTTTTAAACCTGTTAACCGTTTTAAGAAAATGTTGCATTTTTTTTCTCATCTTCTGCAAATTGTTCCAGGTGAAACCGAAGCCACTCTTACTCAAGCTGCTGCGCTTTGCAGGTGCACAGAATGAAATTTTCACAGTAAAGGAGGTCAGTCAACAGCTAGTTTTATTCTGTAAGCTGTATTGCTTGTATTTGCTTAACTCTACGTGTACAATAGTTGCCTTTGCCAAGTGCCAGCTCAAAGCTAGTACTCTGAATCAGGTCTTGATTGAGCTCAAACCAATTTTAAACCAATCTCAGGTGGAAGTAAAATATCCCGTGGCACAATTTGAAGAAGAGCATAGGAGTTCTTCCCAGTATCCTGTACAATACATTATTTCCTGAAGTACAGTGGTTAGCACTGCTATCTCACAGTGCCAGGGACTTGGGTTCAATTCCGGCCTTGGGTGACTGTCTGTGTGCGGAGTCTGCACGTTCTCTCCGTGCCTGTGTGGGTTTCCTCTGGGTGCTCCGCTTTCCTCCCACAGTCCAAAGAAGTTCAGGTCAGGGAGATTGGCCATGCTAAATTGCCCCTTAGTATCCCAAGATATATATAGGTTAGAGGGATTAGTGGATTAAATACGTGGGGTTACAGAGTAAGTCTTGGTAAGAGTCGGTGCAGACTCTATGGGCTGAATGGCCGTCTCTTGCACTGTAGGGAGTCTGTCATTCTATACACGCTAAAATGTTCAACAATCAATTAGCTGATTTGGAAATATGTTCATTGTCCTATAGACAAATACATAGTGTACATCCTGGTCCCAGAAACAGCAAGTGAGATAAATAAACAATTTTTATGGTGATGTTAAGGGAGGCTGGACTGTAGCAAAACTATTTGCTGCAGCAATTGGTACGTACAAATTGAGAGCAGGAGTAGACCACTCGGCTCCTTGAACCTACTCTGCCATTCAATAAGATCAGGGCTGATCTGATTTAATCTCAACTGCATAATTCCTATCTACCCCCCCAATAACCTTTCACCCACTTGCTTATTAAGAATCTCTGCCTTAAAAATATTCAATGATTCTGTTTCCATGGCCTATTGAGGAAGGGAGTTCAAAGAATCATGACACACTCAAAAGAAAATTTTCCTCATGTGTTTTAAATGGGCAAACCTTATTTTTAAACAGTGTCCCCTGGTGCTAGATTCTCCCATAAGAAGAAACATCCTCTCCCCAGCCACCGTGTCAGCACCCCTCAGGATCTTCTCAATTTTAATCAAGTTGCCACTTACCCTTCTAAACTGCAGTGGATACAAGTTTAGCCTGTCCAACCTTTCCTCATAAGAAAACCCGCCCATTCCAGATTAGTCCAGCTAACCTTCTCTGAACAGAGATATCACTGCCTACTGAAGTTCAGGGCTTAGGCATTCAAGTTGTGTGACCCTGATCTTCACAAGAAATTTCTTACTTAAGTTATATACTTATGACTGTGTGGCCAAATTCCACTCTGACTCCATTTTCAAGTTTGCTGATGACACCACTGTAGTGGGTCGGATCTGAAATCAAGACCAGCTTTTCTAAACAACACTTTTTAAAAAATCTTCTGCTCTGCTTTTATCAGCAAATCCAACCCAGAATTTTATACCACCCCCTTTTTAAAGTTTCCTTTGTCTTAACTGCTTTTACACAAGCTTCAAGGTCCAGATGCTGATTCCATTGTTATTTCAACTTGCATCCCACAGGCCGTAGTAGAATCTCACCTGAAAATTACTTCAGATGTCAGCCTTATTCTTAGCTCTATCTGTTTTTACTGAACTGTTCTCTGATCTGGTATCTTTAACCTCAAATTTCTTGGAAACTTTTCTTTATTTCTCTGGTCTCCATAACTAGCTGCTCATAGAAATCATAGAAATCCTACAGTGCAGAAGGAGGCCATTCGGCCCATCGAGTCTGCACCGACCACAATCCCACCCAGGCCCTACCCCCACATATTTACCCACTAATCCCTCTAACTACGCATCTCAGGGACAATTTTTAACCTGGCCAATCAACCTAACCCGCACATCTTTGGACTGTGGGAGGAAACCGGAGCACCCGGAGGAAACCCACGCAGACACGAGGAGAATGTGCAAACTCCACACAGACAGTGACCCGAGCCGGGAATCGAACCCGGGACCCTGGAGCTGTGAAGCAGCAGTGCTAACCACTGTGCTACCGTGCCGCCCCTACCACTGTGCTACCGTGCCGCCCCTGTTCAGAGAGAGCTGTTCAGATCTCTGCACTGTTTTCTTAACAAATAGTCTGTGGTATGGCTTTACTTCTAGCAAAGCTGAGAGAGATGTTTCTGCTCTAACCTTCTAAACCAATTGCTTCTAGCAGAGCTGAGAGAGCTGCCTTCACTGTCACTAGCTATCTCCAACTGCAATCTATTAGCTAAACTAAAACTTAAAAGCTTCACTACCTTACAAGGCCCTAGTTGCTGAGCAACCACTGCTGGTCTTATTCTTCACACCATAGCACAGATTAGAAACACAGTTGGAATTTAACCAGCCCCCACACATACAAACACCTTTGTCCAGTATTAATCTAACTATAGGTTTCACCCTCCCAAGCAGAAAACCATTAAATTAAACCCAACTCTTTTTTAGTTAAACATAGATGGTGGGTCCTCCCCTTGAAATTTTCTTTCTCATTGGAATGTGCCCATCATTTTATTTATTTATTTATTTATTAGTGCCGCAAGTAGGGTTACATTAACACTGCATTGAAGTTACTGTGAAAATCCCCTAGTCACCACACTCCAGCGCTTGCTTGGGTACACTGAGGGAGAATTTAGCATGGCCAATGCACTTAACCAGCACGTCTTTCGCACTGTGGGAAGAAACCAGAGCACCCAGATGAAACCCATGCAGACACTGGGAGAACGTGCAGACTCTGCACAGTGACCCAAGCCAGGAATCAAACCCGGGTCCCTGGTGCTGAGAGACAGCAGTGCTAATCAATATGCTGCCATATTCTATGCAGTCTGCAATATCATTCATGCATTCTGAAATATCCCCTTTAAATGTCTGCCACTACAACTCTATTGACCTATCCTTTACCTAATTTGCCAGTTCACTTTAGCTAGCTCTGCCTTTATGCCCTCATAATGACCTTATTTAAGTTTAAACTACTAGTCCTGGACCCTCTCTTCTCCCCCTTAAACTGCTGTCTGGGAGCACCTGCGCTGAGGTAATTAATTGTATCTTGTTGTATAACATCAAGTCTAGTATAGCCTGCTCTCTGGTTGGCTCCAGAATGTGCTGTCTGAATTCTTCATTTAGCCACCTTTGCCCATTTGTTTCCTAGTCTAATGTAGATTAAAGCCCCCGCATGAATTTTGCCAAAACTTATTATATCTTTTCTACCCTGTAGTTACTGTTGGGCCTGTACGCCAATCCCACAAGTGATTACTTGTTTTTATCATTTCATCTCTGCCCAAATTACTTGTGCATCCTGGTTGCCTGTACTTAGGCAATCCCTTTTTATCGTGGTAGAATCATAGAATCCTACAGTGCAGAAGGAGACCATTCGGCCCATCAAGTCTGCACCAACCGCAGTCCCATCCAGCCCTATCCCCATAACCCCATGCATTTACCCTAGCTAGTCTCCCTGACACTAGGGGGCAATTTAGCATGACCAATCCACCTAACCTGCATATCTTTGGATTATAGAAGGAAACCGGAGCATCCGGAGGAAACCCACGCAGACACGGGGAGAATCTGCAAACTCCACACAGACAGTGACCCAAGCCGGGAATTGAACCCGGGTCCCTGGCACTGTGAGGCAGCAGTGCTAACCACTCTGCCACCATGCTGTCCTTAAATGATGATAATACCATCACTAATTAGCAGAGCAACCCCTCCACCTTTTCTTCGCATCCTGACTTTTGTAAATATTTTACATACCATTCAATATTCAGGTACTAATCTGTCATTCTGTAGCCACTTCTCTGTAGTGGCTATCAGATTGGACTATTTGCATCTGTTTTGTTTTGAATGCTGCATGCATTCGGATACCAAGCCTTTAGTTTTGTCCTTTTATTATTTTTGTAACCTCTAGCCTTATCAACTGATTTACTCTTGGAATTGTGCTCTCTGTTCCTTCCTGTCAGGGTCTGTTTATCCTTTTCCCATAATAACCGGTTTCTCTCATGCCTTGTCTCTACTCTTTGATTTACCATGTCTTCCTAAATTTGATCCCTTGCCCCCATTATTTAGTTTAAAATCCACTCTACTTCCCTAGATGGGTGGCGGCTCACTCGAATACTTGTCTTAGCACTGTTCAGGTGCAGACCGTCCCAAAAGTACAGCCTCCACTTGCCCCAGTACTTGTGCCAATGCCCCACAAACCAGAACCCATCCCTCCCATACCAGCCTTTGAGCCATACATTCACCTGTATCCTGTTGCAAAACCTGTGGAAGCATGCTGTGGCTCTCCTAACAAGTACAGACCTCTGAGAAATGTCCAAGGTGTTATTTTGCCTGTAAAAATACTTGTTCTTTGTAAGTTAGTCTTCTCATTAAAGAAGTTACTGTAATTTACCATTTACAAGTACTGTACTGTGTTCAAGTCTTGGACCGAAAATTGACGTTTATTTTCTTTTGTTGACAGGTAATGCATTATTTAGGACAATACATAATAGCTAAGCAGTTGTATGATGAAAAACAGCAACATATAGTTCATTGTTCCGATGATCTGCTGAGTCACTTGTTTGGAGTACAAAGCTTTTCAATTAAAGAGCCACGGTAAAGTAAATTTTGAAGACAAAAATTTCAAAATGTGTTGTGAATATGGTGCAAGAGGTTTAAAAGACTTTGTAGGTTCATTGTCATTTAAGCTAAGTTATGCACACCTGCAATTGACAAACTTAGAAGGCACAGTAAATTTTGTAGAAGTAACAGTCATGAGGTGTTTAAATTTGTAAAGATTCAATAGTGTAGGTGCAGGGCTGCTAAAGGAGACAAGATTTAAAAAAATTGAGCTAGGCCTTTGAAGATTAAATCAGGAAGCACATTTCCACAGAACATAGCAGAAATGATGGAGTTCTTACACCCCTGACCCAAAAAGCAAAATAAGCTACCACCAGTGTTAAGGCATTTGAAATTGACTGAAATTGACAAATTTTTATTAGATATGCATATGTTCAAATATAGATAAGTAAAGTTGAGATGCAGATTAGCCTTGATCCATTGAATGGCAAGCAGAGTGTTAAAAGGCCACCTCCTTTTTCTCTAGCTAGGGCAATGGTTCACAATTTCCACCTGTTGTCTGCATTATGTTGCCTCTGTCAATGGTACTTGTTGGGCATTAACTATGATTTAACAGCATAAAGGAGCAATTCCTTTTAATTTTATGATACTGCATGCCCAATTATAAATTATATTTTAAATCTAATTCTGCAGCAATTGCGTGCATTGCTGCTTTAGAAATGTGCTGCTTTAGAAATGTGCTGTTTGTTTGGCTTTTTAAAGTTCTGCCAGTACTTGTATGTTAAAAGTATCCTAACAACATATTAGTCATAGTACTAGACAAGTGATCAAAGCAGCAGTTATTAACCTGTTTCATATCTGCTTTTCTCCTGCCTTCAGTTATACAAAATGAAGGATCTTTCATAAGCAATGATATATTTAAATAAGATTTTGTTTGCTACACCAGTATTTAAGTACTAAAATGCAATCATAAAAATACGTGGTAGTTTGCATAGAAAATGCACTCATTATGTAAGAGAAAATGCCGGAAAATCTCAGCAGATCTTGCATCTGTAGGGAGAGAAAAGAGCTGACATTTTGAGTCCAGACGACCCTTTGCCAAAGCTAAAAGGCATAGAAAGTGGGAGATATTTATACTGTAGGGTGAGGGAATGAAGGACGAGTCATAGCCACAGAAGCCAGTGGAAAAGACTGCTAATGGCTGTCCATAGAGAGAATAAAGGGTGTGAATGGCCAAACGGCAGAGAAGCTAAAATGAAGCTGTTGGGGGGCGGGGCATGCGGCATTTCCCCCCCCCCCCACTCCTGTTCCTAATTTGTACAATATAATAGATGTTCTCCCTACTGTTTCCCAGCTCAGTTGCTTCACTCTAGGTTAGAAAGTACAGAAATTTGTTATCGATCAATTTCTTTTTCCAAATCAGGAATTCTCTCCTTCAGGGAAGATTAACCACTCCTAGAATAAAACAGTACCATCAGGCAAGAACCAAATTTGGTACTAGCAATAAATTTTTTTACTTGTTCTTTGGAATGTGAGCTTTGCTGGCAAGGCCAGTATTTATTGTCCATCCCATATTGTCCTTGAGGAGGTGGTGGTGAGCTGATTTCACAAACCACTGCCATTCTTGTGTAGGTGCATGCAGAGTGCTCTATTGCAATAATATCTCTCGAAGAGAGCAGCCTCTTAAGAATAGCATAGTGAAAAGTTTAAAGTCAAGTTGGTCAACTAGCTTGTTAACCCCAATTTATAAGTTATAGTATATAATGTATAAACTGTACTTCTTTATTTTATAGGACGTTGTATGCCATGCTGTCAAAGAATTTGACATCTGTGAACCATGAAGGTAGGTTGTTTCAATTGCACTCATGTTTCTTTATTAGTTACTTGATGTAGTATGTTGATTTAAGGGGAAATTCAGGAGGAAATATCTACTTATTTATGGACATCAGAAAATGTAAGTTCATCACTGGATTACACTTTTTCTAACTAATTCCACCTTAAATATGGAGCATTGTTTCTTGAAGTATATATGTGCTTTTAAGGCCAAAAATTATTGTGATGCATTGCATATTGAGGCACCAAGGAGCTGATCATTCTGTCTACATGCTGTTCTGTAACCAATCCTGTAGAGCAAATGGTTTGCACTTCTCTGAATTATGTAGATTAGGGTCTACATTACTTCCATCCATAACTGGGAATGACACTAGACATCCAGAAAGATCAGTAAGAAAATGGATGGGCAGTGAAGGATGTATTGTGCCCTCAGTGTTATTCTTTTCAACAAATCCCTTTGAAGATGCACTAGTTGTGTATCTTTAGCATCCTAGGATGTGTTGTGAAGGATGTGCATAGCTGCCTTCAACGACTTGTTTGATCACCGAGCAGGTGCTTGTTACTGGTGATGATATTGAAATCTCGACTACTGATTTTTCTTTTCCTAATGCCAAGTTCTTGCTAATTCTGAATGGCCTTAAGAACCAAAAGGGTGTTTAAAAGAGCTGGGAGATAAGAATTTAGGTTTGAGTTGGGATTGAAGGTTATCAAAAGTTTAGATTAGCTGAATAATGGGATTTAAAAAAAATTCATTTAAGGGATGTATGTGGGTGTTGGCTAGGCCAACATTTGTTACCCATTTCCTAATTGCCTTTGTGACGGTGCTGGTGAGCTGCTTTTGAACCGTTGCTGTCCCTGTGGAGTAGGTACATGCACAGTGCTGTTAGGAAGGGCATTCCAGGATTTTGACACAGCGAAAGAGAAGAAACGGCGACATATTTCCAAGTCAGAATGGTGAATGACTTGAGGAGCAACTTCCAGGTGATGGTGTTCCCATGTGTCCGCTGCCCTTGTCTTTTTAGAAAGGTCTTGGGTTTGGAAGGTGTTGCCTAAGGAGCCTTGGTGAGTGGTGCAGTGAATCTCTGCAGGAATACACTGCTGCACTGTTTGCTGGTGGTGGACAGAATGACTGTTTGTGGATGGGGTGTCAATCAAGCAGACTGCTTTGTCCTGGATGGTGTTGAGCTTCTTCTGTGTTGGAACTGCACTCATCCAGGCAAATGGAGAGTATTCCATCACACTGCTAATTTGTGCCTTGTACGTAGTGAACAGGCTTCAGGAGTCATCAGGTGAGTTACTCACCGCAGGATTCCTAGCTTCTGACCTGCTCTTTTAGCCACAGTATCTATGTGACTAGTCCAGTTCATTATCTGACCAATGATAACCCCCAGGATGTTGAGAGTGGGAGATTCACAATGGTAATGCCATTGAATGTCATGGGGCAATGGTTAGATCCTTTCTTGTTGGAGAATGGTAGTTGAGTGATGTGAATGTTACTTGCCACTTGTCAGCCCATGCTTGGATATTGTCCATGTCTTGCTGCATTCAGGCATCGACTGCTTCAGTATCTGAGGAGTTGTCAATGGTGAGAATGAGGTCAAGTATGTTTTTCCCTCTTATTGGTTCTCTCACCACCTTCCACAGACCTAGTCAGCAGCTATGTGCTTTAGGGGCAGGTTGGTGGTGGTGCTACTGTGCCAGTCATGGTGAGGAACATTGAAAGTCCCTCACTCAGTGCTCCCTTCAATTGGTTACAACTGCTAGGTAGACTATCCAGTTTTGTTCCTTTTTTATTGACTTTGTGGCATTTGATACAACTGAGTGACTTGTTTGGCCATTTCAGAGGGCATTTAAGAGTTAACCACATTGCTGTGGTCCAGAGTCAAATGTAGGCCAGACCAGGTAAGGACAACAGGTTTCCTTTCCTAAAGAGAATTAGTGATCCCGATGGTTTTTTTAAATTACACTCTCAACAATTGTTTCATGGTCATTGTTAAACTTTTAATTCCAGTTTTTTTTTAATAGCACGGCACCATCTGCCGTGGTGTGATTCGAACCCTAGGTCTCTGGATTACTCATCAACTTCGCCACCGCCTCCCCTATCTGGTTTATATATCTGTCAGACTATGGCCACAGTCTTTTTGGTTAATTGGATGTCTGAAATGGTTGGAGACCAGCCACTGTGTTCCAATATCCAAATCAGGCTACTGAGAAATCTACATGCACAAAATTTCTGCTTGCAATTTACACAAGAGTTTATGCAGATTGACAGACTTGGGGACTCCTAAATGTGCACATGGTACTGTTCAAGTTTGTCCTTAAAAAAACTACTTACTAGAGCACTAGTAATTTTCCACTTTTTGTCGCTGTGGAACCACCCGACCTGTAAAGACATTGGTTTACATGATTATTTGATGCAGAGTTGGGGGAAAAAAAGCTCCAACCTACCGGGATTATACCCCTTCCTCCAGATTCCATTTGTGGTGCACCACAACCCTGCACTGCAATGCTGCACATTTCCCTGGTACCAGATATAATTACTAAGTTGGCTACATAATATTAACTGTAATCCAATCTTTATCAACAGCATCTTTTCAGCTCTAAAAGAGACATTTTCCTAAAAGGAAGGTAGTCCCTAGTTGGTCATTTAAAGAGCTCCTCTCACTGAAAAAGAGCACATATACCTGGTGCTGCTTAGACGTGGCTTTAATAATGATCACAGCCTAGATATTCTTTACTCCTTCGTGGTATCATCATTTAATGTGTAAAGAATTAGTTACAGCCTCCTCAGCTTAGTTGTGTGAGGCATTGATGCATAGATATGTGTGTATTTCTCTGTATTCACCATCGAATCAACACCAGTTTGGGTCCAAGCTTTTTATCAGTAATGTAACTGATTTTCAACATTAGTATGGTGAAAGGCCCGGCACAGAGCAGCTTGTAACATAACAGGCACCTTGATGATCTGAATACTCAGTCTATTGTGAGGTACCAAGCTTGCTAACTACCAACTACTAATTGCAAGTCCTTATGAGAGACTTTGGCCTATAGGAATACTCAGTGATATTTGATGTGACTGGCCAAAACACACTTATTTGCTGCATTTGTTCCCCATTTTTTGCTAAATGTCAATCCTTAACCGTGTGAAATAGAATCCCTACAGTGCAGAAGGAGGCCATTCGTCCCATCGAGTCTGCACCGACCACAATCCCACCCAGGCCCTATTCCCATCACACCTCATGTTTACTCTGCTAATCCCTTGACACTAGGGTCAATTTTAGCATGGCTAATTAACCTACCCCACACATCTTTGGACTGTGGGAGGAAACCTGCGCAGACATGAGGAGAATGTGCAAACTCCACACAGAGTGACCCAAGCTGGGGTCCCTGGTGCTGAGGCAGCAGTGCTAACCACTGTGCTGCCCCACTTCTGGTCCTTCTATCACGTTCTTGAGAACATGATTTTGAAGGAGAACTGAATGCATTTTACCTGTCACATGCTTGCACTGACGTTTTGCTGTCATTGAAAACGACCAAAATACTCTTCCTCTTTTTCAGCATCTCCTATCTGTCTCCTGCAGATTATGCTGAAACTTTCTAATCTGATCTTGTTTAGTACGATACATAACTCACTTGGAACACTCTTTGAAAGTGCAACAACAAATTATATTCACAGTGGTTTTAATGTAATAAAGTACCAAGATGGTTCATGGGGCATTATAAAACAAAGTTAATACTTTCGAGCCACAGAAGATTACAGGGTAGATGGTTTTAAGGAGTGTCATGAGGAGGAAAAAGAAGTGACGAGGTTTGGATAAGAAATTCCACAGCTACGGCCCAGACATCTGATGGCATGGCCAACAGTGGAGCATTTAAAATCTAGAATCTTCACAAGATCAAAAGTAGAGTGTAAATTCCTATTCGCTCTACTTTCCCTTCTTCCTTATGCCTTATCATTGAAGTAGTGAATAGTCATGCAAGGTTTATATTCCACTCTGTCAAATCTGGCACTATACTTTGATTCTGTTGTACCAACCATATTGCTATTTCTTGTCAATGCCTTCCCCAACCACTTTATGAATCACTATATCTGTAGCAACTGTCTGTACTTGTGCCTCCTGCATACCAATGTTAGAGGTAATTAACACAATTTAATTGGAAATGCTCAGCTGCTGTCTTCCTACCTTTCCAGAACTTGGAAATCAAACTTCTGCAAAATTTCCATTCCACCTTTTTCCTGATTGAACTGTTGCCACTTTTACAAAGAGCAAGCAGATCTTTCTGATTTTATTTCAATTTGCATTAGTTGGTGGTACAGTCACTTCTAAATCACAAGGTTCTGCATCAAATTTTAATCCAGGATTTGAGCATTTCATCCCTGTGGACTCTCCAATGCTGCTTTGAAAAACAACATTGTTAGGTGCCAACCGCTAGATGTTAAATTAAAATCTTGTCATATTGTGACAACAATTTTAGGTAGACTTAGAAAAGCAAGATGGCACCTTTTATAGAGCAGAAAGCTTTTTGCGTATGTTCTGATCAACATCTATTCCTCAACCAACACTGTAAGAGACAGATTAAACGATTCATTCCATTGTTTTTGGAATGTTGTTGCTATGCTTACCGTGCTTACCTATATAGCAACAATGCATTTATAACTAATTCGTTTTTATAACTCACTACTTCTTGAGATGTGGTGAGCTCCAAAAGTAAGTCTTTCTTTTCACTCCAATTCTAGCCAATTTCCCATTATGTTTAGGAAAGTATTAGAGCATAAGAACATAAGAAATGGGAGCAGGAGTAGGCCATCTAGCCCCTCGAGCCTGCCCCGCCATTCAATAAGATCATGGGTGATCTGATAGTGGTTTAGTTCCACTTACCCGCCCGCTCCCCATAACCCTTAATTCCCTTATTGATCAGAAATCTATCTACCTGTGACTTAAACATATTTAATGAGGTAGCCTCCACTGCTTCAATGGGCAGAGAATTCCAGAGATTCACTACCCTCTGGGAGAAGAAGTTCCTCCTCAACTCTGTTCTAAACTGACTCCCCCTTATTTTGAGGCTGTGTCCTCTTGTTTTCTTTCTAAGTGGAAAGAATCTCTCTACCTCTACCCTGTCTAGCCCCTTCATTATCTTATATGTCTCTATTAGATCTCCCCTCAGCCTTCTAAACTCCAACGAGTACAGGCCCAATCTACTCAATCCCTCCTCATAAGCTAACCCTCTCATCTCCAGTATCAACCTGGTGAACCTTCTCTGTACTCCCTCCAAGGCCAATATATCCTTCCGCAAATAATATTACTTCCATTGTTTCAATCTTTTTAACTGGTGAGACCCACATCAATGCTTGTCTTGTTTTATGGATCCACTGATGTGCGGACTCACAGGTCCACTAGCCTCAACAATCTCTCTGATTTATCTTAAATGCGTGCTCCAATCTTTGTTTCTGTCCTGGACCCCTTAAGTCACTTGCTTCCCCTCTAATTATTGTCATAATGTCCTTGTGCTGCAGCATGCTAATATTATGAAAACTTCTATTAACCTCCAGATTACACTTACTTTGAAAATTCTGGTCTAATTCTAATTTTGGAAAAAAACCCTTTGTATTAAGTAAGCATTCTTCTACTTTTAACAATTGCAAGCACGTGTTGAGAAGTTTTTCTGTGTGATGTAGATTCTATAAATGATCTCAATCTTGGAAAGATTACCAACCAGCTTGGGGGTGAAGATTGTCTTGTGGTAAGATTTTCTTGATTTGTTGAAAGCTGTGGGCATATTTCCCAGTAACAGTATATTGTTGATACAGTATTGGTTCCAATGCAATTTTTATGTACTTGTAAGTTTTGAAGACTAGCATTAACTTTTCATCCTGAAGTAAAATAAGTTAAAAAGACTTGATTCCACCATAGTTCATGAGACCTAATGTCTATCTGTGTACTACGTTTAAATTATCCTGCTAAAACTCTGTAAAATAAATCAGTGATTTCTAATTTAAGCTTAAAAGTGATAAAACTTGCCACAGAGTTCAACATGGTAGTCTACTATTTTATCATGTATTGTACTAATAAGCATTGTTTCCCACTTTTTAGACAGTAATGCCAAATGAAGGGAACGCATGTACATCGTGCAATATTTCCTATTCTCCTGCTGCAGGTAGAAGATCCAACTGCAGTGACTCTGGTAAGTACATTGTGGCTATCTGTACGTAAGATGAAACAGTGGACTTCTTGAATTACTTGTCTATATGGTATTAGCTAACCTCACGATGATACTGATGATGTAACAGCAGCTGTTGGCTTTTCAGATCTGGTTTCGTTCACACTGCTTGCCGGGAGTATGACCAGCAATTCCTACTGTCTGCTAAACACTCCCTTCGTAGTTTTCATTATCTCCTTAAATATGTTCTTTCCTTTGATCTCTCCATTGTCTCAACCAGTCTCTCTAACAGAATTGATTAATTTAATCTCTACTTTAGCTTTTAGAATTTAGAAGAAAAGTGAACTCACTCAGTCCATACTTTACCAATGACACCCTTCATTCACACATTGCATATCTTCTCCTCTTGAATCAGAATAACCCATTCAAAGCTATTCCTGTCCTGTAACCATCCGCACTAAATTACCTTAGGTATACACCTCTTTTGAAGTATTACTAGGCTCATTACCATATCAAGCCCACAGTTTAGATCTCAGTCGCTCGGTCCCTTGCTTTAATTACCACTCTCATACCCCAACAGTTTAAAACATGACCAGAATATTATCAATAGAAAAGTATTACAATTTAATTTATTGGATTTTCCTGACAGGTTTTCTTGACATGACATACATTTTGTATCCCAAAGAAGGGCAAAGATGTATTTTCCATGTGTTTGCATTTCATTTGAAATCCATAAAATATGGCCCAAAAAACTAGGTTGGGCACTGTTGCATCATTAGAGCACCATCTATGACACTGTACCTGACCATTGCTCTTTTGTGCAGTTTAACTGTGTCAAAGTTGTTGAACAAAGTACTCTTAAAGGTGAAGGTGGCAACTAAGGCAAAGCAGATAGAGCAGCATCTTGCTATGAATGCTTTGCGCTTGGTAGGTTTCTCAGGGGATCAGCAGTCAGTAATGCAGTGTAAAGTCACACACCCAGTACAGCTTCTTCCGAGTGTGAGCAGTGCAGATTAATGGACAATCTATGTCACTTCCTGCTTAATTGTTCCCGTTATGACAATCTTTCTTTAACAGGCACCACCTGGCTTGTAACTAATTGTAAACATTTATTTTTATAAATCGTGGTTAATGTGGAAGGACCCGCTGTCCACATAAGAATATTATGTCATTATTGCTCCACACAGTGGACACACCCACTGGATTATTGCTGTGGATACACTTAAAAGCTTGATGTGTGAAATTTATATTTTAGATAACGATGTCTCATCTGACGAACAATTTTACAATAGACGGCGAAAACGACATCGATCGGATAGCATTTCCCTCCATTGGGATGATTTATCTTTGTGTTTAATAAGCAAATTGCGTCGTGAACATGGAAACAGTGAATCATCAGATTCTCCCAGTCATCTGGTACGTAAAGCATAAAAAAATTTATCAGATCATCTTTAAGATGAAATTGCTTTTTCCTGTATGAAAGCAGTATCTATTTGATTCTCTTGCTATGTGACATAATTAATACTGTACTTAAATTGCTAAGAATACACAAGTAAAAAGCAAAACACTGCAGATAGTGGAAATCTGAAACATAAACTGAAGATTATCAAAACATTGTCTGCATCAATGAAAGGAACCAGCAAGTGAAGCGCACACATTTTGAAGAATAAAAATGTAGAGAGCCTTGCTGAGCATTGATGTGGAGATGCCAGCGTTGGAATGGGGTGGGCATAGTAAGAAGTCTTACAACACCAGGTTAAAGTCCAACAGGTTTATTTGGTAGCATGAGCTTTCGGAGTGCTGCCCCTTCATCGGGTGAGTCGAGAGTTGGGTTCACAAACAATTGCTGAGCATTGTCAACATATTCTCATTTTTTTTACAGATCTTTGCTCCCTGTAGTATTTGAACTTGATGCACTTGTGTAGTTCTTGAGCCTTCACATCATTTGCCTTCCTCACAAAATAAAGTAACTTCACAAAAGCCATGTAAACCTTTTAAAATAAAAATGTTGAAGGCAGGTGGAATCAAACTACGTTGATGGAAATATAGTACAGTATATTTTGGAGATTTCTAAAAACAAATTTTTGTGAGATGTGGGTATTGCTGACCACGCTAGCATTTATTGCCATTGAGAAGCTGCCTCCTTGAACTACTGCTATCCATGTTGTGTAGGTACACCCACACTGCTTTTAGGATTTTGACCTAGTGACAGTTAAAGAATGGTGATATATTTCCAAGTCAGCATGGTGAGTGGCTTGGAGGGGAAGAGGTCTCAGGTTTGGAAGGTATTGTCTAAGGAGCCATTTGGCCCATCGAGTCTATTTCTCCGTTCAATTAGATCATAACTGATCTGATATAATCCTCAATTCCATTTCCTGCCTTATCCCCATAACTCTTGATTGCCATACTGATTAAAAATCTGTCTATCTTAGCCTTGAACATACTCAATGATCCAGCCTCACAGTGAAGAATTCCATAGATTCACTACCACCTGAGAGACAAAATTCCTCCTTGCGTTGGTCTTAAATGGGCGACTCCTCACTTTTAGATTATGCCTTTTGGTCCTAGACGCTATCCCAAGGGGAAGCAACCTCTCGGCACTTAACTATCAAGCCCCTGAGAATGCTGTGTGTCTCAATAAGATCACCTCTCATTCTTTTAAACTGTAATGATTACAAGCCCAACCTACGCAACCTCTCGTCATAAGAAAATCCCTCCATACCGAGGATCAACCAGTGAATCTTCTCTAGACTGCCTCGAATGTCAGTATATCTTTCCTTTGATAAGGGGACCAAAACTGTTCAGTGTGATGTTGAGCAAGACCTCCCTATTTTGAAATGATTCCAACATTCCTTTTGCCACCCTATTACCTGCTGAACTTGCATTCTGGCTTTTTGTGATTTATGTACAAATCTTGCTGAAGCTTGTTGTAAATGCCTTTGCCCTTTTCACTGATATGCTTGGCTCCCACATCATTAAGGATGGACTTATTTGTGGAGCATCCTCTTGTTTCTTGTTTAATTGCCCATCACCATTCACTGCTATATGTAGCAGGACTGCAGAGCTTAGATCTCATCTGTTGGCTGTGGATCACTTGGTTCCATATGTTGCATGTGGATTTTGCTGTTTGACATGCAAGTAGTCTCTTGTGCTGTATCTTCACCAGATGAACACCTCATTTTTAGGTATGTCTGCTGCTCCTTGCACATTTGATTGAATCGGGGTTGATCCCTCGACTTGATGGTAATGGTAAGTTGGGGACATAGTAGGCCCACAGCACCTCACGGACGCCAAGTTTAGCATTGTGGTATTGCAACACAACGCAGTACAGTCAAGCACTCAATATCGTTTGAGATTTATCTGCATTTATTTTCAAACAGCTAGATTATGCTCTGCTTTGTGAATCCTTATATTTAGATAGTGTGTTTTGTCTTTGCTTTTCCTATGGACTCTAATTTGTCTGCTTTCCTGTTTAGGATATTCATGTGGGTACAGAAGGTGAAGACTCCAGTGATAAATTCAGCGTTGAGTTTGAAGTTGAATCTGTCCACTCTGAAGATTATAGTGATTTCAGTGAGGATTCACAAGACCGAAGTGACGAAGAGGCAAGCTTCAAACAACAAATTATTTCATTCTCTAAATGCTTTGATTTAAAAGATACTAAGGGTAACTTTTTTGCAGATTTATGAAGTTGCCATTTTTGAAGCTGCGGACAGTGACGAGGGCACCTTTATTGAAGAAATTGATCCAGAAATATCTGAAGCTGTAAGTTAGTCTTTTTTGGAGTTTGGGTTGGCTGGTTATTGCAATGTTGTTTTCCCTACATTGGTCACACTCCTCTTCCTCCTACATCCACACACCATAACCCCTGCCAACAGTTTTTTAGAAAGCCCCTGCGGCGGCGACACAGTGACTTTAACAGGTTACTGATTTGAGTCTGATCACAGCTGTCATTGAGTGGAAGCTAAATGTTTTCTGCCCAAATTAAGTAACTTTCTTTGTTACCGAACCATCTGGGCAGCAGATCATCTACAAAACGTTGCAGTACAATAATCCAATTATCTTTATTTTTATCTCCCTGCATACTGCACTTCAGCAGCAGAGATCACCAGCTAAATTGCCCATCACCATTCACTGCTATATGTAGCAGGACTGCAGAGCTTAGATCACCAACGGGTTAGGTTGATTGGCCAGGTTAAAAATTGCCCCTTAGAGTCCTGAGATGCGTAGGTTAGAGGGATTAGCGGGTAAATATGTGGGGGTAGGGCATGGGTGGGATTGTGGTCGGTGCAGACTCGATGGGCCGAATGGCCTCCTTCTGCACTGTAGGGTTTCTATGATTTCTATGAAATAGCAATAGCTAGTCTGCTGCATTGTCTCAGTAATTAAGTAATGCTACCCATTACCTTTGTTTGTTTGTACTTCAAACAATAGATTTACAGCAATAAAATTCATTTGCAGGATTATTGGAAGTGTTCTAATTGTGAAGAGCTGAATCCTCCACTGCCGCGACACTGTCATCGATGCTGGTCTGTCCGCCAGGATTGGCTGCCGGATAAACCTAAAATTCAGCAGTCTGACAAAGAGCAGGATGATGGTATTGATGTTCCTGATTGCAAAAAGCCCCCACTTGAGCCAAAGGAATCAAACTGTTCAGATTTGATCAGCGAGGCTTCTCATTGTTCAGAGTCACAAGAAACTGAGTGCTCGCAACCTTCTACATCTGGTAGCTTCAACAGTCAGGAAACTGATAAAGAAAGTGCAGACAAGGGAGAGAAAGGCGAGTTGAACACTGTGGGACCTCTGGAAGCTTGTGTTATATGTCAGGCACGGCCAAAGAATGGTTGTATTGTTCATGGTAGGACTGGCCATCTTCTCGCTTGTTACACTTGTGCAAAGAAGCTGAAAAAAAGAAACAAGCCGTGTCCTTTGTGCAGAGAGCCAATTCAACTTGTTGTGTTGACTTACTTTAGTTAAATGTGTTTATTTATATTTAATTTTGTTTTAGTTATTCATAAGTTGGATTTGCAAAAAAAATGGCAATTTAGGATGACTACCGTTTTAAGTAGTACTCCATATGAACATTTTGGCTTTACAATCATAATGGTAACTTATTTTGCCATTAACATGATCAGAAAATGTGGTACATTTTTGAGTTAATTAAAGATTACTCTCTAACTAAATTGTTCTTTGCATTAAGGAATCTACTTGATTTTAAAACAGATTTTCAGAATTAACTTGTCCAATTTGTGCTTGAATGTCATTATAAGAACTTTCTGCAAAATACAATTTATCCATCAATAGGATAAAATGTACTGGTAATTTCCTCAGAAAAAACACCATACTACACTACAATTTAACCAAGAGAGATGTTCATAATTGTACACCACAAAATGAGATGTTAGTAGAATCAAAGAATGTGAACCATGCTTTGCTGGAAGGACTGTGTGTTGGAAGTAGATGAGTCTTCTCTTGGCTCACTTTTGCACATTGACTAGTTGTTTTCACTGCTGATTTGTTGAATGACTGAACATTGCCGCTGTGGGAATTGCCTGCTATCAAGACAGCAAAGGGAAAACAAAACAGAGGAGTCTTTGCCACTGTAAGAATTGCCTGGTACCAAGACAGCAAAGGGAGAAAAAAGAACTGCGTGCTACCGAGACAGCGAAGGGAAAATAAAACAGAGGAGTTTTTGCCACTGTGAGAATTGTCTGGTACCAAGACAGCAAGGGGGCGGGGGGGGGTCTGCAATCCAGGCCGTGTCCAGATAAATAACTTTTTTCTGCCCTTTACTCCAAAAAGTTTGTATTTCTTAGGAACTGTTGCACAAAATAATTTTATTTAAATCAAATAGCTGTTTTTATTATAAATGGGAACTTGTCGGAGCTGATGTAGTTAGATTGGTTTTGCTCATACCAATTCCCTTGTGATGCCTATTGACCAATCACTTGCATAAACTGTATATATTACAATATTTATGATGATAAAATCCAGATATATGTGTAATATCTTTGAGCTCCTGAATGTTTGTAAGGTTAGTGTGCAATTTTGTGACAGGGGAATCAAGATTTTATGCCTGCTCTGACTGAAATAACATTTTTAGCTAGTTCCTACCCTTGACCCTCATGAAAAATTGGCTGTGATTTCTGATACCCAACATCCAAATGTGTATTTTACAACAAGCTTGCTCTTGGCTCCTGATTAAATAATCTTCCAAAACTGGTTATTCAGCTTGTTGAGTGAAAAATGGCAAGGTACCAGAGAGCAAAGTATCCGAGTAGCAGTCAGTGGCTTGGGGAGAAAAAATAGTTCGGTTTTGGAGAGGGGTGGGTGGTGGCCGGGAGGTAGAAACTAAAGTACGCCAACTCCCAAACTGTAGCCATGTAGAAACATTTGTTCTGATCCAGAATTACTCGGTCACAATTGCACAATTTCCTTCATTACAAAACATTGCGTGACTTTGTGTTTCATTGAGGCCAACCAGTACATGTTGATTTATTGATTTTTATTTCACTTGTCAAAAGTACAAAACATAAAAACTACCATTAACAGTAGACAAAAAGCATTTACATAGCCCGTCAAAAATGTTTGAATCTCATTGATTAGGTGTAAAGGCTCAATGACGGCTGGAGAATTCACAGGTTCATGCCTACGAAGTCTTTAATGAGAAATTTGTTGATCTTGGTTGTGATGAGCAGGCTGTGGTCAGAGCATCATCTGCCTTGGGAGAGAGGGACATGTTGTCTGTCCCTTATTTGCATTGATAGGGACTGTTTGAGCAATAAGATGTGGACATTTTGGAGCAACTTGACAAGTGAATACTTTTGTTGTTTTGAATATTGTAGAAACGTTTCTGTCAGAGTGCTGTTTTCTAGTGCTTTGAATCTCCCATTTCCTACGGGCTTAGATCGCACAATCGACAGTAGAAACGGAAATGCTGGGTGGGGGAAATTTGTAAAACGGGCACTTGTAGCTGTGAGTTGTGCCTACCAGGCAACCAAGTAGTTCCGGTGGCCAGCAAGCAAAACATTTATCTGTGACCGGACAGTGGCTGCCTGTGTTTCTAATGCAGTGTATTCACTGGTGGCTCTTGAGGTTTTTTTTTGGAGGGGGCATGATTCTGGTGGTAAAAGTATTTAACAAAGTAATGCAGCTTAAAAGAAAATCTTGCCTTTGAGTATTTTAGACTTTTATATGAAGGAATGTTATGATACGGAGAGTGTGAGCAGAGTGCTGTCCCTCGCTATCTCTATTTTTGACCTCTTTTCCCCCTCCACCGCCCTCTCTCTCTGTCCATATTGTTTTCTTTGTAACTGCTATTGCAGCTTTGTGATGGAAGTTCTTAACAAAAATAGGGTTTGTGGTTATTGCCATAATGCTTACTTGAATAAAAACATCACTGTGTATGATAGAACATGTATTAAGTTTCTAAGCTATATTCAATAAAAATATATTTAATATAAAAACAATTGGATTCATAAGGAAGGTTCTGTTTTAAGTTGTTTTCAAATTTCTATGTAGTTGCATTGCGTAAACTGATTTTGATGGAGAAAAGAACTGCTTGATTTATTTTACTTAAGTATTTGAATCAAGCCAGAAATTGCTAGAGAGAGCCTGATTGGACTTAACTTCGATGCGTTTTGTTTTTTTAAATTGTTTGCATTATTGTTGAAAGTGCAAGTCAGTGAAGGCAACAGGACATCTGGAACCTTAGTGAACAAAGTATATCTCGCCCAATAAGCTTAACTGATTAAGAATAGAGAAAGGAGGGCAAATTGAAGTAACGGCATTGAGGGTTGTCGGGCTGTATATATGCAAACATACAAATTAGGAGCAGAAGTAGGCCATTCAGCCCCTCCAAGCCTGTTCCATCATTCGTTATGGCTGATTTGTTTGCATTTCCAGTTCCCTATTCCAATTTACCCCTGATAACTTTAGATTCTTGTTAGGCAACAGAATCACTCTACCTCTGACGTTAAAAATATTCAATAACCTCTGAGGTAGGGGGTCCCAAAGTTACACAACCATGTCCTAAATTACGACCCCTGCTTTTAAAACCATGCTCCCTCGTATCTTTTTTGGAGATGGTCCAAATTCACTCCTCCTAGTGGTTATAGGATGCAAGTCATCTCATGTCACCCTGCCTCCACACCCCCCTGCCTCCACACCCCCCCACCCCACACACTACTTTTGCAACAACCCCTGCTTCATGGATCATAAACTCCAGGTTTACATTCCATCACAAACAAATGCACATGTCCTTCCAACTACACAGAACCCATAAGTAGTCAATATGTCTTAAGCCCACACCAAAACTACTAATCAACACTTCCCATCATAATATCAGATACATTTAACATAAGCTGTCATCCTAAATTCACACTGTTTTAGCCATTCCTTCAAATTGCTTTGAAAAAACACCTGCCTAATTATATTTTGCCAATTAAGACAGCTTCAGCTCAACGCAAAAGCTCTGTCATAAAACAAAAAAAAGTTGATTTATTCACAAATATGTTTCCCCAACTATCTTTACTGTTAATCTCCCTACTACAAGTTTTGAACTGTGGTTAGAGGGGCAGTGGCATATCGCTGGACTATTAATCCAGACACTCAGCTAATGTTCTGGGGATCCGGGTTCAAATCCCACCACGGCAGATGGTGGAATTTGATTTCAATAAAAAACATCTGGAATTTAAGAATCTACTGATGACCATGAAACCATTATCAGTTGTCGGAAAAATCTAATCTCATTCACTAGTGTCCTTTTAAGGAAGGAAATCTGCCATCCTTAGCTGATCTGGTCTACATATGACTCCAGAGCCACAGCAATGTGGTTAACTCTCAACTGCCCTTGCAACTAGAGATGTGCAATAAATGCTGGCCAGCCAGCGCCACCCACGACCCAGGAATGAATTTTTTAAAAAACTCCATAGATATTACAGATTCTAAAAATTAGTAGAATTCTTAATCTTATCTGATGGACCCAGATGCAACATTTTCTAATACCAAGCCTGAGTGAAGAAATCTTCCTTGTTTTAGCCTGTACTACTTCATCATCACTTCTATACTTCAAGTATTTTCTTCCATTGTAGCAGCAATACGAATAGCAGTCTAGCCCTCATCATTTGAGCTGACAGAAAATGGGCAAAGTAATTCTCATCCAACCTTCTAAGAAGTTGCAAACATTGGGACGGTAATTCTTCATATTCTTGATGTTCAGTTCTCTGAGGATTGAAACTAAGGAATTTATAATACTTGTAATTCCATTTTCAAAATCTGGACAAAGCTGATAGGGAGAAACTTCCCACCCGTGAAAGGATCAAGAGCGTGAGGACATAAATTTCTAATGCAATCAGCAAAATAAACAAAAGTGACGTGAGGAAAAACTTTTTCACACAGCGAGTGGTTCAGGTTTGCAGTGGTTCAGGTTTGGAATGCATTGCCTGCGTACCGAATGAAGATGTTCCACAAAGCAGCCACCCAGTCTGCATTTGCTCTTCCCACTCCCTTAATGAAGGGAGGAAACAACATTGTGACCAGCGAGTACAGTATAAAGATGTATATTATACATTTGGGAAGGAAAGGGGGGTGGAAAATCCCACCCTAAACCAGCCAATCTATGATCAAAATTAAATGGATAACGAACGGTGACTTAATTGATGCAATTGAGGAAAACAAGTGACATGGAAAGGAGAGTGCTCTGTTCACCTCTGCTTCATAATGGCAATCAAGAAGGCAATTTATTGTCATGGTCCATGCTTGGTCAAGATAGGTGGGATAGGTTAGATTTGTGGTTGAGGAGAGCAAAAGGGATTTGAGATGGAACATATGGAATAGTTACTCATTGGCAGCATTAACACCATGGCAGCTAGTGGAATTTGAGTTCAGTTAATCTCAAGTATGAAACTAGTCTCGGTGAAGGTGAGTGAAACTGTCATCGCTTGTTGCAAAAACCCATCTGGTTCACTGATGCCCTTCAGGGAAGGAAATCTGCTGTTCTTGCCTGGTCTGGCTGTCATGTGACTCCAGACCCACAGCAATGTGGTTGACTTTTAACTGCTCTCTGAAGTGGCCCAGAAAGCCTATTAGTTGTATTCAGGAAGATGGTTCACCACCACTTTCTCAAGGAGACTTAGATATGGGCGACAAATGCTAATCTTAACAGTGACGTCCATGTCCCATCAGAGAATAAAGAAAAAACCTGCAACTACTGCTTGTGTGAAGCCTCAACACCAATGAGGATAAGTTGAACTAAATATCTTGGTTCCACTATATGATTGGTTTCTTTATTATTAAGCATGCTGCCTTACAAGATGATAATTAAATACACCACAGAATATCAAAAGCCTCAAATACTCAGGGGATGTGTTCGACTCAATGGCTCTAATGTTTCTTGAGCTTAAAATGATTACCACACAGAGTATGAGGATGTGCAAGTTAACATCAGCCTTTCATCCCACTTTTCCACAAATCTTGCGTTACGGTCATGTCTCTTTTGCTGCAACATGTCCTATTGTTGTCCTAAATTTTCATTTAGATGGGCAGACATTCTTGCAGTCTTTTTCTGAGACCAGCCACTTCCCCAAACAAGGCAGGGGGATAACGGTAAGGTGAGTTACTGTAATCAGTTTTCATACACATCAAACAAATATAGAGTAGCAGAGCTTGGCCTCTTTTAAGGGAGTAGCAGAGCTTGGAAGCAGGTCATCTACTACAACACTCAACCAAGGAATGACACATGAAAGAAAGCAGGTTGTGTGAATGGGTGGCTATCGGATATAGTAGCAATTATGTTACTGGATCAGAGACTCAAACACAAGTGTGTGTCCACACAAAAGTTGGAGCATATTTTATTATTTTCTTTAGATAGGTTTAAGTATAATAAGGCTAACTTCTTTGTTAAAATGAAGTAAACCTGGCCAATTGGTTATTTTATGATCACAGCATATAGACAGTTAACTAGGCATTGAATTGTCAAGTATATCCCTTTCCAACAAAAATTCTACTGCGATTGAACAAGGAGAGGGAAATTAAGGGAGCCATTTGACCCCCTTCCTCACCTGGTCGTTACACTTGAGTCAATCTTTTTATTTTCCTTTAAAAAAAGCTTAAGCAATACTTCTTTTCCTAGCTTCCCAAAGTCTGATGGTGAAAGAGACAGACAAAAAAACTGGCGTCACATGCAATAAACTTCAGCAAGTTTTCTGTGAATTATTTCTAAACCATTCCAATCTGAAGACTACAAAGGTTGTCCTGATGATCTCTGAAGTGCCTGTACACTGGTCTTTAACATGATCTTCTCAAATCAAATAGACAGCTACTACAGCTTCTAGAGTTACCTGTTGTAGGGGGTTTTTCAGAGGCTAAGTATTGAGTTCAACCTTGGATAATACAAAGGCTCGTGACCCACAGTGTCTTAGTGAAAGATGTTCTTTTCTTAAAAAGAGATAAGGAGATATGGGGAGCAGGTGGGGAGGTGGATTTGAGACCAGGGAGAGATCAACCATGATCTGATTGAATGGACATGACATGGATAGAGTGGATAGTCAGAAGCTTTTTCCCAGGGTGGAAGAGTCAATTACTAGGGGGCATAGGTTTAAGATGCGAGGAGCAAAGTTTAAAGGAGATGTACGAGGCAGATTTTTTACACAGAGGGTGGTGGGTGCCTGGAACTCGCTGCCGGGGGAAGTAGTGGAAGCAGATACGATAGTGACTTTTAAGGGGCGTCTTGACAAATACATAAATAGGATGGGAATAGAGGGATATGGTACCCGGAAGGATAGGGGTTTTTAGTTAAGTTGGGTAGCATGGTCGATGCAGGCTTGGAGGGCTGTAATTTTCTTTGTTCTTTGTCCTCTTTGAATGGCGGAGCAGACTCAAAGGGCTGAATTTGACTACCTCTGCTCCTAATTCCTATGTTCTGATGAAATGTCAACTCTGTTTCTCTCCACTGAAGCTGCCAGACCTTAATTTATTCAGCATTTTCTGCTTTCTGATTTCCAGCAGCCACAGAATTTTGTTTTAATTTATGGGTTATTTATTGAATTGCTTCATAAGAGTGCTGTTGAAGCATCTAAGCTGTGCCATTATGTTTAACACCACTGTACCCTCTATTTAAACAGAATTGTAATATTGCCGAATAAAAAAACTTCCTTTTAGAGGTGTTTAATTTTAAGGGGATTTTGAACAGAAGAATTAAATGCAAATCTAAGAACCTTCGTCTGTTCTGGCCCTTGCTGTGCCTATTGGGAGGATTGGCAGCCATGCTGGGAATCTTAAGTGGAACAAGAGCAAAAGGGCCACATCAATATAAATATAACAGTGGAAATTAAAATGAGTGCCAAATAATTACATTATAAAAGTTACTCTGAGCTGTTAAAATTATAAATCTCATTCTTAACTATTGACATGGACATAATGGTGTCATTTGGTTAAAATTGTCAAAAGAAGTGTGAAAGTTGCAGGGTGAAGAAGTCCTTCAGCAATATTCCTAATTCACAAGAAACCAGGAAACAATTATTGTCCAACATTTAAAATGAAGAACCCGATGATTAAACATTTGCAGTGTGGCCAACTTGATCATGTTGTAAATGTGAGTTTTAGAAGTTGGCTTAAAAGGACATTCAGAACTGCAAGCAAATTTAAAATATTATTACTTTACTTTAGAATGATTACTTTAGAATGATGTTTCTGATGTGGGTGTAATTTAATCATGATGTCCAAGCTCCAGAGCAGTGTAACTGGGGGTACCCCAAAGGTATGCTCCGCCGAACCTTCCAGAGTAAGGTTTGCACAACAATTTGCCAGCAAGCGGACGCTTCCAAGGGACAGTTGCCCTGCACTGGGAACAATCTGAAAATGCAAATTAAATCACAAACTTCGGATGGTTCCAACTTTGTCACATCAATAGTTACCCTAAGAAAGGTGGAAGAATTAAAACAATGTCTAGCATCTGGGTAACTATTGGATAGACTTACACCAAGCCCCCACAGTAACCTCCCCCCCCCCCCGCCCCCAACTCCCCCATACGTCTAAGCCCCCAAGGGACCCCCTTCCTCCCAAATACACCTCCCACCACTGGACTTCTCTCCCCTCCCCCCCCCCCCCCAATAAAAAACATCTGACCAACACCCCAGGCCCAACTTCCACCCTCACCAACTATCCAACACCACCTCCCCACCCCAAAGGTTCATCCTCTTCCCCCATTCACCAGGCCCAAGCCGAAATGTTGTCCCAGTCCTGCTGCATTTTGGTACTGACTGCCTCAGTATCTGAGGAGTTGTGAATGGTCTTGATCATTGTGCAATCACCAGCAAACATCCCCACTCATGACTTTGTGATGGTAGGAAGGTCATTGATGAAGCAGCTAAAGATGATTGGGCCTAGAATACTATATTAAGAAACCCCTGCGGTGCTGTGTCTTAGGACTGAGATGTTTGACCTCCAACAACTACAACCATCTTCCTTTATGCTACTTGTGTCTCCACCAATGGAGAGTCCCCCCCCCCCCCTGATTCCCTTTGACTCCAATGTTGCCAGTGCTCCCTAATGCCGCACTCGGACAAATGCTACCTTGCTGTCAAGGGCAATCACTCTCACCTCCCATCATGAGTTTAATTCTTTTGTCCATCTTTGGGCCAAGGCTGAAACGAGGTCAGGAGTCAAGTAACTCTGGAAGGACCAGAATTGAGCATCAGTGAGCAGGTTACTGATGTGTAAATGCCACTTTATAGTACTATCAAGGGCGGCACGGTGGCACAGTGGTTAGCACTGCTGCTTCACAGAGGTAGGGACCCTCGTTCAATTCCCAGCTTAGATCACTATCTGTCTGCAGTTTGCACGTTTTCCCCATGTCTGCGTGGGCTTCCTCCTACAATCCTAAAGATGTGCTGGTTTGGTGCCTTGGCCATGCTAAATTCTCCCTCAGTGTACCCCAACAGACACTGGAGTGTGGCGACTAGGGGATTTTCACAGCAACTTCATTGCAGTGTTAATGCAAGACTACTTGTAACACTAATAAAAAAATACTATTGACAATGTCTTCCATCACTTTGCTGATGGGGGCAGCATTGGATTTGACAAGCTTTTTGTTGATAGAACATTCCTAGGCAATTTTCCACATTATTGGGTAGATGCCAGTGTTGTTGCTTGCGGGCTGAGCGGGTTTCTTCATTCAAAGGCATTTGAAGCCTGATCCAGAGACCTGGAATTGGGAATGGAAGTGGGGGGGAGGGCACTGAGAGCTATCTCATAGCATTGCTGGTGATCCCCCTCCCTCATTGCACCCATGTCGTGGCCCCATCTTCCAGCCATCTCTTACCTGTGGTCTGGCAAGCAACAATGGTACGAAGCCTCAAGCGGGTGTAGTAACTATAGCTGCCACCCATTGTTTGATGACACTGCTGTTCAAAACAGATACTTATACTCTGAGTGGCTGGCGGCTCTTGGTGGGCAAGACATCTGTTCCTGGGGTCCTCGATCCCATGGCAAGAGCGCCATTGACCATTTAATATAGTGGGCCTTTCCTTGATTTGGACAGGCTGAGTGAGTGGGCGAGGATATGGCAAATGGAGTATAACGTTGAGAAATGCGAGGTTATACACTTTGGAGGAAATAATAACAAATGGGATTACTATCTCAATGGAAACAAATTAAAACATGCTACCGTGCAAAGGGACCTGGGGGTCCTTGTGCATGAGACGCAAAAGCCCAGTCTGCAGGTACAACAGGTGATCAAGAAGGCAAATGGGATGTTGGCCTATATTGCGAGGGGGATAGAATATAAAAGCAGGGATGTCTTGATGCACCTGTACAGGGCATTGGTGAGGCCGCAGCTGGAATACTGTGTGCAGTATTGGTCCCCTTATATGAGGAAGGATATATTGGCATTGGAGGGAGTGCAGAGAAGGTTCACCAGGTTGATACCGGAGATGAGGGGTTTGGATTATGAGGAGAGGCTGAGGAGATTGGGTTTGTACTCGTTGGAGTTTAGAGGGATGAGGGGGGATCTTATGGAGACTTATAAGATAATGCGGGGGCTGGATAGGGTGGAGGCGGAGAGATTCTTTCCACTTAGTAAGGAAGTTAAAACTAGAGGACACAGCCTCAAAATAAAGGGGGGTCGGTTTAAGACAGAGTTGAGGAGGAACTTCTTCTCCCAGAGGGTGGTGAATCTCTGGAATTCTCTGCCCACTGAGGTGGTGGAGGCTACCTCGCTGAATATGTTTAAAGCGCGGATGGATGGATTCCTGATCGGTAAGGGAATTAAGGGTTATGGGGATCAGGCGGGTAAGTGGTACTGATCCACGTCAGATCAGCCATGATCTTATTGAATGGCGGGGCAGGCTCGAGGGGCTAGATGGCCTACTCCTGCTCCTATTTCTTATGTTCGTATGTTCTTAAAGAGATAGTGCAGGGCTTTTGCTGACTCTCCAGTCAGGATCCCCATTGCCTCCCTCAAATACTACCCAATGTGTCTATTCCCGGAAAAAAAGATTTTCTTGGTACAGGATGTCTGTAAGTATGAAATTTTATTTTCAGTTTAACAAAGTAAAAATGTAATCTTTTCAAATCAGTGAGGTAATTTTGTATAAAACATTAACACATTGAAACCAGAATCACATCTTATTAATAACATATGTTGCATAAAGATGTAATGGGATAATTTGCAAAATGATTTCTTACAATAAAAATTTCCGTACCATTATTAGTTGATACATTGATCATAGTGACACAAGATTAGAACATTACCTTCATTGAATTCAAACTGTTCCAACCAGGTGGATTAACACAAAACGGTAGCACAGTGGTTAGCACTGCTGCTTCACAGCTCCAGGGTCCCGGGTTCGACTCCCGGCTCGGGTCACTGTCTGTGTGGAGTTTGCACATTCTCCTCGTGTCTGTGTGGGTTTCCTCCGGGTGCTCCGGTTTCCTCCCACAGTCCAAAGATGTGCGGGTTAGGTTGATTGGCCAGGTTAAAAAAATAGTCCCTTAGAGTCCTGGGATGTGTAGGTTAGAGGGATTAGCGGGTAAAATATGTGGGGGTAGGGCCTGGGTGGGATTGTGGTCGGTGCAGACTCGATGGGCCGAATGGCCTCCTTCTGCACTGTAGGGTTTCTATGATTTCTATGTATTTCTAATTTGTGGAGCATTTACACTGTACATTTTGGAGGGCATCTTAAGCTACGTGAAACATACAACACTAGTGCAGCTGAACTAGGAGGATTTCAGGATTTGGTATTAGATGTAAGCATTTTCTTTAGTAACTGCAACAGTTAAAGTTTATTTATTAGTGTCACAAGTAGGCTTGCATTAACACTGTAATGAAGTTACTATGAAAATCCCCTAGTCGTCACACTCTGGTGCTTGTTCGGGTACACTGAGGGAGAATTTAGCATAGCCAATGCGCCTAACCAGCATGTCTTTCACATTGTGGGAGGAAACCAGAGCACCCGGAGGAAACCCACACAGACATGGGGAAAACGTGCAGACTCCGAATTGACAGTGATCCGAGCCAGGAATCGAACCCGGGTCCCTGGTACTGTGAGGCAGCAGTGCTAACCACTGCGCCACCGTGCTGTACCTATACCTTTAAAGCTTAAAGACAAACACAGATTTAAAATTATTAATGTCAGGAAGAGCCATCATGGCAGTCAGTCCTTTCCTAACTACTGTCACTGGTAGCGGGACTTAAACAAGTGCAAATATGCACACGTATTAAAAGGCACACGCACAAAGGTCATCAATTTTCCTCTGAATACAGGGCAGTGCAAGTGAAGAGCCATAACTTGTTCCCTACCCACAGCAATTAAATTTCTACTAGTGCAAAATGAGTTGGTATACTTTAGCTAAAGTTTATAGATTAAATACTCACAATGCTTTCAAAACTGACTTTGTATATTTTGTGTTCCTTAAATTAACTATCGGTGGCTGATACAGGCCAGGCAAACTTTCCCACTGATTGTCTCACACCTTATTAAACAGAAGCTGCTCCTCTCTTTGTATTCTTCCCATATATTCGAGGTGGTATCACAAATTGTACTTTAATGAGGAGCAGGCAAGTCGAATGATCCTGCCCCATAGTCTTTCGATTCAGTGAAACTATTCTAGACGGCTTGCAAGATCCGAATTCAGCTGTTGTTTTAGACAATGTTGGTAAGATTACACCAGGGGTTGCAAATTCTTTGGAGTGAAAAAAATTCTGGATTAATGGATCTCCTTTAATGTTTAGGGCAGTCAAATCTATTCCCTTACCTCTCGGGTTTAACTAGATAAGAAGAAACTGATTTTCTCAAGTACGTAAATATTGTTCAGTTTAATGGCTTTTAATCTAATGCGAAAAATGAACCTCTTGCTTCTTAATTTGGGAAAAAAATTATAGTCCAACAATCACGAAGAACAGTTTCACCCGAGAAAAGATGTAAAAGTGAAGAGAACGTTCATATAGCACTTGGAGGATGGTCAAATGGACGATATGGCTGCCACTAAGGATATATATTCATTACATAATTTTAAGAAACAGATATCCACACAATCCACATTTCTTCAATGTTGGTATCTCATCTCAGCACAAAGGAGAATAATTAACTTTGTTAAACTGTGGAAAGAGCAGTCTGAACTATTGGATTGATTCTCTGTTTTGCTTTGAGTTTTTAACAGTTGCAGGCCATCATTAGAATAGAATAGAATCCCCACAGTGTGGAAGGAGGCCATTCGGCCCATCGAGGTATTATTGGCCAAGTCATATCTATTGCACATCTCTAGTTTACAACTGCATGTTTCCTTGGACATTTCAAAAAGCACAAGAATCAACCAGGTAATCTAGAATTTAAGTCACATGTTACCCAGTTAATGAAATATTTGGTTTTTTTCCAATGACAAGTCTACAAATGACAAAATGTGTTTTAAGTTTATTTATTAGTCACAAGTAGGTTTACATTAACACTGCAATGAAGTTATTGTGAAAATCCCCTAGTCGCCACACTCCGGCGCCTGTTCGGGTACACTGAGGGAGAATTTAGCACGGCCAGTGCACCTAACCAGGACGTCTTTCAGACTGTGAGAGGAAACCGGAGCACCCGGAGGAAACCCATGCAGACATGGGGAAAACATGCAGGCTCCATACAGACAGTGGCCCAAGCCAGGAACTGAACCCAGGTCCCTGGCACGGTGAGGCAGCAATGCTGACCACTGTGCCACCTCAAAGTGTTCAATTCAGGTTGGGTGGATGAGGTTTCAGCAGCGCATGAGCGGAAGCCTGCTGACATTATGGAGGTGGAAATAGGTGGCCTTAGTGATAACACAGTTATGTGGTCGGTAGCCATACATTGGGGTCAAATATGATGCCAAGATTGCAAACAATCTGGTTCAGCCTTAGACAGTTGCCAGGACGAGAGATTGTGTGAGTGGCTAGTGAATGAAGGTTATGGTGGGGACCAAAGACAATGGTCTTCCCAATATTTGATTTTCTTTTTTATTCATTCATGGGGTATAGGCATTGCTGGCTAGGCCAGCATTTATTGCCCTCCCAAGGTGGTGGTGGTGAGCTGGCTTCTTGTACCACTGCAGCGCATGTGGTGTAGGTACACCCACAGTACTGCGAGGGAGAGGGTTCCAGGAATTTGACCCAGCAACTGCAAAGGAACGGCGATATATTTCCAAGTCAGGATGGCAAGTGGCTTGAAAAGGAACCTCTAGCTGGTGGTGTTCCCAAGTATCTGCTGCCCTTGTCCTGTTGGATGGCAGGAGTCATAGGTTTGAAAGGTGTTGTCTGAGGAGCCTTGGTGAATTCCTGCAGTACATCTTGTTGATGGCACACACTGCTGCCACTGTGCATCAGTGGAGGAGTGAATGTTTGTGGACGGGGTGCCAATCAAGTGAGCTGCTTTGTCCTGGATTGGAGGAAATTTCTGCTGATCCAGTACTGGATGTTGGACAAGCAATCTGACAATTTAGAGACAGTGGGGGCGGGGGAGGAGGGGGGTAGGGGGTGGGTTGAGAGAGGCAGTGGTAACAATGAATACAAAGCTATTGGAATTGTTATAAACACCCAACTGGTTGACTAACATTCTTTGGGAAGGAAGCCTGTCGTCCATTACCTGGTCTGGCCAAGATATGATTCCTACAACAACCTTGACTGGGTTAACTGTCCTCTGACGGTGGTCCCACAATTTTTTTACCAAACCAATACATCGGGGCAACCAAGGATGGCTAATAAATTCAGGGTCTATTCACAATTATCACCCGCTCCAATTTCCTTGTGTTGTGCGATGCCTATTCATTTACACATACAGGACCTGGAAATTGTTCTTGCATAACCGAGGGGTAACTCGAAGGGACACAGCCTGTATTGAAACATCTGGGCTGTTGTGCAACTTAGAAGGAAGACCTACACAACCACATCCTGAGAATATGCGGAAGGAAAATTGTTTCATTTGATGATGAAACTCTCCTGTATCATATCTTCCTCCTCTTGCCTTACAATATATTCTATGAAAATGCAGATTATTGTGCTGCGACATCTCAGCACAGTACAAGGCAGCAAGTGTATCAAAACTTAGTGAGGCCACACTTGGAGTAATGTGCACAGTGCTGGTCTCCACATTATACAGACACTGGGGAATGTGCGAAGCAATTCACAAGGATGATACCAGAACTGAGAGGGTACACTTATCAGGAAAGGCCGGACAGACCGGAACTTTTTTATCTAGATAAAAAGGCATCTGGGTGACCTGATAATGACAAGGTTTATTAGGATAGGCATAGAGAGGATGTTTCCACTTGTGGGGAATCTAAAACTGGAGGTCAAAAATACAAGATAGTCACTAACAAATCCAACAGGGTATTCATAGAATCCTACAGTGCAGAAGGAGGCCATTTGGCCCATCAAGTCTGCACCAACCACAATCCCACCCAGGTCCTATCCCCATAACCCCATGCATTTACCCCAGCTAGTCCCCCTGACACTAAGGGGCAATTTAGCATGGCCAATCCACCTAACCCGCACATCCTTGGACTGTGGGAGGAAACCTGAGCACCCGGAGGAAATCCACAAGACACAGGGAGAATGTGCAGACTCTGCACAGACAGTGACCCAAGCTGGGAATCGAACCCGGGTCCCTGGCACTGTGAGGCAGCAGTGCTAACTACTGTGCCACCGCGCCACCCACATTCAAGAGAAACTTCAGAGTCGGGTATCAATAGAATCCCAACAGTGCAGAAGGAGGCCATTCAGCCCATCGAGCCTACGCCGACAACAATCCCACCCAGGCCCTATTCCCGTAACCCCACGTATTTACTCCATCAGTCCCCCTGACACTAAGGGACAATTTAGTAAGAAGGTGGAACTCTCTACAACAAGGATAATTGAGGCAAATAACAGAGATGTGTTTAAGGGGAAAGCTTATATGAAGGAGAAGGAAACTGAAGGAAATGCTGATAAGATTGGATGATGGAGAGTGAGAAGAGACTCACGTGGAGCATAAATACTGGCATAGAAAAAAGCCTGTTCTGTGCTGTGAACTCAATGGGTAAACCCTCCAATGTTTCACTGATAAAAGGAATTCTCTAATACAATGGCCCATTGTTAATGTTAAACATTCCCACGTTCAACAAAGCATCCTTGCCATGACTTCAAACCTTAAGTGATAAAGTTTCCCAAGTTCTTTCGAACAGACTCTGCTATAGCACATGGCTTTACTCTCAAACTTCTCAATCAAGACGCTTATAGACAGCGCTATTGTTGTTTGGTTACGATAGCGTGAGAACTCACTGTGCAACCAATGGAGTTGAAGTAAACTAAACATGATAAATTTGTGACGATACCGCAAAATTCCATAACTTTTAGATGAAATTCGATCTTATCCAGGTTTTAAAATATACTTGTTCAAATGTCACCAGTTCTGACTCTCATGTTCATATTTAGAATACAAGAGGATACAAGAGCGTCTGATCAGATTTTATGCAACAGGATTTTGTTGTAGGTTATAATGATAGCATCAGAGCACCTCTATCTGTGGACTAATAAATTAAAGCTGAGGAAATCACAATTGAGATCAACAACATTGTGTCTTGTTGCAATCCGCTAGCGGTGCCATATTGTAGTTGAATACCATTTTTAAACAATGGCTCATCGGTAACATTAACATTGAAGTGAAAGTTAAAGACCGAAGCAGAAAAATTCTCCACGTTATTAAAAACTTGCAGCTCAGTTGTGTTGGATCCAAATCCTGGCACAGTGACCTTGAACAGAAAAAAAAGTTACAAGATTCAGTTTGTTAGTTTTCTATTATGTATCATAGCCACCAACAAAAAAAAACTTCTTTTAGATCAAGCAAAGTTCTCCAGGTGTGATTTAGAACAAGTTCAACCACTGAGTCTGAAAGTTTGGCGCCATTTTGCTTTGGATGAATAGATTTTAAGCAGACATAGCTAATGAAAGAATTCATAGAATCCTACAGTGCAGAAGGAGGCCATTTGGCCCATCGAGTCTGCACCCAGGCCCTTATTCCCATAACCCCATGCATTTACCCTCGCTAGTCCCCCTGACACTAAGGGGCAATTTAGCATGGCCAATCCTCCTAACCCGCACATCTTTGGACTGTGGGAGGAAACCGGAGCACCCGGAGGAAACCCACGCAGACACGGGGAGAATGTGCAAACTCCACACGGAAAGTGACCCAAGGCCGGGAATCGAACCCGGGTCCTTGGTGCTGTGAGGCCGCAGTGCTAACCCACTGTGCCACCATGTCACTATAAATTGAAAGATGGAATGGGAGGGCACGTGATTGTTTTATGCTAAATATTTAGTGTCGGCTTCTAAAACTTGCTTGAATTCTTTTGTTCGACTTAAATTCCCCGACAATTTTTTTCTGCTTATCTCCAGAGAATTGTGTGATTTATGGGGTTGTGGGGGCAGTTTGATGGCGCGCATAGCTGGATGAAATATATTGGGTTGTTATTCTTCCTGTTCCTTATACATAGGATTGTTCAGACAGCATGTTAACCGTGTTCAACAGTGTTGAAGAGATAAAACCCAAAATTTCAGCCAGTGTTTTGTCCAGATCATTGGAGCAAGAGGAGGCCATTCAGCCCCTTGAGCCGGCACTGCCGTTCAACTAGATCATAGCTGATCTCCGACCTGAGCGCCATCTTCCTGCACTGTACTTATATCCCTTAATGTCCTTGGTATCTAGAAATCTACTGAGCTCTACTTTGAGCACACTCAATGACTCAGCCTCCACTGCCCTCTGGGTTAGAGCATTCCTAAGATTTACCACCCTCTGACAGAAGAATTTCCCCCTCTTCCCTGTCCTAACTGGCCTACATCCTATTCTGAGACCGTGTCCTATGGTTCTAGAGACCCCCCCCCCTCAACCAGGAGAAACATTCTTCTTGCATCCATCCTGTCGAGCCCTGTAAGAGTTGAGTACATTTCAACTACAGGCCCAGTCTCAATCTTTCCTCACAGGACAATCCCGCCAACCCCAGGATTGGAAGGTGAACCTTCGTTGCACTTCCCTCTATGGCCAGCATATCCTTCCTCAGGGTGACCAGAACTGCAGACAATGCTCCAGGTTTGGTCTTATCGAGGCTTTATCCAGCTGCAGCAAGACTCTGATTCCTGCACTCAAATCCCCCTTGCAATAAAGGTGAACATTATGACTGACCATGACTGTGCACGCTGCGGTTACCTAGTGTCCAACCCGCTATTAACTGAAAATGACACAGCAAAGGCTTTGAAACCTGAGAGAATCCAGCTGAAGATGTTTTGCTACAACTGCTATCAGATAATTTTCCTTTTGTTTTCCCCAGGCAATTGAGAATACTGACAAAAGTTTCAGGTTGCTTTCATGTGTATAGAAACATTTTCCAAAAACCAAATAATGCAAAGCAACGTAGCTCACTGAAACTCACAGCCATGAAGGCTCAGTTACTCTGCATAAAAGGAGCACATCTTGTAAACCTTCTTTCTTCATCAGAAAAATGACTGAATCGCTGTTTCAAAGAACCCAACAGGCAGAATGCCCTCCTTTCTATCATAGGATCCCTGGATGGGACAAATAGCCTATTTGGCCCATCCACACAGACAGTGACCCTGACTGGAATCGAGCCTGGGTCCCTGGCGCTGTGAGGCAGCAGCGCTAACCATGCCACCGTACTACCCCACATTGCAAGATCCTACACAGATTTTATTTCAAAGCACTTGGTCTTCAATCCACGAATGTTTGCAAAAGAATTAGCAATTGGGTGGCACGTTGGTTAGCACTTGCTGCCTCACAGCGCCAGGGACCCAGGTTCAATTCTGGCCTTGGGTCACTGTCTGTGTGGAGTTTGCATTTTCTCCCCGTGTCTGCGTGGGTTTCCTCCGGGTGCTCCACTTTCCTTCCACAGTCCAGAGATTTGCGGGTTAGGTTGATTGGCCATGCTAACTTGACCCTAGAGTCAGGGGATTAGAAGAACAAATATGTGGGGTTACGAGAATAGGGTTTGGGTGGGATTGTGGTCAGTGCAGACTCGATGGGCCAAATGGCCTCCTTCTGTACTGTAGGGATTCTAGGATTCTATTCTACAAATAAGTTTTCAACATTTTGGGTCTGGCATTCTGAGACCCCCATGTCATTGACGGTACATCCAGAGTTCTTCGTGAAGCCACTCACTACATGCAAAGTCTTGCCAGGGACACAAGGTCTCAGGACATTCAGCCTTTGCTCACATTACCGGCTTATATACAGGTACTTGTTTTAAAAAAACTAAAAATGACAGTACAAAGCCTGTGCTGCACCTCAGTGGAAATGCTGCATTATATATATATTACCTATTGAGTAGACAGCTTATCTTCACACAAGGTGAACTGAACTGTGTTAATACATTCGTGTGAATTACAACACAGTAGCAAATGTGGCTGGGCACAAGAATAATTACGGTAAATTGAACTGAACTTACATTCAAGGTATATGTTCCAGGTAACAGGAGTCTGTAATATTCTCCCCATTTGTTGGTTCGAAACGGAATGATATTTTTTCTGCCTTCAACCTCGATTGTTGCGTTTGCTATGGGAGCACCATTTAGGTCCAGGACTTGTCCTTTAATACCTGCGTAAATGCAGATTATTTAAAAAATTTTAATTAATTCTGTGTGTTATTTAGTTCGTTTTTGAAATCCTGAGTATAAAATGTTACATTGAATGCATTGGGGTTCAGAAGAATTATTCAACCGAGGTGGATGCTGAAAGGATGTTTTTCCCCCTTGTGGGAGGGACTACAACAAGGGGACACAGTTTAAAAATATTGGCGTTCCCACTGAAGATTGAGGTGAGGAGAATGTTTTACTCTCAGACATCCATGAGTCTGTGGAACTCTCTTCCTCAGAGAGTGTTGGAGGCAGGCTCATTGAATATTTTAAAGACTGAATCAAATAGATTCTTGATTCCCAAGAGACTCATAGGCTGGAATTTTACCGGCACGCCCGCCCGAATTCCGGGGCTGGGCAAGGCTCGGAGAACGGCATTTTCTGTTGGCCTTGGACGGGATCATACAAACCTCGGGCAGATGTGCCAGTAAAATTCCGTCCACACGGTAGAAAGGAAAATGGCGTTGAGGCCAAAATCAGTTCAGCCATGATTTTATTGAATTGCGGAGTAAGCTCGAGGGGCCAAATGGCCTGCTCCAGCTCTTAGTTCACATGCTCTGTCATGGTCCCTCCCTCCATCAGTGGGTTCAGTGACTGAAACCATTAAGTACACTGAATTTCAATATACACGCAGCGGAGCTGTAAAGGCTGATGGCTTTTCCCTTGAAAAAGCAGAGGCAGGGTTGGTTGGGAGAGATGTGAAATGTGGGCCCAAGTGGGGTGGGGTGCTAGGCCTAACCAGCCAATTTCCCCACTGTCTCTGCCACTAACTGACTTGACAGCGATAGCAGAGAAAAATCCAGATCACGGTGTGTTGATAGAACAGTAGATCTGTACCCCATAGCGAGCAGAGAGGAATCATAATTTTTTTTTGTAATTCATTTTGGTATCGTTGGCTAGGCCGCATTTATTGCCCATCTCTAGCTGCCCTTGAGAAGATGGTGGTGAGCTGCCTTCTTGAATCGCTGCATTCCCTGAGGAGTAGGGACTCAGTGTTATTAGGGAGGGAGTTCCAGGATTTTGACCCAGCGACAGTGAAGGAATGGCGATATATTTCCAAGTCTGGATGGTGAGTGACTTGGAAGGGAACCTCCAGCAGGTGGTGTTCCTAGGTATCTGCAGCTTTTGGCCTTCTAGATTGTAGTGGGTTGGAAGGTTCTGTCTAAGGAACCCTGGTGAGTTCCTGCAAAGCACCTTGTAGATGGTATACACTGCTGCCACTTTTCATGGAGGGAGTGGATGTTTATGGAAGGGGTGGCAACCAAACGGGCTGCTTTGTCCTGGATGGTGTTGAGCTTCTTGAGTGTTGTGGAGCTACTCTCATCCAGGCAAATGGAGAATATTCAATCACACTCCTGACCTGAACATTGTAGAAGGTGGACAGGCTTTGGGGAGTCAGGAGGTGAGTTACTCGCCACAGAATTCCTAGCCTTTGACCTGCTCTGGTAACCACAGTGTTTATATGGCCAGTTCAGTTCGGTTTCTGGTCAGTGGCAACCCCCAGGATGTTGATTGCACAATAAAATTATTGAAGAGGCAGAATATCAGATTTCAAGCCCAAAGGTTTGGGATGGAAAGTTTATCAAAGTTACATAACAAATGAGCACGACACAAGAACAGCAAGATGATTTACGCAGAAAATAATGAGAAAAGAATGGCATCTAAGTACATATAGGTTTGATATAGACTGCAAAATGTTTCTAGAC
Source organism: Mustelus asterias (assembly GCF_964213995.1). Lineage (NCBI taxonomy): Eukaryota > Metazoa > Chordata > Chondrichthyes > Carcharhiniformes > Triakidae > Mustelus > Mustelus asterias. The sequence continues at coordinate 16,185,444 of NC_135809.1, forward strand.
CACTGGAAGGTTCTACTTAGTCGAGGTGTTTAGGTTGAATATTCAGTGGCTCTTTAGAACCATAACTAATTACTAAGATGAGGACACACAAAATTGGTCACCAATATGTTAAAGTGAGTGAGAATATGAAATAATGTATAGATTTAGTCCTTTGAGCTTCATGGACATGCAGTTCATGACAAAATAAATCTGGGATTTACACAATCCAAACTATCTATTTTATTATTGTAGCCACAAGCATGTGTAATAATAGGATGCAAACTTGCACGTACCTAGATGAACGAGTTTGAGGAAATTAATCAGGGACTCTTGATTTTCATCCCAGAATTCTTTCAGATATGTTGCCGGTGGATTTTTACAACATGACAGCTCCACAGTTAGCTCAAAACACTGCCCCAAAATGTAGTTAAAGTCTTGCATTCCACCTAATGGAAAAGTTTAATGGCCAGTTTCAGTAGTTAATAATACAAGTTGAACAATAGTTAGAATGGTTGCTTAGTCCTTTGTATGCTTAAAAATATCTATTTAGATATACATTAAAAACCAGCAAGTGACGGAAAATACAAAATTGTCCTGCTGATGTTTCCTCATGAGGACCCATCACTGGTAACGCAAAAGTAACCCTGCAACTATAAATACATTAGTGGTAAATGGACACACTAGCTGCTCAATAATAAGCCTTAATAAAGACAAAAGTGCCATCCTTCAAGTTAGGGATGCCCTTGTTAAGCCCAAAATGGAAGAAAATCACCAAATAATAAAGTTTAAAGTTTATTTCACAGTGCCAGGGACCCAGGTTCGATTCCTGGCTTGGGTCACTGTCTGTGCGGAGTCTGCACATTCTCCCCGTGTCTGCGTGGGTTTCCTCTGGGTGCTCCGGTTTCCTCCCACAGTCCGAAAGACCTGCTGGTTAGTTGCATTGTCCATGCTAAATTCTCCCTCAGTGTACCCAAACAGGCGCTGGAGTGTGGCGACTAGGGGATTTTCACAGTGACTTCATTGCAGTATTAATGTAAGCCTATTTGTGACTAATAAATAAATTTTAAAAATTAGTGTCACAAGTAGGCTTACATTAACATTGTAATGAAGTTATTGTGAAAATCCCGTAGTCGCCACACTCCAGCATCTGTTCAGGTACATTGAGGGGGAATTTAGCATGGCCAATGCAACTAACCAGCGTGTGTTTTGGACTGTGGGAGGAAACAGGAGCAAACCCACACAGACACGGGGAGAACATGCAGACAATGACCCAAGCCAGGAATCGAACCCGGGTCCCTGGCGCTGAGAGGCAGCAGTGCTAACCACTGTGCCACCATGCTGCCGTAAATTTGAATTCTCACCCCACAGAGTTGACCAAGATTTGAAGGCATTACAAACATGACTTGTTTGTGGATAATCTACAAGGGACAGAGATGAGGTATTGAAAATGAGCAGGAGATTTTCACCATTTCTTCAACGATAGCCTGCAAACCAACAATTCTCCTTCAAGCTTCCTTGCAGGTGAAGAGGCAGAGATAATTCACAACGTGGTTTACAAACAAGTCGTATAAAGTTTACCTGCAAGATGATACCAGTTTGCTCCGTTAGTGATTCCATCCGGGAAATTTGGGGTCATCACACATTCATCTCCACTGAACATGCTTGCATGGCTGTACGAGTAATTCTTTGCAAGATACACAAAGACATCATCATCGGGACATTTGCTGTAACTTGGAGATTGCGTGGCTTTTGCAGAGAGACATAAACTCAAGTTTAGTACTGAAGCTGAACAAACTTCAAGAATAAACACACTGTTCGCTTTCAACCCATTGATACATCTTAAAAGTTAAGCAATTCGGTTCCAAACATGGGCGATTCTCCCAAAAAAATTCCAAGTGCTGAATTCGCAGGGAAAATGGTGTGAATCATGACTGTTTTTTCACTGTAACTTCACACTCCAATCTCCCACACTCTGTGCAATGCAGAGGTCACAATCGTGAATATCATTAAAAGCTTGGGGTGGGGGGGGGGCCTATTCATGCTGGAGGCTGACAGTTCCAGGCCTCTGAACTGTCAACCTGCATTTTGCAGGCAAGCTCGATTACTGGCCAGCCCGGGACCCTCGCAGTGCTGCCCCCTCCACGGCCTAATCGCGGCCCCCACGAGCATTCCCAGGCCAGCCCCGACCTCCCCGTCACGGAGCGCCCCAATCTCCAGCCCCCTCCCAGCAGCAACGATTCCCCCTCACCCCCAGGCAGACTCCCCTCCCGGAAGGCAGAGCCCTGCACCCAGCAGACCTCCCCCGCCCCCCCCCCCCCCGCCCCCCCCCCCCCCCCCACATGAAGCAGACCCCTCCCCGGCAGATCATCCTCCCCAGCATGCCCAGATCACTGGCTTCCCTCCAGCCCGACCGATCCCCATGCAGAGCGGCAGCGGGATCCTCCACTCCCACGGAACCCCTCAGCCCCACCCCCAGCAGGCCCCCCCTCTAGATTCCGTCCTCTTGGCACTGCCTGATGCCCATTGGACCTGAGCACTTTGCCCCTTGGGCAGTGCCGGAGGGCGCATTCTAGTACTGCCAGGGTGCCAATGCCCAGGGGGCACCATCCCTTGCCATCTGACCCCCAGGCCCCAATTGCCCCCCTTCACTCCAGCTGGGTCTTCCACTACTTCTCCAAAAATGGGGAGCTGGTCTGAACCCCACCGGAGTGAAATTGTACTGGTGGGGTGGGAGATGCTAGTGGGCCCAGCGATTTCAGTCCCGGGCCCACTAATCACATTAAAATAAGATTAAAAATAGATTTAAATCACTTAGCTGCTGTTCCCACCAGTTTCCAGCATGGTCCTGACCGCGCCAGAAATCCAGTGTTCGGAGATATGTGCACGGCGGGAACGCATGCACGAATCCCGCAAACTGGCCCATATGCGATTCTCCTGGCTCGCCGTGCTAAAAAGTTAGCGTGGCCGGATGGGGGAATCGTTCCCCCCAGGGTGGGATTCCCCCCAAAAGATTCTATGCATCGAATTCGCGTAAAAGCTGGAACCAGCAGGATTTTCAAAATGAATCTCCCACTCTCTCTGCACTGCAGAGTGCAGCAGCATGAATATCATTAAAAATCAGTGGGGAATGCCTATTCCTGCTGGAGATCGACGCATACGTAGTAGTCCCGCACTGCCAGCCTTCCGATTGCTGGCCAACACAATTACCGACCAGCAAAGCAACCCTCATCGCTGTCCGTGCAACACCCACCCCCCCACAGCCTGATCGCTGGGCCCCCGGACGTGTTCAGGTCCAGCCCCTTCTAACACCATCAAAAGAAGTGTTAAAATACAGTAACACTAAATGCTCAGCTTTGAATATGATAAGTGGATGAATGTATATTATCTCCCAGCAGGTTCGGTGAACAAAATCTCAATTACTGTGCAGCAAACTTTTATCCTTTTTTTAAACATCACGGTGTCTCCTGCCAGTGCAATATGCCTGTCTGCGCATGCACACTGCTCCACTTGCGTATCACTCGACTGTACCCAACCTACTGATTATTCTACAAAAATGCACCCAAAACATTAGTTTTGTAAGCAGGAAATGTATGCAGGTATTAAGATTTTTAGTATTTTGTAACTACATGTGAATGGCAGAAAGACTATTAAACAATTACTCCCATAGAAACCCTACAGTACAGAAAGAGGCCATTTGGCCCATCGAGTCTGCACCGACCACAATCCCACCCAGGCCCTACCCCCATATCCACCCACTAATCCCTCTAACCTACGCATCTCAGGACACTAAGGGCAATTTTTAGCATGGCCAATCAACCTAACCCACACATCTTTGGACTGTGGGGGGAAACCAGAGCACCCGGAGGAAACCCACACAGACACGAGGAGAATGTGCAAACTCCACACAGACAGTGACCCAAGTCGGGAATCGAACCCAGGTCCCTGGAGTTGTGAAGCAGCAATGCTAACCACTGTGCTACAGTGCCGCCCTGTCACACTACCAGAAGGATGTGGAAGCTTTGGAGAATGTGCAAAGAAAGTTCACTAGGATGTTGCCTGGTTTTAAGGGTGTTGGCAATGAGGAGAGGTTGAATAAACTAGGATTGTTTTCACTGGAAAGACAGAGGCTGAGGGGAGACCTGGTAAAGGTCTGCAAACTCTTGAGAGGCACAGACAGGATGGATAGTCAGAGGCTTTTTCCCAAGTGGAAGTGTCAATGACAAGAGGGCACAGGTTCAAGGTGAGAGGGGGAAAGTTTAAGGGAGATGTGCGGGGGAAGTTTTTCACACAAAGAGTGGTGGGTGCCTGGAACGCGCTGCCAGAGGAGGTGGTGGAAGTAGGCACATTAGTAACATTTAAGAAGCATCTGGATGAGTACATGAACAGGGAGGGAATAGAGGGATACGGACCGAGTAAGGGCAGAAGCTTTTTTTTTGGTTTAGTTAGGGCATCATGATCAGCACGGGCTTGGAGGGCCGAAGGGCCTGTTCCTGTGCTGTACTTTTCTTTTTGATCTCATAATTCCATTTGCACTAACAATGTTCAAACAGCACAAGCAGCACGCGATAGCTGCACCAAACCAGCTTCCTCTCCAAATGTTTTCATTATAATCAAATAATCATCACAGAGCCATTATTAACAATTCACAACAGAGGCAGAGAAAAATATTTGCTGACGGCGCAACTTAGAAATACAAAGCTCTGGAGACATTCAATGCAAGACGCTGCCTCAGTGTCTTCAATAGTTTCTGTTTGTGAGTTTGCTGCTTTAACTTATCTCCATTGGTGCAAAAGTTTATTTTTGACACTGAATGGTTTTCACAGAACTGTTATGGCGCAGAAAGCGGCTATTTGGCCCATTGTGTCTACACCAGCTCACTAAGCATTATGGCTTAATCTCATTCCTCTGCTTTTATCCCTGTAACCCTGCCCTCTGACTGTCTCAATTGTACCTGCCTCCATCCCACTTCCAGGCAGTGCATGCCAGACCTGAACCACTCATTGTGTGAAGTTTTATTCTCACATCACTGTGGGTGGCACGATGGCACAGTGGTTAGCACTGCTGCCTCACGGTGCTAGGGATCTGAGTTCGATTCCCAGCTTGGGCCACTGTCTGTGTGGAGTCTACGCGTTCTCACTGTGTCTGTGTGGGTTTCCTCCGGATGCTCTGGTTTCCTCCCATAGTCCGAAAGATGTGCTGGCTAGGTGCGTTGGCCATGCTAAATTTGCCCTCAGTGCACTCAAACAGGTGCCAGAGTGTGGTGACTAGGGGATTTTCACTGTAACTTCATTGCAGTGTTAATGTAAGCCCATTTGTGACACTAATAATTCAACCTTAAAAAACATTTGCTTCTTTTGCAAATTGCCTTAAACCTTTTCCCTCTTGATCCTTTTGGAAGGGGGACCAGTTTCTCCTTATTTATTCAGTCCAATTCAGTCTAGCAGTGCCAGGTTTATGTAGTCCTGTTTCGCTGCCAGTCTGGTACAATGTCCCACCTCAATTCATCATGGCTATACAAGTCTGTAAAACAGTAGCCATGGCAGAGAAACACTACAACTGCATATGCGTTGGCTGAAAACACAGCCTTAAAATAAAATAGGACATGTTTCGGCTGCATTACCTTTTTGTTTGTTGTCATATGGGTAGCTGGCTACAACAGCCCCTCCGTGTAAACTAATGGACAGAACAAAATTTTCATTGAGAATCCAGTCCATCACTGCCTTGGTTTCTGGTTGTATTGGGGATGTGTTATGCTCAAAGACATCAGGGAAGTTTCTATTCAAATCGATCTTTTCCTTATTGTATCTGAGGAGTGGGGGGGCAAAAGTTAGAGGCAACACTCAGCTAAATGCAGCAATATAGATTTCTTCTGGACAAATTACATTGTAGAGTTAAATAACATTTGTACCATTTCAACAAGTTCAGTTAAGAGTTTTTGAAATGATTACATTTCTGAGACCGGCACATATTAAGAGTTTGGAATCAATTGTTGCCAATTTCTAATTGAAAATAGATCAAAATGCTGGGAAGATTGCCATCAAGTAAGTTTCCTCATTTTGAAGACAACAGATTGTGTAAATGAAACAAATATTCAAATGGAAAACTACGCCAGGATTTTGGTGCAGCGCGGTTTGACTCAAAAATCACACGATTCCAAAGAAATTCAACTTGTATTAGTTGAAGTTCCCACAACTTTGTTAAAGGGTAAAATAATGAAATGTATTTTTCTTCATGCAATTGTCTCTGCTTGTATGTATTTTCTAATTCATTGGCCAGAATCTTCTGAACTTACAAAATTCTTGGGCACTGGGGGATTCCCGACCCCACACGTGTCAGTACTGCACCCTCCGGTCTGATCATAGAATCATAAGAACTAGGAGCAGGCAATCCAGCCCCTCGAGCCCGCTCCACCATTTAATACAATCATGGTGGATCTCATCTTGACCTCAACTTCCACTTACCTGACCGTTCGCCATAGAACATAGAACATAGAAAGCCACAGCCCAAACAGGCCCTTCGGCCCACAAGTTGCGCCGATCACATCCCCACCTCTAGGCCTATCTATAGCCCTCAATCCCATTAAATCCCATGTACTCATCCAGAAGTCTCTTAAAAGACCCCAACGAGTTTGCCTCCACCACCACCGACGTCAGCCGATTCCACTCACCCACCACCCTCTGAGTGAAAAACTTACCCCTGACATCCCCCCTGTACCTACCCCCCAGCACCTTAAACCTGTGTCCTCTCGTAGCAACCATTTCAGCCCTTGGAAATAGCCTCTGAGAGTCCACCCTATCCAGACCCCTCAACATCTTGTAAACCTCTATCAGGTCACCTCTCATCCTTCGTCTCTCCAGGGAGAAGAGACCAAGCTCCCTCAACCTATCCTCATAAGGCATGCCCCCCAATCCAGGCAACATCCTTGTAAATCTCCTCTGCACCCTTTCAATGGCTTCAACATCTTTCCTGTAATGAGGTGACCAGAACTGCGCGCAGTACTCCAAGTGGGGTCTAACCAGGGTCCTATAAAGCTGCAGCATTATCTCCCGACTCCTAAACTCAATCCCTCGATTAATGAAGGCTAGTACGCCATACGCCTTCTTGACTGCATCCTCCACCTGCGAGGCCGATTTAAGAGTCCTATGGACCCGGACCCCAAGGTCCTTCTGATCCTCTACACTGCTAAGAATGGTACCCTTCATTTTATACTGCTGCTCCATCCCATTGGATCTGCCAAAATGGATCACTACACACTTATCCGGGTTGAAGTCCATCTGCCACTTCTCCGCCCAGTCTTGCATTCTATCTATGTCTCGCTGCAACTTCTGACATCCCTCCAAACTATCCACAACACCACCTACCTTGGTGTCGTCAGCAAACTTACCAACCCATCCCTCCACTTCCTCATCCAGGTCATTTATGAAAATGACAAACAGCAAGGGTCCCAGAACAGATCCCTGGGGCACTCCACTGGTCACTGACCTCCATGCAGAGAAAGACCCCTCCACAGCCACTCTCTGCCTTCTGCAGGCAAGCCAGTTCTGGATCCACAAGGCAACAGCCCCTTGGATCCCATGCCCTCTCACTTTCTCAAGAAGTCTTCCAAACCCTTACTAATTAAAAATCTGTCCACCTCTTCCTTAAATTTACTCAAAGTCTTGGCATAGAATTTCATAGAATCCTACAGTGCAGAAGGAGGCCATTCAGCCCATCGAGTCTGCACTCACTACAATTCCACCCGGGCCCTATTCCCATCACCCCATGCATTTATCCTAGCTAGTCCACTTGACACTAAGGGGTAATTTAGCATGGCCAATCAACCTAACACACACATCTTTGGACTGTGGGAGGAAACCGGGGCACCCGGAGGAAACCCACCCAGACACGGGGAGAGTGTGCAAACTCCACAGACAGTTACCCAAGCCAGGAATCGAACCCAGGTCCCTGGTGCTGTGAGGTAGCAGTGCTAACCACTGTGCCACCGTGCCGCCCACATCTACCTCACTCTGGGGTAGTGAATTCCACAGACTCACGACCCTTTGAGAGAAATAATTTCTTCTCATCTTTGTTTTAAATCTGCCACCCTTTATCCTAAAACTATGACCTCTCGTTCTAGATTGCCCTACAAGAGGAAACATCTTCTCCACATCAATTTGTCAATCCCCCTTATCTTGTACACCTCAATCTTATGGGAGATGGCCTCCATATTTGCCATCCGGTTAGGAACCCTGGGTGGGTTTTGAAGGCAGGAGTTTAGGGCAGAACTGCCCACTGCAAGGCAGGCCTGCAGATCCCAATGCATTAAAAGCATATTACTGCAGATGCTGGAATCTGAAACGAAAACAGAAAATGCTGGAAAATCTCAGCAGGTCTGATAGCATCAACCTTTACAGCCTTCTGGACTGAACATTGAGTTCAACAATTTCAGAGCATGAACCCTCTCCTCCACCTCCACTCCATTTTCATTTAACCTATTCATTTTATCTTATTAATCCATTAAACATTGGGAAAGAAACCAGGTTGAAAAGGCAACTCTGGTTAAATCTCAGAAACAGCCCCAACAGAGGTGAAAGTACTTTGTGGTAAGTTACTAGAATTTTATAGATCTTACAATCTATAAGGTGTTCTAGAACAGATTAGGGAGAGTTACCTTTGAAGGTAGTTAAATTAAGATTGTTTGGAACTTTTAAAAAATTCATTTGTGGGAAATGGGCATCGCTGGCTGGCCAGCATTTGTTACCCATCTTTAATTGCCCTTGTTCAGAGGGCAGTTGAGAGTCAACCACATTGCTATGGCTCTGGCATCACATGTAGACCAGACCAGCTAAGGACAGCAGATTTCCTTCCCTAAAGGACATTAGTGAACCAGATGGGGTTTTCCAACAATCGACAATGGTTTCATGATCATCAGTAGATTCTTAATTCGAGATATTTTTATTGAACCCAAATTCCACCATCTGCCGTGGCAGGATTCAAACCTAAGTCCCCAGAACATTAGATAAGTTTCTTGATTAATAGACGAGCAATAATACCAACTAGGCCATCGCCTTCCCAAGTATTGATACTGTGTAAAACCATTGTCTTATTTAACTGTACTCCTATGTTTTTTCCAATTTCTTAATAAATATTTACTTTGTTATAAAATTATCACAAGCAGTCAGGGACATCACTTCTGGATGTCAAACCTCTCCTCATACTATACTAATTGCAAACACAGTTGAGGCAGATGTTTCAAGTTTCCCTTCTGGGATTTGAACAACTTGGCATTTACCAGCCCTGTCCTCAACATCATTGTGATATTTTTGGGAAGAAATAGTAAGATTCAGTTAAAAAAGTTTAATAGTGGGAAATGAGGAAATGGCTGAAACTTTAAATACGTTTTTTGTGTCGGTCTTCACGGTGGAAGACACAAATAGTTTACCGAATATTAACGATAGAGGGTTGGTAGGAGGAGAGGTACTCAATACAATTAATGTTACCAGGGAGGCAGTGCTTGGTAGACTAACGGGACTGAAGGTGGACAAGACCCCGGGCCCGGATGGACTACATCCCAGGGTACTGAAAGAAATGTCAGAGGTAATAGCGGATGCTTTAGTGGTTATTTATCAAAATTCGTTGGATTCTGGGGTAGTGCCGGCGGATTGGAAAACGGCTAATGTTACGCCGCTGTTTAAAAAAGGAAATAGACAAAAGGCGGGTAACTACAGGCCGGTTAGCTTAACGTCTGTAGTTGGGAAAATGCTGGAATCAATCATTAAAAAAGAAATAGCAGGCCATCTGGATAAGAATGGTTCGATTAAGCAGACGCAGCATGGATTCATGAGGGGAAAGTTGTGCTTGACGAACTTGTTGGATTTTTATGAAGATGTGACTAGTGCAGTTGACGGAGGGGAACCGGTGGATGCGGTGTTTTTGGATTTCCAAAAGGCGTTTGATAAGGTGCCTCACAAAAGGTTGCTGAAGAAGATTGGGTCACACGGAGTTGGGGGTAGGGTGTTAGCGTGGATTGGGGATTGGCTATCCGACAGGAAGCAGAGAGTCGGAATAAATGGGTGCTTTTCTGGTTGGCAGATGGTAACTAGTGGCGTGCCGCAGGGATCGGTACTGGGGCCTCAACTATTTACCATTTATATAGACGATCTGGAGGAGCGGACTGAGTGTAGGGTAACAAAGTTTGCAGACGACACAAAGATAAGTGGAAAAGTGAATCGTGTGGAGGGCGTAGAAGGTCTGCAGAGAGGTTTGGACAGGCTGAGTGAGTGGGCGAGGATCTGGTAGATGGAGTATAACGTTGACAAATGTGAGGTTATTCACTTTGGAAGAAATAATAGCAAATTGGATTATTATCTAAATGGAAATAAATTACAACATGCTGCTCTGCAGAGGGACCTGGGGGTCCTTGTGCATGAGACGCAAAAACCCAGTCTGCAGGTGCAACAGGTGATCAAGAAGGCAAATGGGATGTTGGCCTATATCGCAAAGGGGATAGAATATAAAAGCAGAGATGTCTTGCTGCATCTGTACAGGGCGTTGGTGAGGCCGCAGCTGGAATACTGTGTGCAGTATTGGTCCCCTTATTTGCGGAAGGATATATTGGCCTTGGAGGGAGTGCAGAGAAGGTTCACCAGGTTGATACCAGAAATGAGGGGTGTTGATTATGAGGAGAGACTGAGCAGATTGGGTTTGTATTCGTTGGAATTTAGAAGGCTGAGGGGGGATCTTATAGAGACCTATAAGATAATGAAGGGGCTGGATAAGGTAGAGGTGGAGAGATTCTTTCCACTTAGAAAGGAAACTAGAACTAGAGGGCACAGCCTCAAAATAAAGGTGGGTCAGTTTAGGACAGAGTTGAGGAGGAACTTCTTCTCTCAGAGGGTGATGAATCTCTGGAATTCTCTGCCCACTGAAGTGGTGGAGGCTACCGCGTTGAATATGTTTAAATCATGGATAGATGGATTCCTGATCGGTAAGGGAATTAGGGGTTATAGGGATCAGGCGGGTAAGTGGAACTGATCCACTTCAGATCAGCCATGAGCTTATTGAATGGCGGGGCAGGCTCGAGGGGCTAGATGGCCTACTCCTGCTCCTATTTCTTATGTTCTTATGTTCTTAAAGCATAACTGCTGTGCATGCCTGGATTCTTTTATCTTAGAATAGAATAGAATCATAGAATCCCTACAGTGCAGAAGGAGGCCATTCGGCCCATCGAGTCTGCACCGACCACAATCCCACCCCGGCCCTACCCCCACATATTTTACCCGCTAATCCCTCTAACCTACGCATCTCAGGACTCTAAGGGGCAATTTTTAACCTGGCCAATCAACCTAACCCGCACATCTTTGGACTGTGGGAGGAAACCGGAGCACCCGGAGGAAACCCACGCAGACACGAGGAGAATGTGCAAACTCCACACAGACAGTGACCCGAGCCGGGAATCGAACCCGGGACCCTGGAGCTGTGAAGCAGCAGTGCTAACCACTGTGCTACCGTGCCACCAGACTCCCTGTGCTGGTACATATGTGTATGGTAGCCTTAAGTGGACTCAATGCAACTTTCAATACATTACGCCATACTACACAGAACAACTAAAAGCATTTTTCTTACCTGCCGTTAGAGAACTTGCAGTCTCTTTTTTCACGTTGAGTGATTTCATATCCATCTGGGTTCATGGATGGCATGATGTGAATCCGAGTATTGTTTATTAACCTTGTTATCGTGGCATCATTTCCATACATTACAACCAGATGTTGGATCAAGTGGAGTAAAATTTCTCTGCCCACCACCTGCATTAGATCACAGCTTTGTTTCAATTCAATTCAACCATACCTCAAAATGGCTGACATTTTAATCATCAAAGATTCTGGTTTACTTTCTGGTATGCATACAATTTATTATGAATGTGAGAGTCCAGTTCGTTATTTTCCACTCAACCTCAGCAACGTTAAAAATGGAAGAAATCTATTTTTAAACTCTTAAAAATTCCAAAGTTCGTGCAAGAACTTTCATGGCAGCACAGCGTTTGGAGCTGCTGCCTCACAGCGCCAGGGACCCAGGTTCAATTCCTGGCTTGGGTCATTGTCTGTGCGGAGTTTGCACGTTCTCCCTATGTCTGCGTGGGTTTCCTCCGGGTGCTCTGGTTTCCTCCCACAGTCCAAAGATATACAGGTTAGGTGCATTGGTCGTGCTAAATTCTCCCTCAGTGTACCCCAACAGGTGCCAGAGTGTGGCGACTAGGGGATTTTCACAGTAACTTCATTGCAGTATGAATGTAAGCCTTACTTGTGACTGATAAATAAACTTTAAATTTGTCTATGTGGAGTCTGCATGTTCTCCCCGTGTCTGCGTGGGTTTCCTCTGGGTGCTCTGGTTTCCTCCTCCAGTCTGAAAGAGGTGCTGGTCAGGTGCATTGGCCATGCTAAATTCTCCCTCAGTGTACCCAAACAGGAGTGTGGCGACTAGGGGATTTTCACAGTAACTTCATTGCAGTGATAATGTAACCAAAAGAGAAAACATGGAAAATCTCAGCAGGTCTGGCAGCATCTGTAAGGAGAGAAAAGAGCTGACGTTTCGAGTTCAGATGACCCTTTGCAAAGCTAAAAGGCATAGGAAGCGGGAGATATTTATATTGCAGAGTGAGGGAATGAAAGATGCCTCAAAACAACAGGGCAAGGCTGCTAATGGCAGTCCATAGAGAGAATTTCTCTATTTTCCAGCATTTTCTTTTTTGGTTTCAGATTCCAGCATCCACAGTAATTTGCTTTTATCCAGTCTTAATGTAAGCCTACTTGTGACTAATAAATAAACTTTACTTTAAAAGAAAATCAGGATTTACTTTTCAGATTAGAAGGTAAAACAGCACACACTCGCCAAGAAGGCAACAATAAATTCTACCATCCCCCAGGATGAAGGAGCAAGGATGACAATTGCAAGGTGGAAAATAACATCAATGAGGTTGGAGAGGGCATGGTCAAGCTTATTCATGGACTTTTGGATCAAGATATTGCCCATGTCCCTCTGCTAATGCCCTATCAATCTCATCCACTGTCTTACTTTGGTTCTTTTTACACCGTTTCAGATACAGGGAGGAATTATTTAGTGACAGTAAAATGGTGGGATAGTGGTCCCAACTGAAGAAGGTGGAAGAGAGTATGTCCAGGGTCCTTAGGCCACAGAGTCCTTGGTAGAAACGTGTCTAAACAGGATAGGGGAACTACCCTGGGAAGAGATCTCAGGGTGAAAATACATAGATCATGAAAAATCGTATTTTTCTATTATTTCAAGGATGTGGGCTTCCCTGGCTAGGCCAGCATTTATTGCCCATCCTTAATTGCCCTCGAGAGATTAGTTGTGAGCTGCCTTCCTGAACAGCTGCAGTCCATAAGGTGTAGGTACACCCACAGTTCTGTTAGGGAGAGTGTTCCAGGATTTTGACCCAATGACAGTGAAGGAATATACTTCCAAGTCAAGATGGTGAGTGGATTGGAGGGGAACTTCCATGCAGGTGATGCAGGTTAATAACGCCACTTCAAAAAAAAAGCAAACAAAACAGTGGGGTTCATTTTTAGAGGGATAGAATTGAAAAGCCTGAAGTTATGTTAAGTTTGCATTTGGAACACCATGAAGAGTCTAGTCTCCAAATTAGAAAAAGAAGGTTGGGCCCCCAGAGAAGGTGCAAAATAAATTTGTTAGCGTCATACCAAAACTGAAAGGTTGGACCCATTAGGAAAGGGAGGCGATGGCCTAGTGGGTATTATCATGAGATTATTAATCCAGAAATTCAACTAATGTTGTGGGGACCCGGGTTCGAATCCTGCCACGGCAGATGGTGGAATTTGAATTCAATAAAAAATATCTGGAATTAAGAAGTTACTGATGACCATGAAACCATTGTCGAATGTCGGTATAACCCATCTAGTTCATTGATGTCCTTTAGGGAAGGAAAACTGCCGTCCTTACCTGGTAAGGTACCTTACCCTCAGAGCCACAGCAATGTGGTTGACTCTCAACTGCCCTCTGAAATGGCCTAACGAGCCATTCAGTTCAAGGGATGGGCAATAAATGTTGATGTGGAGATGCCGGCGTTGGACTGGGGTAAACACAATAAGAAGTCTCACAACACCAGGTTAAAATCCAACAGCTTTATTTGGTAGCACAAGCCACAAGCTTTCGGAGCATTGCCCCTTGAAGGGCTCAAGACTTTAGGAAGGATGTAAAGGCATTAAGAGGGGATCCGTAAAAGATTCATGAGAATGGTTCCAGGGATGAGGAACTTCAGTTACAGTTGGGACTGTTCCCCGTGGAGCAGAAGTTGAGAGGAGATTTGAAGGAGGTAGCCAAAATCATGAGGGGGTCTAGAGATAGAAGAGAGGGAGAAACTGTTCCAACTAGCAGAGGGGTCAAGAACCAGAGGGCACAAATTTAAGATTATTGGCGAAAGAAGCAACAGTGACATGAGTAAAAACATTCTTATGCAGCGAGTGGTTAGGATCCGGAATGCACTGCCGGGGAAAGTGCAGTGGATGCAGGGTCAATTCGGGCTTTCAAAAAGAAATTAGATTGTTATCTGAAAAAAGAAGGAATGTGCAGGGCTACTGGGTGAAGACCGGGGAGGATGTTTCCACTCATGGGAGGGTGTAGGACCAGAGGGCACAGTCGTTTTAGTCGAGGTAAATTGCTTTATCAGAGAGCTGGCACATACACAAACAGTCTCCCGTGCTGTCACTCTCTGTGACATTGTTTCCTCCACATTTGATAGCGAAAGACCATTCTTGCCTGTTGTGACTTTGCTCTTCTGAATATGAAATTTGTAGCAATTAGAGATGAGAAGTTGCACAATTTTATATAATGTATGACAGCTGAGGTGCACTCAGTGTGGCAAACAGGTGCACACTAGCTGCAGGATCCTATTTTTAACTTACCCGCATTAACTTCATTTCCTGTATAATTTATCAGTCAGGTGTGGCAACATTAATAAGATGGTAACATTTTGCTCTCACTGTGCTGTTTGGCTCAAAATGATATGGCCATAGCTGATCAGAACTGAAGCAGCCGGATATATGCAAATCGTGAGCTATGTCAGTGACTAGAAAACTGGAAATGGAATAATCGATTGACTATAGTGAAAGTGCCAATACTAAGAGGAAAGTTTAAAAATGAACCAATTGAATCAGTGAAAACAGTTCTGGGAAACATTTTTGCACCATTAATTTTCTCAGAAACTATTTTTGAAGGGCTGGGGAGGTTTCTAGAAGGCAAGCTGGTGGCAAGCTGAAATCAAGGCCTATACATGTTAAGACCTCAGGATCATAAGAAACAGAAACAGGAGTAGGCCATTCAGCCCTTCGGGCCTGCTCCACCATTTAATAAGGTCATGGCTGATCTATGACTCACTGGGCAGGATTTTACGATCTTGCTCGTCCCAAAACCGTAAAATCTCATCAGCCGATTCTGTCCAATCTTTCCTCATATGGCAGTTCCTCCATACCCAGGATCATCCGAGTAAACCTCCTCTGAGATGCCTCCAGTGATGATATTTCTTTCCATAAATTAACTGTACTCAAAATGTGGCCTCACTAGTACCTTACAGAGTTGCAGCATCACCCTTTACTTTTATACTCTGTGATATAACTCTATTATACTTTATTTCAAGCCCCCTTGAAATAAAATCCAGCATTTCATTTGCTTTCCCATTTACTTTCTGTGCCTGTTTTGCGAGCTTTCTGGGTTTCATGAACAAGGACCTTCAAATCCCTTAAGTGCTCCAGCTTTCTGCAGCCTCTCTCCATTTAAATAATAATCTGTTTTCTCATTCTCTCTTCCAAAATGAACAATCTCACATTTTCCCACTTTGAATTCCATTTGCCAATTTTCTGCCCACTCACTTAACCTGTCAATATCTCTTTGTTAATTATTTATATCCGCTGCCTTCCTTCCCTCCCACCTTCTGTATCACCTGAAAATTTGACCAAGTTGTTCGTCTTCCAAATCATGAATATATATTGTGAAGAGCTGCAGTCCCAGCATTCATCCCTGTGTCACTCCACTGGTTACTGCCCTCCAACCTAAGAAATAACCCCTTATTGCTACTCTCTGCTTCCTGTTAGTTAGTTAATCCTCTATCCATGCCAGAATATTACCTCCACTACTATGGGCTCCTATCTTGCCTTTTGTGGGGCACCTCATCAAAAGCCTTTTGAAAATCCAAATTTCCAACATCGACTGGTTCTCCACTATCTATTCTGGCTGATAGCTTCTCAAAGAACTCTAGTAAACTTGTCAGACATTATTTCCCTGTCATGAAACCACGCTGACTCTGTTTATGACTTTCCAAATGCACTGCTATTCTCTCTTTAATAATTGATTCAAACATGTTTCCAACAACTTAAGTTGGACCAACTGGCCTGAGGTTTTCTGCATTTTGCCTCTGTTACACAATATCATTTTGAGTACAGACTGTTCTTATAAGTCTTTTCTCCTGTGCTATTGTTTTACTGGCTCATGTTGAGAGTTCTGAGTATGTGCAAGTTTTGGAGGGTTTTTCAATCTGCCAGAGAGTATTGTGCACGCAAGACTTGTTTTACTAGTGCTCCTGTTTTCATAGTAATTACCGTTATTGTCATTCTACTGAGTTACTGGTATTGCTAAACTGTGTTATTTATTTATATAAAGAAGTTCCTTCTTTTAAACAATACATTGGACAACCTTATTTGTGGTCACAACCTCCTTCCCTTTTTGAATAAGGGTACCACACCGGCAGTTTCCCAAACTTTTGGCATGGTTTTAGAATCCAAGGAGTTTTGGGAAACTACTATGAATGCATCCACAATCTCTGTTGCTATCTGCTTTAAGAACTTGGGATGCAAACCATCAGATCCGGGAGACTTGTCAGCCTTTAACCCCATTAGTTTGTCCAAAACAAATTCCCTGATAATGGTGATTATATTTTTTTCCTCCCCCATATTTTGACTGCTTCTGGGATGCTTGTAGATTCCTTTACAGTAAAAATCGATACAAAATATCTCCTTTGCCAATTCTTTGTTCCCATAAGAACATAAGAAATAGGAGCAGGAGTAGGCCATCTAGCCCCTCGAGCCTGCCCCGCCATTCAATAAGATCATGGCTGATCTGAAGTGAATCAGTTCCACTTACCCGCCTGCTCCCCATAACCTTTAATTCCCCATGATTACTTCCCCAGTTTCATTCGCTAAGGGGCCAAAGTATTCTTTAACTTCTCTCTTCTTTTTAACATACTTAAAAAGCTGTTATTGGCTGGAATTTTATTGCCCCACCTGCCATGGAAACTGGAGTGAGCGAAGGGTGGATAATGGAAAGGTCCGTTGACTTTGGGCAGGATTTTACAGTTTCGGGATGAACAAGGCCATAAAATCCCACCCATAGTCTTATTTAATGTTTCTCGCTAGCTTGCCCCAAGTTTATCTTCTCCTTTCTGATTATTTTTAGCCCACCTTTGCTGCATTCTGAATCCATCCCACTCTTCTAGCCTACCACTACCATCTTGTATGTTTCCATTTTCAACTTAATACCATCCATAGCTTCCCTGGTTATCCATGATAGATTCTTCCTTCCCTTTCCTCCTCATTGGGATGTTCAGAGTCATGAATTATCTCCTTAAACATCTACCACTGCTCATCTATTATCTTACCCACTAATTTAGATGGCCAGTCTACGTTGGCAAATTCCAACCTCATACCTTCGTAATTCACCTTAGTTAAGTTTAACACTGATATTTCAGTCCCAATTTTCTCACATTCACACTGAGTGCTAAGTTCCATCATACTGTGGTCACTACTTCCCAGGGGATCCTTATTCCTGAGATTATTTATTAAACCTACCTCATTAGCCTGATCCCTGGTTGGCTTCATAACATATTGCTCCAAAAAAAACCCATCCTGAATGCACGCTATGTATTCATTCTCTTGGCAGCCATTTCCAATTTGATAAGCCCAATCTATATGAAACATAAAGTCCTGGTGGGAGGCTGGGTTGATCTTTGAGGAATCATAGAATCCCCACAGTGCAGAAAGAAGCCATTCGGCCCATCGAGCCTCCACTGACAACAATCCCATCCAGGCCCTATCCCCGTAACCCTACGTGTTTACCCTGCTAATCTCCCTGACATTAAGGGGCAATTTAGCATGGTTAATCTACCTAACCCACACATCTTTGGATTGTGGGAGGAAACCAGAGCACCTGGAGGAAACCCACGCAGACATGGGGAGAATGTGCAAACTCCACACAGTGACCCGAGGCTGGAATTGAAACCTGGCACTGTGAGGCAGCAGTGTTAACCATTGTGAAACCGTGCCGCCCTCAAAGGAGGAAGGGAGGCTTCTACAGGTCTTCTCTTCAGGATATAATTCACTGTTGCTGTGGTACTACAAAGAACCAAAATATTCTGACGACATTCACTGGTGAAACTCATGTGATCACCAGAGTGCCCATCACGGGACATTGTGAGAGGAGGGGAGAAAACACGACAACATTTTTATGCAATACCAACTGTCACAATTTAAAAATAAGGTGTTTCCCATTTAAGACCAAGGTAAGAAGAATTTTTCTCTGAATGTAGTGAGTTTTTGGAACTCCCTTTCTTAAAAAGCAGTGGAAACATCATCTTTGAGTCTTTTCAAGGCAGAGTAGTTAGATTCTTGATAAAGAAGGGGATGAAAGGTTACCATCAGCCATGATCTTATTGAACGGCGGAGCAGGCTCAAAAAGCTGAGTGGTCTACTAGGGCGGTACGGTGGTTAGCGCTGCTGCCTCACAGCACCAGGGACCCGGGTTCGTATTCCTGGCTTGGGTCACTGTCTGTGCAGAGTCTGCCCGTTCTCCCCATGTCTGCACGGATTTTCTCCGGGTGCCCCAGTTTCCTCCCAGGCGTACTGGTTAGGTGCATTCGCTATATTAAATTCTCCCTCAGTGTACCCGAACAGGTGCCAGAGTGTGGCGACTAGGAGATTTTCACAGTTACTTCATTGCAGTGTTAATGTAAGCCTACTTGTGACACTAATAAATAAACTTTTTAAAAAACTAGACTTTAAACTTTACTCCTGCTCCATGTGTAGTATGCAATCCCTTTTAATATGGGGGTAAAATGCTGTATTAATCGACATCTGCTGCCAAACACACCAGGTTTAAAGCACAGGTTGAAAAATCTATCTTTACAGATCAGGCAGCATTGCCTAAGGATGGTGTAAGATCATCGTGGCTCAAACTTTTCTCCAATTTGCAAAAGGGAAGTAACTGCCCCGGATGACTCAAGGCACAGAAAACAGAAGTTCAGTTTAGGACGGGTTGGTTTAAAGAAATACAAGTTCCCATCACCCGGCATTAGAGGAAGCAAACTGTTCAGAGAAAGTGAAGCAACTGAAAAGCCGGCCAGTTCTGGTTGGAACTTGGAAGACCTGAGACGCCACCACTTTAACTCCAACTAGAAACATGTACAAACTAATGGTCAATGAGAGAAAACACACACTTACCATCAAAAAAGGAGCAAAGGGTTTTGACAGCTGTCACCCAGTTGGCTAGTATGAGGTTCAGAGGATGATTATCAGTGGAGAACATGCCCCTGTCTACATCAACGGGGACGAAGTAGAAATGGTCGAGACCTTCAAGATTTTAGGTGTCCAGATCACCAACAACCTGTCCTGGTCACCCCATGCCAACACTATAGTTAAGAAAGCCCACCAACTTTCTCAGAAGACGAAGGAAATTTGGCATGTCAGCTACAAGTCTCACCAACTTTTCTAAATGCACCATAGAAAGCATTCTCTCTGGTTATATCACAGCTTGGTATGGCTCCTGCTCTGCCCAAGACCGCAAGAAACTACAAAAGGTCGTGAACAAAGCCCAGTCCATCACTCAAACCAGCCTCCCATCCATTGACTCTGTCTACACTTCCTGCTGCCTTGGCAAAGCAACCAGCATAATTAAGGACCCCACGCACCCCAGACATTCTCTCTTCCACCTTCTTCCATCGGGAAAAAGATACAAAAGTCTGAGGTCACGTACCAACCGACACGAGAACAGCTTCTTCCCTGATGCTGTCAGACTTTTGAATGGACCCATCTTGCATTAAGTTGACCTTTCTCTACACCCTAGCTATGACTGTAACACTACATTCTGCACTCTCATTTCCTTCTCTATGAATGGTATATTTTGTCTGAATAGCATGCAAGAAACAATACTTTTCACTGTATGCTAATACATGTGACAATAATAAATCAAATCAAATCAAATCAGTTTCAGTGGGACATCATGACAAATCCTGCATTCACCTGACATCTACCATGTACATATTTCAGCTGTGGTCACCTGATAAATAATTCTTTGGTAGACTCTTGCCTAACCCAGGCTGGGAATTGGGCCTGATACCTTTCATCTCATTGTCACGCAGCAGACATTAAGGCAGCACTTTTTAAAAAATTATATCGGAGTTCGGTAACATAGAAACAAGAGGCAGCAGTAGGCCATTCGGCCCTACGAGCCTGCTCCACCATTCATTTTAATCATGGCTGATCATCGAGTTCAATAACCTGATCCCCCTTCCTCCCATATCCCTTGATCCCTTTAGACCCAAGAGCTATATCCAATTTCTTCTTGAAATCAGACAATGTTTTGGCCTCAACTACCTTCTGAGGTAGTGAATTCCTCACATTCACCACCCTCTGGGTGAAGACATTTCTCCTCACCTCAGTTCTAAAAGGTTACCCTTATCCTCAAACTATGACCCCTCATTCTGGACTCCCCCACATTCTTTCTGAATCTACCCTGTCTAACCCTGTTAGAATTTTGAAAGTTTCGATGAGGTCCCCTCTCACTCTTCTAAACTTCAGTGAAATAATTCTAACCGACTTAGTCTCTCCTCACATGACAGACCTGCCATCCCAGGAATCAGCCTGGTAAACCTTCGCTGTACTCCTTCTAAAACAGTACACATACAGATGTTGGATTAGCATTTTGTTTCATCTTATATGATCAGGGTTTTTATTTTGCCTTTTTATTCATAAATGGCTTAGATTTGTATTGTGCCTAGAAAAATAGGAATGGCTAACGTGTCCATTGCCGGGATGCTTTAGAGAGTTTGACACAGTGTAAAATTTAGCTGACTGTGTGACTGGGATACAGGATTTGTGATTCCTGTCTATTTCACCGAGCTTTGTCATTACATTGGGAAACGAGATTGTCGAGTTAAGGAGTCATGGCAATGAGCTCAGGGTGGATTCATTTTAGGCAGTTCCTCTGGGCTAAGGATGACTTGCTTCCACTCAATGGCTGACAAGTCTGGTTACAAACAGTTTAGGAGCTGGAGTAGCCATTTGTGGCTGATCCAATTGTGGCCTCAACTCCACAGTTCAGCTATCTACTATTTAGAGGGGTGGCAGAGTGGTTAGCACTGCTGCCTCACAGCGTCAGGGACCCAGGTTCAATTCCCAGCTTGGGTCACTGTCTGTATGGAGTCTGCATGTTCTCCCCGTGTCTGCGTGGGTTTCCTCTGGGTGCTCCAGTTTCCTCCCACAGTCTGAAAGACGTGCTGGTTAGATGCATTGACCCAAACAGGTGCCAGAATGTGGCGACTAGGGGAATTTCACAGTAACTTCATTGCGGTCTAGATGTAAGCCTTACTTGTGACTAATAAGTAAACTTTACTTTTACCCTTGTTAGTCAAGAATCTACCTATCTCAGCCTTCAAAATATTCAATGACCCTGCCTCCAGGGAAGAGCGTTCCAAAGATTCACGACTCTCAAGAGAAAAATATTCTTCCCATCTCTGTCTTAAATGGGAGACCCCTTATTTTTAAACTGTCTCCTCTATTAGTGCTACTCTCTCCCATGAGGGAGCACACATCCATTCAGCATCCATCCTGTCAAGTCCATTCAAGATGTGAAATGAATGAGAGAGGTGGATACTCAGCGAGACCTTGGTATCCTCATGCATCAGTCGCTGAAAGTAAGCACGGCAGGTAGAGCAGGCAGTAAAGAAGGCAAATGGTATGTTGGCCTTTATAGCGAGAGGATTTGAGTATAGGAATAGAGATGTTTTACTGCAATTTTATAGGGCGTTGGTGAGGCCACACCTGGAGTATTGCGTGCAGTTTTGGTGTCTTTATCTGCCCCAGCAGGAAAGTGTTTTTTATAGCACTGCTCGTGAACTAGGAGGAGCAGGGTGATTCTCCCCAACATCCACTCACTCCATAACCCTTCAATGGCCAACACCAAACCCCCCCCACCCCCAACTCATGATCCCAAGCCGTCTGCCCTCAATCTCACCTGGTCTTCCCTCTCACTCCATTACTAGTCCAAACTTTCCTACCTGCGATTTTGCCTCGTCCCCCTTTCCCTCTCAATTGCCAGATTGATCCATCCCTCTCCCACCTCGTGATCTTTCCCAATTGCCAGGATCTCTCCTATAGTCCCTGCCAAAGGGCGGGCCTCTATCACAGAACTTCCTGCTCAGCAGCCTGTTGTTCTGGCAGGCTGCGAAAAGAAGTACAAATGATAATAAGGACTTGTCGTTAAATTCAACAGGCCCGTCCACGTTCTCCCTTACAAATCCTCCTTCTTGGTAAATATCAGAGCACAAGAG
The DNA here is from genome assembly GCF_964213995.1 of Mustelus asterias. Lineage (NCBI taxonomy): Eukaryota > Metazoa > Chordata > Chondrichthyes > Carcharhiniformes > Triakidae > Mustelus > Mustelus asterias. Next base: position 16,208,029 of record NC_135809.1, read on the forward strand.
ATGGAGCAAACTACAGTGCCGTTGCACAGACAAGTGAAAGATAAATTTCAGCGACACGACTATTAGTCGAGAGTAGCATATGTGATTATAAGGAATTACTAAGATGTGTGGTTAAAAGAAAGCCCTGGTGCATCAGCTCCATGCAATAAAAAATTAAAGGTGAGAAACTCATGCTACTTTGGTGTGGTTCTTCCAGTTGTACAGCATGAAGTCTGTGTTAAAGGAGAAGACTGCAGAGCATTTTCAGTCCACTGCGTTTTCTCCTCTCTTTACCTATTCCTCCAACCGTACCCCCACCCGCTCATCTACAATTTCAGGCAGAAGAATTCAGGCACATCGGGCGTTGTTTCTATGCAAGTTTAAAGAAAGGAGACAGGATTAAACTGAATATTCTTCTCACTGAAACTGGAAACGGGTGGGTTAGTCATGTCCTGGAGAAAGGGGAACATCTGGAGAATAATGAGGAATAACAGAGGGTAGGACAGCTTTAACCTATGCCCCATTTAATCTTCACCAGAGCTGGGGAAGTGGGGAAATAATGGACTTGGAGTGACTGCACGTGTGTAACTGGTTCAACATAATATAAATTGTGAATGACAAGCTTTTTTTTGGTATTGATGCGCTACTCAAACACGAGGCCTGAAGCTCAGTAAATGAAAGGCTTTTATTTACTGTAACGAAGCTGCCAGAACTTATATACACTATCCCAGACTGAAGGGGTCCCGGCCAGAGCAGGGACTCTTATACCTCTCCCAGGAGGCGGAGCCCGACTGGGATGTGCCACAACACTACAGTACAAAGGTGTAACAACCCCACCCTAACCCCAACAGCAACAATAGCACAACCCAACAGTAACATATGTACATCCTTGTAGTACTGGCCAGCCCCTGGCTCAGTACTATCCAGTGGGAACCAACGATGGTTCACCACAGGTATGAACTTAGCTTCTCGGAACTCGCAGCCGAAGCAAATCAGATACGCTATAAACAAGATGAGGCAACACCCCTGGAATGGGGAATTTGACAGCTGGTGGAAAAAGTAGGACAAATGCCTGGGGAGAGTTACACAACCTGGGGCATGAGGATGAGGTATGACAAGGATGTCTGAGGAAGGATGTCCTTGCTATAGAGGGAGTACAGTGAAGGTTACCAGGCTGATTCCTGGGATGGCAGGTCTGTCATATGAGGAGAGACTAAGTCGGTCAAGATTGTATTCATTGGAGTTTAGAAAAGTGAGATGGGATCTCATAGAAACTTATAAAATTCTAACAGGGTTAGATAAGGGGGGGGAGTTCAGAACTAGGGGTTATAGTTTGAGGATAAGGGGTAAACCTTTTAGAACTGAGGTGAGGAGAAATTTCTTCACCCAGAGGGGGGTGAATGTGTGGAATTCACTACCACAGAAAGCAGTTGAGGCTAAATCCTTGTCTGATTTCAAGAAGAAATTAGATATTGCTCTTGGGGCTAAAGGGATCAAGAGATATGGAGGGAAGGGGGAGATCAGGTTATTGAATTTGATGATCAGCCATGATCATAATGAATTGCGGAATAGGCTCGGCTCGAGGGGTCGAATGGCCTACTCCTGCTTTGGTTTCTATGTTTCAATAAGATCACCTCTCATCCTTCTAAAGTCGACAGATGCAAGCCCAGCCTGTTCCACCTCACAGGATTAACCTCGCACCCTGCCCGCCCCCTCCCCCCCCCCTTATCCCAGGTTACATGCTAGATAATAAACAAGTTAGAACCTGATTTTCTTGATCACTAACAGCTCATTTGAGGATCTTCTTCACAATACCTGTCATCAGGTCTTGAAGAATCATTTAGGATAGTGTGAGATTTTCCAGCATTTTCTGTTTTTGTAATGGAAGTTACATCTCTGCCTAAAAAGTGCTTTTCTGTGTATCTACTGTTTAGAGATATAGCGTGTCAAGGATTTGTCTGAATTGTTGCAAGGATCTTTGATATCAGATTTAAATGTCTGCAGCATTGAACCAGGGAAACAGTGAATAATGAAGTGAACATCTGGCTTTCTATTTAAATTTCCATGAGCATTATCTCCAACTGCCAGATTGTTATAAAAGGAGATGTTCAAAGTGTTTTTAAACTAGCTTTCGGACAGTAACCAGCGCTGTTTGCACCTTTCCAAGTTGGGCCGACTGCTTTACCATTATCACCCTCTTGAGTTTAATTATGTTCACACTTCAAGGCAACGCGAGTCAAACAAACAAGGACATCTGTTCCATTTTTATCATTTTGCTTGGCATCTACCCATTACAATTTAAACACAGAAATTAGACTGTGAATATTGTCTCAGCTGTTTTGTCTTATTTTACACAATTGGACACAAAACATACTTTTGGCTTGAAATTATAAACATCTGTCCGTTCAATTTCGGCATACCCAATCCAAATTGAAAAAGCAAGAACATCTTTAATGGCATATGGTCTTTGTGCTACTTTCTACATTAACATTTAGATCTAAAACGTAAGCCACTTTTGGGCGGCACGGTAGCACAGTGGTTAGCACTGCTGTCTCACAGCGCCAAAGACCCGGGTTCAATTCCAGCCTTGGGTGACTGTCAGTGTGGAGTTTGCATGTTCTCCCCGTGTCTGTGTGGGTTTCTTCTGGGTGCTCTGGTTTCCTCCCACAGTCCAAAGATGTGCAGATTAGGATGATTGGCTGTGCTAAATTGCCCCTTAGAGTCAGGGGGATTAGCAGCATAAATATGTGGGAATAGGGCCTGGGTGGGATTGTTGTCAGTGCAGGCTCGATGGGCTGAGTGGCCTCTATCTGCACTGTAGGGATTGTATGATCCTATGTTCAAAATGGTTACAATTATAGAGTGAAAGTTGAGTATACCAACTGGAATAATTTCTACAGCAAATGCCATTCATGTAATATAGCACCTTTCAGAAATGTGGAAAAATGTTTCAAGGTTCTTCACAGAGGGATGAGGAAAATAGGCAACAAGGCAAATTGTTGAAAATTGGGATGGGGAAGTTCATCAAATGCTTGGTCAAATAGGTAGGTTTTGAGGAGGAAAGGGTTGTGGAGAAGCACAAGAAAAGTTGCAACGCTTTAAAAATCATCCACACTCAAATTCAAGCATCCATTATATGAAAATCAAAGATTCCTAGATATCCTTCAGTGCAGAAGGAGACCACTTGGTCCATCATATTTTATAAAGATGGCAGAAATGAACAAACACCAATGGAACTCCAAGTCAGCCTGGTGAGTGAAACTTGGAGGAGAATGTACCAGCTATGTCTTTGTTTATAATGGTTCATCAATCTGTACAAAACATCCATTCATTGTACAATCTTCCAATTCATTTGAAATGGCATTGTTGCTTCATGCCAGGATAATTTCAAAATGTATGAAGTTCATTGCATATTTGTTAGCATGTTTTCTTCCACAGCAGACTGCACTTACTTGTAATGCTGAATCAGTTGATTTTGTTTTCCAAGACTTCTTCAACAACACTTTCCAAACCCACACCCTTTCCCACCTAGAAGGACAAGAGCAGCAGGTGTATGGCCACACCACCAAACGTTCTCATCCAAGTTAAACACTGGTGAGATGCTCTGTCGGAGGGTCAGTGCAGACCAGATGGACCAAATGGTCTCCTTCTCCACTGTAAGGTATCTAGGAATCTTTGATTTTCCATTTCCTGCCAGCAAGTCATTGATCCATTTTCATTTCATGAATAAGTGCCAATCAGCTTTGAACGGTTGCAGATGTAGCTGTTGTTAAAAAAAATCCATCATTCTCAGAGAAGGAGGGTACTCACATTTTGACCAAAATTGGGCAATACCAGTATAATCCTGAATGCAAGATCCTTTGACTGTTTACAGATGTGACTCATGCTGCTCAGCATTTGGTGGATGGTGCAATCATACAATCTACAGTGCCAAAGAAGGCCATTTGGCCCATCGAGTCTGCACCGATCACAATCCCACCGAGGCTCTATCCCCATAACCCCATGCATTTGCCCTAGCTAGTCCCCCTGACACTAAGGGGCAATTCAGCTTGGCCAATCCACCTAACCCTGTTGTCAAGGGAAACAAATTTAAAATTTGCAAGAGAAAATGGAAACCAACTCCTGAAATTCAGCTACCTCCAGACAGATTTATACCACTGTTTATTCCCCACACAGAACAGGAGAACCATTTTTCGGTTAACAAGCATGCCATTTTAAATCTGTGTTGGATTGGATTTTGCAACCATCAGAAAGCCAATAGAGTTAGCTATTCATTGTATTTACATTTTCCCACAAACTATTTATGAGCTATTTGTGGAGGGTTCCTGTAAAGCTCTCTACAGAGTCGCTGAGACCTATGTGAACAGGACAAGCGAGTTACCTATCGCTTTGACCAATCAGCTTGAAGAATTGTTAACAAGTAGCCCAGTGTTTGAGTCAGGAAGTGTTAGAGTGGTTAATTCAATATCAAATCAAGAATAGAAAACAAAATAGAGAGAAAGAAAGATTGCATTAAGGGCAAGAGATACATGAAATGGAAAGAAAAAAATGTTATTTATTTCTTTAAAAGTGTCCAATAATTGAAATCTTAGGAATGAGTCTCCACACTTAATTTTCAGCACAAGGGAGCTTATTTGGCTGTAATGAATGTCTTTTAGGGAAGGAAATCTGTCTCCTTACCTGGTCTGGCCTACATGTGACTCCAGAGCCATAGCAATGTGGTTGACTCTTAACTGCCCCTTCAAGGGCAATGAAGGATGGGCAAATGTTGACCCAGTCAGTGACATCCATATCCCATGAACCGAATTTTTAAAAAAAGACCAATCGCACATCAAAGGCTACTCAGACAGGAGTAGAGCCTCATTTTTTTCTGGTGAGTTTAATTCATATATATATTTATATACATGAAATCAAGAAAATACAGAAACTTAGCAATATATTTGAATCGCTGAGATACCATTATTGCACATTTTCTGGAGGAGCAGAGTTTATTTTATTAGTGTCACAAGTAGGCTTACATTAACACTGCAATGAAGTTACTGTGAAAATCCCCTAGTCACCACACTCCGGCACCCATTCAGATAGCACTTCCTGATTTCTATATTTAGCTGGGCGGTTAGAGCAGGTTGCCATCTAATATCCATGTTAGCAATGGTGCATGCTATTGACCTCACTGTTACTTCCATCAGGAGATCCAAGCTCATATAAAACTTCAGATGTGAAAAAGACATACTGCAATACAAACATCTTACTGTATTCAGCTTGTATTATAGAATCTTACATCATAAAACTACAGCTAGTCTTTGATGTAGTTTTCCAGACAGTCCAATGAAAATAACCTCCTGGAATATTTGGTAATAATTTGGTCCACGTGTATTTCTTTCAAGATTAAAGCTCGGGCAAATCAGGGAAAATTGGCAACTAAAAATGTTTCCTGAACTGAGAGAGTATGTGGCAACAAATAACAACTTCTATTCACATTTGGCACAGTACATTTGCACTCATGTGCTGCCAATTAATTAACTATTTATTCCAATATTTGTTAGCTGGTGAATATAGTCAGGCTGCAATGCGAACGTTTTCAAGAATAGAACTCAAAATAAATAAAATTTGGTCAACCCACTGGGGGTGACAATTATCAAAAAGATTCACCTGGATTTTACCGTCCGAGGTTGAAGGGACAGTGAGATCCACTGATCTCAAAGAAAGCTTCCCACAGAGATCTTCCCACAGGCAATCCCCATGGCATGGATTTCCACTTTACTGGTGTCATTTTGAATTTGGCACTAAGACAAAGGGATTTTGTGGTGTCCAGCAACAGTGATGTCATCAAGCAGGTTAAACAACCAACCACATTGACAAATTCTTACAGACAGAAACCAAGAAGTAAAATGCATCACTTATCATAGAATCCCCTACAGTGCAGAACGTGGCCATTCAGCCCATCAGGTTGCACCAACTCATACCCCTTTACCTTTTACAAATTTTACTGCGGTCAAAAGAAAGTAACATGTGAACTTAGCCAGAGAATGAAATGGTGAACTAGAATGTGCACATCTTTGTCTGCATTTCCATTACTCATTTATATAACATTCTTTTGACATAACACTAAGGGCGGCACGGTAGCAAAGTGGTTAGCACTGCTGCCTCATGGCGATCCCGGCTTGGGTCACTGTCTGTGTGGAGTTTGCACATTCTCCCCGTGTCTGCATGGGTTTCCTCCGGGTGCTCTAGTTTCCTCCCACAGTCCGAAAGACGTGCTGGTTAGGTGCCTTTTCCATGCTAAATTCTCCCTCAGTGTACCCGAACAGGTGCCGGAGTGTGGCGACTAGGGGATTTTCACAGTAACTTCATTGCAGTGTTAATGTAAGTCTACTTGTGACTAATAAATAAACTTACTTACTTATAAAGATTGAGACATACACATTAGAAACTGAAATCCCATAAACTTTGAAAAAGTTAAAAAGTATGGAATTATCATGATGAAGACACTTGAACTTACACAATTATAAAATAAGTTTTCCAGGGCCAGAGAGGTTGGTCAGTGGTAGGTACGGCTTACTATGCTGTTAAAAATCCAGTTTCACTTCATGAACCAGGTGTGACTTTTTCCAAGCCATTTTGAAAATCTTTTCTAAATTGTTTTTTCAGTATACACTTATGGCCAGTGAAACACTGATGTAAGATAAATGGACAATATTGGGCACAGAGAAAAAAAGAGTTACCTCATCTCCATGGATGTTTCCAATGTACTTCACATCTGGAATCCCCACAGTGTGTTCTTTTGGATATTTTCCAATTGCCAGAACCCAAAGATTAATACCTAAATTAGAAGTACAAAACATAAGTCTTTATTGACTCGAAAGTTTGAAGTACAAATCTTTTGTCCATTAAAAACTAAAGCTAAAGCAAATTACAACAATTTTTGTATCCCCTTATATTGCTTTTGCCTTCTTTTCACGCCTTCAGGGGCCTAGTGGTATTATTGCGACACTATTAATCCAGAAACTCAACTTGGGTTCAAATACCGCCACGGCGGATGGTGGAATTTGAATTCAATGAAAAATATCTGGAATTAAGAATCTCCTGATGACCATGAAACCATTGTCGATTATCGGAAAAACCCATCTGGTTCACTAATGTCCTTTATTCTATATGGGATTAGGTGGGAGTTCAGGGGCAGGATTCTACTGCCTCGCTCATCCCGAAACTGTAAAATCCCACCCAAGGTCAACGGACCTTTCCATTGTCCACCCCTCGCCCGCTCCGTTTCCCCTAGTGGGCGGGACGGTAAAATTCCAGCCCAGGTGTTTCTCATGTGTCGGTGCAGATTCAATGGGCTGAGGTGTTAGAATGTAACCAATGATAAGATTGGATTTGTTGTAGTGTGACCAATGGTAACAAGCTGTAAGAGTCAGCTGACCCAGTAAACCATGTAACCAATGAAAAAAAATGACGTGGTGGTCAGCTGACCAACTGACTCTGTATAAATAAGAATCTGTTGGGAATTGTGGTAAGCTGGGAATGGCCGAGGGTGAGGCCTCAAGTGTTGGAGTAATGAAGTTTCTTTATTAAACCTTTTTCATTGCTTTATAAGTTGGAGTAAATTTTGTTTTCTTTTAATGCCTACAACTGAAGAGTGCCTTCTGGAAGATTGACATGAGGGACACTGGATGATTCTATGATTCTCCCAAGAAAACATTCTGGGATATTTTTTAATATTAACTGCACTGTATAACTGCAAGTTGTTCCATTTTTAATAGCCCATTAAAAAATCAGGTTTGTATCTGTGTCATTGTGAAGCACTATTTGGACTGCACACTGAAGTAAAAATGCCCATTCCACGGAACACGGCTCAATTTATTCAGATATACAGAAATTTCTATTTTTATAATATTTTGGAAAGGGAAGAATGGAAAGGAAGTGGCTTTTCAGCCTTTTAATTTGTTTTCTTCAAAAACGCCAAGAATATTTTTCTCAATTTTCACCCTCCTTTCAAAGAAACTCACTCATGGCTTGGGTGTGCTTCTGTAGACACTTGTTACCTCCAATGCACTCAACCAACTGAAAGTATTCTCAGCTGAGGCACGGCTATGATCCAACTATTCAGCTACAGAGCACCATAGATTTCCTGATCCTCTCCCTCTTCACTTAACACCTGAACATGTGCACTTCTAACCAGGACCAGCAGGAGATATCCCGGGCCTAGGTGCTTCTCCTGCCTCCGGGCCCTTTATTTCCGTACCCAGCCTTCCTGCTCCCTCACACTTCCCCATCCCTTAACCCTCCGCCTCACATCCATCAGATGATCAGAATTAGGAACCATGCTCACAATGAGGTCGAGCTGTTTCATACAGGTTTAGTTAAACTTGTCAGCTTTTGTGTTCTATAGGCGGAATTTTCCATACCCCCGTGCAGCGTGTTTTGCAGAAGTGGAGGTGGCCCGCCATTGGCCAGCTACGGGATCTTCTGCTCCCCTTATGTCAATGGGTTTTCCCGTTGTTTGCATATCCTCCAATGGTGGGGGATTGCCATTGGCGGGACTGGAAGATCCTGCTGGCGGGACAGCTGGAAAATTCCACCCTGTGCCTTTATTCACAAAGCCCATGGACACAATTACACACAATATGTGGTCATTCATATTATGCAACTGTAATAAATCTTCGGAGGCAGAAGTCCCTTCAGCAAAATCTCTTTCTTTACAATTCCAACAGCAGTACAGAGCGCTGTCAGTCAGCAGTCTACCTTCAGGAGCGCCAGAGGAACTGCCACTCCCAGTTAAATACAAGGAAAAGACTTCCTGATAGGCCCATCAATTGACTCCTTAATCAGGGAGTCCGTATTCCAATAGGCCAACCTCAATGGCCTGATTGAAGTCGTTGCAGCAACCAGGTCCATTTCTTTGAACCCATATCCAGACAGCAACATCCAAATGCTTCAACTTCAAGCACCACAAACAACAATCCTATGTACAAATGAGAATATCTCAAACTAGTTTGACATATCCCATTGGCGCATGATTCCTGCTTTCACTTTAAAGTTTAAAAATGGAAAAACCTTCCAATAAATTAGCACCAACCAATTCATCAGTAATAATGTACTCTTTATATCCACACACATGCACTTTGTCAACAGAATTCTCATTTAGCTTAAATCTAACCACACTTACAAATGTCCAGCGTGCAGCGTGATGGTAATAGGAGAAAAAAAGTACTGTAGATGCTGGAAATCTGAAATGTAAATACAAGATGATGGAAATACTCAGCAGGCCGGCAGCATCGAGTCAGTTCCACAATCTGCGTTAGTTCTGAAGAAAGGTCACTGACCTCTGTTTTCCTCTGCACGGATACTGCCAGATGTGCTGCGCATTTCCAACACTTCTACTTTCTACTGGAGCAGAAATAGCCCCTTCGGAAAAAATCCTCCTGCTTGTGAACCTCTCATTTCCCTTCAGCAAGAAGTTGCGGAACAATTTCCTGAGATCTGGTTTGGCACAACATTAAACATGAATAAATGTTGAGCTATGAAGAAAACACAACTCGCTGAACAAGAAGATTTTTAAAAATCAACGTCAAAGCAATAAATTGTTAATGAAAAATTGTAAATAAGGAAAATGGCATACTGAGGATTTCCAACACTTCCCATGTTTATCGGAGCAAAGGTATTGCCCTTTGCGAGCCCTTCAAAAGTATTCAGATTCTCATTCCCCCTCAGCATCTGCCTAAGGTCAGGTTTGGCATAACATTAAACATGAATTTCAATAAAAATATTTAAGTTATAAAGAAAACACAACATCAATGACAAACCAATAAATTGATTTTTAAAAATAGTTAGTGAAAATAACCATTAAAACGTGCCAAGCAGCAGAGCTAACTGACAGAAGCTTTTTTTGTCTTTTTGCACAGAAGCAGACCTACAGAGTTGGGGAGAGAAAGAGAGGGAGAGACATGACAAGCCCCAAATCCTGATGATCACAGAGAGGGCACCAGGGCTGAGCTAAGGATTGGGTTCAACTAGCACCGACCTTGCACTCACCACTGGTGACGCACGCTCTGAGCTGACCTTGGCAGAATTCATATGAAGGTGGGGATCGGAAGCCAGCTGCCTAACAGTCTGGGCACCTGTCCAGCGTGTGGACTGGGTTTTTGGGCAGAAGGACAGGGAGGATGTATGTGTGGCTCGCTTACTCCCAAACCCACCCGCACACACCCTCTCCACACACATACCCTCTCCACATTCCCTCGCTCCACACACATTCGTGCACGCACACCCTCCACACCACCTGACAGGCGCGCACTCACTCTCCCCCTCCCCACTCCCATTCACTACCCCCCACTCCCCCCCCTCTACACTCCCTCCCCCTCCCCCACATTCCCTATCCCCCCTCACTCCCTCCCCTCCCCCACACACTTCCCCACACTCCCTCCCCCTCCCCCACACTCCCTATCCCCCACACTCCCTCCCCCTCCCCCACACTTCCTCCCCCTCCCCCACACTCCCTATCCCCCATCACTCCCTCCCCCTCCCCCACACCCTCCCCCTCCCCCACACTTCCTATCCCCCATCACTCCCTCCCCCTCCCCCACACCCTCCCCCTCCCCCACACTCCCTATCCCCCTCACTCCCTCCCCCTCCCCCACACTCCCTCCCCCTCCCCCACACTCCCTATCCCCCATCACTCCCTCCCCCTCCCCCACACCCTCCCCCTCCCCCACAACTCTCTTCCCCTCCCCCACCCCCTCCCCCACACTCCCTATCCAACCTCCCACACACACACTCACACCCTATTAGGGATGGGCAACAAATACTGGCCACACCCCATGAATGAATAAAAACAAAAGCAATGATCTTTTCACACATGCACACTCTTTGCAGCTTTCTACTGGAAAACCCCCCGAACTTCTCTCTCTCTCTCTCTCTGCCTCCACTTCCTCCCTAAATATCCCAGTGAACCTACAATGCCCAATTTTCTTTTAATTTGACATCCTTTCTTTGTGAGGGTGTACTAACATTCTGTACAACTGCTGCCCCTCAGGGCCACCCTGGCCCACTCTGCCACCTTGACTCCTGTAGTCCTTTAGTGGGATGGTGAGAGGGCAGTCACAGTTGGAAAACATCACAAAGAAGGCACTCTCACTGTCAAAATAAAGAGCTTGGTAAGACTCAGGCTCTTCCTCCAATAACAGAACTTTGCTGTTTACATGCAGTTAGCATTGTCTGTGGCCTGGACCTTTAAACCGACCTGGTTATGGCAGCCAATGTCGTAGAAATGGTGCGCGGTTTACTTAGCTTCGACTCCTCAGCCCTCGCTGCACTTCATGGATTTCGCCTGGCCTGAGGCAGAGGGTTGGGTGGGATAGGGAGCACCTGGATTTAAGAGTAAGAAATCACAACTGGAGTGGAAATCCGACTCATTTGCCACTCCACCGGAAGTCAGAATTATAGAATCCTACAGTGCAGAAGGCCACTTGGCCCATCAAGTCTGCACCGATCACAATCCCACCCAGGCCCTCTCCCCTGTAACTCCATACATTTACCCTAACTAGTCCCCCTGACACTAAGGGGCAATTTAGCATGGCCAATCAACCTAACCCACACATCTTTGGACTGTGGGAGGAAACTGGAGCACCCGGAGGAAACCCACGCAGACACGAGGAGAATGTGCAAACTCCACACAGACAGTGACCCAAGCCAGGAATCGAACCCGGGGCCCTGGCGCTGAGAGGCAGCAGTGCTAACCATTGTGCCACCGTGCCGCCCAAGTTATGGCCCAATGCTTCAGGTCAATGACTTTCGGTCATCTTTCCCCACATTATTCATCGTGGCTGGAGTTCCAAACATCAATTCAGCAGTGGGTATTATCATCGGCAAGCCCAATTCGATCCTCACCTGAATATCTGCACCATTCCCACTGGGAGGCAACCAAGTGAAAGATTCAGATCTCAGGACCACCTACCAGTACCCAGGCTGAGAGTCAGTAACTCGGTACACACTCCCTCCCCCGCACTCCCTCCCCCTCCCACACACTCCCTATCCCCCATCACTCCCTCCCCCGCCATACTCCCTCCCCCCCCACACTCCCTCCCCCTCCCACACTCCCGATCCCCATCACTCCCTCCCCCCCCACACTCCCTCCCCCTCACTTCCTCCCCCTCCCCCACAACTCTCTCCCCCTCCCCCACCCCCTCCCCCACACTCACTATCCAACCTCCCACACACACACTCACACCCTATTAGGGATGGGCAATAAATACTGGCCACACCCCATGAATGAATAAAAACAAAAGCAATGATCTTTTCACACATGCACACTCTTTGCAGCTTTCTACTGGAAAACCCTCCCTGCAACACAACTAGAATGCAAAACGTTAAAGAGGAAATAAGAGAGGCCTTACAGAAATTTCCTCCTGACTTTTTGAAATAAGCCATTGTTGGGGTACATTTGTATGGGTAAATATTATAAATAAGATATAGCTTTAGGTGGGTTTAATGTAATGTTTCTGTGCCTAGAAGGACATATAATTAGATTCATGCTGGAATCTAATTATATATGACTCTGTTCATCCATGTTTTATATAAAAAAGTATAAGTTACGGTCTTTTGAGCCAGGGTTCCATTCTGGGATCTTCCCGTTCAGTTATAACATCAACTGGGATCATAACACCATGTACAAAATATTGTCGTTTATGTTTAAAAAGCTGGAACAGAAACACACCTAGAAACAGCACTCCCTGTTCCAAAAATTAAAGCTAATCTGTTCTTATTAATCAGTCAATAGTACAGATAAAATATTCTTTATTCACATTTTATTCACATTCACATTTGCCCCAAGTTACTGAAACTAAATACTGTACTAGTTTCACAAAAAAAATCAATTATGATTATTTTGAATATCCATCAACAAATTGTAGATTGGCCAAAGAAATGCAAGTTTAGTTTTGTTTACAGATGGGTACAATATTCCAAATTCCAATTCTCTTCCCGCACCCAGCGATGCACTAAGGCATGTCCACCATCTACAAGACACAAGTCAGGAGTGTGATGGAATACTGTCCAAGTGCCTGGATGAGTCCAGCTCGACTTACCCTCATGAAGCTTGACATCATCCAGTTAAAGCAGCCTGCTTGGCTGGCACACCATCCATCACCTGAAATATTCACCCCCCTTCACCATCGATGCATCATGGCAGCAGTGTGCACCATCTACATAATGCACTGGGACAACTCATCCAGGCTCCTTACAGCACTTTCCAGAAACATGACCTCCACCATCTAGATTTATAAGGACAAGGACTGCAGATGGGCAGCACAGTGGCACAGTGGTTATCACTGCTGTCTCACAGCAAGAAGTTTAACAACACCAGGTTAAAGTCCAACAGGTTTATTTGGTAGCAAAAGCCACACAAGCTTTCGGAGCTCCAAGCCCCTTCTTCAGGTGAGTGGGAATTCTGTTCACAAACAGAGCATATAAAGACACAAACTCAATTTACATGAATAATGGTTGGAATGCGAATACTTACAACTAATCAAGTCTTTAAGAAACAAAACAACGTGAGTGGAGAGAGCATCAAGACAGGCTAAAAAGATGTCTAATATGTCACAGACATCAAGTTTCTACAAAGGTCTCACAGCACCAGTGACCTGGATTTGATTCCCGGCTTGGGTCACTGTCGATGTGGAGTTTGCACGTTCTCCCCATGTTTTTCAGGAAGAGAAGGTGTTACAGGCTAATAGGCTGGAGGAAATAGATGTTCAGAGGGAGGATGTATTGGCAGTTTTGAATAAACTGAAGGTCGATAAGTCCCCTGGGCCTGATGAAATGTATCCTAGGATTCTTTGGGAGGCGAGGGATGAGATTGCAGAGCCTTTGGCTTTGATCTTTGGGTCCTCGCTGTCCACGGGGATGGTGCCGGAGGACTGGAGAGTGGCAAATGTTGTTCCTCTGTTTAACAAAGGGAATAGAAATGACCCTGGTAATTATAGACCGGTTAGTCTGACTTCGGTGGTTGGTAAATTGATGGAAAAGGTCCTTAGGGATGGGATTTACGACCATTTAGAAAGATGCGGATTAATCCGGGATAGTCAGCACGGATTTGTGAAGGGCAAATCGTGCCTCACAAATTTGATAGAATTTTTTGAGGAGGTAACTAGGTGTGTTGATGAAGGTAGGGCGGTTGATGTCATATACATGGATTTTAGTAAGGCGTTTGATAAGGTCCCCCATGGTCGGCTTATGATGAAAGTAAGGAGGTGTGGGATAGAGGGAAAGTTGGCCGATTGGATAGGTAACTGGCTATCTGATCGAAGACAGAGGGTGGTGGTGGATGGAAAATTTTCGGACTGGAGGCAGGTTGCTAGCGGAGTGCCGCAGGGATCGGTGCTTGGTCCTCTGCTCTTTGTGATTTTTATTAATGACTTAGAGGAGGGGGCTGAAGGGTGGATCAGTAAATTTGCTGATGACACCAAGATTGGTGGAGTAGTGGATGAGGTGGAGGGCTGTTGTAGGCTGCAAAGAGACATAGATAGGATGCAAAGCTGGGCTGAAAAATGGCAAATGGAGTTTAACCCTGATAAATGTGAGGTGATTCATTTTGGTAGGACTAATTTAAATGTGGATTACAGGGTCAAAGGTAGGGTTCTGAAGACTGTGGAGGAACAGAGAGATCTTGGGGTCCATATCCACAGATCTCTAAAGGTTGCCACTCAAGTGGATAGAGCTGTGAAGAAGGCATATAGTGTGTTAGCTTTTATTAACAGGGGGTTGGAGTTTAAGAGCCGTGGGGTTATGCTGCAACTGTACAGGACCTTGGTGAGACCGCATTTGGAATATTGCGTGCAGTTCTGGTCACCTCACTATAAGAAGGATGTGGAAGCGCTGGAAAGAGTGCAGAGGAGATTTACCAGGATGCTGCCTGGTTTGGAGTGTCGGTCTTATGAGGAAAGGTTGAGGGAGCTAGGGCTGTTCTCTCTGGAGCGGAGGAGATTGAGGGGAGACTTAATAGAGGTTTATAAAATGATGAAGGGGATAGATCGAGTGAACGTTCAAAGACTATTTCCTCGGGTGGATGGTGCTATTACAAGGGGGCATAACTATAGGGTTCGTGGTGGGAGATATAGGAAGGATATCAGAGGTAGGTTCTTCACGCAGAGAGTGGTTGGGGTGTGGAATGGACTGCCTGCAGTGATAGTGGAGTCAGACACTTTAGGAACATTTAAGCGGTTATTGGATAGGCACATGGAGCACACCAGGATGGTAGGGAGTGGGATAGCTTGATCTTGGTTTCAGATGAAGGTCGGCACAACATCGTGGGCCGAAGGGCCTGTTCTGTGCTGTACTGTTCTATGTTCTATGTTCTATATGTTCTCCCCGTGTCTGTATGGGTTTTTTCCGGGTGCTCCGGCTTCCTCCCACAGTGCAGGTTAGGTGGATTGGCCAAGCTAAATTGTCCCTTAATGTCAGGGGGACTAGCTAGGCTAAATGCTAGGGTTATGGGGATAGGGCCTGGGTGGGATTGTGTGGGTACAGACTCGATGGGCCAAATGTTCTCCTGCTACGCTGAAGGATTCTATGATTCTATGAGATGCTTGGGAACATCACCCATCTGCAGGTTCCCCTCCACGTCACTCACCATCCTGACTTGGAAAGATATTGCCGTTCCTTCGTTATCGCCAGATCAAAATCCTGGAACTCCCTTCCTAACGGCATTGTGGGTGTACCTACACAATATGGACTACAGCAATTCAAGAAGGTGGTTCACCACCCCCTCCTCAAGGACAATAGCCAGCGTTGCCCAGATATGTTAAAGGAATAAATAATAAAAATTGTCTCGACTCTTAATTTTTAAAAAATTACCATTCTGCGGTTATGATCTGATGTTCTAATTTGCACAAATAAAAAAGAATTTATTACATGTGTCAAGCTTGCAAATGATCAGGATATAGAAAATATATATTTTTTCACTTTGACGGTAAGTTGACAAAACTTAGTCATAGTAAATGCAGATATGTAATCCATAACATATGGATCTAATTTTTTTTATTCATTCAAGGGACAAGGGTGTCGCTGGCCAGCATTTATTGCCCATCTCTAGTTGCCTAAGGGCAGTTGAGAATCAACCACATTGCTGTGGCTCTGGAGTCACATGTAGGCCAGACCAGGTAAGGACGGCAGATTTCCTTCCCTAAAGGACATTAGTGAACCAGATTGGTTTTGCTGACAATCGACAATGGTTTCATGGTTGTCAGCAAATTCTTAATTCCAGATTTTTTTTATTGAATTCAAATTCCACCATCTGCTGTGGCGGGATTCGAACCCGGGTCCCCAGACCATTAGCTGAGTTTCTGGATTAATAGTCCAGCAATATTATCACTAGGCCATCGGCTCCCTAAAATTATGCTCTGGAAAAACTGGAAGTAATAAATATCTACAAAGCTTTTGTACCAAGTGGGAGTCAATTTGCATCCTAGAATCCTTTTGATGCTAAATGAAGAAGTTAATGATGCTTTTGATAGTTTTCAGGATTTTTAATGAATGCTGAAATAATGCCCAAGGACTGGAGAACAGAAAATAGCAGTTTCATTTATTTTTAAAACAAAATACTCCATTAGCCTAATAATGACAGATCGGCTAGTCTTAATTGATTGCAGTCATTCTGCAGTTTATTAGGAAAGGAATATCTAAAGAGGATCAGAGCAGACTTGGGACACGGTAGATACAATAATTGTTTCAGCAGACATAGTTTATTTGTTCCTAGTAGGAAAGTTAAGAATCATGGAATACATGACAGACTGATTTGTTGGATTGAGGATTGTCTAAGCAACAGAAAACACAGGGTGGAGATAAATGGCAAACAAAACCTAGGAAAAAGTTATCAGTAACTGCTTCCACTTGATTCTGACCAAACAGCCCTGTTCTTCATTAAGTTTGTTAATAATAGAAACTAGGTTATTTGAAACTGGTGTGGACAGAATGGAAAGAACACGGATTATTTTGAGGCATTGGGCTGAATGAGGCAGATGATTTTTAAATGCAGAGAAACTGTGGTAACTTCAGCAGAAATTCTGGACGGAGTATGTAAACAGGGTTTCCATTAATCTTCTACCAAGGTTACAGCTGCCGACTGGGGGACCCCTGAGACCCCCATCCCTGCAACAAAATCTCTGACATCAGATTAGAACAATGGACTATAAATATATAAACATATAATCACCTTGCCTGCATTTAATACTGGTCTCCCCGAATGGTTCGCTGCACTTATCCCATGAGAAGTCAAGTAATTTGATCAACAAGTTCTGAGAATCACTCTCCGACGTGCTGGGCTCACTGGCCCAGGATTTAGGATCCTTCAATTTATGATCATCCCCTATTTACTCCAGCTGGAATAAAGAATCTGCCAGAATTTTACCGGAATCAGGGCGGGTGAGGCTCGGAGAACGACATTTTCCGTTGGCCTCGGGCGGGATCTTACGAGCCTCGGGCGGGCCAGGCGGTAAAATTCCGGAGCACACAATGGGCCCAAAAGCGGGCGCGGAATGCGCCTCCGCCACACTCAGCCCCAGATAACAAGCAGCCAGGATGAAATGGGTGCCAGGAAAGGCTCAGCGCTGCCCGGGAGAGCAGGAAGAGGGCAGATGCCGAGTAAAGGGCTGGTGCTTCCAATGGGCTCCCTCAAGGGATTGACTACTGCGGAATTGTCTCAAGGAGCTGCAGACATGCACTAAATAAATTGTAATGGAAAAACGGTGCAAACGGTGTCCAGGCAGCATAATCAAGCACAAAGCATGTGGTGAACCACTGTTACTACATGTATGTGCCTGGACACACCCATGCTGCACCTGGCCCGAGACTCCTCCCTTTCCACCTGAGACCCCTCCCTTTCCACTCAGAGTGGGATATAAAGGTGATGGTCCCTCCTCCTTGCCTCAGTCCAGACCAGGTCAGCTACAAGGGTGTGCTCCTGTTCTCTGTGAATAAAAGTCTATTAGTTTTCCCTCACTCTCAGAAGTCTTCGCGTCGTAATTGATAGTGCATCAAAGCATAGTCGTCAGACATCCTTTTTAATTTTATTCCAGCCCTGACATTTCATCCTGCTCTGGATCGAATTTGCAGCTAAAAGATAAAGGCTGCCTAGCCAACTGTAAATGCAGGTGGGCCATGTAAAATTGCTTTTAATTGGCCCCTTAAAGGGGTAAATTGTCGGCGGGTGCACTTCTGACTCCTGCGCTTGCCCGCCAATCAAAATATTGCGCGAGGAATCTGGGATGCGCGCCCGACATTTTCTCGTGCAATTTCACCCACTTCCGGGTCATCCACACACTCGCATGAGCAATGTGAAATTCTGGCCAGTGTACGTCTGCATGGTCATGCAAGGAATAAGGCTGAGCAAAATTAGGCCTTGCTCTGATGCTTCCGGGGTTCAATCGCCTGACACCTAAAGACCCGATTTTAACTCTAAGTAAATGGGGTTTGAGTGAGCTAAATCGGGCCCTTACGCTCTGCGTATATGGGAAATGGCAACTTGCCCTGAGTTACCAGAAAACAGCTGGCACCTTGAAGCAAGCATTGGATCAGATTCGGGCACAGGTCAATTTTGTACAAACGGTCGGAATGCACAATATTAATCAGAGTTGGAATGGTCTACTGAATTAACTTTGATCTTCCAAAGTGGTCAGAAAATAAATTTCTATTTCTTATTCCACCCACTGCACTCCCTCCCAATCAAATTGGCTTGGATTTTTAAATCTAATCTTTCACCTCCCCTAGGAGGTCACATGGCTTGTGGATAATGAGGCGTGAATAGACTGCAATATCCCAATATCTAACCCCATTTCCAAAAACAGTGCAAAATTAAAAAGAAAACAAACAAATAGTTGGTTGGCAATGCCAAGATCTTCAACGTAGAATAAACAGGATGTGTAAAAATAACACTGCCTTTCTTTAGCATCTGGTTTAAAACCATTTTGGAAATGATTCCTTGGACTGTACACATACAGAACTCAAGAATATAACCATTTCTGAGATCATGAAGAGCCATTATTTATTTCTTTGTACCCACCACCCGCTCGGCACTGCATTGTTAAGTTGTGATGTGGAGATGCCGGTGTTGGACTGGGGTAAACACAGTAAGAGTTTTAACCTGGTGTTGTTAAAACTCTTACTGTTGTTAAGTTGTCTCAGTTGTCTCAGCACATGAAGGCAAAATAGGTGCTGGGATCAGAAACAAAAACAGAAAATGCTGGAAAACCTTAGCAGATCTGAGAATAGAGCCAACGTTTCGAGTCTGGATGACCCTTCTTCAAAATTTAAGAGCAAAGAAAATCAGAAGAGTTTTATACTATGAGGGTGGGAGGGGTTGCTGCTGTAATCGGAAAAAGGAAATGTAAATGATGATGAAGAAAGGTGCTAAAGGTGTCCCTAAAGTTGAAGAGTTAAATCACAAAAAATTGATTGTTTTTGCAAAACAGGGACAAGCATACAAAAAACTCATTTATAAAAGTCTTTTCTATTTCTTATCTGTATACATTTATACAGATCATTTACCCCCATCATTAAAAATTTCTTATTCAACAAACCCTTGGGGGCGATCTTACCAGTTTGTCATTCCAGTTGATTGGACAAGAGACGAAAAATTGGATTTGCGCCCAGTTACCAGCCCCGTTCTGCCGGCTAAATCGGCTTTGCGCCCTCAAGCCGATTTCAATATTTATAAGTTTATTTAAATCTCATTAGTGAGTCCTGAATGCAATCGTCCGGGCTCACTTGCCATAGCGGCCTCACCAGTGGAGGTCCTCACCAGCAAGGATGTATGGTCCCCACCATGGGGACCTGACATATGGCCTCACTGATAGGCACAGTAAGAAGCCTCACAACACCAGGTTAGAGTCCAACAGGTTTATTTGGCAGCACTAGCTTTCGGAGTCTCAAGCTCCTTCATCAGGTGAGTGAAGGCTTGTGATCCTCTCCACTTGGAGCCGGCAGTTTGCAGTGTCAATGGTAGCCATGATGTGGAGATGCTGGCGTTGGACTGGGGTAAGCACAGTAAGAAGTCTCACAAGTCCTCACTCACCTGATGAAGGAGCTTGAGACTCCGAAAGCTAGTGCTGCCAAATAAACCTGTTGGACTTTAACCTGGTGTTGTGAGACTTCTTACTGTGCCTACCCCAGTCCAACGCCGGCATCTCCACATCATGGCTCATTGATAGGACCAGAGTCCATTGAAGCTCCTTGGGTGGTTGGGAGTAGGACCGGGCAGTGCCCTTTGGGAGGCTGAAGGGGTTGGTGCCTGAAGGGATGGAGCCTAAAGGGGGCAGGCCCATGACGGGAAGGCAGTGGGGGTACTCTGCATCGGGGGTGGGGATGATCGGGGTGGGGGTTGGGGATCAGCCGGAGCAATGTCCGGGGGGGGCGACTGAGTGGGCAGCTCAGCAGCCGGCTTCCCGGTGTGAATAGGCTCCACCCACTCCCCCTACTGGCGAGAACCACATTTCAGCTCTTTCTTTTCCCCGGCTTTTTTTCCCCAGGTGTCACATGATTGTATCTGAGAAATCACCCTAAAATGGGCGCAATTCTCTCCAGTTTTCATGCTTGTTCAGCACTTCAAATTTTTTTGGTTAGATCTTCCCCAAAGTCTTACCTTCGTTTTGTAATTTTTGATGGGAGGAATAATGTTATTTCTTTTACATAATTTGTTTAATATTAGGGGTGCTGCTGGAGAGCTGTTTTCTACACATTGACACACACACAAGCACACATTCACGCGCGCACACACACACACACACACGCGCTCTCATCTTCCTCCCACCGTCCCCTCAATGCCATTTAAACTTAAATTCCGACTGCATGTTATAGCAAAAACAGCATTTAATGAAGATAGAGGAGGCTTAAATTCTAGTTCGAAAACCCAATTGTCTTGAGCGATTACTACACCATTTTTACACCACTCACAACAACCTGCAAAACATGTGGAGTAAAATGAGTACCTTTATTGCAACAGTATTTCTTTTAAATCCCTGTATATGTCATTCCAACCTTCCTCTACTATGCTTCCCATGCCTTATCCACCCCCTTCATTTTATTCCTTCCATATTATCCCCAGCCCATTCCATCTTCCTGTGCCATCCCAATCTCCCGCCATCTCTCCTGAATGCCAACCCCCTTCCCATGCCATTTCCTCATACCTTGATCATCCCTCCCATGCTACAACATCCCCCCATGCCGTCGCCTCCCTCCCAGGCCATTCGCCAACTCTCCCGACCTCTTTCCCCAATCCCTCCAGCCAGGATAACTTTGTTGTTGGGCTCCCCTCAACATCTGCTGTTTTGTTCTCCATCAGCCCTGCCACTGCGAACACCAACTGTTGGCAGCGACAGACACATCACGTGCTTCTGTCCCCTACATGGCCGATGTGCCTCCAGCTATCAAAACAACCCATGGGGCACACAGAAAAGTGCAGACTGGCATAAACTGTGCATTATTATCATAGATTATTGAGTGACAGAGCCAAGAAATTACTGTTTGCAATATTAGTGGACAAATGTTTAAAAAGTGTTGAAGTAATCAGAAAAATATCATACAAATCAGTAACAGAAGAAAAATCTTGTATTTAATGCATATCAATTTGTAAAATTGCTTTCCCCTCACAAAATCCGAAACAGAGATTAAGCATGAACCCATATTCCAAGCAGAACAATGAAGATAATATTTTCTCGGCTTAACTGCGGCTAAACACCGATCACCTTTGGCTAACTTCTCTCTGAGCTGCAGACAGCAGAAGCTCAAACCGCAACCAAATTGATTATGTACAGAGCTTCAATTGCAATAAGATTAGCTGCCTTGATTGAGGATTTTTGTATATTTATTCCTTTCACTTCCAGTTAAATAAATCATAGAATCCCTACAGTGCAGAAGGAGGCCATTCAGCCCATTGAACCTACACCTACAACAATCCAACCCAGGCCCCATATATCCCTGTAATCCTATGTATTTACCCTGCTAATCCCCTTGACACATGGCCAATCCACCTAACCTGCACATCTTTGGACTGTGGGAGGAAACCAGAGCACCCAGAGGAAACCCACACAGACACGGGGAGAACGTGCAGACTCCGCACAGACAGTCACCCAAGGCCGGAATTGAACCTGGGTCCCTGGCACTGTAAGGTAGCAATGCTAATGACTGTGCCACCATGCCACCCATCTTCCAGTCTCTTCCCCCCTTTCCAATTTTGACTTGTACTGAATACCAGCTCCCACTCACAGGCTGCACGATGGACAATAGATCCACTCTACTTCGGGTGTAGATCTGGCTTTATCTCTCAACTTCCATGGAGTTATAAACTACATAAGAACCAGAGCTGGCACAGTCTCTTGGCTATTTTTCCAAACAGTAACCAGTCCTGTCTGCTGGCTCTGCCTTTACTCAATTCACAGAAATAGCTCAAAGCAAAGAACCTCATAAACTTTAACCCATCTCCGTGGCAATGTGACTCACATGGGCTGTTCCCTGGTACAAACACTATTAGCAACTTTTTAATTCCAAAGCTTTCCTTTAATCTGGGAAACCACATGAATAACATATTTTACTGGAATAATTATAAGCATCATGGCTCAACTCTTTAGCCAAGTTATCTCACCTGCCATTTTATGATCTGACTTTTCTAGCTGTTGACCCCAATTTTTTAAGAAGTTATGTTGCCTTCAATGTAATAAACTCCAAGCTTGTTGGAATTGCATTCACATCAGGGTTGCTGACTACCCCATTCAGATGCCCCCCCCCCGCACCCCCCCCCCCCTCCCCCCCCCCATTCTCCAGTCAAAACTTTAATTCCTAAAACTAAAGGCAGTATTCGAAAACACAGAACTGGACATTCGCCACAGAGTCAATTTACAACATTTACAAATGAAATGCTTCCTGTGTGTTGAATTACATACTTGAAGATAACCGGACAACCTTTTTTCAACCCACCAATGCATAGTCTTTGAATATGGGACTCTGCACTTGCAGAACACCCTGCAGATGTGGAGCTGAGCTCAAAATTTGAAAAGAAAAATTGCTCCTGTATATAAATCAGCAGTTGTCATTAAGTAAAAACTATTCAGAAGCATTTTTTAAAGGGGCGCTTAATTATTTCATAGATCATATAAACCCTACAGTGCACCGACACCAATCCCACCCAGGTCCCTATAGTGCAGAAAGAGACCATTCGGCTCATCAAGCCTGCACCGCCAACAATCCAACCCAGGTCCTTTATATCCCTGTAACCCCGCATATTTACCCTGCGAAACCCACTGACACTAAGGGGCAATTTAGCATGGCCAATCCATCTAACACGCAAACCAGCCTCCCATCCATTGACTCTGTCTACACTTCCCGCTGCCTCTGCAAAGCAACCAGCATAATTAAGGACCCCCTCGCACCCCGGACGTTCTCGCTTCCACCTTCTTCCGTCGGGAAAAAGAATCAAAAGTCTGAGGTCCCGTAAGAACAGCTTCTTCCCTGCTGCCATCTAGACTTTTGAATGGACCTACCTCGCATTAATTTGATCTCTCTATACCAGTGGTTCCCAAAGGGTACGGCGCGCCACACTGGTGCAGCGAGAGAGGATGGCAAGTGTGGTGGGAAGATTCAAGGACAATCAAAGAAACATTTAAACATGGATAGATATTTTTCCGAAGTGAGAGCAAGAGCATCAAGTGATGCTGAGGATGGTGTCCCATGATGATATTATAAAGTAGTTGTGTTCTATGTTATGAATCAAGCACTGCTAGGAGTTGTTTTTTTTTGTTTTTGAATGTATTTCTTATCAATAAAAAATAAGGTGTGGCGCGAGCAAATTTTTATTCCGAAAGTGTGGCCCCGTGAAAAAAGTTTGGGAACCACTACTCTATACCTTAGCTATGACTGCAACACCACATTCTGCACTATCTCCTTTCCTTCTCTATGAACGGTATGCTTTGTATAGCGCGCAAGGAACAATACTTTTCACTGTATACAAATACATGTGACAATAATAAATTAAGTCTAAATCAAATCAAATCAAAACCTGCACACCTTTGAAATAGGCAATTTATAAAGAGGACACTTTTTTTCCCCTTCAAGAAGATCCTACACATGGCAAAATAGAAACATTGCAACAAGCTTCCATCCGCTTCTAACATATTTATTCCTAACAACCCACGCTTCACTCAGGCACTCACCAGTCACAGATGTCCCAATGCTGTAGAGGTGTGTAATTGAGGGGTATTTTTTGCTGATGTCCCGCAGAAATCTTTCCAAATCTTTGGTACTGTGGTGTTTAAATTCCAGTGAGGTCGTCATGTCAGGAAGGATTGCCCAAATCAACAGAAACTTCAGGCTGCGGAACATCTTTCAGTAGGATTCCTGAAAGGGCAGAAACACAAGTTGTAGTGTGTGTGTGTGTGACCCGCTGTCAAACTCAAGGAAACCTCAACATTCTTGTAATTTCGCTGAGAAATCTTCATTCTGAAAATGAGGACTGAATAGATCCGCACATTTTTTTAAAAATAGGCTGATTGGAGTGGGAGGGAATTCCTTACCTAAGCAGCCTTCTGCACAGTCTCCAGCAAACACCATCTCACGTTACTGATGGGCTTTTTATATGTTTTAAAAGCCGGACTGTGCTGCTGGGGTCCACCAACCAGCAGCCCTCCCCGTTTGATGGACAGCAGAAGCAGCCACAGAGAGGGTTGCGACCGTCAGTCGGATAAGAAATCCCAGCGCTAATCAGCGCACACGAGTCTCTCTGCCTCTCTCCCCCTCCAGCCCACCCTGCCACCCGCACCAACCCGGCATACAAACCTCCTTTGTTCAAGAGATAACGCGTCAGTTTAGCCCCCTGGGGCTGCAGTTGGGGCAGTATCAGTGATAAGGTGTAGGCTCAGTCTGCAGAACTTGTCGCCTGGCAGTATCAAATAGTGTGGAGAGAGGTCACCTCCTTAGTCACAAATTCCAAATCCGGCGTTTGGGTTCAAATGCAAAAAAAAACTTTTCAGGTACATGATTTTACATCAGGAAGTTCTTCCACGTTAAACTTTTTAAACCTCTGATTAATGTATTGCGCTGAAAAGAACTCTTCAACGTCGCCCCTTGTCATTTTTTTCTTTTAAAACAACTCCCTGAACGACATGAAACTTGGTAAGCAAAAGGGGAGAATATAGAGAACAGCGATGGGCAATCTAGGCTAGTGAGTGGGGCTGCATGAGTGGCCCTCCTTCATCCTTATGGATGGCACGGTGGCACAGTGGTTAGCACTGCTGCCTCACAGCACCAGGGACCTGGGTTCGATTCCTAGCTTGGGTCACTGTGTGGAATTTGCACATTCTCCCCATGCCTGCGTGGATTTCCTCCGGATGCTCTGGTTTCCTCTCACAGTCCAAATATATGCGGATTAGGTGAGATTGGCCATGCTAAATTGCCCTTTAGTGTCAGGGGGACTAGCTAGGGTAAGTGCATGGATTTATGGGGATAGGGCCAGGGTGGGATTGCAGTTGGTGCAAACTCGATGGGCCAAATGGCCTACTTCTGCACTGTAGGATTCTATGATCTCTGTGGGCCACAAGATTGAAATTGGGCTTGTTCACTTACCATGATCCCATGAATAAGATTAGTTACATTTTTGGAGGGGATTTGATTTGATTTATTATTGTCACATGTATTGGTATACAGTGAAAACTATTGTTTCTTGCATGCTATACAGGCAAAGTATACCGTTCATAGAGAAGGAAAGGAGAGCGTGCAGAATGCAGTGTTGCAGTCATAGCCAGGGTATAGAGAAAGATTAACTTAATGCAAGGTAGGTCCATTCACAAGTCTGATGGCAGCAGGGAAGAAGTTGTTTTTGAGTTGGTTGGTATGTGTCCCCAGACCTTTGTATCTTTTTCCTGACAGGAGAAGATGAAAGAGAGTATGTCCGGGGTGCGGGGGGGTCCTTGATCATGCTGGCTGCTTTTCCGAGGCAGCGGGAAGTGTAGACAGTGTCAGTGGATGGGAGGCTGGTTTGCGTGATGGACTGGGCTTCGTTCACGACCCTTTGTAGTTTCTTGCGGTCTTGGACAGAGCAGGAGCCATACCAAGCTGTGATACAACCAGAAGGAATACTTTGTATGGTGCATCCATAAAGGTTGTTGAGGATGGTAGCGGACATGCCAACTTTCCTTAGTCTTCTGAGAAAGAAGGGGCATTTGTGTGCTTTCTTAACTATAGCGTTGGCATTTTGATTTGATTTGATTTGATTTGATTTATTATTGTCACATGTATTGGGATACAGTGAAAAGTATTGTTTCTTGCATGCTATGCAGACAAGGCATACCATTCATAGAGAAGAAAAGGACTGAGTGCAGAATGTAGTGTTACAGTCATAGCTATGGTGTAGAGAAAGATCAACTTAGTGCGAGCTAGGTCTATTCAAAAGTCTGACAGCAACAGGGAAGAAACTGTCCTTAAGTCGGTTGGTACGTGACCTCAGACTTTTTTATCTTTTTCCCGACAGAAGACGATGGAAGAGAGAGTGTCCGGGGTGCGTGGGGTCCTTGATTATGCTGGTTGCTTTTCCAAGGCAGTGGGAAGTGTAGACAGAGTCAATGGATGGGAGGCTGGTTTGCGTGATGGACTGGGCTTCATTCACGACCCTTTGTAGTTTCTTGCGGTCTTGGGCAGAGCAGGAGCCATACCAAGCGGTGATACAACCAGAAAGAATGCTTTCTATGGTGCATCTGTAAAAGTTGGTGAGAGTCGTAGTGGACATGCCAAATTTCCTTAGTCTTCTGAGAAAATAGAAGAATTGGTGGGCTTTCTTAACTATAGTGTTGGCATGGGGGGACCAGGCCAGATTGTTGGTGATCTGACCGCCTAAAAACTTGAAGCTCTCGACCATTTCTACTTCATCTCCATTGATATAGACAATGGCATGTCCTCCTTTACGCTTCCTGAAGTCGCTGACTATCTCCTTCATTTTGTTGACATTGAGGGAGAGATTATTGTCTCTCAATAGCAGTGGCACAATGGAGGTATCACAGGGCTAGCAATCCAGAGACCCAGGGTAATGCTCTGGGGACCGGGTTTGAATCCCACTACAGCAGATAGTGAAATTTGAATTCAGTAAAAATCTGGAATTAAAAGTCTAATGATGACCATGAAACCATTGTCAATTGTCAGGAAAACACATCTGGTTCACTTATGTCCTTTAGGGAAGGAAATCTGCCGCCCTTACCTGGTCTGGCCTACATGTGACTCCAGACCCGCAGCAATGTGGTTGACTCGCAAAAGCCCTCTGAAATGGAGGGCAGTTAGGGGTGGGCAATAAGTGCTGGCCCAGCCAGAGACGGCCAAATCCTGTAAAAATGAATTTAAAAAATACACGCTGAATATTTCATAGTTTATAGAAAATGCTTAATCATTGAGATATTAATGGAACTATCAACTTCAAATGATAAAATCAAAATAGATGATTATACTTTGGATGGAAAGGGAGCACAACTGCTTTGACAGCCAATGTTGTGTGGAATCAGAATGCACTTCACTTGCCCTTGCTTTATATGCATATCACTTCAGTCATATTTATATGGAAAAAACCACCGATGGAAATCAGCAGAATGTGACAACCCTGCCAGTGGACGACATAGAACATAGAACATAGAACAGTACAGCACAGAACAGGCCCTTCGGCCCACGATGTTGTGCCAAGCTTTATCTGAAACCAAAATCAAGCTATCCCACTCCCTATCATCCTGGTGTGCTCCATGTGCCTATCCAATAACCGCTTAAATGTTCCTAAAGTGTCTGACTCCACTATCACTGCAGGCAGTCCATTCCACACCCCAACCACTCTCTGCATAAAGAACCTACCTCTGATATCCTTCCTATATCTCCCACCACGAACCCTATAGTTATGCCCCCTTGTAATAGCTCCATCCACCCGAGGAAATAGTCTTTGAACGTTCACTCTATCTATCCCCTTCTTCATTTTATAAACCTCTATTAAGCCTCCGCTCAGCCTCCTCCACTCCAGAGAGAACAGCCCTAGCTCCCTCAACCTTTTCTCATAAGACCTACCCTCCAAACCAGGCAGCATCCTGGTAAATCTCCTCTGCACTCTTTCCAGCGCTTCCACATCCTTCTTATAGTGAGGTGACCAGAACTGCACACAATATTCCAAATGTGGTCTCAGCAAGGTCCTGTACAGTTGCAGCATAACCCCACGGCTCTTAAACTCCAACCCCCTGTTAATAAAAGCTAACACACTGTGGTGAACCATCATTGGTTCCCACTGGATAGTACTGAGCCAGGGTCTGGCCAGTACTACAAGGATGTACATATGTTACTGTTGGGTTGTGCTACTTGTTGCTGTTGGGGTTAGGGTGGGGTTGTTACACCTTTGTACTGTAGTGTTGTGGTACATCCCAGTCGGGCTCCGCCTCCTGGGAGAGGTATAAAAGTCCCTGCTCTGGCTGGGACCCCTTCAGTCTGGGATCGTGTATATAATTATTGGCTGCTTCATTACAGTAAATAAAAGCCTTTTATTTCCCGAGCATCTGGCCTCGTGTTTGAGAAACGCATCACACACTATAGGCCTTCTTTACAGCTCTATCCACTTGAGTGGCAACCTTTAGAGATCTGTGGATATGGACCCCAAGATCTCTCTGTTCCTCCACAGTCTTCAGAACCCTACCTTTGACCCTGTAATCCACATTTAAATTAGTCCTACCAAAATGAATCACCTCACATTTATCAGGGTTAAACTCCATTTGCCATTTTTCAGCCCAGCTTTGCATCCTATCTATGTCTCTTTGCAGCCTACAACAGCCCTCCACCTCATCCACTACTCCACCAATCTTGGTGTCATCAGCAAATTTACTGATCCACCCTTCAGCCCCCTCCTCTAAGTCATTAATAAAAATCACAAAGAGCAGAGGACCAAGCACTGATCCCTGTGGCACTCCGCTAGCAACCTGCCTCCAGTCCGAATATTTTCCATCCACCACTACCCTCTGTCTTCGATCAGATAGCCAGTTACCTATCCAATCGGCCAACTTTCCCTCTATCCCACACCTCCTTACTTTCATCATAAGCCGACCATGGGGGACCTTATCAAACGCCTTACTAAAATCCATGTATATGACATCAACTGCCCTAACTTCATCAACACACTTAGTTACCTCCTCAAAAAATTCAATCAAATTTGTGAGGCATGACTTGCCCTTCACGAATCCGTGCTGACTATCCCGGATTAATCCACATCTTTCTAAATGGCCGTAAATCCCATCTCTAAGGACCTTTTCCATCAATTTACCAACCACCGAAGTAAGACTAACCAGTCTATAATTACCAGGGTCATTTCTATTCCCTTTCTTAAACAGAGGAACAACATTTGCCACTCTCCAGTCCTCTGGCACCATCCCCATGGACAGTGAGGACCCAAAGATCAAAGCCAAAGGCTCTGCAATCTCACAACGGTCAACAAATTGCCTTGTGGGTCACACTCAGAACCCAGATGGGCCACATGTGGTCCCCAGGCTGCAGGTTGCCCACCACGGGTCTAGTGGCATGCTGGCTGGTCATAAATTAAACTCAAAATTAAGTTTTTTCCAACTTGAAGAGGGAAATGTATTTTCTAGGGAGGAATATATAGTTCTGGTTTGGCTACCTCCATCTTGTCTCGCCCTCCCTGGGCACAGATGTGATGTTTCCTGCCTCCAATCTCCTGGCCCTATGCCATCCAAATTCTAAGTCCTTCTGGAAAAGCTTATTGCCTCCACTTGGCCATGACACACAACACCCATTGTGAGTCATGGGGGTGGATATGTCTCTGCTGGTTTTTTTCCAAAAAACAGATCTAATTCATAATATTTATACAAATACATTACACA